>NC_054085.1:25504312-26104312 GCF_017562075.2 Anopheles merus
TTTATTAACGAGCGTTAAAAGTACACAATTCTAAAGCGTATCTGAATTTTGATCCCTTATACTAAATCTAAATTTATGAACAAATGACGCTTTCCATTTCCCATCTCAAATCAAGTGTGGAGCGTCTAACGGACTCACCTCACACGCCTGTAAAGCACAAGTCACGCGGTTTGTCAGTTTTCAGTGCGGCTGAATTTAGGGATGGAAGGAAAAAAAGGGCACCCAACCATCCCAGAATAGGCTAAAGCCTGGGCTGGGTTTAGGCCACCCTGCCCACCGCTTCCGAGCCTAAACTTTACAGCAGCGCGACTTCACCACCATCACAAGTTAGTTGATTTTATGACACGAATTTAGTTCGGAAATTTTATGAACTCTCGCTCGCTCTCTCACTGAATGAGCGGTGAATGAGAAGAAGAAAAAAAACCTTCCCACTTTACTGTCTCCACTGCTCACGTGCACCCCCTGGGGTTGTGTGAGAAAAAATTGGAAATTGAACCTGCGCTAGGACTCGACCCCCAGGCCACTAAACTGCAATGATAATGTACGAAACCTTTCTTGTCTTTTATTTTATTTTTTTAGTTTCTTAAACGCCAGCCCACTTTTTCGACCAAGTAGCAGCCGAGGATTGTTTGTCTAACAGGTTTGTGTCCCTGTACCCCACCGGGAATGGGTGGTAACACGCTTGTCCTTGAGATAGAAACACATCGCCTTTGCCGGTGAGGCCGTCACCGTTCGCTAACGAGAAGCATTCCTTTATTTCTTGCAACAATTTTTATTAAGCAAATTGTTAAAGAAACTCATCCACGCAAAACGGGACCAGGAGCCCAGATCGGCTCGGCGGTTGGAATTATATTTGTATTTTCGCACAAAAGTAGGAGAGAGAGATAAAAAACCAAAAAAAAAAAGAAGAAGTCACAAAAATCAGCCACAGAAAAAAGCGCCCTACCACACCCAACCATTGCTAGGGCTAATAAAATAAAGGCAGCAAAGAAGAAAAAAACAGTGGGAGGGGGGGGGGGGGGAAGGTGAACATGGGAGCAAACCCCACTCCCACACACGAACGTTTTACCTACGTGAGTGCGTGTGCGAGAAAGGGAGAATCGGCAAACCCTCCCCGTCTCCATCGGGAAAAAAGGGCCTTTTACAGAGTTTTCCGAGTGCGTAGGTTGTGGAAACCAGTTGGCCCGGCTCGGTCACCCCCCCCCTCCCCCCCGGCCCCTCCGGCGAAAAAGGAGGACGAGACAGAGGTCAGGGGGTGTGGGGGGGGGGATGGGGATGAAGGATGTTGGAGCAATAAAATGCACCTAGCTAGCGTCGTCGTGGTCGTGGTGTGTGCGACCGGCCCTCCGATGTCTGGTTTGTGTTTGTGTGAGCGACGGCGGATGGATTTAACCGAAATATAAAAAAGGGGGTGGAACAAAAAAAATGAGAGAGACTGAGAGTGAAAAACGAAAAAAAAGTCACACACACACACGCACACGAACAGTGAGAGCAAAAAGAGAGCCTGATCAAATCCAGCGTTGAAACATATGAAAAGTTTTATATAGGTTGGGCAACAACAAAAAAAAAACCTCCCCCCAACTACACCTCCCCCTTTTTCTCCCCTGCCCAATGCAAGCAAATTTTTCGACCGATTCAAATAAGAGCTGCTTTACCGTCTATTAGTCTGGACAGACGATTAAATGAAAACTGTCAGCCAGTACCGAGGCCTACCCTACCCGGTCTCGTCACACGCATATCCTCCACCTCGCCGCATTCGGGCCCTTTCGCATATACTCAACATAATGGAAGCGATCTGCTGGTGTGGGTGCTGCTGCTACTCTGCTGCCGCTCGCTGGCCGTTCTTTGTGCTTCGACGCATTTGAATGTGCGAAAAATTAATGCGAAAAAATTGCACACCATATTTTTATCTCTTTTCGGCCTGGACTGGGAAAAATGCTCAACACACACACACACACACACATGCTGACGGTGGAAAATTTTATCGGAAAAGTCGCGGCCCACGGTGGTGCTTTCGGATCGCGGCCGGTCATCGATTTATGTACAAGCTGGATTTTGGGCCCTTGTTTTTTTGCTGGCTCTTTCGCTGGCCTCTCCCTCTCCACCCAATGATAATGGAAAATGCAGGAAAATTTGTGAAATATAATATTGTGGATGCAGTTTTTTTTTCTTTTTTGGGAATTTTCCATTGCGTGTGGAGCGTGGCTCTTTTTCTCTTTCTCTCATGTTTGAAACCAAAAAAACAGACTAGTTGGTGTGAGTGAATTCTTTTTTTTCCATCGCACACTTACACGCAGAAAGAGGATTTTTTTGTTGATTGAGAATATTTTTTTAAAGAATATATTTTAATCATTGACAGTAGTGGAGAGAAAAACGAAACGTGCGTGTGTGTGTCGGCCATTTTCTCTTTGCAAATCCAGCTAGAAAAGCATCTTCATTATCTATTGGAGTTTTGAAAACTTGCCCAAAAATAAAAATAAAAGATAGCTACCATATTTGGAAAAATGTTTCGAGCTCACCATCACCACCACCACCACCTTTCCCGTACGGGCAATGTCCATTTGGATTCATCACATTACAGATTTTTTCTCTCTCTCTCCTTTTTCCGTCCATGCTTCAATGTAGATGTGTGTGGGGGAAATTTTTTCGCGCTCACAGCTCCATGCTCTCTGGCGCGTTTTTTTTTCTTCTCTCACTCTCATCCCCTCCCCGATTTCACACACACACGCAGACACACGCTGACATTGAATTTTTTTTCGAAAAAAAAAACTCAATTTGATGTGTGGTGAAAATTGGTTCGAGAAGCTCCTTCTTGGTGATCAGCTTGTGGGGATAACCGTTTAGCTTGCGGAGTCGACAAAATTGAGAACTGTCAAAAATTGCGAATGATTAAAATTACTTCAAAATGATGCGATGTTTGGTTCGTGTTTTGACCACGAGCTGGCCACGAATAAAAGAAGGTCAATGCTTCGGGTGAACCACTTCCTTGTGCAGCTACCAGGCCAGGTGCGGCAGTTTCTTTTCTCTTCCACGACAGAAGCTTCCCAACAATTAAAAAAAACTCCGAGAGTGGAACGGGATATTTGCTAAATTTTGAAAAGAAAAATTTCCAGAGAGTCAGACCTTGAGCTACAGAGAGCGAGAGAGAGCGACTGGATGCACCTTTGTTGAAGAATCTTTTTTGTTTCTCTCTATACAGCATAGCTGTTTTCCACCGCGCGGTACCACGGCAACGGTTCGCGAACACGCCAAAAACAACATTGCAGTTTTATTTTACCATTTTTTCGTGCCTGAGGTGAAGTGGAGGGATGGAGCTGTTTCCCCCATATCTGTCTGTCAGTGTGTTGGTGCCTAGGCTAGGGGAAAAATCGCGTCGATTTAGTAGAATAAAAAAGAATGCGCGCTCCGTTTCGGTTTTTTTTTCTCCCCAATATATGCAACATAAAAATTTGTGAGAAAAAAAAAATCATACCACTCTCTCTATCTCTGTCACTCTTGTGGGAACAATTTTGGTTGTCGCCCCGTTTGGTGGCTGTCATCCGCAACACATTCCCGCGTGTCCCAGACCTTCGGACGCGCGGACAAGCAACGGAACGTTGCGCATGGCAAGGACGAAAAAATGCAACCTGCTCCCGGTCCCATCCTTTACCGAGCCCGCCTTCACGCGGGCAATTGGCGAAAAAAAAAACGTTGGCATTTTTTGGGGAGAACTCTGGGCCCAAAAAACAAAAGTCCAACTATGTGATCTATCAATGAGTTACCGAAGCAAACGGTTCACTCACGGTATCGATGAGAGTGTGTTGCGTCCGATATATAATATGCTTTTATGGAGGAAAAAACCAAAGCGTTCGCTTCCAGGTTTTATGTAAAAGCAGCTGTTGCGAAAGCAAAATCTGATCAAAGTAATTTTAACCTTTAACTCTATTTGCTCCTCATCACCCCCTTTTACCCTGTATGTGCATATATACATGTGTGTGTGTGTGTTTGCTACTAGTTAATGTGTTTAATGTATTTCCTCACTATTTTCATTTCGTTGCAGATGACGATAAATAAATGCTACCGATAATAACGTGAAACGGTAAGTCTGGCTGTACGGCGCGAAGCCCCCCAATTCCCCCTCCACGACACTTGTAATTGAAATGTTTTACAACACCATGGTTTATTTATAATTTTTACGTACGCTTATTAACTATTGAGTTTTAACCGCGTTTGAAGCACCCCTTTGCGTCAAACGCCATTAACACCGCCGACTGGTTTGATTCAAGATTGTGTGTGTGAGCACGGCACGAAAGCAAATTTAATGAACATCTTGATTTAATGGCTTCGATTTGGTAAAATAATTAAGCATTCGATTGGTTGGAATGTCATTGAAATTGATGCAAAAAACTCCAATCTCAACTTGTTAAAGCAATGTTGTTAACGTGAAGACTCTGAGCTGATCCCACAGTGCTGCTGTGTAGTTTGTTGTTTATCGCTCTGTAGCTCGCATGATCGTGACGGTCTCGTGGTACAGTCGTCAACTCATACGACTCGACAACATGCCCGTCATGGGCTCAAGCCCCGAATGGACGGTGTCCCCATACTACGTAGGACTGATTATCATACTTATGGGTATCCACCAAGACACTGAAAGTCAATCCAATTAGAAGTGGTACAAACAGACCTTTTACCGTCAACGGTTGCTGTGACAAAGAAGAAAAAGAAAAAGAAGAAGAAGAAGAAGAAGAAGAAGAAGAAGAAAATCATTTGATGTAGCTATTTTATGAATAAAAATTTAATTAAAGTAATAATTGTGATTAATCAGTATTGGTGTAAGGGTCATCCACACAAAGACCCAAAGTCTTTTTTATTCATTAATGAGAAAATATTGCTCATTGTAGGATTTCCAACCATTTATTGGTTGGTTCCCGTAGTTTTTAAGGGGTTTTTTTCATGATTTATTCATTATTCCTTATATTTTTGGCTTATTCCCACAATTGATTGGTATCGTTCGAATGTCCATCAATACAATTGAACCAAAATGTTCTGGGTTACGCTTAATATTTTTTTATTTTTAATTTTGGTGACGTCACAACCGGATAGAGATATATAAAGGGTAGAATTAATATTATAAAATGTAACTTGTCTCAACCAAATGAGCTGAACCAAAAGAGCGGGCAAAAATAAATAAATAAATAAAACAATTGAGGAATAATAAATAAACAAATAAGGAATACATAAATCTTGGGAACGAATCAAAAACGATGGGCTGCTACCAAGAAAATTCGGGAGTCAATAAAAAAACCCTGGGAAATCCTGTAAGAACTATAGTATGTCGGTACTTTACAAAAGCTACTTATGCTTTTTCTAAAATCGTGTACTGATGTAAACGATTAGATATAAGCATAATCGAATGCAAATATTAAATTCTGAAAATTCGAAAAAATAAAACAAACATTCAAACGTTCTTACCCAAACTGCAAATGCAAACGACCCCAAAAGAACATGTGCCTTCCGAGCAACGCCTACACATGCACATTGCTGCTGTGCGTATAATTGCTCTGCCAACTTCAAACACGCCGATTAGCACGTGTGTGACCCGATATCAAAACAACAAACTCTCTCCCTACTAGCACACATTAACTTTCCATCGTTTGCCGGTTTTTGCCTTCGAATCGAACGTCTGCAGCTTGTTTTCTTTCAGCCACAGAACTCCCCCCACCTCCCCCCTACTACTCGCGCCCAGCTCGGTGTGTTTCCCCTGCAAAACCTTTACCATTTTCCCTCTCTGAGTGCTCGCCATATTTCCATGTGTGCAATACGCTCGCTCGCTCGCGATCTCACCGGCAATGTTTATCTTGGCCGTCTCAATAATTTTCTTACAAAAACGCGCGCACACACACGTTCTAGTTAGGTGCTCACGGGGCTCAACGTGTTTGGCTCCCCCCCCCCCCCCTCCCCATTCCCAGGGTTTCTCTCGCACGCTCAGGCGACTGCTCTCGCTAGAGTTTTCCGAGCCGATTCCAACGGAGGAAGTGGAACTCTTGTTCCTTTTCCTCCCCGCACATCATTTTCTTACTAATTCTGTCTCTCTCTCTCTCTTTTTCCCTCGTCCGGTCACTCGTTTGTCTTCTGCTCTCGCACAGGCGCGTGTGTATCGCTTGAAAGTCGATGAAAAACACTGATCTTGGACAACGTGTTTTGCTAAACTTCGTGCGGAACTAAAAGCTGTCCTCGTGTTTTCCCCGTGTACGTATGTGTGTGTGTGTGTTTGTTTTGTACGATGAGTCCAATTTTCCATATCGACTCCTGTTTTGTGTTGCCCTTGCCGCTCCGCTCGGGCTCTCCTGCTGCCAGCGATTTATGGCAAAGTTTTTCTCCCCGCTTGTGTTGCTCATCACAGCCGCTACACAATCTGATGTCTTCCCGCCCTTTGTTTCCTTTTGTGGAAGCGGGGCGGGGGCATGGCAAGGCAAGAAGTCTATACTAATTCTCCACCGGGCGCTTTTCCTCCGTGCCGGAATCAAACAGCGTGCCGTACACACCACGTGCTATTTCGCGGCGAGACACTGCGCGCCGGGGTGGGGGTTTTGGGGGCCCGCTCGAACAACAGCTGACGGCGCGACGTCTTTCACCTTCGTCGGGGTGTTTTTCCGAGTTCGCTGCGTGTAGCGAACCAAAACGGGAGGACGGGACGAGCACGCTTGTTGGCGTGTTGTGCTTTTGCGTCTCGAAGGGTAAGATATGGGACGCCACCCGCACGCTGGGAAGCGGAAGAGAATGGTTTTGCCCAACCACTGCATCCACTGCTGCCCGGCTGTGTTTGTGTGCTGGTTGCGCCCCCCCCCCCCCCTCAACGATGCACTCTCGGGGTTTTTTTCCGAAAACAAACGATGCACTTTCTTGCTGCGCCTGTGTCACCTCTGTTTTATGCTGACCATGGCGGGAAAGTGAAGCTTGTTTATAGTTTGTTTGTTTTTTTTTTGTTTGGGCCGTTGGAGCTTTGTGTGCACTTTGTGCATCATTGAGCTGGGGAGGGACACTCTTTTTGTGCGATTTGTTGTTTACACGCTGCATGTGCACATCGGAAAATGCATCACATAGTTTTTTAGAAAAGCAGGGTGTTTATGGGTGTGCGTGTATTTGTTAGGTTAAAAGGGATTGTTTTCTTTATCAGTAGAAGTTTGTACGTGAGCATTGTCGTATCTATTTCGGCATCGTTTCTCTTTCAATAAAGAAGCATTTTTAATTCAAATTTAATATCAACATGTTCAGAAAAAAAGAAGTTTTATAATTTCAATCATTTCATAAGGATGGATCATAAGGATACTAAAATGTAGAACAAAAATTATATGAATTTATTAACAAAGAGAATTTTTCACAACTGTAGCTAAACTGTACGCTTCCGCTTTCTCCTTTTGAATTTATCATTTAATGGTTTAGATTGCATTCATAGCTGTAAGTTTTTTTTAAATAAATTTGAAATGCGAAAATACCTGTTTCCTTCAGAATCTGATCACACACACGAAAACAATCATTTTTTGACATATAAAAAGATTTCGGCCTCAAATGAAATGTATTCTATTGACATTTAATTGAAAAAAAAACAATAATAATGAAAATTTAATGTACAGATGAAAGCAACGACTTAACTTCGATGCCTTTCATTAGATTCCGCACAACCGATATATCATCTTAGCTAACTTTAGTATGTAATTTGTAAAAGCCTTTTAGTAGTGTTCTCTGTTGTTTTTCAAACTTTCGCTGAATAATTGCCAAATATTTTATAAAAAAAATAATAATATTTAATTTAATATTTTAAATAACATTCAGGACAGTTGTAATGCAGTATTTATTTGTACTATTGTAATTGTACTGACACGTATAAAACGGCAGGTGGTTCTTTGCATAGCCATTTGGTCATAATAAGTCTAAGTAATATATTATGGATTTTTTTGTATTTTTGTGTATTTATTTATTTACTAATTTGTTTCTTAACGGAACATTCCGCCACGACTGTTTTTGTTTTTTATACAGGAATTATTCTTTACAAATGTTTAACCAGCTTAATCATTCATTGGTTATGCAAGCCCGTGCTTTGGGCCTTCACCTGCCAATTATTTGTCTTTACTTCAATTTGCCAGCAATAGTTTTACGCAAGCAAAATAGTATTTATATTTGTTGGAGACATTGAATCATGCTTTGGCAGTTGGTTGCGATTTTTCGCTTCCGGGACCGTGTAGGTGCAACATTTTTTATCAACACTATAACTATATCATTAATAACTATTGCACACAAGCACGGACGTGTATACACTGTTGCTCTATTTTATAGTGTGCTCCAATACCTTAAAAAAAATTATGAAAATGCTTTATATATCATCACTGGTGACACTATTAAACATAAAACTAGGTAACCGAATTATATCTGAACAGGTCTTTAAACAGCTAAAAATCTGTATAGATCGTAGTGATCATCTTGAGTAGGACAATGTTGCAGCAATAAGGCTTAAATTGATGTATAATGCATGTTAAGGTTTCTGCATTGTGTTGACCTTGACTGCGAACTGAAGATTTAACCTTAGACATGATTATTATTGACGATTGAAGTTAATTAATATAACAGGTACATTTCTACAGTGTATACACTTTTAGTTCAATTCAAAAAAAAATGTTTTTATGAACATTGAAATCTCAACGTACCAGGCGCCTCCATTACGCGTTGAATTGTCAAATGTCAAGGTGCTGTACAGTTTTCAGTGCACTCGAAGCGTGGGAATCGATTCGTACAGAAAAAAAGAGTACAGCTTCACCACTGCTTATTTTCAATTTTACTTTCTTAACCCATGGATTTTGTTGTCATTTGCACCGTGCACAAAAACCTGCCCGTGGCCGTTCCTTGAAATCGTTCCCACGCGCGTACATTTTTATCACAACAAGCCCTGACACCTTTCAAAGGGCACAGCGAGAAAACGAAAACAAAAAACACACACGCACACATGCCAAAAGCTCATGATCGATTGCACGATAAAACAATTAATCACACCCGACGGTCCTGACAGAGCTGCTGGCAAGTATGATGCATTATTTTCGGGCTCAGCGCTTTTGATCCGTGGCTGCGAGGACACAAATGGGGGGGGGGCTTTTTTGACCACATGGTATCATTTGCAATGGATGCTTGCGTACTGGAGAGGGAGAGATGGGGTGGAAGAAAAGAAAAAAAAATCATCGAACATTGACCGAAAAGCGCTTCATTAATGTTTAACAAATCGACGCGATCGGTAGATCGATCAGCAGCTTACTTTGCGTGCAAAAGGATCGCGACGACAGTTGGCCGTGCGTTTTTTTTTATTTTCAATAAAACCTTTCACTTTTGTACAGTTTCCATGGTGACGACTGCTGCATTCCTTGCAGCGTAAAGGTTTTTCAGCCAGCCCCGGGCTGTGTAAGTACCAATTTGTGAGCGTTTGGCTTTTATTATTTGTTCCTCCCTAGCAGGAGAAGGTTATTATATTGGCCAAAAATGGAACAGCAGCACTCCAGAGCAAAACGTGGCGATGCAATTGCATTTCCTTGGGCAAAGCGCACATCCTATGCACACATGCTCACACACCTTTGCAACACTCGAATTTCGTAGTTATTGAATTTTAATTACACTCGACGCTATTTTTCGCTCCCGCGTGGTTTCATGCTGCGTTTGTTTTTTTTTTCATCCGCCCGGTGCGTTGTTTCCCTTGATTTCATTTAGTGGCGATGCAAAGGATGCTGCAATTGCATCCTCAAAAAATGGCGATAAAAAAAAAACAACCACGCTGGTCAAATTTTCGGCCCCCGCTTCTGGCCTCAAGCAGAAGCCATTTTGGGTGGGGCATGGGGATGGAGCATTTTTTTTTCTGCGTGGCATAAGAGAGCCTATAAGAGCCGTGGGGGATTGACGAGGCGGGAAGCACAAATTGGATTTTCACATCACTTCCCCCATATTTTTTTTTGCAGTTGACCCCATTGCCCTTCGTGCGTCCAGCTACACGTTCCGACGTGTGGTCATTTCGGGTCTGTGGGCGTCAAAATTTTATTTTTCACGTTTCCACATGACGCGCTTCGATTGGGCAGTTTTTTTGTTTTGGCTCGTTGCGGGCTTTTCATCCATCAACAAAAAGGCACCCATGGAGTGAACAGGTAAGGGGTTGGCAATCATGCACCGAGCAAAGAGAAAAACACGATTGTTTTACGAAGAGAGAGAGAGAAAGAGACTGAAAAAACATCAAGCGTAGAAGCGCCACCGAAATGTATTTATTTTCCGTCTGACTGCAGTTTCGTCGATTGTTAACATTTTTAATTATTGCACCAAATGAATAATTACAGCGCCGGGCACAATTATTTCCCTTTTGACGTACGTGTATGCGTCTGTGTGTGTGTGTGTGTGCGTGTTTTATTTTTATTGTACACCGAAATCAGAATCGCCAACGGGGAATTTCGCATCCCCAGTAGCATGAAACAGTAGAGCAGTTCTTTTGTCACCATTTTTTGAGGTGTGCAATTTTCCCCACTTTCTCCATCCGTTCGAGGTCGTCCTGTGACGATGGGGGGATGTGTGTTTCACTAACGACGTTGCCCTTTGCTAAGGGCGCAAAAAAGAAGAAAAAGAGCAGAAAAATGTTGATTGAATAAAAAAAAATCTACTTTTAATTGCACACAAATGAAACTGCAATTCAAAATGTACTATCTACTGGTAGAAATGCTACAGAACAGTTTGGTAAAAATAGTAAATAACAAAACAAAACGAGTTCGAATTGTACCGCCAATCTGCATTTTAACACTAATTAATGCAACAGTCTCTGGTGAGACATTATTGATTGGGCCGTACATTTAAGGGTTAAATTTGTTGCACGAAACAATCGAATCTAGCAGGAGCGTTTAATTGATTGATTTACATTGCCACTGCGGCTGCACCTTTTTGATGCTATTTTGGAAGTTAAATAGGTGCAACCATACACCTGACAGAATGTAACAAAATCATTCAGTTTGAATAAATTAGTAGGATCATTATTTGGCAGGATTATTCGAATCCATTATTTTGGCGCCTAAAGTTATGCTACATTTCTTTGCTATATTACTTCCAATTTCTAACTGGAGCTTTGAAGCGCGAATTTTGTAGTACCCTATTCCAATAAGAAGTTTTGTATGAACCTATTTTTTAGGCTATGCAACAAATTATTCTGTTGGTCCAATTAAAATAGAGGGCAAAAGTGAACCATTTCCTTCTGGATCGCTTTAAAGTATTTGTTACGAACAGAGTTGAGCGGCACTGACAGTGTAGGATGGCTAGATCTATATCATAGGTTTGAGAGGTCGGAAGCGTGAAATATTAGCGAAGGATAATCGGCCAAAACGATAGGAAAAGATTAGATGGAACGGAATGGCGGTAAACCGAAATATTATAAATAGGAGCGAATGCTATATGAACGTTCTTTTCGGATCGAATCTCTGGGTAAATAGATTTTAATTTTGGCGCTCGCCTCAAGCTGCCTAAAATAGTCTACGGCCTGCAGAAATTTGAACGACATCCGAAAGCAGTTATAACAGTATTGTATCTTGATTTTATATCAAACATGTCGAATTATGTATAATGTAGTGATGTTACTCACACATAAGTTAGTTACAGGAAATGTTAATGTAAGTTACACGAAAGCGAACTATATCTACCCAAAAGAATGAGCTTGTAAGATATATAAATTGTGAATATCATTGTAAATTGCGTAAGAGAATGGTTTGCATACATTTGGGCGTATATTGCATAGTTATAAGTATTAGTCGCAAAGTAATGTGTATACATTTAGGCGTTCCGCAATCAGAAAAACACTGCTAATAGAAAATGTTTGAAGAATTTAAATATTACTCCAACTAGTTGGTAATGCAATAAAACAAATTATTCGCATTGTAACAGCTTAAACAAACAAAAATTCATAGCATGCTCCTCCAGTTTCATACGCCGAAAACTATGCAATCAGTGTGATGTGTTATTACAGCACTAAACATGATGAAACCTGCCTTTCAGCACCATTTTGATTCAATGTGAAAAGGTGTGGACGGTTAAAATGCTTTCCCCCATTTCCTTCCATATAGCTCCATCGCAATCGCGTCACTACACTCCAAATGTCACTCATCGTTTGGCGGCGTCTGTCGGTCATGTACACGCTATGACACCCTCTCCCAGGCTCACACACAGATCAATCTCACATCAACACACACACACACGCGGATGAGGATTTTTCGAAACTGAGATTTTCCTCCCCTCTCTCCCCTTTCCCATCCGCTGGCTTCTGTTGACAGGACGAGCACATTTAATATTTATTTCAATGCAGCGTTGGTGCATTTTTTGGGTATGGGAATTTCTTGTCCCGCTCTCGCTCTCTCTCTCTTCTCCGAGCAAAACGGGCGAGTCCAAACCAGACCGTCCAGACCATTGTTTCTTTCGGCATTCTTCTCTGGCCGCATCCATCTCCCCCTCATCCATTAGCGCACAACAATGGAGAGCATTCGATAATTAACAACACACCGCGCTGAGACTCGTTCGCTATTGTCGCAAATGCACAAACACGCGAACAAAAAGGAAGGACAAAAAAAAGTCCAACCAGCTTGTTTTATTATGCATTCGACTGTTTTTATTATCACTCTGATTATCCTTGTTTCTTTTTTTGGTTTTTGCTGTTGGTTCGTATTCAGTAGCCTTGCTTTCTTCTGCCTTCCTTTTTGCCGTTCGTTTGGGCGGCGTGGTGGCGCAAGGCGAAAGTCTATTGTTTTATGTACCACCTCTCATGTGCAGTCCGTTTGCTGCACACGCTTCGAACGTGCATTTTGTGCGTCCCATTGGTTCCCGGTCGCTGAATGTAAACAATAAATATTTGAGTTGCACATGCGTGGTGCATGCGGGTTCCGCGCGCGCCCCACCATCCCCACACACAGAGTGCGTTTGAATCTCGGCACCGGTGCCGATGCATTTCGATGCAAGTTAAATTGATGCGTTTGGTTTTGTGCCTCCGCTTGCTTCATTCCGTTCGAAAAGGTGTATTTATTTATTATCGAAAAATTGCACATCACAGTTCAGTTCTTCCTTTTTTTTATACCGCTGCAACCTTATACATTCTTCTGGCAGCGCCCACGGGAAATGCATGCATTGGTGCCGTTCGGTTTTTCGCGGGAAGCCCGAAACTCTTTCCATCGAGCGAGAAGCTAGCATCACAATTTTTGCTTTGGCGAGAGAAAATAGTAGAGAGAGAGAGAATGACTGGGTAAATGTAAAAAAAAAAGCTGCAACTCTTCTGGAATAAACCATCTCACACCAGCCACCTCCATGACCGTGGAAGTGAAATTTAAAATCCTGCCAAAAAGAGGAATATAATGCACACACACACACACACATGTGCGGGAATAGTATATTGAACGATTGCGCACGTGCAAAATGTCCTTTTATTGAGACCTAACTTTGGAGCGGAAATCCCTTTCGTGTTAGAGGTTTTGGGGGAGGAAGCAAGCGGGTTTTTTAAAAAATGCTCATCATCAAACAACTGGCGTCCCAACGGCTTTTGGCATTGCATTTTTACGACCGAACTTTAAATTGAGTCGCTTGGGTGCTATTCATTGTGTACTTTCATCGAGCTACAGTTGATTTACTGACAGGGCGAATCTTTCGCTGGGAAAGCTACAGTGGCGGGAACAGTGCAGAATATATTTGATACATCCAAGATGAATGATTGTATGATTGTAAAACGAAATAGAAAAGCACACGTTTCGTTAAGGGTTAATTAGCCATACTGTCATTGTTGGTTCGGAAAAACGCTTGCCGTTGCAATACACCAGGTTAAAGGATAATTCGGTACGATTTGTCGTACGTATTGCATACATCTAGGGTGTACTTTCGATTTATAAAAAAAACTGTTTTGTAACTGAAATGAATTTCGTGTTGTGATTGTAAGTAAAACAGCGTCCCATATCTCTTTTTATAAGAAGATTATTGAATTGGTCGTGATAATCATGTATTATGGAAAATCTCAGTCCAACATATATTTTGGCCTTTTATTCTACTAGGCTTTCGCAAGGAGGAGAGGGTACCTGTTTGGTTCCAGGATCGATATGGATTCATCTTCGGTTCCAGATAAGGTATGGATTCATGATCGGTTCCAGGAACGGTATGGGTTCATGATAGGTTCCAGAACCGTGATTGATGTATGATCGTTTCCAAAAGTAATGTCTCCTGGACTGGCATTAGGTCTTGTGCAGTTTTGAACCAGAATAGGTAATTGGATGGTGTCAGGACTAGTATGGATTTGGTTTTGATGTTAGGTCTCTTAAGAGTTCATCGTAAGTACCTCATTTTAATTAAGTTCCGAGGCCATTTATTTCGGTGTACTTTGTATAGTGAAGGGGTTCTTTGAAATTTAGCTGAGTAGCCCTGTAACCTGGCCAAATTGATTAGTTTTTAACAGAAAAGCTTACATTTATCTGTTCTTAGCTCCTACATCATTATTATGAAGTATTTTCATTTAATTAAGACAACAATATAGTTTTTTCCTCTCTATAGTTCAAATATGTTTTCATATCAACGCCAAGCAATCGTTTCATAGACTGGTTGTAGGACCCAATATGTGAAATTGTCAGTAAAAAGACGGTGTAAAGACAACGTTCGCCAATGGTGTTTTGCTTCATTTCACAGGCAACCAGAATAATTATCCAGCAGAGTAAATGCTACTGAATGTTATGGGGTGGGTACTTGTCTTGTATAATAACTAGATCTAGTTCAACTTCTAACATCCATAAAAGTTAACAAATATTGTACGCGACTGTAATGGTTTACAAGAAACACAAACTATTACATGTTACTGTGGGGAAGAAAAAGCGCAACGATACTAACCATTCATAAACGCACTTATTGCCAAAACAGTCGTTTAGTTTGCCATTAACTCGGTAACAAATTTCCTTTTTTTTTTGTAAACATCCTTCCCAACGTTGTGCCTCCCCACAGAGGCCAACCGGAACCGGAGCTCCCCCGGAACACTGGTGGGACCGAAACCAAGGTGGAAATCCATCACACCCGCTAGCTGGCTCTACCCCGTTTGCTCCTTTTGTGTGAGTGCCTTGAGATCTCTCCGTTCCGGTGTTTGACAACACCGCGGCGGGTGTTATTGTTATTGCAGCTGCAGTTAGTGCATCGTATATTTTTGTTATGTAGCCGCCACTCCTGCTCATCTTTTCCAGTAACGGTGGCTGACAAAAAAACAACAATACACTCACGCACACACACACACACACACCCTTTGCGCTGTCCCTTTCGCTGGCACCGGAAACGTGTGGAAAGAGCAAAATATAGCACACATAGGGAAGACAACTGTTTGGCGGCTTGCGCAAACGTTTGAAAGAAACGCCGCTGGCAAGGGTAAAAGAAGAAGTAAGAACATGAAGGCCAAAAGAGAGGAGGGGGGGAGAAGGCCACTGCAGTTTGTGCAATAGGCACGGCGGCGGCAAGTTTCTTCGCACTGCAGTTTTCCAATTTTTTAACTATACACACATGTAAGAAAAAAAAAATAGTGTTATTTCTCAACCATCAAACATTCGCACGCACGTCCCTTGAATGGGCGCGGGAAAATGGACACCTTGCTTGCGAATGGCTTTTCTTAGAACAAACAAAAAAATAATTACAAAATACAACATTCTTTTCAATTCTTTTTAATACTTACTGTCTGTGTTTGCAACTGGGCGTGTGGGGCCACCGATTTTCTCACCAAAATTCGCCCCAAAAAGCAGTCTGAAAAAACCCCAAAAAATTGGCTAACGGTTGTGTCACCTTTTTGCACAAAACGATCAAAAAGATGCTTTTTTTTAAACATATATATTGCACACCTCGCTCAATTGCACTAAACTGGCACGTCTTCTGTCCCCTTCCTGGAGCAGCCCGCTTTAGTTGCCGTTGAATGGACCCAACAAACAAAAAAAAAAACGCGTCCCCGACGCAGCGGTCAGCGGTTTTGTTTAATCGGCTCCGCGGTAATGCCGCGGTTCGTGGTGTTTGCTCCCGATTTTTAAGACACTGCACTGTTATTGCAGTGTGCGCAGAAACGGTAGCCGCAAACTTGGCGGCTTTCGCAACGCAACGCCTCCTTCCATCACTACCTGCTACCTTGGGGAGGGGTAAGTGTGCATCAGAAATGCACAAATACCGAGGAAAACCCGTGCCCGGTGGAATCGAGCTTGCCGAAGCTTTCTTTACGATCTTCCACCATTCATGGATAAATGTTGAGGTTATTGTTTTGCTTTTGGTTTCTTGTTGCATTTGTATCAACAAACAAGCAGCGAGTGTCGTCGTCGCCGCCGCCTCTAGAGCGACACTCAAGCGCTATTGGGAAACGCACGTTGCGACAGTAGCGGCGTTTACGTTGCACGATTCGGTTCCTAGAAAAGACGTGCCACAGATAGCGGGCAGACACTATCGGTTTTTAGTGCGCCGGTTTTACCTACACCACAAGCGGTACGTGTTTTACACATTCTTGAAATCATCCAGGGCGCGCGCGCGCTCCACGAACTCTCTTTAGCAGATATTTGCACCATTTGCTGTTGTTTTGTTGTGATTCTTTTTTTTATCGCATCAACAAGTTTTATTGGTTAAGCTAAAAGTCGATTTTTTTTCTTTTTTCTCTTTCGTTTGTATTTTTGTTTTAGTTGTTTGCTGTAGAGCGAGCGGCAGCGAGTTACCAGAGTACCAGAGAAAAGGGAGAACACACAATCATTTTGGTTTTTCTTTCGTTGCCTCCTTTACAGACTACACTCAGCTCGATCGTTTCGAGAACCAAACAAACAAACAAACAAAAAATTACAAAAAAAACAGTAAAAACAGAAGTAGAAAGAAAAGCTAGAACAGAACTTGCTTTCCTTCCCTCACCCCATTCCGAACCAGCCTGGAACCGTTATTCAACAGGAATGGCTCGCATGAACTAGACCTAGCGGCTTGGTTCCCCGGTTTACTGGCAGCGCCTTCACCGACACCGGTAAAGCAAAACCGAAGGAAGAACTCCCCAAGAGGCGGGCACAAACGCTTGCAAAAGAGAGAAAGAGACAGTTACAATAAACGCTCAGCACAAACAGTCGAAGCGAGCGAGAGAGAGAGAGAGAAAAAAGGAAGGCTTTCCAACACTGTCCGGAGGTGAGCCGATCCCCAAAACGATGGCAATCAACTTCTCGGCCTCGTTCGCGGCCTGCCTGGCGGCCGGGCTGAAGGTGCCGCGCCAGATCATGTACTGCATCTCGCAGGATACGGCCCCGTACGTGCTGTACAAGGATTCGCAGGAGGCGGCCGAGCGGGGGGCGGCCGCCGCCGCCGCCGTCCAGTGGGGCAATGCCGAGGGCCAGGCCATCTACCAGCAGAACGCGCAGAACCATCTGCAGGCGCACATGAACGGGGCGGCGACGCAGCAGCAGCTGGTGGCCGCGGCTGCCGCTGCCGCCGCTCAGCACCACCACCAGCAGCAGCAGCAGCAGCAGCAGCAGCAGCATCACCAGCAGACATCCGCCAATCATAGTCCGCCGAATCAGGACAATAGGCCACAGCAACCGGGTGAACAAGCGAATGGTCATCTACACAGCCCGGCCACTAGTCCGTATCCTGCGAATAACGGTCCAGACATTGAGGAAGATTTGATCAAGGTACATTTGAGTCGCGGCGCGCGCTAAGAACGGGTTGTGCGAAGACGCGAGCGAACCGGCGAAACGACTCTGCTCCGCCTTGTTAGTGTTCTGCGCTATACCTAATGGATCTCTCTCTCTCTCTCTTTGATTTAATCCTCTTTTCCCAACCCAGGTACAAAGCATGCAACAAGCCGTTCAGCACCAGCAGCAGAACGGGCAGCAACAGTTGGTCCAGCAGCAGCAGCAGCAACAGCAAGGTGGCAACAACTCCTCCGGCAATCATCCGAACGATCCGAACCAGCAGGGCAATCCATCGGCTCCCGGCTCCGGCGGTGGTGGTGGTGGTGGTGGTGGCGGCGGTGGCAGCGGTGGCGGACCGCCAGGACCGCCCGGGTGCTTCGGGAACGAGGCCGCCTCCCAGGCCGAGCTGAACTACTACGCGCAGCGGCATCACGCCGCCGGTCCGCAGGGCGCGATGCTACCGCCGCCCGGCTTCGCGCCACTGCACCACTATCTCAACCAGAAGGGCGTCCTGCCGGTGGGCATGCCGGCCGGGCTCGACCAGTCCGGGGCGCTCGAGCAGTACGGCATGCCGGACCTGCTGCACGGCGGCGCAAACGCACCCGGGAACGCTCCCGGTGCGCCCGGAGCAGCCGGCAACCAGCAGCAGCAGCAGCAGCAGCAGCAGCAGCAGCAGCAGCAACTCCACCACTCACCCACCAACGGTGGTGTCGCTCCGAACGGTAACGCCGGCACTGGCAGCACCACCGGCGGCACTACCGGCGGCCACGCCAAGTCGAGCAAAAACTCCGACCTGCGGCTGTTCAAGTGTTTGACGTGCGGGAAGGACTTCAAGCAGAAGAGCACGCTGCTGCAGCACGAGCGCATCCACACGGACTCGCGCCCGTACGGCTGCCCCGAGTGCGGCAAGCGCTTCCGCCAGCAGTCCCACCTGACGCAGCACCTGCGGATACACGCGAACGAGAAGCCGTTCAGCTGCGCGTACTGTCCGCGCAGCTTCCGGCAGCGGGCGATCCTGAACCAGCACGTCCGCATTCACTCAGGTGATAAGCCGTTCGGCTGCCCGTATCCGGAGTGTGGCAAAAAGTTTCGACAAAAGGCCATACTGAACCAACATGTGCGCACCCATCAAGGCGAGCGATTGGTTTTTTTTTTCCTCGTGACGATTTTACTATCTATATTACTTAGTTAATCTTAATTATGCACTCTCTCTGTCTCTCTGTCTCTCTTGCTTTCTCTCTCTTCCTTCCTCAATGTCATACACACATATTTACACTTTCACAAATCCACACAGACACAATCCAACATTTCTATCCCGGTTTTTGGGAAATCCAGTTCCTCCAGTTCCCAACCTTGTTACTAACCTTGCTCATCATCTTCATCCTCTCTCTCCCTCTCTCTCTGTCTCTCTATTGTGCGCTTTGGTGGCATCTTGTGTGGATGTCTTTGAAATCCTCGCCTCGGTGGGCGGCCATTTCCTAAGCCTTGCCGTTGGTTGTCTGGCAGAGTCTGGGTGCGAATTCTGGAGGTAGAAGCACATCTAGTCTTGAGTTGAAGAGCGACTTTTTTCCGATTGAAGATGCGCCAGAGATGCGACCCACATCCCAGAATTCGTCCAGAGCCAAACAGTCAACAGCTGCACACTCCTGCTATCTCACTAACATTCCTTCTACATCCTGTTGTGGCTTTTTGAACTGTGTCGTAGTGCTAGGCGTTTGCTTTTCTCCTACTTCCAAGCATGTGTTACATCCCAGTGACCAAAAGTAGCTTACCTCGAGCTGCTGGGCTTCCTCGTAGACTAGGCTACTTCCCAACCCCTTTCCCCACAAGCACCTGCTTTGCACGGAACGAGTCGCTGCCGCAAAAACAAAACAAAGCAAAAAAAGCCATGCTCAAAATTTACCACTACACTCGTCACACGATGGACGACCGTTTCGTATCATTGGTTCGATCGATAGATGCCGACTTCACTGTCGGGGCACATGTTGCGTTTGTTGGCTACTCGTACCCGTACTCTGTTAGACTAGACACAAAACTCTGCTCACGCGGCAAATCGGTCGATCTTTCACGGGTGTCGTTTTTTTTTTGTTCTCTTCTTGCTCTCCCTCCCAAACAGATGTGTCTCCGCATTTGATCTTCAAGAACGGTCCGCATGCGACGCTCTGGCCCCAGGACGTGCCGTACCCGCCCGAGCTGGAGAACGCCCAGCCGAAGGACGAGCAGGCGTTCGGCGACGAAGCGTCCCAGGGCGGGGGCGAGTCGCGCGGCTGCTTCTCGCCCGACAACTATCCGGCCTACTTCAAGGACGGCAAGGGCGTGAACCACTCCATCTTCGGCAACAATCTGCAGTATCTGAACAAGGCGACGGGTGGCAAGGCGATGCTGCCGGATGTGATCCAGCACGGCCGGTCGGCCGGTATGCCGCTGTACGTGCGCTGCCCGATCTGCCAGAAGGAGTTCAAGCAGAAGAGCACGCTGCTGCAGCACGGCTGCATTCACATCGAGTCCCGGCCGTACCCGTGCCCGGAGTGTGGCAAGCGCTTCCGGCAGCAGTCCCACCTGACGCAGCACCTGCGCATCCACACGAACGAGAAGCCGTTCGGGTGCATGTACTGTCCGCGGTTCTTCCGGCAGCGCACGATCCTGAATCAGGTAAGAAGAAAACAGGAATGTAGGGCCCAGCAAGTGTAGTTTGGGTTACTAATGTCTTTTCTTTTTTCATTTTCTTTAATAGCACATTCGTATACACACGGGCGAGAAACCGTACCGGTGTGGACAGTGCGGCAAAGACTTCCGGCAGAAGGCCATCCTCGATCAGCACACCCGGACACACCAGGTAGTTGTAAAATTTAGATTTCAGTTCTACATGGTCCATCATATCGGAACGGTACTGTTGCGAGACAACTCTCTATCTTTTATGGCTCCATATAATTCTGGTGTGGAGCCTAAATCCGTAATGTCACGCAAAAAAAGCTTTGGAGGACATGGAATATCAGTAGCGTATGGATTACCATGGCCTAATAGTGCATATTAACGATACTCTGATCTGATCTTCGGGTCTTAGTTATCTAACATTGTTCTTTTTTGGAACTACTGCCTTAATGGTCCATTAGTGGTAAATGGACTTGTCCAATAGTATGTGATCCTTTCCTGTTCCTGCAATTTCTTAGTTAGGTATCTGTCGGACTACAATGACTAAAATATCTCACTAATTTGAAACATAAATTCTTGCCCTAATATGATGGTCCTATAATATTTTCTCCGTTTTCGATCTTGACACCTCAATTTAGGGCTTGCACCTACTTTTTGTCCTTGTAGACGGGTTGATAAGCTCTTTATGGGCTCAGTCGTCTCATCGCAAGCGTATAGCATGGCCAACCCATCGAATCCTAGCGATTCAAAATCAGTTTATAGAAGTATTTGATTTTGCATTCAAAACAGACCCAATTTGTTAAGGATTTCTCAAGGGGTTCTCATTATTTTGAGAAACTTTTTTGACTCTTTCTCCCGGAAAGGGACCTTTATGTGATCGGAAGTGGACTGTACGGCATCCTTTTTGGGTAGACTTATTTGAAATCGAATTGGAATAAAATGCCGATTGATCTTCTTGAGATCTCTATACCTATTACATGGATTACATGGATTATATAGACCAAATTAGGCTCAGGTGAAAGAATTAAAATAAACCATCTTATATTCTTCCAGTTTTCCTTCTTATTAGACCACTTAACAACCGTTGTCGGTGTAGGTCTGCCATAGTCAGTTTATTTGCTTGGGCTTTCTAACATTTTGAGGAGTTCATGAACAATTCATTGAGCCTTTGCTGGGCAAAAATGGCATTTTCGGTTTTCCAGTTCTGTTGTGTATCAGATGGAAGTATGAACAAGATAATAAGTTACCTCTTAGCAGGTAATCTACTCAAAGTAGCAAATAAGCTGATTTTGTAAAGAAAAATGCATAACTTTAGGCGCATCAAGGAAGTTTGCATACAATGCAGGCTTTCGTTGCGAAACCTCTCCACAACAAATTGTTGGTACATTAGACCGGTTAAACTCCACCATTGGAAACTCCTGCTCAACAACCAGACTAATGCATTGTATCTATCCCTTCCCTTCCATTCCGACACCACATTTACAGGGCGATCGACCGTTCTGCTGCCCGATGCCAAACTGCAGGCGACGCTTCGGTACCGAGCAGGAGGTGAAGAAACATATCGACAACCACATGAACCCGCACTCGTCGAAATCGCGCAAGCAGGCCGCTCTAAACAACAACAACAACAACAACAGCAACAACAACAACAATAGCAGCAGTAACAATAACAACAATAACGACAACAGCGAAGCCGCACGCAACAACGGCACGGCGAATGGAACCAATGCCAGCGGCAACAACAACACAACAACAACGCCGCCACCGCCAACAATAATAACAATAATAACAACAATAATAACAATAACAACAACAACAATGGCATTATTGAGCAGAAGGTATCGCCCACGTTCCTGATGGACAAGCAGAACCAGCTGATCCAGCGCATGGCGGCACCGGTCAAGCACGAGCTGTACTTCCCACAGTGCTACGGCCCACCCTTCAACCAATCGTTCGTGGCCGGGGCGGCCGCAGTGGCGGCTGCGAATGCGAACGGGCAGGCGGCAGCGGCTGCCGCGGCCGCTGCGGCGGCGGCCGCCGCCGCTTCGCTGACCGGTAGTGGTCCACCCCAGCAGCAGCCGGGTGGAGCGGGCAATCAGCAGCCAGTGCCGCCGCCGCCCCATGCCAACGGGCCGTCCGTGCCGCCACCTCAGGTCTCAGCAGCCGCCGCTGCAGCCGTGGCAGCCGCGATCGTGGCCGCCCCCGTACCGCAGGCCGTCGTGGCGCAGTGATATCCGAGCGATCCACAGCATTTGGTTCACCTGCCGCAGCAGCAGCAGCAGCAGCAACAACATTCAGCACCACCCCCGCCACCACCACCACCGCCACCACCACCACCACCATCGTTAGCATCCGGTCCCATGCATCACCCGCTAGGTACGATGGCTAATGGGCACTAAACCAGCGCCGTTTTGGAGCCTGGCAGCGGATGGCCGGATGGTCCAGTAAATCGTCTCGATACTATGGTTTCTGCCACCGAACCCGAACCATTTTCAACCTAGATTGCTGGGTTAGCTTTTACAAACCGTGCAGCGATTGTCAAATTCGCGATCGACAAGGAGGAGAGATTTGTGGGGACAAGGAACAGACGGCCAGCAGGAACGCAGGTGTGCAAGATCGTAATCGAAACCAAGACTGAACGCGGGAGCAGCGGAGCGAGCGCATTTCAACGGGCGAGCGTAAAGGGAGAACAAGCGGACAAAACCTGTGGATCGGATCGAAGCAGCGCTTGAGCAGCGCTTAAGCAGCTGAGAGAGAGAGAGAGAAAGCGGAGCAGTAAAACACACACACACACACACACACTCGCTGTCCGGGACAGCAGGGGCAATGTGGGGGCAATGCAATGCCGCTCCCCTAGCAACGATTGGTTACCAGATGCAAGGAGCAAGAAGGGAAGCACTGAAGCAGGAAGACAGGCAAACGGGAGAGACTTCAACGCTGCAGCAAGCTATGAGGCCTAAACCAGGACGTATGAGAAAAATACCCTCAGCAAGCTAAAAAACAGGGTTGTCAATTTTCGGTTTTTTACCGTCATTTGTAGTTTGTACAAATCATTTTAAGCTCCTTTTTCTTTTTTTTTTTGTTAATTTTATTTACTATAATTTCACTCAACACGGGGCGGGCTTCACAACTCGCCAGAGCAGAACGGTGCGCTGCTGAAAAGCTGTGTCCACTAGATTAGAGCGAGCATTCGGTGAGCACCTGGCAGCATTGTTTTGTTTTTCGCAGGCACGCATAATTGTTTTCTTTTAAGCTAATTAGGTAGGCAAGCAACGGGGACACGACAGCAATGCATATACCTCTGTACGCGATCGATAAGACGAATAGATTTAAAATGTAATGTCTGCAAAAGCACACACACACACACACACACACACGTGCGCACACACGACGTACAAAGCGCCACACCAGCCACACAGTGTGTCTACCATAGTGAACAGTACTGTATTAACTTTAACTATTGGTCCTTTTTTATGGCAATCGTTAGTAATTTTGTTTTACATTTTATACATCTCGCTCATTCTCACTCTCCCTCTCTCTTACTCTGTTTCTCTCTGTGTGTCTCTTGTGTCGTGTACCGCGAATAGTGCAATAGCTACAGTATAGTACTACAACCTTTATACAAACAGATGGTGCTATTTTTCTTATTGAAAGAGGGCGTTTTTTACACCACTCACTCACACACACACATCCACACTCTCCTCAACCAAACCGAGCAACCGATGCAATAGACAAATGGCTACGTTTTTTACATATCCCGTTACACACCGCCTTTTTTTGTGCAAATGAAAGGGGCAAGCGATTAAAGGGTGTGACACGGGGTTCAGATTTTTGTTGTTTTTTTCTCGGGTGGAGAGATGAAGCGAGATTCACGTAGAGTTAATGAAGATACCGCAACCGCAATAGAGGGAATACAAGGTGGAGAGGATCAACGTTAGTGCAATTAAGTTATATTATACAATACAGGCAGGATATACTACTATAGTTACACAAGCAAACCAAGAGATGCAACACACACCCGAACACACCACGTACACGCAGCCGGAACTCTGGATGTGCTTTTGTATCCACTTGTTCTCAACGCTCGTTCAGCCCCTTTCCCTCCGTCTGGGGGAGAGGGGAAACATTAGGCAGGCGCCAACCAGTCACTGCTGGCAATAGTTAAGGGACCTTAGTGAGGCAGCAAGCAGCACTCCGCTCTATCAAACAGCGGGGGGAGTGATCTTACTAAGTCACCGAACAGACACACATAGAACACACGATAGAACAATATACAGTTGTTATTTAGTACCTACAATATATACAATAATAGAGAGAGAGACAGAGAGACAGCTAGCGGGACAGACAACATGGGACACACACAACACACACATAAAGAGAAGAGATAGCAGAGAAGTAGACAAGAGTGTAAAAAGAAACCAAGAGTTTAGTCAACAATAGTAAATCAAAGTAACATTGATCAGGATCGCACAGCAACCGAAACAATAGTATCCACCAAATGGATAACCGGAACTGGATAATAGAAAGTCCGTTTCCTTTTTCGCTCATCGTTTTTGCCACCCCCTTCCGTTGGGACCTGACCATTAAGCCGCCGCGGTCAAGTGCCTTGTGTAGCATGTACTCAAGCATGGTTTTGTTTGTTTTTTTTTTGTTTTTTTCTCGTCGTACAACAATAGAACAGAACAATCAAAACAACCAATTAAATGTGGCAGTGGTAGTAGACTTAAGTAAACAGATGAACCTAAAGCAGGGAGAAGAGTAAGCATAAGTAAGGTCTAGTGAGGGAGAGAATATCTGGACACTGGCACGCTGGTGTGTGTGTGCGTGTATGTACGTCGTGTGGTTTGTTAACGTAAAAAAAAACGAAGCAAAACAAAATGTCTCCAATGTATGCGTGTGTGTGTGTGTGTATTTAGTAAATTTTGTTCATAATATGTGTTGTAGTTTTCACTCTTTATTTGCACCCTGGTACAAAATGGGGTATGGTATTGTATGGTTTTCATACTTTTACGTTTTTTTTTTAATTATAAATCTCGCATCTCAATCGCATCGCGTGTAAAGGATGTGAATATAAGGGTTACAATGTAAAGGAATAAAGGGTCATTTGGGAGGGTTTGTTGTGCCATCGGTGAAAACTGTGGTTGGCCAGAAGGCAAAAACTGTGGAAAAAGAAGAAGGTAGTGGAGCAAAAACTGGAACGTGTGCCATGCTTTTCAATTGAACTGCCAAAGAAAACACTAGCACCGTGAAGGTTGATCTTCGGCAAGCGGAAGATAAAAGAGGAATCATAAACGTTGAAATGAAAAAAAAGATAACGGGAACGAAAGAAGGAAAATGTAAGCAGAAAGTGTAACGATTAAAGGAGAAGTGGTGCAGCTACAAAGAAATGAAAGCACTCACACTAAAAAAAGGAAAAATAGAAACGTGAAAACATAATATTTGCAAAACAAAACACAAAACAGTATAACACAGTGTAAGAATGGAATGTCGAAAAGGTAACCTGTTGCCGTGTGGTAAAAGAAATAAGGTAAAACAAACCGGTGGAAGCCGAAGAAGAAAGGCAAAGCAGCATAGAAATGGGAGAAAATCTCGAATTTAAATGGAAGAGAAATGGATGAAAACAAAATAACTAGAATGTATAAAACAAAAACGAAGAAAATAATAATGGCAAAAATCGCATACTTACGAAGCAAACCAACCAAGTTGGTAAAGCAACCGCTGCTAAATGCGGGTGCGGCAGCAACATGATTACTTTTGGTGTGAGTGACGTGGCATTTAGTAACGGTTTACCGGCACCCATGAGTGCAGGCATGTGAGTGCGTTAAGATGGCGAAGAAAAGGAGGGGGGGGGGAAACTAAAATGTGTTTATATTGTCGTGTCGTGGATCCAACCGGACGTGTAGGATAGTATCAGAGTTTTGGTTTTTTTTGTTTTTGTTTTATCTATATGATTTTAGTTTTCGTCTTCTCATACCTTTAACGCCGATAGTTTATACACACCTACACCTTACCTTATCCCGTGCAACCATCCCCATTTTTTTTTTGTTAGGTTACCTTTTAGAGCTTTAGTTAAGCCGGTGGCAGCTGGTAAAGGCTGGTTAAACTGCTGAATGATGAAAAAAAAGGCAATTCGTCTGTGGTTTCGTGTGAATTAGATTTACCGAATTTTAGGCAAACAAAAATTAAAGTAAAATAGTCCATTTATGTTTCTTTTCGAAAAAGAAACGCGTAGTGTAGAAATTGGAAATGTTTGTGCAATGTTTGGCTATGCAAAATTATTTAAAAACAAATTAAGGGTAAACAGGACCCAACACGGACGGCGTCACGGAAAGTAGAGTGAAGAAAGGGTGATCGTTAGGTGTAGTGGAGGGAAAACAGGCAGGATCTGATGTAAGGCAAGTTATAATTTAAAAACCAATAAGATCATATTTTTTTTCTTTCTATAGAATTATAAGCTGCTGAAGGATGTGTATATTTCAATTATTATTTTTTTTTGACAGCAAGCTAAGCATGTGTTTTGTTGTAAGATTTCTTATGTTATTATTTCTGCTCCTCTGCTTCTGTTTCTTACCAGGGCTGTTATCTCTTTTTATTACAATCTTTCTTTCTTTCCTAATACTGACTTGAGCATTTTGTAGCCAAAACAAAAAATTGCAAATTTTATTTGACAATCTAATAATTTTCTGTTTTGCTTATTTATTTTCAATGTTTTATCGAAGCTACAAATCGTGACGAAAGCAATTTACGCGTAGTGAAGCAGCTTGTTTCGTTGTTTTATTTTTGTTTGTCGAAGTAATTTGATTTAATATGGTTTTGTTTTTTTTATGTGATCTGCGCAGCTAAAAAAAGAAGGATAAGTTCACCTTTCAACCCCAAAACGGCACAAAAAACCACGTTAAAAATGGGGAGGAAAAAATACGGAAAGCAGTAAGAGGTCGCGTGCAAGTGCAAGCATAAGCACAAGCAGCTAGCCGAAAGAGAAGGAAGGAAGCAAAAGAACTGTGATAAAAAAGAAACATACAAAACAAAGAACACACACGTGAGCACAAACGAAAAAAAAAGAGCGTAACAATTCTCATAATCTAACACATAAAGTAGGCGGAAAGGCGAACCGAAGGTAGGTAAAGTAAAGGGAGGTAAGCTAGCAAAGGTGGAAGAAAAAAGGCATAGAAGTATTTCTAAATTAAAACATTTTATTTTGCACACCTGTTTCGGAATAAAAAGCGTAAAACCCAGCGTGGTAGTAAACAAACGTGATGAAAAACAAAAAAGGTGAAATGTTGGGGCGAAAGAAAGTGATAAACAAAAACAAAAAAGGTCGTCTTTAGGCAAAAGGAAGAAAACATACGAACGGAATAGAAAACAAAAACAAAACAGAAGAAGGAAACTGAAGCTACTTTTAGGCGTATGGCGGGTGTGGAAAAAGGTATAATGAAATGAAAGAGAGAGAGAGAGAGAGAGAGAAAGAGAGAAAATACGATAAGAAGAAAAGAAACTCAAAAACTGTTTAGGACAAATGTTTAACAAAATTTTTGGTTTTTAAGAAAATTATATATATACACCAATGTGAAATGCTAGGAATGGGCGGTGTTTTTGGAATGTGAAGTGAGCGGAGGTGGCAAAATTATTAAAAACATACACGGAACAAATTAGTCAAAAAAAAAAAGAAAGGAAGGGAACGAAAACAAGAAAAAACTTAACAAAAAATGGGCAATGTAAAGATTGAGGCAAGAAATGCGAGAGAGAAAGAGAGAGGTAGTGTGCTGCGTGTAAATGACAAAACAAAAACAAAACAAAAAAAGCAGTGAAAAACAAAAAGGTGTTCACAAAATTACTGTTTCGGTTTGTACAAAAACAAAAAAAAAATGGAAAAGTAGAAGGAAACTAAATTGTTTTTAGTAGCTAAACGTGTTGACTGTGGTTCGAGAAATGATAATTCTCTCTATCTCTTTTTAGGCATCTCTTTAGGTATATGAAAGCAAAACGAAGTAAAATAACACACACACACACACACGTATATATACTTCTCTTTAGGCAATCAAAATTTAATCTAGAAAACGAATGTGAACAAAACGATCGAATAGAAAAACAAACAACAAAAAAAAACAGTCACAGCAGCACTCAGCTGTGTATGTGTGTTAGTGTATGATGTTTACGTACGATGTATGTACAAACCGATCGGTCGAAAATACTCTCGCTCGAATGACACAGAAGAGACACAGCCACGATCGCGCTCACGCTCACTCTCACGCCCACAGGAAAAAGGGATTTTCTTGTTTTCTGTTGCTTTCCCAGAGTAGGGCGCCCCCCACCACCACCACCACCACCACGAACAACATCACATTAAAGGTTGTTTTATTTTGTGTTATCTAAATTTAATACTTTTAGGCAAAAACGTTATTCAAAATTAAATGATCGGTGTGTGCACGATCAACTATTTTCTCGGCTGTTAGGCAACTGTTTCGAAAACGCAACGACAAACCAAAATTCTCTGAGTGTTTGTGTGGTTAGATGAAAGGAGGAGTGTTAAGCTTTTTTTGCCAATGTTGCTGCGAGTTCCGAGCAAAAGGTAAAGGTTTTTGTGTGCGTGTTAGCAAAGGTGCTGCACGGGTTTCTTCCAACCTTTAACCAATTTAACATCATCTGGTTCTGTAAAAAAAAAAAAAAAACTAACAAAAAAACGTTTCAGTAGCGGATGCCACCTGGTGTGCCATACGGGAATGTACGGGAGTTGGGAGAGGATCTCTTTATTTAAAAACAAACAAATAACACGCACCCTCCTACCCCGTTTTTTGCATAAGGATAAGCGATGTGCAGTGCAGTTATCTGTTGTTTAGTTTTCCGTTTAAAAAACTTTCTTTCGAAGCCGTTCAAGCCGTTGTCAGATACGACAATTGCACATTCGGTTTTGCTACCAATCTTTATCATTTCTACTTTCTTTTGCGTTCCAAGCGTTATCGGATCTGATTAAGTATACGACACAGCAGCACACTTGCTCGATTTTGTAATAGGAAAGAGAGAGAGAGGGAGAGAAAGAGAGAATAAAAGAGAAGGAAATAAGCCCTTCATTAATGATAACAATATTCGAGCTAAAACTGAAATAGCAGAGGGAAGGGTAATTGATTTTGATTTCAAGCAAACCATCTAGCGCCAGCAATACCCATATCTATATATATATACGTTATGTTTTCGATATATACGTTAATCAAACTTAGCTTTTAAGTTCTGTTTAGTTTGCTAAGCTTTGTCAATATACATATACAGCTCTTAGTAGTATTGTTTCGTTTTATATACAATGCTAAGCATAACAGAGCAACAGAAGTTGTACAATAAAATAATAAAAAAGGAGTAACATTATTTATATTTTTGTTTGTTTTTCTTTTCGTGTTTTATCTGTTATGTTTCTTTACTTATTTCATTTTCAGACTATTCTACACTTTCATCATTATTTTATCGGTTTTTTTTTATAACAAATACATTGTTTTGTAACTTGTAACTTATACTTGAAGTCTTAAAGACTCGCTGTAAAGGCTATATTAGTCTTTGCTTACTTTGTTATTGCCATAACTACACAACAGTACAAACAAACCGACAGATACAGAAGGGGAAATAGTTTAAGCAGAGCAAATAGGCAGACCAAGCAACATCCTGCAAAACCAACTTTTGGAACCGGACAACAAGATGTGAAAATTTAAGATAGAGCACCTAATCACAAAAAATAGAAACGCGAACCCCATTTTCAAGCAGGACGCATTGCTAGTGTTTCAGCAAACACGCGCGAAAACACAGCACCGTATCATTGGTTATGTTTTATTGTTTTTATTTATTTAAAATCTTTCATTAAGAAACGAACAAAAAACATGTTTGAGCAAAAGCATCGAGGAAGAATATTAAGAATATTTCATTTCAGATGTTCTTTTCAATACCAATGCTTGTTTAGGCACAGGCCAAACCAAAACCAAACCATACACATTTGAGCTCAGTACGTGGCAGTTAAAAAGAGAACAATGATATATATTAAAAAAAAAGATAACAAAAGTGTGAAAATTACTTTTAAACTTACTATTCAACATGAGCAGTATACATTTATAAACGCAAAACGCAAATCAAGTGCAGCAAATTGTAACGTGAAAAATTGTGTGTGTATGTGAGTGTCTCTTCTAATCCCGTAGGTACTAAGAAAACGGAGAAACAAACGAGAAAAAAAAAGTCGCAAAGATAAGAAGCATGGTCTTACTCATTAATATACGTGTCTATTAAGCAGATGAAAATAGTGATGATTCATACCGAAAGAGAGCGAAACAGAGAGAGAGAGAGAGAGAAATATGAAGTAAGATGGTCTCTGATGGTGAATAAGTGAAACTGTTTACATTTGTTTGGTTTCAACCAGACAGTCAACAGTAAAGAATATGAAGCAGAAAAAAAAACACAACCTTCCAGTCTGTATATAAGAAAATTTGCTCTCGACAGGTTATACCAAAACCAAATGGCAACAATCAATCGACAGAAGCAGAAACAACAGCAACAGCAACACTTACCTGCTCTACCAGCAGTTTATTGTTGACAGTTAAATGCACAGTTTATAATAAAAAAAGGGCATCCCGAGAAACAAGAAACTCGCCGGGGAAGAAAACAAGACATTTGCAAAGAAGTAAACAAAACAAATAATAAACCCAGAAACAGAAACAATCCGTAAATGGGCCGCGGGTGGAAGGTAGATATTGAAACAAAAGCAAAAGAATATAAAACACGGAACGCACATTTGTAAATGTCACCAAAAATGGTGGTGATTTCTTATAAACACAGACCGACACAAACACACACTTACTATTAGTGGATAGAAGTTGTTAACAAGAGATCAATTTTTACATATTTTATTATTAACTGAGCGTAATCGAGAGAAAGAGAGAGATAGAGAGAGAGAAAGAAAGAGAGAAAAGAAAGAAAAAGAGAAAGAGAAAGAGAGAGACATATACGTACATATGCCCCAATATGTGAAAAGTATGTGTGTGCTGAGAAAAAAAAATACAGGTAAAAAAGAAAAATGAAGTAGAAAACAAGACAAGAAAAAACAGAAAAAGAGGGAAGAAATGAAAGCAAAGATGGAAAAGGAAATAACCAAAACAGTAAAATAGAACACATAATCAATAACAGACCGAAAGCACAAACCGAAAGTAAAAAATGAAACAAACCACACAGTCCGCCAGAGATCGGTGCTCTACACTGGAAGCCCGAGGCTCGTTTAATAAACCGGTTCAGAAGCCGAACAGTTGATGGAAGTGGAAGTGGAAGAGGGAAGCAGTGAAACAGCAACACAATAGCAAATGGGTAACAACTATTTTTGTTTTTATTTTGTCTAAACATAGGTTTATTGTAAAGTGAAATGCCGAATTATTGAAGGAACCAGTTTCATAACAGCTGATTGCTACCGAGATATGCAAGGAGACGCGTGCGTGCGTGCGTACGCACCAGCGGCAGAGCGAAGGAGTTGAAGAAGAAGCGGGAATGTTCCTGTGCTGCCAACATACACATCACACAGTGCCAGAGTTTATATTTAAACGCCACAAAGCTAGCTCAAAAGCGCTCGCACTCCCACTGGCTTTCCCACGAAGCGCAAAAGAAAGAGGAGGGGGGAAACGCAGTGGGAGAAGAGTGTCCATATTTACAACATTAACCAAGCAAGAAGAAACCCCCTCCCCCCTCCCGTCCCCCACCAACCACAACCCTTCCCATCCTCTCAAACTTCCCTCAGACCGAAACCGAATGACAAGTAATAGGTAAAATGAAAACCACAGAATGCAACCAAGTGATGCAAGCAAACATAGAAGAAATAGTAAATTAATAGATAACTTTATTACAATAGCGATTCACTTTTGGTGAGTCGAACAAACAAACCACAATGCCAAAACAAACAAACAAACAAACAAACAAACAAACAATAAGCAAATAGGAACAACAAATCTTACAAAATACAAACCCAACTCGAGCCAACGGGCGCGCGCAAACCGCGCCTCGAATCGGAAGAAATAGAAGAAACAAATAAAGCAAACGAATAAAACAAACGAAACGAACACATTAACGGACGCAAAACGGACTTGTACAACACACAATAGAGCAGAACGCACATCAGCAAACAACATACAACAACATTCAAATCAATAGTGCAAATCAACAAAGGAACTACAAAAAACTACAAAAATGTAATAAAAACACAAACAACTCACTCACAGTACAATCACACACACACAATCCGCACACTCGAAAACAAAACAAAAAAACATTCACTGACAGTGAAGAAAATATTGTCCCCCCCCCACTTTCCGGCAATAGCAGTTTTGGATGTGAATGATCCACAGATTCAAGCAAACTTCTGGAACAAGAAAATATCCTAAACAAGCTGAGAACTAACAAGGAAGCAGACAAATAAAACGGATAAATAATGTTTCCAGCTATTCAGAAGCATAATGTAGGAACACAACTTTGGGCACCTGTTTCGGCAACATGTTGGATAAAGTCGATTACTTTTCGTGCAATTCATTTTAATTTTTTGGCTTTGTGTTAATAATACTCAGAACAACCATTACAATTTAAAACCAAAACATCCAATCACTACGCAAATGAGCCAAGTTCAATCAATAACAACTACAATTACAGCCACAAAACAACAGTAGCAGCTACAAACAAGGAATGCAAACCGCAACAAAAATCACATTTCGAACATAGAGAACAGCGCGGTAATAATTGTACCGCAAAAATACAGCAAAGAAAAGGAAAGAAAAGCTAAAAAGAAACGCACACAAGGAAAAAGCAAAACGAAAACAAAAATCAAAGCAGCCACATACCAGCAAGAGCGTCATCAAAACAACGATGACTTGCTGCGATGATTTACGACGACGAGTCTCTCTCGAGCACGAACAGAACAACAACAACAAAAAGGGCAAGTACGTTTTTGGCAGAGCACATGGCACGGCATACTTTAATTATTATTTAGTTTGTTCGGGCGTGTCAAGTAGTAAACAGGAAAAGGAAGAAAACAAAAACTCTCTCGGAACATACACACACAAACAAACACACGGAACGAACAGCAAAAAGGCGATCTCGTTAGTGGGGTAATGCATTAACCAAGCGCGTTAATTATATGCAAAATTATCCATTTAATCGCAGTTGACAAAACTCTCCTCTGCGAGGAAGGGGGAGAAAAGTTTGTAGAAAAAGAGTGGGACATGCTATTTGTATGAAACACAAATTACCCGAAAGAAGAAGAAGAAGAAGAAGAAGAAGAAAACAAACTCAAAACAAGTATTTTAGTGTGGACAAAAACTTAATGCAAAGCATAAACACGAAGCGAAATGCAAAACAAAAGACCATAAAGATAAACGATACAGAATTCGAAATTGTGTAAAAGTAAACAAAATTCCAAATCTAATAATGTACAAGCACAAATAAAACAGCTGCAAAATCACTCGATAGAGTTAAACGCAAGAGAGATGCAAGAAAGAGATGCAAAGGACAAGGAAAACAGCGCAAGGAAGCAAGAAAAGAATTGGTCAAAAGAATTACAACACAAAAATTAGCGTACACATATGCGAATGTGCTCATCCATTAAACATAAAATATACTAATTTTAATGCAATTGATCATGGCAAAGGCAAGTAAAAACCCATTATCGAAGTCGTGTCGCGTAAGCGCGAACCAAGCGTAGAATGGAAATGAATTTAACATTGCAAACAATCGAAAAGCGATGAGAAAAGAATAATCAGCTACATCTACGTTGTAATTGTTCCCCTTTCTGAGGTCACATTTGTATCCATCGATGTGCGATGAAGGAGAGAAAAATTTAAATTTCGAAAAAGGAAAAGAAGTTTCAATGGGAAAGTAATAAAACAGAAGGCACAACATAATGCTAAAACCGGGTGTAAGTGACCGGACAGGAAAAATTAGATTGGAATAGTCAACAACACAGGAGGGCAAAAAAAGTTGTGTAGCGATCTAGGATAAAACGCGAAGAAAGTGGATGTAGACTTAGGGCTAACTTTGATGCGCAGAGTCTAACAAATCAAGAATGTAAGTGAATGTGACTCTCTTTTAAACTTGAAGGGCCGCAACAACAAACAAAAAAATACAAAAAGAATTAACGAACCGTAAAATTCTCATCAATTCATGAATATTAATTATGTAAAACAAAATGCAATGCGCAGTAAAATGGATAACGATAATGGATAATGGAAGAAGAAACATACAAAAAAGCACTAAAATAAATTCCTATAATATTATATTTGAATGGAAGACGAAAAAAAAACAAAAAAAAACGAATAAAAACAAACATAGCAGCAGAAGCAGGGAAGCAGAAAATTACGACGGAAACAAACCAAATTCATTGCCAAGAATGGTAAAAATTGAAAAAAATTAATAGAAAAACAAACCAATTCCCACTATGTGAAAATTCCGCTACAAAATTGTGACAAAATTTAACCAAACAAACCATTAAACATTAAACTACAGTGAAATCAACACAAAACCATACGCACACTTACACACAGCAAAACACAAACACACACACAACTACAAACTTTTAGATCAGAACATAACCGAAAATTGTAAACAAGAACAAGAGAATAGAACAAACAAAACCAACCCACAACAACAACAACAACAACAACAACGGAACAAGATGTAATAAATCAACAAAAAAAGAAAAGAAATCATTGTATGTACTATGTATGTACTTACCATTCCTGGTTCACAGAAAGATTGAGAAAAAAACAACAACACACAATCCGTTTTCGCTTTCCTCGTCGTTTCTATTTCTTCGTTTCATTAGCCAATCCCTCAGATCTCCTAGTGTTTTGGTTTTGCTTACATTTGTTTTTTTTTTTTCATCTGTTTTCTGTTTCGTTTGTTTGTTACGTTTTCCCTCTTCTCTGATTTCTCACTGTTTCCTCCTATGTTCATGTTTTTGTGTTAGTTGAATAAAATTATTTATTGCCTGATCCAACTGAAATCATTGCCGTGTTGCAGTTTTTCTAAATTTATTTTAACTGTTTTATTGTACTCAATAAATCCACAAAAGGTCCCTAGGTCGTTTCTGTACAACTAAATCAACATAACTACAATTGTTATTTTACGATCTGAATAACATTCTATGTAGCATCGCGGGAGGAAACCTTCATTCGGGACAAAAACCACCCTTCACGTGCCTTGTTCCATGGAAAATTAAAGAAAAAATATAAGACAAACAAACATTCTACAACAATCAGCTGGCTTAGAATAACTTTGGTGTACAGTCTGTTCCCGAGTTACGCTGTTTATTTGTCATCCCAAATCAGTTGCGTTTTTCAGCCAAAACGTATGTTACCAATGACCAATGAATTAATTTGGTGCTCCTAATAATTTACCTAATTGCTTAGGTAGTACGATCCTTGCAGAAAATACAGATTTTTCTATCGGTTTAAAGATTTTAATATTTCATAAAAAGAAAACTAATTTATACCGCTTTTGACAACTTTTCAAGCCAATTGTATTGTAGCTTCACTCCAAACCCGCTCCCAAGTCGAAAACAGCGTAACTCAGGAACAGACTGTACATACGTATAAGTAATGGTGTTATTGATCGAAGTATGCTGTATCTATCCTGTGTTTGTTTTCTCTTCCTTCCTGTTATTTTTGTTGTTCAACTTTGATCATTGTATTGATTCTTTTGCTTAGTTTCTTTCATCCCTTTCCTCAGTCTCTCTCTCGTCCGCTCCTTCTTGTCACGTTTCTTCATCTTCACCTTCACTCCACCCTCCTTTTTATCTTGTTTCCTCTATCTTTTTTTTGTAACGCTTTCCTAGTATCTGATTTTTCATATTTTTTCCATTTTTTCCTCAATTTTATTAATGAAGTTCACAATCTAATTTTTCATTTGTCTGCTGCAGTATGTATATATATAGTTTTATTCCTGTTTAAAAAGTACATACATATATAAATATTTCCATATATTTTGTTCTTACAGTTAGGTGTTTCAATTAAATATAATCGTCGTACATCGCATTCTTGTTATGTTTTGTGTTGTCCGTTTCTATCCTTCTTCTCCTTCTCGTTTTATCATATATTCTTTCCTGCTTGCTTTTCAGCTCCGCAAAGCGATCGAAACATTGCGAGCTAAGCAAGGATGCTGCCACTGCATCGATGCAGAATAGTAAAATAAAAATAAAAAATAAAAAAATCGTACGATCAACCTATTTTCGTGAGGTGTGTTGCTAAACGAATACTTGTGTTTTTGTGGGTGTGTTTCTGTTTCGCTCTTTTTCGCTCTTGTTCGCTCTTTTTCGCTCCAGTTGTATGTAGTGGTCATTGCTTACCTTTTATAATCGTAATTGTATGTATATATATAGGTATATAAATATCTCTAATCGTGGGGTGATTTAATTTTCATGCACTCTTTTTTTATTGATGACGTTACTCATCTTAGTTTTTCTCTCCCTCTGATTCATCAGTTTTAATCCTCTGTTTAACCATTGTTTTTTTTTAGTTTTCTGTGTTTTTTGTCTTCTTTGTTTTTTTTTGTGTAAGTGAATGTTGGTTTTTCTTGGCTGTCTTCATGTTACTCACGGTTCTTCATTTTCAAGCTTTACCCATTTTTCACCGAGTTTTTACCACGTTCTGTTGCTGTTGTATCTTTTACTTCCTTTGCTAAAACATTCCCGCAACAAAAAAAAACCCGAAATCCAACTAACACACTACATACATTTTTTGAACGATTTTATCGTTTTTATCCTACTTTGCCTTGCTTCTTTTTCTTCTCATTGTTTTCTTCGCTTATGAACGTTATCGAGTGCGTTAAGTTTTCTGTATTTTTCTTTCAAATTATCTCTACTCCGGAGCTTTGCTTTTGTGTGCTGAAAATAAAAAAAAACATGTACGCTATTCTTAGAGGTGCTGTGGAACGTTACAGAGACAGTTTGTTTGTTTGTTTTTTCATTGTTACATTATGCTTTCTTTTCGTTTAGTTTGATGCCGTTTCGCTTTTTTCTCCGCTGGACGCTTTTTGTTAACAAGCCTGGGGTTGATTTTTTTGTTTATCATTATCGCTACCATGTTTTTCTTTATGCGATCATCTTGTCCAAAAATAAACTGTTGCATTTTAATTAAATTTATTTAAAAAGCAAATACACTGTTCTTTCTCGAAAAAAGAACCATCGTCTGCGCTTGCTGAAAAAGACATATTAAAAAAAACAAAATAAAGACGAAAGTAAAGAAGAAGAAATACCTATAATAAAATAGAGAGGAGAAAAAAAACGAACAAACAAAAGGAACACATATGTTACAGGAACAAAGTTTATTTCCATTGTTTTGCGGTCCGCAGATTTGATATTTTAATGCTTAGATAGGTGTATACGCATATTTATATACGCTAGGCAAAAAAAAAAAAGAGAAAATATATTATAGTAGCGATAAGGTTCCGTACGGGTAGTATTAAATAAGAAAGCGATACAATGTAAACATACGAAAAATGAGTATACGTTTAATTAAAAAAAAGCAAAAAAGGAAAACAAATAACCAAACTCAAATATGTTCAAGTTAAAGAAGTAAACGTATAAAGTACAGTAATGATATCTCAATATGACGAATGCCTTACGATTATGCTAAAGTCATTTTATGTATGCGTTTGTTTAGACCATCCTCCTTCCCCATTGTGTATGCATGCTGCATGTACGTGTGTGTGTTTGTATGTGGGGTTTGCAGTTAATATTATTTCAATGAAGTTAGTATGTGTACATATGGAACTTATCGTTACCCACCCACGCCTACACGCACGCTTCTACCCATCAGTTGTGTATGTGTGTGTTAATCTTATAATGTTACGCATGTATGTATGCCTAAGTTTGTTGTTTGTTTGTCTGTTGTTAACAGTAATCATTTCCCTCCCCTTCCGTCTTCTTTTCATATATTCTGGACACTCTTACACACACACATACACACTCAGCGTGATCTTCAGTTTTTTGCATTGAGTTTTCTCTACACATCTTTTTTTTTTGTCAGTTTTTCTTTTGTTTTTGCAACATTCATATAAACCATAAGTAGACATAACTTTTTAGGATTTTTTGTATAATTTTTTCTGTTTTTTTTTCGTTTTATGTTTTCGCTTTTTGTTTTCATTTTCTTATCTTCTTTTACCACACTTCTTACGTTGTATCTTTATCTTTATGTTTTATATGTTTCTGTTTACTAATCGTGTTACTTTTTTCTGTTTCTGTTTTTTTTTCGCTTTCAATTTGTTGTCAAGCATTTTCCATTCCATTATCTCGGTCTGTTCTCGTTTGCCCGCCCAGTCCACTACTAATGCCTGCCTAAAGGCGTTTGTTTTTCTATAAGAAATAATAATTCAAACACACGCGCACACACTCACTGCCACTATTTCAAAGGTTGCGCGGTTTCACAATGCCTAGTTTTGCTCTCTCGCAGCAGGTCGAATGTGTACCGTAGCTAAGGAGACGAGAGATTTCTGCTACTGGAGCTGCTGGATCTCCTCGCTCCCCTTAGCGACACATTCCCTGGCTCCTTTTCTCTCTTTCTATCCCTCACTCTTTCTCTCTCTCTCTCTTTTCGCCTCTTTTTGCTCACAACTTACGCGCTCTGTCGGAAATGTTTTAATTTTAAAGAAAATAATTGTACAACCCATTGCTTTTGCCGCCGAGATTGCGCAGCGGAGCGAACGGATCGTTGCCGACGGCGCCGTTGTTGCCGTTGTTGGCACTGGCATCGAGCAGCGCCCCACCATCCGAAAGCTCAATCTTGCCCAGCTGCTTAAGCCCATCCATCGCATTCGCGTGACCGTGCTGTTGCTGCTGTGGCTGCGCACCATAATGATGATGCTGATGCTGCACCTGGTGCTGATTACCATTGTTACCGTGATGGTGCTGATGGTGCTGCTGATGATGCTGCTGTTGCTGCTGGTGCTGCTGCTGTTGCTGCTGTTGTTGCTGCTGCTGCTGCTGCTGCTGTTGCCCCTGGCTCAATACACTAGCGTACGTTGCATGGGCGGCTGAGGACGACGGTGGCATCCCACCCGGGCCGGCCCCTCCACCACCCGGCTGACGCTGCGCCAGCATGTGGTCATCGTGCAGATGGGACTGCGACTGTATCAATCCACCGGTCTGCATCTGCGAGCCGGCGTGCGACGTCAGGTGCGGCATGTAGTCGCCCCTACCGCCCAGTCCGTGCTGCTGATGTTGCATCTGCTGCTGCTGCTGCAACAACCCGGCGGCAATGTTTTGGATCGAGCTGTAGCCGGCATTGCCCGGGAAGCAGCCTCCATTCTGCTGGTGCTGGTGCTGCTGATCCAGCATCGAATTGCCGGTAAACTGGTTCCCTCCACCGTTCCCTGCCCCGAACAGGTAGCCTTGCGGTGCCATTTTCGGCTCCAGCATGTCGAGCAGCGTTTGCTGCATGCCAAAGTGCTGTTGCTGCTGTTGCTGCTGCTGCTGCTGATGCAGCTGCACCGAGTCGAGCAGATCCGGCGTGGAGAGCTCGATCGAGTGCGAGGAGGAGGAACCGGTTCCGACGGTACCACCACCACCACCTGCACTGCTGTTGCTTGCTCCACCGGCTGATCCAGCACCGCTACCGCCCGACTGGTAGTTCTGGCCTGCCTGACGTCGGTACAGCGGTACCGACTGTTGCTGCTGACTCTGCTGGCTCGACGGTCCACCAACCAGGGACGGAATTTCGGGCGCTAGCGAAGAGGACAGGCTGGCGAACAGATCGTCCGATTCGAGAATGCCACCCTTCGCACCCGCTCCCGGATGATTGCTGTTATTATTATTACTGTTGTTGTTGTTCGCGTTGGATGCATTGGAGGCGTTCGATCCCGGACCGGTCACTCCGTTCACCAGCACGTTGCCGTGCACTAGCGAGCCGGCAGTACCGACACCGCCGGCAGCACCGCCGAGCAGCAGCGGATCGGAGCGCATCGGATTCAGCATGTTGTCGAGAAACAGGTCCGCCTGCGAAGAAAGTGGTCCACTGCCGGCACTGCCAAGCCCGGGCATTTTCATACCTGCCTGTTGCTGCTGCTGCTGCTGACCGGATGCCAGCCCGCCGGACTGTTGCGATTTCATCGAGCTAGCAACGGCGGTCGGCACCTGGCGCAGGATGTCGGTGAACTTGTTGGCCGCCTCAAGCCCCTTCGACTCCATCAGCTTGGTAAACCAGTAGTACTGGAACTCTTTCGTCTGCAGCGCCATATCGATGAAGCTCATGCCGGCCGGCAGCAGGTGGTTAAAATCGGCAGGAACGTGACCGGAGCCACCGTGCTGCTGCTGTGTGACCGATCCATGCATGGTGTTAGCCACCTGTTGCTGCTGATGCTGCTGCTGCAGTAAATGCGCTGACGTGGAGACGGAGGGGAGATGCGGACCGCCCAGCTGCTGCTGATGGTTGGCGGCCGTGTTTCGCAGCTCCGGGAAGTGCACGTTCTGGAGAAAATGGAAGTCGGACGCCTTGTCCATGGCGAACTGGTCGGCGCCACGGCCCATCGGTGCACCGGCTCCACCGGCTCCTCCTGGTGCACCTCCCGCACCACCGCCGCCACCCGTACCAAGCTTCTGGCCGGCGGCGGCAGCAGCCGCCGCTGCCACCATATGCGGCATTCGGTTCGAGATAGCCATCAGCTCGCTCTGGATGCTCGTCATGTACAGGTCGCCGGTTTGCGCGTAGTGTCCCTGAGACTGGGAGTTGGGAATGGCCTGAGGCGGCTGCTGCTGCTGAAAGCCGCTCGGGCTGATCGGCCCTCCCGCCAGCATCGGACGAATGTGATGGTTCGGCTGGGCCACTACCGGTCCTTGCTGTAGCGGACCCCCGGCCAGATGCGGCGCCTGATGGTAAAGCCCGGCGCCGAAAGCGCCTCCCCCGGCTTGCTGCTGCTGCTGCTGGGCCTGCGTTTGCATGAGGGCGGCCGCCGCTGCCACCACACCGGCCGGACCTTTGTTGGGCTGCTGCTGCTGCTGAAAGTAGGGCAGTGGCCCGAGCGGTGGTGGTGCCTGTCCACCCGCAATCGTTGGGCTGCGCATTGGTGGCGCTATCAGGGGCGGCGGCCCGGGACGATTCGGCAGCCCCAGCCCGAGCGGATGGGCAACAGTTTGACCGGTGGCGACGGCTGCGGCGGCGGCGGCCGCTGCCGCCGCTACCGCCGTCAGTTGGGGCCGTATCGAGGGTGGAACGTTCTTTTGCGCCAGCCGCCAGCCGGGCGGCGTGTTGCGGCCCCCGGGCGACGACACCATGGGGAAGGCGCCGCCCGCCCCGGTAGCGCCCCACAGGTTCGGCACGCTCTGGTTGGGCGGCGGTGGGGCCATGTTCGGTGGTATCGGTGGACCGCCCAGGGCTGCCGGGTGCGGTGGGACTAGGGTTGGGCCACCGGCACGCAGCGACTGCTGCTGCTGGGACGACTGTTGCTGTTGCTGCTGCTGCTGTTGGTAGAAGTAGAGCTGGTTCTGGTACGGGAACTGCTGCTGGCCGGGCTGCTGCTGCTGCTGCTGCTGCTGTACCGGTGGTTGCTGTTGCGATGGTTGCTGCGATTGCAGGTGCTGCTGCAGCATCGCCGATTGCCCCTGGACGGCGCTGGTCGGACCGATGAAGGGCGTGATGGCCAGCTGATTGCGCATCAGCGCGGCAGCGGCCGCCGCATTCTGTATGCCCGCGATCCCGCCGGCACCGGTACCACCAGCGGCAACGCCGCCCAGCGGGAAGCTTGCACCGCCCGCCCCACCACCAACCGTGCCGTGATGGAAGGACGAGCCCGCGCCACCGGACTGTTGCGGTGCGGCGGCGTGATGATGCGCCTGCAGGTGATGCAAATGATGGGCCGCGTGTACGCCGCCCGGGCCTTGCGCTTGCTGTGGGTGCGATTGTGGCTGCTGGTGTTGTTGCTGCTGCTGCTGTTGCTGCTGCTGCTGCTGATGCGATGGTCCATGGTGACCCGAGAGGTGCGGCACACCGACCGGCGGTCCCCCGTGATGTCCTGCCCCGCCATGCGGATGGAACGGGCCCGCGGCCGACAGCGTCAACGCTCCGCCCAGGTTCGCGGCCTGGTCGCGCAGGTACGCCTCGCCCTGCAGCGCCCGCGGCACAAACTCGGGCGCCAGCGGGTTCAGCACGTACGTCTTCTTCAGCTCCACGCCGTCCAGCTGCGAGCGCAGCAGCGACCAGGTGATGCCGAACAGGCTCTTGTTCTGGTAGCAGATCTCGATGAAGCGCTCCCACACCTTCCGGCAGCGGCCGATCGAGCAGAGCGCGACCGGGTCGCCGACCACCGCCACCAGGCTTTGGGCGCGCGTGATCGCCGTGTTGAGCAGCTTCGAGTTGCTCAGGAAGCCGTAGTCCACCTCCTCGCTGCTCGTGCCCGCGCCCTCGCTCGCGTTCGCGTTGCACGTGCGCCTGGTGCGCACCGTCGACAGGAAGATCGCCCGGAACTGCTTGCCCTGCACGTTCGCGACCCGCTCGACGCTGATGCCGCCCATGCGCCGCTTGCGCAGCTCCGACCGGATGCGGAACACCTGGTCCGCGTACGGCGTCATGATGCCGATGCTCTGGTCGTTGATTTTGCCCCACGCGCTCGGCCACTTCTTGCGCAGCTCGCACACCCGCTCGACCACCTCGTACACCTCCGAGTTGTTGTAGAAGGCGGTCGAGTTTTTGTCCTGCACGTCCTCGCCGCGCGTCGTGAAGAACGTGAGCGGGTAGAACTTCTCGTGGCGCGGCTGCTTGCCGGACGCGATCAGCTTCTGCTCGTAGAACAGCTCGGACGTGAAGCGGATGATTGCGTCGTGCGCCCGGTAGTTCTCGCACAGCAGTATCTTGCACGGGAAGTCGTTCGGGTAGTGGTCGTACAGCCGCTCCAGCAGCGACACGTGCAGCTTGCGCTCCTTCGCAAAGTTGGAGAACAGCTCCGGCGACATCTGCATGTGGTCGCCGGCCAGCACGATGCGCGTCCGCTCGCCGGCAAGCGCGAGCGGCATGATCGCCTCGCACTCCATCGCCTGGGCCGCCTCGTCCAGGAAGATGTGCGTGAAGTGGCCCTTCGGCAGGTCGAGCGACGCCAGCTCCATCGAGATGTTCAGCGTCACCACCACGATCCGGTGCTTCAGGATGTCCTTCACGGTCGGGCGGCGAAAGTTGCGCATGTTGATGTTCAAATCCACCAGGCAGTACTGTGTGCAAGGAAAATGGAGAGCAAAAAAAAGGGAAAGTTTAATTTAAACGCTTCGTTTGTCCCCTGCCGAGAGAGGAACAGTTCCGGCCCACCTTCTGTACAATACTGTTGACCGTCGCGACCCAGCGCTTGTGGTAGTAGACGCGCAGCGGGCGCGCCTCCGTCATGCCCTCCTCCACCCACGGGTGCAGGTAGTCCTTGATGTACAGGTCGGCGGCCGAGTTCGAGTGCGTGCAGATCAGTATCTTGGTGCCGTCCTGCAGCAGCAGCTGCTTGATCGCCTGGGCCAGCGTGTACGTCTTGCCGGTGCCGAACGGCCCGATCAGCAGTATCGGGGGCAGCGGCACGCTGACCGGCGTCGTGATCGCCACCACCGCCTCCTTCTGCTTCGAGTTCAGCTTCGGATCGAGCGAGGCGTCCCACTGGCGCTGCGGCGTCCACGGGATGCTCGGCTCGAGAAAGATCTCGGGAAAGATGATGCGGAAGTCCGCTATCTTGTCGATCGCCTGGTGCCACTCGCAGTACGTCAGCCGGTTCGGCTGGAACTGTATGTCGGCGAGGAACTCGGTGTCCGGCTTCAGCCCCAGCCCCGTCACCGCCTTCGCCGACACCTTCAGGTAGATCATGTTCTTGCCCTTATCCTCGATCACCGCCTCGTACACCTTGCGCCGCTCGCCCGCCGGGGTGGTTTCGCGCGCCGCCGCTATGTACACCGCCTGGCAGTTGTTCAGTATGAGCCGGCCGGCCGACGTGTCCTCCGACACGTCCTTGCCGAGCTTCATTAGCGCGAACAGCTCGCCCGAGTGCGAGTACTTGGCCGTGCTGGTCGCCATGCCGCTCGGCGTCAGCAGGTAGTTCGTCACGATCGAGAGCCGCGTGGTGAGGTTGTAGCGGGCGATCTGCTCGTACCGGGCGATCTCCTCCACGTACAGCAGCTCGTGGATGCGGTTGCGGTAGTTGTTGCGCGTCAGCCGCTTCTCCGTGATGGTGGACTGCGTCAGCACGAACGTGGACGCTTTCGGCAGCGGGTAGCGCAGCAGCAGATCCTTCTCCCGCTCCGCGTCCGCCGTGTAGGCGGGCGTGTGCATGTGCGGGATCGGCGCCGTCGTAAACTCGCAGATCTCCGAGTTCGTCTCGTCCCACCGCTCCGCCGTCGACATCACGATGTCCTTCTTGATCTCCTGTATCTTGTCCACCTCCGTCACCGGCACCACGTCCACGCAGATGTGCTTCACCAGCACCGGTTCGCGCCCGAAATCGAACACCACCGTCTGCCGGAACGTGCCGTAGATCTCCGTGCTGAAGCCCACCTTGATCCGGTGCTCGAGCACGGCCGGCGCCGCCTCGCCCCTGTCCACCCCCGGTGCCGCCGGTGCCATCCATTCCTGCTCCGAGTTGAGGTCCGCCTCGGACGATGGGCCACCTCCCTTCCCACCGCCCGACATGCTCTTCTTGCCGCCGCCGCCACCCCCGCTAGGGCCACTGCCAGGTGTGCCGCGCGGCTCGCCCGGGCACACCTGCTTCAGCACGAAGTGATTGCGGTGGGCGTCCTGCAGCAGCGCGACCGCCTTCAGGTAGCGCTTCGTCTTGAGCACGAACGACCACTCGCGCTTGCTCACCTTGGACGAGATCGTCGTGACGAGATCGTGCGAGCAGCTGTCCTCCACCCCCTCCACCTTTTCGCGCATCACCTTCTCGGGGCTGGGCGCCTGCACCCACCGCTCGAGCAGCTGCTCGGTGTAGCTCTTGCCGTACAGCTCCTTGTCGCGCGCCCGCTGCAGCTTCTTCTTCCGGTACTCGAACCGCTCCTTCCACTCGTTCAGCTCGTCGACCCCGTGCGCCTCCACGCACTGGTTGCCGTAGTGACAGTTTTGATTATCCTGGTACTTCTCGCACAGCGTGTACGATTCCGCCACGAAGCCGCGGGGCGGCGGGCGCCATTTCCAGTCGCGACCTGCAAAATTGTGGGGAGGAAAGAATTACAGTCAATGGCCCATACAACCCTCGCGTCCGTTCCACCTACCCTCATCCGACATGATGATGTTCTGGTGGCTCTCGGTTTGGCAGTGCGCCCGCAGCTCCGACCGGTCGGCAAACGAAAGCGTGCAGTAGACACAGGTAATACTGTTCAGTTTGTCCATCGGCAGCGTCCCCTTGCTTCCGAGCTGCTTCTCCTGCCCGTACCCATGGCCGCCCGGCTTGCCGTGCCTGTCCATCGGGTGGCTGTTGTGCAGCTTCCCGGGGCCGCTCGACGCTGGGCCGATACCACGGCCACCACCACTGCCCGACTCCACCGAGCGACCAGTGCCGCCACCACCTCCACCACCAGCCGCCGATCCTCGATCGTTGCCGGCTGCACCCTTTCTCTCGCCCTTATCACTGTTTGCTTCATTGAATAAATTACCGTTACTATCACTAGCTTTACTATCACTGTTGCTGCCGCTGCTGCTGCTGCTGCTGTTGCTGCTACTACTACTGCTACTGCCACTGCTGCTGCTGTGTGCAGCGGCTTTTCCCGTCGGTTTTGCCCCTGCCGGCGCATCCACCGCCTCCCTGCGCTTCTCATCGCCCACTCTCTTCTGACCCGGCCCAGCCGCTCGCTGCTGGTGGCTCGCTTCGTCCGCCTCCACCGACCCCGGTTCGCCCGCAGCGTCCCCGTTTCCCATCCGCAGCTGGCTCTCGATCCTGCCCAGCTGCTTCGTGTACCGGTCCGGGGGCAGATTGTTGAGGATGAGCTTTTCCAGCTTCGTCTCGATCTGCTCGTACTCGTCGTTTAGCGACGACTGGGAGGAACCGGTCGACGAGCTGGAGGAGCCGGTCGCCGGGGCCACTGCCTCGCCGCTCGGTGGATGGTTTTCGCCACCGTCCGGAGCGCCGCCCGACGCGGAGGCCTGCTGTAGCAGCGCCCGCAGCCGGTCCAGATACCGCCCGATGTCCTGGTTGGCGCCCTGGCCCGTCGCCCACTCCTGCAGGATCGCGTCCGCTTCAGCAAACTTGCGCTGCTTGAACAGGGAGTGTATGAGCCGCTTGCGCACCTTCGACTCGGTGCTGCCGGTACCGCCGGCGGCAGGCCCACCCGCGCTGGACGTTCCATTGGTGGCGGCGGCGGCGGCGGTGGTTTTGCTCGCGCCCGTACCACCACCCTTTGACGACGAGGACGACCCGGTCGACGAGGAGGACGGCGTCGGGCTGGGAGATTCGGTGGATGAGGATGATGGGCCGGCGGCCGCTCCGTTACTGTTGTTGCTTCCGGCCCCGTTCTCGGTCAGCGCGAGCAGCTTCAGTAGCCGATGGCAGTCCTGCGTCACCTGATCGTACTGCCGCAGCTCCAGGCAGCATTCTGTGCGACCGTACAGACACGCGATCACCTGCTCCTTCGAGTGTCGCCGACCGGGCGCCGGCTGGTCGCTCCCGGACGCTCCAACGATGCTGTCGTAGATGTCTGAAAGAGAAAAAACAAACGCAATCGTGTTACTGCAGAGCTTGCAAACTGGCTAAATGAGTTTTGGATATCTTTACGCTTTTCTTAGGTCTATTTCATGCGTACTGTTCAAGGTATAGTAAGTAACTATTCTAAACTAAACTCTCGCTTTGTTCAGACTGCTTTAAACGTTCGCTTTTTTCGATTGTTTCATGCTAAGAACCATTTTTTTAAAGATTTAGTTGAACTATGCCACTTCTTTCTCGCGTGTCTGTTCGATGGTACGAGTAAATTATTTCAACATTGCCTACCTTTTGCCTTCTGCCACAGTCGATGCCGGAGATACTCGTTGGCTTGCGCCTCGGTCATTGCTTTGGCTCCCTCGTGCAACACTGCCGACGGTGCAGCCGGAGCAGCAACCGTCCCACAGTTGTCGATATTGGTGCAACTACGTAGCTAGCAGCTCCTGTCGGGAATCGTCGCCTTCAATATCCGGAACCGCAATCCGGGATGGTGGCGATTCACCACCTGGCGAGCAACAGTGCTCGCCGTCGAATCCTTGTTTTACCGACGTCTATCGGCCTCTCTTCTGTACTTTCTTTCTCTTCTTCTTTTTGCACCCACACACTAAACACTTTACACATATACAGCTAAATACGGACAACGCTGCACTCTAACGCAGCAACGGGGAAAGAACGCCTACTGTGCGGGCTACTACCAACTACCAGGAGCGTTCTTCTTCGCGGAACAAACACGCACACACGCACATTGACACACACGCACACACACACACGGTAATTGTTATTTCGCGTAGTGGTTTTTCCGCTTTCAACGCTTTCGCTGCGATACCCGCCGGGAAGAGATCAAACGGTGCGTTCCTTCCATTCGCTCTAGTCGTTTTTGGCGTCGTTCTGTGTGCCTACACGATTACTTTTTACATCTTCTACAGCCAAACAGCAAAAAATAATGTGCCGCAAAGGTGGCTCTCTCTCTCTCTCTCACACGCACGCACGCACGAGCTATGGACGATCACTAAAATGGCAAAGGAAGAAGAAGAGAAGGGAGAGTTTGCGTTAGTTTTGCTCGTTACTTCCGGATCGTACTGCCACCGGTCGGTGGGCGGAGAGAGCCACATCCGGAGGGCCCTGCGTTCCCGCCGATTGCAGCCGCCTTTTTGCGAGGCAATTTTTCCCGAAAATTTTACATCCCCCGCACGGCTGCGTGCTGGCACAAGGGGGCTCCTCAGGGGTAGGCTAATTTCATCCTAAGCGGGCACGCCAAACACGCAACAAGCACATACGGGATACACATACACACACATGCACACGCACACACCTTCCAGTAGCAACACTCGCGCGGTGCATCCTTCTCGCCCCCTCGCGCAAGGTTTGGCTATTGCATACACACAGTCACACATACACATACACACATGCATACACGAACGGGTTATGTTTGCGGCCGTTTCCTGCAGGCAGGGGGGGGGGGATTTTTCCACCCAAACATTACAACATCCACCGGAAAATCGTAATCGATGAGTGGGACGGGGGGAAACCGTACCCTCTTCCGGGCACTTTTTTTTGCCTTTCTCGCTACGACGGAGATGCCCCTCGCCCTGTCCCACGGTCCCACGGTCGGGCAGAACACGGTCCCATCTTCTCGCATGTACGCCTCAGCCGTGCAGACCCGAGACCCGTGGGTGTGTGTTTGGTAGGTGCAATCGGGCCCGTACTGTGCATTCTTCGCCATTGGGGAGGGCTGCCGCACCCGGGAAGGACAATACTTACCCACGCCACGAACTGCAGTATCCGGAAAAGCCTTATTTCTATTCGGTAAATAATTACATTTTGTCAGGAATCTTATTTTTGCACTTCTTTTCTTTTTTTCTCGCACTCGCAGACAGCAGATGTCAGTGTCGGGGGCTGCTTTCCTTTCACCGTTTGACAGCAGCTCGGCGTTGCGCGTTTACGCCATGGCGGGTTCACTACTTCAGATTGCATTCAAGCGATGCGCAAACCGAGTAGAAACATCCTTGATGTTGCAAAATTATTTTAATAATTTAAAAACATTGTTTTTGAAAAAGTTTTCCACTAATTTTCCGTAAGTAAAGAGAAATCTTGCTTTGAAATAAATAACCGGAAATACAACCAAAGCGTAGAATTGCTGTAAATTAGTTTTCCCAAGCTTATCTAATTAACCCTTGACGGCAAACGGTGAGGTAATGCAACAGACAATCGGTATCGAATTGAACGATTTGAATAAATATAAAATAGCTTTTTCAAAAACTGCACACGCAGATATGAAACCAAAACTGAAGGTAATAAAGAAATAAGCAAACATTCCAAGTGCACCAGTCCCTTCGGAGTGAGTTCCTGAAAGAAGAGCCGGCCTATAGTAGTGTTGGGTAAATCTGATTCAGATTCATGACACTGAATGAATTTAAGAAATGATTCATTGAAATTGAATATCGGTTGGTATGATCCATGAATTTCGAAAGATTCATGACTCTCAATAGATTCACGAAATCAAGGGATTCATAAATCTCCAAAGATTCATCTTGCTTGAGCTTCTTATAATTCTTCTTTTTGGCGAAACAACCTACGTTTATGCCAACCTATACATGTGGTCGAGACTTCCTTAGGATGTACCAAGCAGCCGTAAAGTTAGTTTTGCTACGGGCAGACGGTCCATACGAGACATGAACCCACGACAGGCATGTTAGGTGGGATCGCTTAAACTCAATATTTTGAATATTTTACACCTCTAAAGATTGATTGATCCCTGTAGATATGTGAATTAAAATGGATTCATGAATCTTTCGACATCTTTTGAGATTCATGAATCCTTGAAGATTCATGATTTTTTTTTTTAGATTCATGAATCTTTGAAGAGTCGATTCGAATCACTTATCACTAATGATTGAATGAATCTCAAAGAACGATTCATGAAATCCAACACAAGTGTATAGGCATAATGGACACTTAATTATTTTCTTTTCAAATATCATGCACATGCAACCGATGACAAATACGGACCAGAGGTTGGTAACGGTAATATTCTTGTTCCTTTATTTTCTGCACTCGTGTTTATGTGGTTCGATATTTCTTATTTTTCTACCATTTTTTCTTTAATTCATTTCTTTATTTTTATGATTCTGTTTTGTCTAGTTTTCTATTCTTTCTTCTTCAACGATGTGTGTGTGTTTTTTTTGTTGTTCTTGTTGTTGTCTGTTGCTTTTTTTTATTTTTCATTAGTTCTCTATGCGCGCTTCTCTATCGTTCTTGTATCGTACACGATATATGTATATGTATATATAGTTTATGTAAATATGGTATTCTTTACATAATGCATGCTTATCTACATGCGCAATGGAGGACTTTTGTATTAACTTCTCTCCCCCAGCCGTCGGTCGGTACGTAGGTTCGCAACGCAGTTTTTCGTGTCTTTTTTTCTTTGCTAAACAAATGATGCAGAAGCTTTATTGATTTTCGCTTCCCCCTTGTTTGCAAGCCGTGTCACTCATCGCCTCATCCTCCCATGTGTCAGGGTAATTTATGCTATTTAACTATTTTAACTCTCTATCTCTCTTTTATTAAGCCTTTCCAACGGTGCTTCCCTTATACAAACAAAATTCAAAACAACGCCTGCCCAATGATGTTTTCAATGCTGTGTTCATCTCACACCTGCTGTTTAGTAAGAATAATTTCAATTTAGTGCCATTATTCGAGGGCATTCCGGCACTAAGCGAAACGGGACCAACCGATGGAACCACAGACACGAAAGAAAGCGTGAAGCACTAACAACGTTGGCTTCCGGGATATGTAACTTACGTGCTATTTGCACCTGCCATCCGGAACAATGGGTAGCAGATGCGCCTGAATGCCGTCCGTCCACCATTCGCTTAACCAGCTTCCATTTATGCCCTTCGAAAAGCTGCTTCCCGTGTGCTGCACCCCCGTCAAAGCTAGGCAATTATTATTAACTCGAATACAGCAAAATTGTTCTAACACACAAGCCCCACGCGTCTCGAAAGGTAGCTCTGGAATGTGTACTTCTGTCTGCGTGTCTGTCTCAAACAGAACCAGTGGATTATTCTTTTTTTTCATCAATGAAGCAATTGCTTTTGATTAGAGTAGGGACTAAAATTATCACATTTTCTAATATATGAAACATTTGCAGAGCATTTCGATAACTTAGATCTCATAAATATTATTCCCCATGCCGCGATGCATGTGTACAAACTCTGTAGCCAAACGGCACAAGTGTGTGTGTTTGTTCATAGTGAACAAACAATTGCTTTGGACGTTTGTAAGACGGGAGGAAAATAGGCACAGAAATAGAAAGACAGGATAAAAAAAAAAGAAAATTTCTCCATGCTCTGGCATGAAAGCTGAGTTTAAAAAAAGGTCCAACTAAAATCTGTCCCACCTTCTTGGTTTACCTATTTTGTGTTTAGTTCCATTTGAAATAATTCCTTTCCATCATACGCTCATATCAAGGGTTAAAAATAATGCAATAATAGGTAAATTGAAAGAAAGCGTTCGTTCGTAGATTTTGTTGCCTATTAGGTGTAGTAAAGCAAATGGTATTTACTTTATGTTCTCTCGGTACAATTAACACACTGTACGACTGATGCTGTTTTCCATCGAAATCTATAACCAAAACCAAAACAAGCTAGGAAGACAGAGCTGAGCAGTAGAATGTACGTGGTCTTACACAATTTTCGCAATTAACCTACTCCACGCTCCGTGGTAGCATCGAAAGAAGCGGTTCGAAGAGGGATGTGTACATCGAGCCCCTACAATGCTATGCTCACTGAAACAGCCCCATTCCTCAGTCTCGCAGTCCTGCTATAAGCTGGGTAGCAAACGTACGCACGCACAGACACTACCTCCTACCCCTCCATATCCACTTGAGATAAAAGTGGCGCTCGCGCCGTGCCCCATTCCTCGCGTTTTCCTACAATGCCTGCATGCGTTGCTGATGGGTGGCTCATATCTTTTCGCACACGTTTTAAGCTACACTATCGTACGGGGGCGGTGCGCTGTAAGAGATCGGTTGGACATTATACACTAGCGTGGAGTTCTGCTTGGTCGTGGTGCTACCACCACCGCCACCGATGACATCGACTGACGACATACCGTTGCCCTGCTCAGCGGACGAGCTGGCTCCCGCCGACGTTGTTGCCGCTGCTCGCATGTCCTCTAACGACGCTCTTTAAATGATGGCGATGTGAAAAAAACGGGTAACGAAAATGAGAAGGGGGAAAAGAAAGAAGAAAAAACGAAAGGAAAATCAAATTGATGCAAACGAAAGTATGAAATCATACCAAATAATACTAATAGACATGAAATTAGAGTAGCACAAAGGAGAGAGTAAATAAAAAGAAACCAAAGACAGGTTGTAAAAACAAGGTTGGTTTAAAAAGCAGTGAGCACAAATCTATGTTACAGGGTTTTCCAGGGTTAGTTGGCATAGTTGTCGGACACTTCCGTGACTCTTTCCTGTTGGAAGTGAACTTCATATTCTGGGATCCGGACTCTATGGCATCATATTTGGTCAGGCTCCTTGGAAATTCCAATTGGATTTGTCAAACAAGCTTGCCATAGAGTCCAATTCCCCCAGTTCATTTCAAATCAGAAAGAGTCGAAAAAGTATCCCACAGCTACGAGAACTTCTGGAAAACCCTGTATCATGAGCAATGGAAAGGGTGTATGTGAATGCTTAACTAAAAGTAATTGTAAACCACTACTAGTGTGCTTTTAAAACGAGCCATACAATAAAATGAAAAAAAAACAAATGAAACACACATATTAAAAGTAAGCACCATACAGCATGAATGAAGTTCCAAGCGTCTTCGTAGTAATTCGTTTAGCTTTACAAAAATAATCCTCCCTTCTTCGTGTACTATATTCGATAAAATGTATTGCTTAATTCCTTCACTCACACACACACACACACACAGGTTCGTTCTAGTGAGTGGAGATGCGGTTGGGATTCACGCGCCCCATACGACCGACCGTTGGGCAAGGGAGGTTGTTTGAGATCATGCTGCGGGGTACTAGAGCAGATTGTTACACACACAATCTTTCCCTCGCTCGTCCCTTTGCTATTTAATTGAACCGTCCATCCATCCTAATTTGCATTGTCCTTATAACGTGTGTGTTGCCCTGAACTACTCCTACAAAGCACGAGTCCTTACCACTGGGTAAGTGTGAGTTTGTGTGTGTGTGTGAATGTGTCTGATGGTTGCGTGATGTGTGTGTGGGTGTATGTTTGTATGATCTCATTTATTCAACACACTCTTTAACACACACAAAACCAATGTTGCAGTGTTCTGTGTAGTTTGTTTCGCCTTAATTAATATCCTTTTCTCCTGTTCTCCCCCTCCGTTACTTCCATTCTGCTTACAGCTTCTTCTTTTTTTTTGGTGGGTTTATGCTTCTTTTTTATGGACAACTGGTTATGATTGATTCACATGCCAACAACAAGCACCACTAGCGCGCGGTGGAACTCTTTCAGTGTTTAAGTGTATGTCACGGTATCTCGGAGTGAACGGGTTCGCTTAACATCGCCCGCTGGTACTTCTGTGTCACCTTGCGCTGAACCGCATCTTGGTTATTGTAATATGGTAAACGATATTCTCTATATGGGTTCTCCGATTATCAACATGTGACGCATTTAGCCGATCGCCAACTACCAACAACCACACATCCTTAACGGCCAGTGCTGGACAAGTATTGTGTGATGGGGAGATTAGACAAGACAAGTGGCGGGGTTTCTTGTGTGTTATTTTTTTGTTCATGCGTTGGGGATGTTTCGCGTAACAGAGATCAAAACTATATAGAATTACGATTCTCTAGTTCACGTAAATTAGTTTTTTTGCACCTTCAATTTCTACTATCACTATTAAAATAAACTATGTTGAACGCGGGGAGAGAGAGTGCGGACATTCCATCAGACTGCACTTTCACTACACACAAAACCACAGCGCAGCTCTAACGCACGTCAAAACGATTGGAAATTAAAGCCAAATGCTAAATGCTTCTCTGGAACAATGCCGCGTGAGCCCCTACTTCTGCTACTACCGGATCGTTTCCATTTTGGTGCAATCGCTTCTAGCAATTCAAAGATTATCATCTAGGCAAATAGCTAATCTAACCAAACCATTTAATTATCTACTATGCTCGTTCGGCCATTGCTCTATTACTCTTATCCCTCGTCGTGTGCGTGTTATTAATACGTTTGTTAATTGCTGACCAACTGTGTCCTGCATTGATTGACATTAAACGAAACTTATGCACACGTACGCACTTAAACGATAACTTTAATAATTAAGAATTAACTCTCAAATTTAGCTACCGAAACATCCCTTTTCCCTACAAGCTAGCACTATGTGTGTGTGTGTGTGTGTGTGTGTTTGCCCTTCTACATGATTGAGCTCGTATGTATGTGTGTTTTAGCTTGGTTCTCTTATCTATGTTGTTCTGTTTGCGTTTTTATTTTCATTTACTGGCTCGTTTGGTTCTTATGTGCAGGAAGAAAAGGATTTGCCTTCTGCCTACGTACGACTACGGCGCTGACAGCGATGGGAATCGGAGAGGATTTCTTTTTCTTTTATGGCGTCGAAGGAGGTAATCAGTATTCGAGCGATACAGGGAGAGCAAACGGGGCGATAGTGGGCTCCTAGACACAACTAGCCATGTTTCCCGTGATTTGCAATCCCGTGAGCAAAACGTTTGTGTGTTGGTGTGTGCTTTTTTTGTATTTTTAAATGCTTGTTTTTGCTTTTGCATGATGAAGGAGCAGCGAAAATTGTTAAGAAGCTTAATGGGTTTATGGTAGGTTGTTTTTTTGTTTGTTTTTGTTTTGGAGGGTTTGATATTTAGTGAACGATTTATGTTGGACGCCATACGTCGGGGTCCTCCATCAGGGTGGAGTGTTGGTCCGTGGACGGGACGCCCTGCACCGGGGACATCGCGTTCGGGGAAGCCATCGCTGCCATATCCTCGCGCGATCCTCTGCACGATTGATCCATCGGTATCGGTGGTATTATATGATGATTTTAAGATGATGATGATGATGATGATGATGTTAAAGTTGTGTTTCACACAAGTTTAGGTAGAAGCAAATGTTATTTTTTGGGTAGTAGAAGTAGTAGTAGTAGTAGAAGTGGTAGTAGTAGCGTCCGGGAATGTTATTGAAAGGTAAAAAAGGAGATCAGTAAGTAAATTTAGGTGGTTAGTAATTGGTCTGTAAAATTGTAATTAAATTAGATTTGTGATTTCCCCTTAACTTTATAAAAACGCCAAAATCGAACATTTGATAAAAATCGAAATCTTGCATGTTGTACCCGCTTAATTTAATTGAAATATTTACAACACCCGGTTCCTTTTCGTGCTATTATTGTTTTCATCATATACGTACTTTTTGCCGAGTGCCATCATACCGTACAGCATGCCGGTAACGAATATAAGCCCACAGCCGAACAGGCTGCCCAAGCCCAGGCACAGAATCACCGGCGGGATGGAGATACTAAAATTTTAAACAAAAAAAAAAACATACATCAATAAAAGAACAGCATTGCTTCCTCGCCTTACTTACATGCAGTAGAGCGCGGCCCGGTTCCAGTACGGCCGCTGGTCGGCCTTCTCTGCCGCCTGCTGCACATAGTCGATGAAGATAAAGCAACACGGTGCCTCTATCGCCAGCACCACGAACCCGGCCAGTATCTGCAGGATGCCACCGACCAGGCAGCCAACGTCACCGAGCAGTATGCCGATGCAGTTGTACAACCCGAACAGGATAGCAACTAAAAGGAAGGGGATGAGAGGATCGATTAGAAAGTGGTTTTATAACATGCCAAAACAATTCTTCAATTAGGCCACTGTGTCCGTTCAATTAATAATAAAATAATAATAATAATAATAATAATAATAATAATAATAATAAATAATGCGTTTTAGCAGTAATGTATGGATTTTAAAGCGAGTGAGTTCAATAGCACACGACCTCATTTGCTTAACTGTAGCGTGACTATTCCGGATATCTTTTTTTCTCTTATCAGTGTCGGCTTTGCGGATGATGGTTTCAGTTCACAGTAAACGCCCTTCAGAGTGTAAATACAGTCCACAATATTTGCCTGCCCACGGTGGTACACATTAATACAAAATTAATATTAATATTTGCATCGAATAGCTTCATGAAATTGTTATCAATAAACAATCATTTTGGCTGCAATTCGTATGTACGCATGTTTGTATGGGTGATGTGTGCCTCAACTTTGTAACGTACTGTGTGTATCCTGTTGCTTGGATTCTGTTGCAATTTGAATTGCAACGATTGGCTGTTGTAAGGATATAACAAAAAAAAACTGCATTCGCACGCTCTCCAGCCCATCAAGCACAGCATCCTGTTCTCCCGCTCAAGCTGTACTCTTTTCTTCCGTCCCCCCCCCCCCGCATGTTGTGTCCTGTCCGCTTGCCGTAGTGTTTGTATCAATTACATAATAACCTTCAGGCGGGTTGAGATGCTAAAGTCCTTCCCATTAGCACTGGTAGAAGGAAAGGCGACATTGCCAACCTGCCAGCATGTTGCGAACTAAAAAGGATAACACACCCCCCACACACACACACACACACACACATACACTTCGATACAGCGTGTATTCACGTAAGAGAGGGGTAGTTTTTCGCCCGCGCCCCCAAAAATAAACCACTCCACACACAGTGACACGAATGCGCGCACACACACACACACACACTTATTGAAAGGCTCTCCGCACTAACACACATCACAGCTTTTGCTGCTCTTGGTTGTACTCCACCGCGGAGGAATTCTCTTCGCCTCGCTAGACACGCGCGTTCACTTTCTTCTCACTAGGTTTTTATGGATGGGTAGATTTTCCACCAGAAACAAGTGAAAACTCCACTCGCAACGCCACAACACGGCGCGAAGAGGGAGGGAAAGGGAGAGACACGTATAGGAAAGTAATCCATGGGTTTTGCACACAACGAGAAGTGGAAGGAACGGTGGTCACATAAAATCGCGGTTGGTCCGGAACGGGATTTAATTCGTTCGCTTGATTTTCACACTCCACGCTTTATCACTTCGAGGGCTTCAGTTTCTTCTCTCGGGTTACACACGCACACACACGCGCGCATTTCGCGGACGCTAATTAATGCAAAGAATTAGAAAAAAAAGCTAAAACAAATCTATTTAAAAAAACCCTAAATTTAGCCGCCCTGTTTTGCTGTTTCTTCAGTCTTTCCCTCGCTCTTCACTCTTCCCCCACCACAGTGCGCTATCTCTTATCAGTGAGGCTGATTCATCCGTCAAAATCCGTCCACTCTCCCGGAAAGCTAATCAAATTGTCTTTTGCTTCACGGCTGTCGCGAGTTTTCATTTTCTCGCTTGGGCTAATTCATAACTGGGCAATAAGCAAAGAAAAAAAGGCCATAAAACACTCTCCCTAAATCGAGGGTACACCGAGCCCCCCGTCGTCGTCGTGGTCGTTTCCACCTTTCGGTTTAACCGATCGATAAATCTACTCACAGAATCCACCGACGATTCCCGCCGCCCGTCCACCGTACTTCAGATGCCACGGCACATCGTCCCGCGGCACATTGTCCTGGCCGGGACGGGCCATCAGGGTGGTTAATCTTTCCGCGAACGACTGGAACGATACATTACGAAGCGGGAGGGTTAATTTAATTGTTGAAACTCGTCCGGGAGTCCGAGATCATGTATTTTCTTCTATCGATTCGCCTAGCAGAAAACAAAAGTCGATAGCACACTTCTTACCATTTTGCTATTGCTTTCTTTTGCGGGCGCTGCTGCGCTTTACTTTCCCGGTGTGCCGAGGGTGAAAGTAGATAACCTTCTTTTTTTTTTTTGCTAGTTGCTGGCAGTAGCTTTCGAGCCACGGATTCACGATTCGGACCGTGCGCAGGTATTCTCCACGGGACACGAAACTGGACACGAACAAGCTGACCAAACTCACAAGTTTTAATCCTTTTCCACTCTCTACGTAAATTTTGCTAGCGTTTTGCTGCTCTGGCGCCCCAAGTAACAATTTCCTCTTGGGTCACGATGACAGTTCAACTTTTCGCGTTCGTTCGATACCCATGCAGCGCTTTTGGTTGGGAAGCGTTTGACAGCTGCTTCTTATCCGGCACCGTTAGCAAATACAAAATAACGTTTATTGCGATAATGAACTGATCTCAAACTATGGAGATTGAATATTTTAACCTAAACGAAATGAGGAATCAATTTGATACAAACATTAGTTGAAGGGAAAAAAATGAGGCATTCAGTTGCATCCGTCAGCAAATCATTTCAGCAACAATTTAGCAACCAAGAATTTGGGAACCAGGAATTTCTTTTCTTCCTATATATTTCGCCTAAGTTCATCTAATCATGGCCTTTATACCCTTGTTACTTTTACAGCAAAAATGTAAAAAGATTTTCCTATGATCAGAAAAGTGTTAAATAGCCAGCTGGTACTTTATAGCTGTTTAACGTAAAATCGTTCCGATGTCGTACTTTGTGGGTGATTAAGAGGTATACGGTACTTTGTGGAACTATGGCGCTTTTTAACTAGCACTCAAGACTCTTTGGAATCTTGCGGCTGTTTTGCCTGATGTGTATGGTTCACGATGGAACTTAAAGGCTTGTTAAGAAAGCGTACCGAACTTGGCGGAACTTTATAGCTTTTTAATACATGACATCGGTACGAGGTGGCTTGTGTCAAAGTGTCAAAGACTGGTGCCGTCAATCGTCTCATGGCCATCATCATCTCTACTGCACAAGTTAGATAAGTTAATTGAAGAAGGAATTTTATGTGAAGTGATTGTGAATGTACAGTAAATTGTAATACTTTTCGTGTAATTTATGAATGTCAGGGATTTAAAAATATACAGATGCACACAAACAAAACCAATTCTATTGTTTATTTCACCGATGACGCTTGCTTAAAAATAAAACACAAAGAAAAATAATCCCCGGCACCGTGGCATAAGGAAGCTGCTTAAGCGCTATTTGAAAGACCCACCTGGAACATTGATCCTGTTTATTTACTGCAAAAGGCGAATTCAAGCAGCGATCATTAGCGTGCCAAAATTAGCTGCTTAAGCAATTTTGGCTATTTGGGCTGGAACTTTAATGTTGTTTATCTATTGCTGTTCATCTTGGCTGCTTAAGAAATTTTGGCTATTTGCTCTTAAATTATTCTGTTATTCTTTACAAAATTAAGTATAAAAAACTCATTTTTGTTTGTTTAAAACAACAAGCGATACTTTTCGGTTATCAAACTTTTTTGTTATGGTGGTCTGTCTGACTGCGGCCTACCACGAGATGCCTGATAACGTATCATACAAATTAATTTGATTTTTTTACTTGGGTGGAGCACAGCATTGCGTTTATATTGCATGATTCAACCGGCGGTAATTTTGGCAGCTATGTCGACTTTGTCGACCGGGCACAAATCGTACAATTCGCACGAATGTAAACAATCGAACTTGCTGGCAGCAGGCAAAGATGTCCACTCTGGACGCAAATCTGGAGCCAAAATCTTCGCTCTATGACTCCAAAGTGTGCCGGTTGTGCGGTGAAAGGAACGACAATGGACGCCCGCTATTTCGCGACTGTGACGCGAACGGTGAGTGTGAAGTGAGCAAGCTGATTAACCAGTACCTGCCGGTGAAGGTAAGTGCTAACCGTGCTAGTAGCGGGCGAACAAAACACGCAAATGAAATGTGCCACTCTGCCTCAGGTCCACAATGACGGCGTTTTACCGCGCTGGATCTGTCCCGGGTGTCACATTCAGCTCGAATCGACGGCACAGTTCTTCGAGATGATCCTGAAGGGACAGCGAACGATCGAGTCGGCAAGGGCGAAGGAGGAGCAATCGGTAGCGGCGACCCGTGCGATGAGCGTGCGAACGGACGACGCCAGTCAGCTGTCCGATATTATGGATCCGGAGAAGTGGAACGAGCTGTTCGAGAAGCCGGGTATGACGGATAAGGAGGGCCTGCTCGTGCCACTGGAACTGTTCGAGCTGGAAGATTTGTTCAAACCACTCGAAACGGCCCCGAAGCCGCCCGTACCTACGCTGCCGGAGGAACCGCCGGCGCCCGAGCAGGTGGAAAGCGTAACCGTAGTACCTGTACCACAACCGCCGGCCACCGGCGAAACCGGTGACGAGCGAGACCGAACCGAAGCGAAAGATTGGATCGTCAAGTCGGAAGTGACGGCTAGCAGTAGCACTGGCCGGGGCCAGGTGATCGGTTTCGTGCACCACAACCACAGCAAAACGGACATCGGCAACCTCGTGCTGGTGGAGGACGCTACGGGGAAGAAAAAGATCAGCGCCAAGTTTGTGTGCGACATTTGCAGCGAAAGCTTTGCCCGCGAACCGCGCTACCTGAAGCACCGGAAAACGCACGCCATCCTGTTCGAATGTTCCGTCTGCTTGCTCAAGTTCGGCTCGAACGGGAAGCTGCTCGTCCACCAGCAGCAAACGCTGCACATCGGCAAGGGTATGGTGGAGGGTGTGCAGCTGCCGGACGAAGCGGCCGGCGGTAAGCGAAGGGGCGAAGCTGCAGCGAAGGAAGCGGAGGCTAGCGAGCACCAAAGCGAAGTACCAGCGCAGGGCGGCGATAATGTGTACGCGTGCGATAGTTGTGATAATACGTTCGCCGGGTTGAACAGCGTCCTGCAGCACGAGGAATCGGTGCACGCGCACGAAAACCACTCGTTCGTGTGCATCGAGTGTGGGAAAGCGTTCCGCGAGAAGAACCTGCTGCACCGGCACCGGCAAACGCACGTGCAGGACCGGCTGCACCGGTGCACGGTGTGCGAGGCGGCGTTCAAAACGCGCTCCACCCTCACCAAGCACGCCCGGTCGCACGAGGGCACCAAGCGGTACCGGTGCACGATCTGCGACCAGCAGTTCGCGTACAAGTCCGGCTACGACAAGCATCTCGATTGGCACAACGGTGTCAAGCCGTTCGAGTGCGAGCACTGCTCGAAGCGCTTCTCCCAGCGCGGCAACCTGAAGGAGCACCAGCGGGTCCACTCGGGCGACAAACCGTTCCAGTGTGGCGTGTGTGAGGCCCGGTTCGGGACGAGCTCGCAGCACCGGGCGCACGTCAAGCGGCACGAAAATGTGCGCCCGTACGAGTGTGACATGTGCGAGAAGACGTTCGTGGTGCGGGAAAACTACAACACGCATCTGCGCCGGCACCGCAACGAGAAACCGTTCGCTTGCGATAACTGTCCACGCTCGTTCGTGGAGCGGTGGGCGCTGACGAAGCACGTGAGAACGCACACGCAGGAGAAGCCGTACAGCTGCAAGCACTGTGGGAAATCGTTCGCCGATCCATCGAACCTTTCCCGCCACGTGGGGTCGGTGCACGAGAAGAAGGTGAAGGAAGGCGGGGAGGAGGCGAAGTCCGGTGGTCCAGCAGCAGCGGTGCCGGCTGAGCATGGGGCCGACGGGGGATTGCTGCTGTACGATATGGCGCTGCGGGATGGTGGGCCGAGCGGTATCGATGCGCTGACCGAGGACGGAATGATTTCGCTGGATGATGCTGTGATCTACATGGAGGACCACTAAGGGTGAGCCAAGGTAGGGGCGCAATTTGATTTTTGGTTCGATTCGAAGGTGCTACTACAGGTTAGTAGAATTAGTATTATTTTACTTGCTTTTTAGAGGAGTGAAGGGTTTCAATCACCAATTTGAAAATGAATTCACTGTAAAGGGGAAATTGTCTCACTTTTTATACCTAAATTAATTAATAAATGATGTTGGTGGAACAGGGTTGCACAAAGAAGGTGGGTACAATGTAGAAGGTGATTAGGGCAACAAGTTTGCTTTTCAGAGCAGTGATCCATCGTATTCGTATTGAGCTGTAGTGAAAATGAATTCCATGATAAATGAAATTATTAAATCTACCAAGAGAGAAAACACGTTTTAGGTCGGTAATGAATTAAAAATTGAAAAAGAAAAATCCACTGGTGTCCAAGTTATTTTCGTTTGTTTTGTATCCTTTTTTTAAATAAATTTCTTATTATTACAGGGTTTTCCAAGTCAGTTTCGAATGTAAACTTTGTTATTCATCGCGTGCAACATGTTAATTCACATCAATCTAATATTTCATTTCCATCCTAATTACTTTTGATTTCTTCAGCATGATTTTCAACACAACTCAAGCTGGACTGAGTTTGATAGTTTTTTTTTTTATTATGTGTTGAAAATCATGTGTTGAAACTGAAACTTCATTTTGAAACAAATAAACCATTTGACAGCTGAAGTCATTTGAAGAATAAGAGTTTGACAGTTCTCTGTGATGTGTTGATAATTAGATGTAAAAACTGAAGTTTTATTATGAAGCAAATGCGCCATTTGACAGCTGTTGAAAAACATCTTGCAGGCGGTGAATAACTATGCACACATTCAACAGTGACATGGAAACCACCGTATGTATCTATTTTACGATATTTTTACAGGGGTTTCCGAGTCAATTTCCGATGTGAACAACATTTTACATTGCTTGCGAGATGTTTTTCAACAGATGTCAAATGTTGTATTTGCATCACAAACATTTTTCAGTTCTTTCGCATGATTTTCAACACATCACAAGCTGGACTGACAATTCTTTGTGAACTTTTAAAAATTAAAATGAACTCATTTCGATTGTCCCTAGTTTGCTCATCCTTCACCAGGTTCCAGTCAACTATTTGAAGCTGAAAAAATGGTAAAATAATCATTTATATCGCACTATTGTCGTTTATGAATAAGTTTTTATACTTTACTTTCCGAGGCTTGATTCTCATTCCGTATTACGTTTCCGCTCGAAGCAAGGATCTTCTTTATTTTGCGAAACATCTTTAGCTATCCAGAATTCCATACCGGGGCTTGAACTCAAGATGAGCGTATGCCTGATTAGTCGTGCGAGTTGACAACTGTACCAAGCGCCTCGTTGCAAGGATAGCTGTAATAGAGATAAAGATCTTGCAATTGTAATTGCGCAGGAATGATAGGGATTAGGAAGAACTAGGCAATTAGACTGTGTTATTTCAGTGAAAAACAAACGAATATGTAATTATTTTACAGTGAGAAAAACGTTTAATTAAACATGTTTTGAATATGATTGTGTGGTTACAGGGATTCAGGGTGTTAATTAACTAGCCATTTTCTCTTGAAGTTCTTTCGCTTTGTTCTTGCAGCAATAGTCGCAATCGGGAGAAATATGACACAGTCATTAAAAACACCAATTACAGTGCAGTGTTTAAGTAATGGAAATCCTTTTAACTTGAATATGCGTTTAAAACCAATCCAATTTGTTGCTCTATACGATACGGTAATTGGTTTTTCATAGAAAGAGGTTATTTCTTTTTGCCTTACTATGCGAACAACAATTCTAGCAAATAATTCACACACAGCATACACATTTCCAAAATGCAAGTGCTTTTTAAGTGTAGCTAATTGTGTACTGGTAGCTGTTCGAAACGGTGTACTCAATTGTGCCGTAGCCGGTGTTTGCCGATTTTTGTGGAAAAAGCTTGCAATGTTTTCGAAAAGCAATTAAAAGTAATTCCAATGCATTGCTGCGAAACATTATTTTGTGAATGTCTGGCGCACACGTTGAAATTCCGGTAAGCTGTACGGTAAATGTAAGGACATTCGGCAATGCGAGGCAATGTTCTGGACACGATCGACCTAAAAGAAATAGAACACCATTTGATAAGACTTTCAATTGAAATGCTAAAATGCTTCGACTTTGATAGCTTAGTCAGCTAATGTTGCTGCAATGTGTAATTTCCCAACCAAAAAATCAGAAAGAAAGAATTTATCACTGTCACAATGGGAACACACACCACCCGCTCTATAGGTCATCCTTTTAAGCAATGGCATACTTTGGCATAAATCACGTTACACTTTACACCAAAGCCCAACCCCCTGCAGAGCGGCTACAGCGCCACCGGACGCCATGCTTTGCCTATCCCGCCAGCATCTCGCTGGCAGTAAGGTGATCAGGCTTTACTCTGCACTGTTCCGTAGCGTTTCTTTCCCAAGAACTGCTCATTATGTAAATTCTTCTACATACAGAGGGTTGGCAGCAGAGGACCTTAAAGGAGGTTGGAACTAAACGAACCGTAACCGTGTATGGTGTAAGGGACGAAGCGTGTCCGTAATCTGATTCTGTTCCAGCTCCAGGCAGCGGCCGCCTTCCGATTCCGATCTGGTGCGCTTGTGTGCTTGTGTGCGTGTGCATATGTATGTGTAACTCATTATTCCGTTTTTCACTCATCACCAATCGTCATTGTTACCAAACAGAGCGAGAGAGAGAGAGAGAGAGAGAGAGAGAGAGAGAGAGAGAGAGAGAGAGAGAGAGAGAGAGAGAGAGAGAGAGTGTGTGTGGGCCGAGGACTTCCTTAAAGTAGCTTAGAAAAGGATGCGTTAAATGTAGAATTCCCACCGAATAAACCGGACGCAGGCTTACCAGGAGGATCAGGCAAGGGCAAGGGGCATCTGCCAACTAGGATCATTTCGGGGTTTAATTTTAGACTCAGTAACATTCATTATTTAACCCGATCAATGAGGGGGAACACGGGGCAAAATGGGCACTCTTTACTTAAGTATTATTAAACAGGGATGATAGTCTTTACTACCCAAAACGTATTCATGGGAGTCTTATATCAACATCGTGTAAGTATGTCACTATTAAATACCAAGCAAGAAGAATATAAATTAAGATTTAGGATTCAAAAATTTGTTATTTAGATTACTAACTAAAAAAGGTTTAATTAATGTTCCTAGAGTGCATGGAAGTTTTAAAGAATACATTTTCAATTTTATAGGGCCTGCGGGCAGTTATGCTTGTGGTAAATTGGGTAACTTCTTTGGATAATTGGGACTTTTTTCTGTATTTGTCTCCTTAATAAATTTGCACAGGTCAATGAAGAACACAACTCCAAAACATCATATTTTATCGATTGTTACGTGTAAAATGAATATTAATTTTAAATTGACCTTTTCGGAACATTTAGCAGACCTTTGCAGAACAGCTAATCGAATAAAAAGGAAAAGAAACAACCATATTGTTCCAATTTAGTGACGTTCAATGCTTTTGAAAACAACAACTTTTGGATGTTAATACTATGTTTAGAAGTCTTCTATAGTGATGGGTAAATAGCATTTTTTTCCGTAGTCTGATCGATGCATCAAATGCAATGAATGCATCGTAATGCAATGAGATGTAATTATACAGAAAGTACAAGAAAAAGGGTTTTTAATCTGATGGAAATGCTATATATAATTGCAAGAATGAAATGTTTAAAACAGAAAAAATGGTTATACTGTATCGTACATATTCGATGCCTTACTTGAAAGTGAACGAACCAATCAAGAATTTTCTGAACGATAAGGGACAGCCATTTTGGGAAATAGTAGTTGCAACGTCAACCTAAACTATTCGCCCGGATTCTACCGGACTCGTTCAGACTCGTCCAGACCAATCGGAACTGATCCGGACTGATGCAGACTGATCCGGACTGATCCGAACTGATCCGGACTGTGATCAGGACTGATCCGGACTGACCCGGAGTCGAATCCGGTTGTGATCCGGAGTCGGATTCTTATTGTGCGCACCTGAGTCGGAGTTTATCCATGACTTTGCTCCGGATTTCCCATCAATACTAGTCTTGTATTGATTTTTATTCATAGATAAATAGTACAAGCAAAGGATTATTTAAAAATAGTTGTATCTATTCTTAGAATGTCCATATTGCACCACATTACCATACAGGAAGTGCTCTTCTGCGAGGCCCCTTCATGCTGGGAATTCGAATAGGTTGAATTGAAAGAAGGAGAACATTTGAACATGTTTTTTGTAACATAAAACTCTCAATTTGAAGCATGTAGTAAACCAATTCCAACTTAAATTACCATCATGGTTTGGAAGGCATTAAGGACATAAATTCAAAATTTTAAGACAACTGCCAATGTTGTTAGACACCAAACGCGATTACAATTGATACCGCAAAAGAGCCTGCAGAAGGACGATTTACTGTAGCACCGTGTACTCGTCCACAATGTTCACAGTTATAATTGCATCCAATATCCTTTCCCCACAAGTACGCTCTATTTCCCTATCATTCACGTGCAAATCGTTTTGCAAAAACAGAGCGAGAAAGAGTGGGCAAAAAAAAAGCCTGCTCCTCTGCTCCTGCTCCATCTGTCCACCACCCCGGAAACCAAAGGGACATGATCGTCATAAATTACTGGCGGCTTCTTCTCATTCCACGCAAGCCAAGCCCGTGGTGTGCGAGAACCTAGCGCAGTAGTAGTAGCTGCAGTTTGTACCTAGGTGCGCATCATCCACTACTCGAAAGGAGCTTTCTACTTTCCCCCCCCCCTCCCCCCCTTAGAGCACGCATCAATACAAACAGGACCACTCTGACAAGCCTCGAGGGTTTGGCTTTTCCGCCCGAGTTAATGTAGCGTAAAGCGTGTAGGATGTCGTGTAGTGGAAGTTTAAATCACTATTCCGTCCGCCACTCGATTAGAGCAGCAGGAGCAGGAGTGAGAGTGAGAGAGAGCGTGAATGAGCGAATGCTTCCGTGGAGTCGACTACATCCAATGTTCCGGGAATTGCATGTAACACGCCCAAACGGGCACGCCCGGGTGATGTGTAATCAAACGGACAGCCGGCATCATGAAGCGGCGTAGCAGCATCAGCGCATCCCAGAAGCCCAGCAGCAGCATCTTCTGGGCAGGGAAAAGGAGCACGACTTGCGTAGATGTATGCGATTCCCGAGGGAACACACACACACACAGCCAGCTTCCCAGTTCCCAGCCATTTGCCAGAGTTTTGCCAAGATTGCATTTAAACGTTCGCTTCCCTCTCCCACCCGGTGTGTGTGTGTGTGTGTGTTTGCACAGTGCCGTTTTTGCCACAGAGCCGGGGGTGACAGGGGTCGGAGAAAGTCGTTCACCCACTTAGTTCATTCCACCACCATCACCAATGCTCTGGGTTCGTTTATTTGCATACTGATTCCCGGAGTCGTGCTGCTGCTGCTGCTGCTGCTGAATGTGTGTACTAAATGCGTTCATCAGTGCACTGATTCACCCGGGATCGGACGGACAAGCCAAAAGCGGGTGAGGTTAAGTGTGTCGACGATAAGAGTTCGTCTAGGATGTGGCGGAGGCTCGGGCAGCTGTCAAGCTGGAAGCACCACCAGCACGACGGCGACGACGACGGCATTCCGGATGGATGGGATGGATATTTTTGAATGATTGCAAAGATTAAACTCTCTGCAACTCTTGAGTTTGGGTGCTTGGGAAAAGCGCTCCATTATCACTCACTCGATTTCCCATCTGGGTACGGGGCGGCTTTTCGCTCCGGTACTCTACCGGCAGTAACACGCCCCAGACAGTGCTGTCGACGCGCTTCTGACGACTTTCCGCCAGAAGAAGTACTACACACACACCGACACACGTCGGTGGCTATTGGAGCAGAGCAGAGATTGTCAGAGGTGTGGAATTCTGAGTGAGATTTATGATGACACGATAATGACTGGCATTTCATGCTTCATTTAGAGATTTCAGAGCACACACGCGCACAGAAGGGCTACGAACGGTTGCAGACTTGCAGGGAGTAGACAAAAGAGGCTCTTGGTTTTATACTACCCAGCCCATCATATCTCCGGGAACCGGTCAAACAAACGCATCCACTAGTGGGGCGATATATCCTGTCTGCGAATTTGTATACCCTCCCTCTTGCAATCTGGATCCTCCTGTGCCGTAATCCAAAGTACACGGTCGTGTGGCAGTAGTTTGAGGTGAAGTATGATTTAATTATTCGCACTAACCAGGCACATTAGGTAAGAGTAGTTTGATTTTACTGGGAATCTAGTTTGGTTAGTATTGGGTTACAGTCATGCGGTAAAGTCCTCGTATTTCGATGTCGTTTTTCGGTGATTATAGTCAAAATATAGCTTATATGTGTGTAGTTTTAATTGAGCTTTCAGCCAATGAATCCATTATTTGTTAGGATTCTACCCCGGAAATAGCTATAGTTTAGTGATGGGTAAAGTTGGCAAAAATCCGATTAATTCGGAATAGAATCCGGAAGGTACGTCCGCCCTGCATCATCCGGAGTCGTTCGGAATCGTCCAAAATCGCCCGGAGTCGTCCCGAGCCGTCCGGAATCGTTCGGGGTCGTCTGGATACATCCGGAATCAGCTACAGACAGAGTCATCCCGAGTCGTCTGGAGTCGGCCGAGGTCGGCCTTCGAAACAAAGGCCTGTACAAAAAGTGCACGCGCAAAGTGAAAGACAAAAAAACACAACGAAAGAAAATGTCTGGTCACAAGCACAAAGGCTCGCGTTCACTCTGACCAACTCCGATTCCGGTCGACTCCGAATGACTCCGGATAACTCCGGACGATTCTGGACGATTCTGGACGACTCCGAACGACTCCGGAAGGCTCCGGACGACTCAGGGCGAATCTAGTGGTTCCATTTTGCCGGAGTCGGAATCGGACTAACAATAGTTGGAGTCGGATCGGAGTCGTGGGTGCGTTCCAGAGAGCACATCACTACTGTAGTTATTGTGATAAAACATGCTTAAAAAAACTTCAGGAAAGTTTGCCAAGTACTGTCAAATTCTGAAAATCTCCGAAATTTCCGCCATACATCAGGAACAGTGTTTCTACGAGATTACCGAATGTCTTTCTCGAATGCTTTTCGAAAGTATTTTGTTATTGATTTATATTTGTGTTATACGCCAAATAGTGGCACAATTTACATCAAACCAATGTTTCCTTTCACTTCAATCGTTCATTTGGTCTTCAAACCAATCTAGCACAGATTGTGGTGCTTTTTTTAATTCAGCTTTCAAAAGCATAGACTTTCAACTTTGGCTTGCGATGGTTCTTAACCAGTGATTGCCAGTAACTACAGAAAAATCTCTTTAATAACTCCTCAAAGAAAGGGGTTCTTCATAACTTGTGAGCTATTGTTCCAAATTATTGCTTCGTATTTTATGAATACTCTTCAGTACCTTAAAGCTAGTAAGTCCTTATCTATACATTTGATTTAGTAGAATAGGTTTGAAGTGGCATTAAACATATAAACTAGATTAAACATTTCTTGCGATATTCTATGTGTGAAGAACATCTCTTGCCGTGTCCTGACACCAATTTCTTGAGCCCCCCAGTATGTAATAATAATCTGCCCAAGCTTTGATCAACAGTTATTTGATTCTTCAATTGAGCGGCCATGTCAGCTTTGAATCCTGACTGCGAGAGAACGGCTTTAATAATGGGGCAATGGGCCTAATTTCTACGAAATAGCGAGTAATGCCGGAAAATCTATCATATTTCCTACGTTATAATCCTTTGCTTGAATGCCTCTGAGACACGGATATGCTCAGTGTCCTCTCTACACCAATCTGATTTACAATTTGCTAATAGCTAGTCTGTGTAATGGTACTTGCAGATAAGCTCGTATTAACGCATGATGTATTTAACGGATGTTGCTGACCCCGGAGCATTGCACAACCTATCCAGTTCTATTCAATTTCGAAATTATTTCTCTATAGTTCCTGTAGTTGGTCACAAAACTATCCACCATCGTGGCGAGATATGATCCAGCAGTTGAAAACGCTGCTCTGCTGTACGAAATCAATTTCCCGGGATTGTCTTTTCACCTTTTTGCCATCAAACAGTACGGTCGATAGACGGGTACCCTTTTAATGAAACAAAACGATTGATTGTTCTAGTTTTGGGCAGTAAAAGTGCGGCCCACCAGGGAAACGATGGGCCAATAACAGCCAAAAGCCATCACGGATCAGTTTGGGCGAAACGTGTGTGTGTGTATGTGTGTGTTGATCCATCTGAGGTGAGGTCCCGTTCATTCGTACCGATGGACCACCTCTGAGCGGCGCTTCTGGATGCACTTCAAAAGGATCGAACATCGTTTGATGTTGCGTGTGTCGTCCTATCGAGCGCTGCAGAGCGGAGGAACATTACACAACAGCCAATATGTACCAATATAACACACACCCACACACACACACAGGCTGGAAGGCTACAATGATGGTGGTATTTCGTTCGGTGTTATCTATGTCACAGGTAGCTGCCGTGCCGTGGATGAGATATTGAGGCTATTTAACCGATGCCGATTACAACCGATCTACATGGTCTTGGTCAGACCTGCATGACCCGAGGCAGGCGGTCCTGTCCTGTGGAGATGGAGAGTTTGTAGGAACTTCAATTAGCAACCTCCGGTTGTTGTGTTTCCATTGGTTTACCGTTTGCGTATTTGTCTGTTTGCAGCCGGTGGAAGTAACTCAGAACGTTTCTTGATTGATTCTCGGATGCAATGACCACCATCAACAACATAAGAAAACAAACAAAATCAAGACAAGGATATTCCAGATGCATCCCCCACACCAGGGACTCATTGTGCAAATGGCACTAACGACATGAAAACAGCAACAAAAAAAGAGCTCATCAATGTAGGCATAGAAAAGGCAATCAAACTGTGTGCTCTGGTACTACCTGTGCTGATGCTACCATGCCGACGACAACGAAGGCTGGACCATTTTTACCTTATCCTTCCCTTTCCTTGACGTTAGCTGCACACACACACACACCTTCAGACACCTTTTTTATCTCCTTGTTGGTGCCATTCACTCTATACAAAGCTGCTGATCTGAAAGTGCCGTCTTTTGTGCATCACTTTGAAAATCGTTGCAATTATCCCTCCCCGAAAAGCCATACTTCGTGCACTCTGTGCCCAGCCTGTGCTGTGCTCTTTTGTTGTGTGTGTGTGCCGTTCGTTTGCCCATTCTAACAAGAGGAAAAAAAAGGTCCGTTTTTCGGCAGCCAACCAACCAACCACCATCTGGTGTCGGGTGCAAACGGCCAAGCACTGCACCGCACCACATCTCCCTGCAGTGCAATGCATTGAAAGGTGCGGTAGAAGGTAGCAGAAAGCGACCTCATTTGTGTTGGGCCGATGAAAATGGGCCCAGAAGGCGAGGTGGTTCGGCATATTGTCGGCAAATTAAATCAAATTAAAGGCACGCACTCTGCCCACTGCAGCCAACCAAGCCCCATCCGGTAAGTACGTCAAAATTGCAACAGTCGATGGAATCGATCGGCCGGATAATCGGACGGCATTGCAAAAGGGAGTGTTAGGGGGAGATTTAGGAGTTCGGTGAAAATGTAGAACTGTGCGTTTTAAACTTCCCAACCTTTGCAGGTTCTTCGTGCGTTTTTCTTCTCTCTTCTTCGCCTGGAATGTGTGATTCGTTGTGGGCGATAATAAGCTCAGCCTCAAAAAGGCAAACAGCCGGAACGGACCGCTGTTCATGGGATCCTGCCTGCCCAGGAGTTGTTGTATTCCCATTGTGTTCCAGGGATTTGGTGCGGGTGATTGCGCTTTATGTCACGATTCGGAAACCATTTTGTGGCCTCTGTGTGTGCGTGTGTGCCTCCATTCATTTGTTTCCGATTTCGATACCCGAATGCAATAAATTATTCAATTAGCTAATGTGAGCGGCCTGTGCAGCGATGCACACGGCAGACAACAATACTCTGGAGAAAATAGGGCGTTCGTCGATCATTCAATACCTTCCAGATTCCAGCGGGTTCCAGCACCCGGAATCGTTATAATCCGGTTTAAAGCTCATCATGTTTTTATTCCCATCCATCCAACGCTCCAACGCTCCTCTTCTGCCCTATGAGCCCGTTTCAGCGTCAATCTGTTCTCCAGGGCCAAAGATCCTCTGCGCGGGTTAAAGTTGACGACTCGCTCTGAATATCTGATAAGCGGGCTCGATAAAGGGAGACAGCTTAAATTGAAAAACAAAGCGCAACAAACCACACCAAACAACGCTGCCGGGGCTGCCGTGTTGCCACGGTCACGACCAGTTACGCCTTATCGGTTTGGCGTCGGTAGGCCTTTAGGAGACTAGCGCCACGTGCGCCGCGTGTGCGGTGGGTGCGTTTGTTTGCGGTTTGCGTGTTTGATCGCTGGACATTATTGAAGGGTGCAAACCACTTGCATACTGCACGCGCGATAAGGCACGCAAATGGATTATCAAATTTAAGGTTAATTTTATTTCCATCCAATCATTATTAGCCACCGCGGGGGAAAAGTGGTCATCAGTTTTGCACTTCGACAGCTTTGCGATGACTTCCCTCCCCTTTTAGGCCGTGACCGTGACCGTGTTACACGATGGATAAATGATTTCATATGGTGTCCCATGTTAGACATTCCCGCGTAAATTCTGAACCTGCAAGCATTAACTTCCCGTGATTGCCACATGCAGTCGCGTTGGTTGTTTTATTGGTCCATGGTAGAGCGTAGGGGATGTAATTCCACCAGTGCTCCATTCCAAAAACCACTCTGCCGTGTACCACCAAAATACCGGAAACATTAACGTTTTGACCACTTTTACATCCGTTTTTTTTTGCACTTCCTTCGAACTGACACCCGGGAGAGCGGCCTGACAGGTGACAGTGGAAGCGATCGGAGGTGTTGGGCATTTACGGAATTGTACGGTGTTGGAATGTGCGTCACATACTGCTGCTCCTGTTTGCTGTTAATTTGTTCTGCGTGTTTCGCGTGTATTTTATGTCGCCCGATGGCACCCGTACCGGTACATGTGTGTAATTCGCTACCAATTATCACCATGGAGAGACATTTGGTTGAACCTCCCAGGCTCGGGATGGGTGTGTGTGTTGCTATGTGGCCATTTAAGGGAATGGTTTTATGCCTACTAAAACGAACAAAAAAAAATTGACACCATCCGACGAGCTCACTTTATGATCTCCACCCCCCGTAGCTTGAGAGCTTTCACAGGAGGGGAGGGGTATGAAATGATGAGATGGAGCGCAATAAATGATAGCTCACAGCACTGCAAGCCAGCCAGGGGGCGCCACCGAAACGATAAACACTTGTTTTATCGACACAGAAAGGCGCAGGAAATTCTGCTCCATTATGGCTCCTGCCGGGAGAATACAGCGCCCAAATTGACGATCAAGTGTGCGAGAATAAATGTTTGCCTAAGTGAGGTTATGGGCACCGAGGCTACGGAGCACAATTTTATCATGGCCTACCTAAGAGGATAAACACCTAACGATGGATAGACATGACAGTTCATGATGGCGACGACGACGACGACGACGACGATGATGATGAAACACGCCAATTCTGCAGCCTGGTCACACAGCAGCCTGTGGTCTGCTTGTGATACTTTGCTTCATTCTTTTCTCCAGCTTTTTTGTTTTGTTTGTGCGCGTTGCTCTTGCTGCAGTTGCCTTCGTTCGTTATCTGTGTACACGCTCTCGTACACCACTCACCGGCCGGGGACCCATTGTTGGGACGAACTTTTGCTCGTGTCAAAGGTGAGTGAAACCATTTTGCCGGGCTTGCGGTGGCTTTTTGCATCACTCGACGTGACATATTGAAGCAGGCGATGGATAAGGGAGACGTACCCAAGGCTCTCGGTGTGGTGACAAGGGGGCAGATAAGCTGGCGATGTGCCTAGACATCACCATCATCATCATCATCATCATCTTCATGTACTCCTTAATCTCTCCCGTTGGAAGTGCACCATGGGGAGCGTTATTTTTTGCTGCTGGGGTTGTGCCTAAACCCTCCGCCAACTTCTGAATCATCTTAACGAGATCAACATACCGAAGGTCAGTTACTACGGCTATGTACACATGTGCGCTGTTATCTTTATCGCTTATGCTTGCTGTGTGACACACCACACGAGGCAAGGGAGGAATAACCAGACGGTGTGACATACACGGTAAGCTAATACAGTTGCCGTTTTTTTAGTGGCCGTTCGCACAAAAACTATTTCCAGAATCTGCTCCACTTCACCCACCTCAAAACCGCACGGTCTGTGAATCATCTATGGTCGACGACCTAGTCAGACGTGGGCTTGTGATTGCATAATCTTTGGACTCGGTGAATGATTAGAAAGTGTCAGAGCTGTATTTTTTTTTTTTGTAGAATGGCGAAATATTCCAATGTGTTGCGCAAGCAAGCTGCGTCACACCGGGTTCTGGAAGTCTACCGGTGGCGGGACCATAACACCACAATCTCGGAACCTTCCAGAGAAGGCGCGCTCAGTGCTTACGCGAAATTGTGAGGACACTTTTTCGAGCTCCGACGGGTAGCAAAGTATTCAATTATATTAATGCAAATGCGCAGTAAATCACTCCCCCGAGGTTGGCCGGCAGTGCCCCACGTAACACCGGCTCTACTTACTGTGATGACCGTGTAGAGTGACGGCACCGGCAGAGGGCTGTGTAGTGCTGCAATAGAACACGCGCGTGACGTTTATTCGGATGAAAATTGCACGATTTATCAGCCATCACCGGTATCTGTATGTGTGTGTGAGAGAGTTTGTGTAATTGTATCTGCTCGGTAGAAAGCCCCCGCGGGATTTCCATCATTTCCACCGGAACGACCACTTCCCACAGCATCACACAGCGTTACCTGGTAACGGGTGATGGGGATGGGGAGGGATTGCTATGCACACGGAAGATGTATTTGCACAATGGAACATCTCTCTCGCTCTCTCTCCGCATCTGCTCTCCTTACCCTTTTCTGGCGGACTTCCGTTTGCTCCAGTTCCATCGCAGTATGTCATGAGAATTACTCACTCCAAAACAAACATCGCACGGCGCGTGTATCATCGTCGCCGATGAGCAACCCTGGGAAACCTGAGGGGAGGAGTGAGAAATGGCCAGTGTTTGCGGATAACGATGGCAGTGACAGCTTCTTGTACGACTAATGCCTTGTGTCGGGTTGTGAAGAACGTACGCGAAAGATGGAAAGCTCTCTAACTCCTTCGCCAAAGGATCCAAACGATATATGTGCCACCCGGTAAATGGATTGATTTTTTCTTTCTACAGCCGTTAATCTGCCGGAAAACGGGAGCAGTATCCCCGCCGGAAGCAACGTTTTCTTCCGTAAGGTGGCGCGCCTCTTGAAGGGGTGTGAAGGCGATGCCGAAACCCAACAACAGTCGCCGCAAGCAGGTGGAGTATGCGGTGGAGGATACTGACGGGAGCGAGCGGGAGGGATACAATTTATGAATGAAAGCGTTCCGTGCGAGAGCGAGACGGGTGCGCTTTGTTTACGCGGATGGTTGTGTAGGCAACCCAGGGGGGAGGGAGGGCAGTCTGGTGGGTTAGAGAGGGCTTGGTGGATTTGCCGGCTGAGTGTGTGCCAAACCGAACGCAATGTGCCAGCCAGCCAGCCCAGGGCGCGCGCGCGCACGCACGCAAACACGCACACATTCAAGAGCGGACCGGCTGATTGCGTGTCGTACACGGGATGCTTTCGCTTCGTTGTGTGCGTGTGCAGCTCGGGTTGTGCATTCGTGGGAATGTACAATGGGAAAAGTGAGTGTTTGAAATGATTGAAACAATTCTCTTCATATCTGTAAACTTTCATTGCATTAGTGATGGAAAATGTAAGCTGGAAAGAGGAAATTTGGTACAAAATTATTATTTGAAATAAAAAATCATATTATTTTTTATGAATTCGTAGTCGTTCATTTTCATGAATACTGGTGCATCCGAGAGTCACTTTCTAGTACAAATATTCTTTTCTTTAAATTAAATGTACATATGAAGGAAATTATCCTTTAAATGCCTTTATTTAAGATAGCCCTAACGAAATAAATTTAAAAACATAATCTAAAAACTCATTAGGTGCCTTCAGAGAACCATCGGGTTGGTGCAATTTATCTATTATTGTTAAGGTATTGTAACATCAAAAGCATTGATTATTAAAAGCAAAACAATAGGAAACACTTCCTGATAGTTAAGTGTATGTATACCAAATTCGAATGATTTAAAATACGTACACTGTACAAAATGCGAAATATTCAGCAAAAATGTGTAATTGGTTAAAACAACGTGTATTTGTTCCTTTGAATTCAATAAAATATAAACTTAAAAGAGCAAAATAAAACGTACTGTTTGTATTCTTCTATTTGGCTTAACGTCTTACGCGTACATGCCGGCCTATATACAGGATTTCGAGACTTAATTCATTACCACGATAGTCATCCTTGCTAGAGAGGGACCTCCCCAAGGTAATGTTTGTATATATGGATTTGTTCTTTGTTTTAATGTCCCTTTTATAATTTATTCTTAAACACAACAAATGAAAATAATCAATACAACAAAATTAAAATGGATCGACCCTACCCAAAGTACATTTATCCATAATTAAAACTGGTGATACAAATGTTTGGAAAAATAAATTTCATTAAATTTAAAATAATTTGATACGCCGAATGTAAAATGTTGTTCCATGTAAAATCAATGAAATATAAGCTTTAAAACGTAAACACAAACTGTTTTTCTTAATTTTCTTAATAAAATTAACAAAAAAATGACACCGAAAGGAAGCTTCTAGTTATATTCTGCAGAAAAAAAACACCAACAATTTTTTTTCTGTCCCGCATTCACACAAACCTAGCCCACAGTGCAGCCGTGAGACGAAATGCCAAAGCACGAGCGCAGCCGGCAGCGCTCATCAGACGCGACCCTTCACGCATTGCCCTCAGTACGAACGCAGGCTTGCGACCGACCGGGTGCGCATACGTGTAGATACGACGCTTCCCTCGACCGAATTTCCGTACCGTTGCTCGCCCTCGCTAGGAAGAGAAAACGAACGTACGAAAAAAAAAGCAAAACGATCGAAAATTGCCGTGCCATTTTAAACGTGAAACAAATTAAAAAAAAACGAAATAATTGTGAATATATCAAATCAACAAAGCGAAAAGAAAGTGTCACATTTAAAACCAACAGACACAGACGCAGAAGGGCAGTGGTGCAGTGAAAAGGAGTCATTTAGCTAGATGAAATCCTTTGCATGCGTGTGAAATTCGATAACACTCACTTTACATACACGCACACCCACGCACTTGGTTTGTTTTTTACTCTTCTTCTTGTGGCGGATTCGGTTTAAGTCGCCCTTTACGCCTTTTAAACGCAAATCGGGTTTGTGTGTTGGAGCTGAAATAATCTCTTGCGCAAAGTGTGTGGATGTGTGTGCTTCCCGGCTTATCCCCTGTGAAACCGAGCCTAACAACAAACCGGTGTGCCAGTTGGTTGTGTTATCAAAGTCGAGCAAGTTGATCCGTGCCCCGCTCGTTGGCTGTTGACGAGGACGAATATTCGAATCCGAAGTTCGCACAGCAGAGATTAAGCGATTTTTGGGAGTGAAACAATTGTGCGTCTGTGCGTCTGAATCCGCTCAAAGGAAAATAAAATAAAAAAGGAGCAAATTGCTGCGTGCAATTAACCTGATCCAAGTAGTCGACGACAAAGTGTGCCCGTGAGTGCATGAGTGTTTGGCTCTGTCAATGTGTTGTTGTTGACACACAGCGTGTGTGTGTTTTTTTTGCGAATAAAGTTGTGCGCGATCCTTATTGAGTGCAAAAATGATCGAAAACTTCGAGTCCAAGATTACCTTCGAAATACCGACCAATCTCGACTTTGACAAGCTGATCCGGGGCAACAACTACACACTGTTCTGGCAGAACCTGCACCAGCAGCAGCAGCAGCATCACTACCAGGGCACCGTTGCCAGCGGTGCGGCAGCCCGGCTGGCCGCCGTCGGTACGGCCGGCGCGTCGGCCGCCACCGCAGCCGCAGCGGCCACGTTCGGCGGCATGGGCTCGGACGGCGGCAGCCCGTTCGGCGGTGGGTTCGGTTCGTCCGGCTCGAGCCTGTTCGGGGGCATCGACTACAGCAACGGCAGCAGCGACTACGGCCTGCTGAACAGCCTGCAAACGTTCGCGAACCGGGGCCGGGATGGGCTCGGGGTGGGCCCCGGCACCGAGCAGATGCTCGACCCGACGTACGAGCGGTTCATCGGTGACGTCTGGGTCGGCATCGTGCTCACGCTCATGATCCTGTCGTCGATCTTCTGCATGTGCTCCTGCTTTCTGTATCACAAATTTCGCCAGTGGCAACGAAACGGTAAGTGCGCGATAAATCACCCTCACCTGTAGCGCCGCAACAGGATCGCTTTTTTTTTTTTGCACATCACCCGGAATGCAATAACTCTGGGAACTGCGGCGGAGTACTGCTCTGTGGCAAGAACTTTTACGAATATATTGCTGGTAGCCTAGGCGCAGCCTAGTTCGAGCATTCCAATGTTGTTTTATTTATGCTTGCCATGGTGTGCCAGTTGCAATCGTTACAACTGTTGGACAACAGACCAGCGCTTGAGTTCCTTTGTTCGGGGGAGACTACAAAGTTTGGAGAGCTTTTTATCTAGAAATTCAGGCTTTGATATTTCTGGACGCACAGCATTTCGGCAGAGCTCTCTGCTGGGTCATATGTACCTTCAGTGTTTTGTGTCGAGTGAACAAACTTCTGTTTTTGAGGAACAAATTGAACCATATTCTTTCAACTTCCCGGTGTTTAATGCTACGCTCCGGAGCAGGAATGTTGATTGGAATTGTGTTATGAGTTTTCGGTAGTCTTCAGGAAGATAAGAACAGTAAGCTCGGCATGTTCTAGCAGCGGGACAATTTCTGCTATCTCCGTTGGGTTTTTCTTCAAAGCACGTTTTGCCTAGACCACGTCTGAGGTACGTCTGTGGGAACCTAGAACACAAACACGCACATGTGCGGCTGCTGGAAAAGGTAAAAGGACCCCATTGCTCTAGATAAGGTCCTCCCAATACACACAATTCCCCGAAAAACTAACAACAATTTGCCGTTGGATGCAACAACAACACTCACACACACACCCCAATGTAGCAAGCTCCTTTCCGGCAGTGGAGAGTGGCGCAAAACTTGCTCGTACGCGGTAGCAGCAGGATCGGATCGTCAAACGGAACTGTGGAGCTCAGTGGCTTATCAAATTTATCCCTTCGGCAGGATGGATAGAGCATTGGGTTGGTGGGGTTGGTGAGAGCTACATGCTGGCAAAACCATCCCCCCCCCCCCCGGGTTGGGCAATGATACCTCTGCGTACGGTTTGTGTACCGATTCCAGTCGGAACAGAACGGAATGGTGGTTGGAATAAAGCACTGAGGACCTCTCCGAACACAAAAAAACAGCGACACACCAAGTGCATACCACACCGGAGCTGATTGACATTAATTTAAGATAAACTCTGGGCGCCTCCGGAGAACACTGCCAGCACTACCGCACTCTGGTTGCCTTCTCGTAGACCCTTCCGCCGTAGAGATATAGGTTCCCCCAAAAACCTGGCTGAATCGATTGTTTTGTGTGTGTGTGTTTTTACTCGATTACTGGTTCCTTTTTTTTGCTTTTTTGCTTTGCTTGTTGCGGTTCCTGTTTGCAAAATCGAACTTCCTCTTCTTGCAAATGTTAAAAGTTTTGCTTTTCCACCCGGAACACGGAGCAACGGGGCATAGCATTTGGTGTAGGTGTGTACCCTTCCGGGCGTCCTGATACCGCGACGTCCATAAATATGCCAACTGTGGCATTTTTTTTTCTGGGTAGTGTTTTTGTTCTGTTTCGCGCATTGGAGGGACGAGCTGGTCAGAAGTTGTTTGATCACTTCCAACCACAATCGCCGCCCGCGGCTTGTTGCTCAATTATGCATTCGTAACGCGGGCGGGCGGGCGGACTTCCAGGATAGTTGGGGCATGCGAGCGGGACACGGACGGATTTCCTCGTAGGCCAAACATTTTATTGATGAAATTTATCGCTCCGGCACTACTTTTGGGTGAAGGTTGGTTTTGCGGCTTTGCAGTAAAAAATACCAAAAAACACCCATCCCTCATATCGCTCATTCGTATGCAGCGCCCGAAAAACTTCCGTGTGAGCTCGCTGTCGGCGGTTTGTCGGCAAAAGTAAAAAAAAAAACAGGTTAACCAACCTGTTTCCACACCAGCGCCGCACCGATGCGAGATGATAACCTTGGACATCAGCACGCAGCAGCAACCTTCCAACCCGAGCTGCCGCCGAGAGTGATTTGTGTTTTTATCTACCATTTAACCGCGCCATCTCGCGGCAATTCGATAAGGCGTGCGCGCGAACCACTAATCGGTTCCCGCTTGCCTTGGATTGGGTTCGTACGTGACACGTACGCCGGAGAGCGTGTGAGAGCGATCGATTCCGAACGGTCTCCGCACAGGTCACTCACACGCCTCGCATCAGCTTCTTCTAACGGTGCTTTCGCAGCGGCTTTTGCGCGCCATAAATACTAATCGAATGTGTCAATTATCCTTCCGGCGGCGGAGGGTGATGGGCGGACATAGCGCGAGGTATGTGTGTGTGTGTGGGTGTGACCTTGTGCTGCTGAAACTGGAACTGCAAATGAAGATTGATCTAGGGTTCTGACTGGCAGGCAGACAGGCAGAATCGGCAATTGTGGCAACCATCTGCGACTGCTTCCGGAAGCTTTTTTTTCTGCCTGCGGTGTTTAGATGTCCCAAGCTAATCTCCCCCAAAAATTGTGGGGTCGCTTGTTTTTTTCGGGCAACAAATTCTACTCCATTAGTGCCCCAGCTCCAGGAGGAAGAGGAAGAATAAGAAATAAAAAAAGGAGTGAAAGTTGAACCTCTGAATGCTACAGAATCACAAGACGACCTAGGTGACTCACGCTCCAGCAATTTGGGCACAGAGCTGCAGAAGAGGGCACCGTCGCCTCATCACTCATTATTACCACAGTGCCTGGCAGTCCCTTGGAAGTGCGCTTCGGCCGAGGTCAGTCTTGGAACACAGATAGGCGGTAGCACAGCATTTCACCACATCACGCCAGGCAGACACAATCCAATAATTTCCATCATTCCGAGCGCTGGAGTTCCGCTCCATTCCGTTGCCTTGCTGCATGTTGGTGCGCCCGACATCCAATGACGACGACGACGACCTTCCACCACTTTACTCAAAAACAGTGGGATCTCGCCCAGCTAAGCGGTTTCGATCGTTTTGTTCGCCGGGCTCTTACGCTGTCTTACCTTCTTTTAATCCTTTTATCTGCCCGGGTCCATATCGCCTCCGACCGGGGTCGCACCGGGCTTTGGTGAGCTTGATGTCCTTTTTTTGTGTGTGTGCTTTTGCTGCTGCTATTCATTCCTTGCCCATCGCTATGGTGTGCTCCTATCATCATCATCATCAGCCCAAGTGACGATTGCTCAAGCTTCTACGCCTTCGACACAGCGCCTCTGAACCGCCCGGGAATGGTAATTGGAACTAATGGATTTCGTTCTATTTGGATTAGTTTTTTCCTCATCCTCCTCTCTTGCTCTCTTTGTCTATCATTCTCTTCACAATTCCCATTGTGTGTCCCTATCTCTTAACTATTTTGTCCCAGGATTATGTATACCGGCCCGTCACCACCAGTCCCAATCTCGACCACTTTCCTTCTCTTCTTCCGGTTGTGCTGGCATAAAGAGCCTGCTTTTTTTGGTAGAAAAAAGTGAACCCACCTTCCTTCAACTGCCGGTAAAACCGATCCTGTTTTCCGTGTTTTTCTGCTCCTTCTCCCTGTGTCGTTGTACGCCACATTGTTTCTAAATCTATCTGTTTGTCTGTTTTATACGTGCCACTCTGTATTATGTCTCTGGCCAGGGTAGCGTGTAATAAAGCGCAATAAAATGTTACTACCACACTGGTTCTTGTTCGCTCCTTAGGTCCTTTTCCGCTTGCACGTCCCCCCCAGCTAATGGAATTGATGGCCCGGATGGTTGCGGTGACCCAACGGCACGCTGGTACAGGTGTGTGCAAATGGTGCGCGTAAATGGGGGCAAGTCGTCGGATGGGATCGTTCGGGCGAAAAAACTGGCACGGCATTAGCTCACCTATTTATTGTGCCAATGTGTAGCTCAATTTGGACCTAGTAGTGTAATGTAATCGTGTAGGCCACTCTGTTGCTCCCTGGAAACAGAATTGCTATCGCCATATTGATACGCAAGGGGCCGCAGTGATTAGAATCGGCAATCAGTTCGATCTGGACTGCACTGGACGATGGCGGCCATGACTCGGGTAGATGCCCATTACGTGACCATTACGCCTTTCGGTACAGAGACCGGTCTCCGCGCGGAACAAATGTCCAAATAAAGTTGCATCACAGCTCGGCTGAATTGACTGGTCACTGGTCACCGGCATCAAGGGTCCCTGTTTTGCACCCTTGACCTTCCCGGGCATGGACATATGTTCGAATTGGCTCCGGAATCGATTAGAGCTGTCCGCCGCAAAACCCGAACGCCGAACTCGAATAACTATTGTATTGAATGCATCTGCACGTGACTGCAGTCGCCCTCTCTCGTTGGCGGGGCAGTTCGATCGCTTCTCCACTTCCACCGTGTCTCGGCGCTTTTTATCCCGCTGTTGGTGTCTCTGCATGCTCTGCAACACAATAACGAGCGATAGTAAATAATAGCAATTAGAACCGAATGTGCCCCGCTGGAGGAACTGCAACTAATACACCAACCCGAGGGTTGTGACCTCAGAGCGCTCAGGGGTGTAGCCATTAGTGTAGCAGTGCGCCTGGACGTTGACGCCGCTCCTCGCCGTGCGAGAGCAGGAAGTGGGTCATTAATCATGCTGCCATTGCCAACCTACCGGGACCTACCTCAACCGCGCGGGCAACAGTGTGGCGGAACGCGTGCGCGAAGCAAAAACCGTCCAGCGTTTCAGTATGCCGAACCCGAGGTCTAAAGTAGGGGTGTCGGAGGGTCTGTTGTTGTGTTTTGGGTTTTCATTTCTTTCTCCTGTTTAGCTTAAAAATAGTAAGGGCGCCATTGTGGGTAGACCGGAACCATTTTCGGTGATTAAGCACTAAACTTCAAATCAAACTACAGCTGGAAAACTATTGACCTTTCGGGTTTTGGGGTATTTTTTTTTGGGCGTCTAGCCTTGCTTCGCCGCTGCCTGCTGTCTCTAGCCATGACAAAACTCGCTAAAGCATGGGAAGGCAATAGAAAGAGTAAAAGCCATTATCGGAAAAAATTGGATAATTCCTGGAACAAAAACACCAAGTTTCTCTTCTACTGCTTTTGTTGCATAGTTTTCCACTGTTACCCCGGTGTGTGTGGACAGTGAAGGTGGAAATGAAGAACCCCAGAGAACGGGCCGACAGAACCCCGATGAACTCTCCACTTTATTAGCTGCTCGAAACAAAGCTCGAAACGATTTAGCCGCTCCGGTTCGGGGGAGGAAGCCTTAAATGGTATTACTTGTTTGTTTTTTTATTTGTTCTTTTTTTTGTTCTTGCCCGCGTCTACCGGCATCATGCCACCAGGACCGAAATGGCCCACCCTTGTGTCTTGTGTCAGAATGGTCGATCGAAAAACGATGCACGATCGAAACGTGCGCGGGGTCGCCCGGGGCTCATCAATTACTCATAATTTGTTTGTTATGATGAGCGAATATGTTTTTCGGATTCGTCTTTTCCCATCCGTCGCGGCAGACCAGCTTGGGACAACATATTTTATGTCCCCTTGTCCCTTGTTCTCTTCATTAGCTGTGCCGAAGCGCCCTTCCTTTCCTTTCCTTCTCTCTTCTTTGTTTGAATGAGCTTCGTTCGATCCTAACTGTGACGGCGAATGTCCTTTTGCTCGTTATTCGATTGGGCGAGCACTTGGGCGAGTACCAGAATTGTATCTCTCCTGGATATGATGGTCCTTTGTTAGCAATCAAACACACACACACACACACACACACATAGGCCAGAGAATGTTTCATCATTTTCCAGTTGACTTTCCGACTTTCCCCGGGAATTCAAATCCGCGCAGAATTGGCAGAATCAGTAAAAAAAGGTTGGAAAGGAATTTCATTCAACCGGCTTTTTCCTACCTGAACCCTGGACCACATTGGCTTTTAACCCCCCCCCCCCCCCCACCGGATGAAAGGGCCACCATTGGAGCAAGGGCTTGGTGGTGAAAATTTGTGTCAATTGTGTCCAACTGTCGAGAATAAACCATTCCACCGTTTTGGAAGCTAACTCGGAACATATTTGAGGAAACGAACGAGAACTGCGGCGGGGATGAAAAAAATCAGGGCGGAATGTACACTACTTTTTCCATAATTGAATTTCGAGCAGCCTCAAATTGAGTCTCTTGAAGCGTGCGCGCGGAGAAGAATGAACACGTAAATGATTTGCGCTGTGTGGTGCCCAGGACCCACGACCAAGGGGCCGGCAAGCTCTAGCGAAAGCTCGGAAATCAATCAATGCCAGTTCGTTTAATTTCGTTGTTTTCAATGGCATTCTTTCGGTTTTTTTGTTGTTCGTTCGTTCGTTGGGGCACGTTTTGTCGACTGTTTGGAAAGTAATCACACGGCGACTCCAAATCTGCGCGACCTTGGAACTTGAAATCCCCGGTTTTTTTTTTCCGGGGCAGTAATTTTTATCAGCAGAGCAGCCAGCGTGTAGCCAAATACCTTCCCAGCGAGTTTGTTGTTTTCTGTGTTTCCTTACGGGCTTTGCTTTGTTTTGCAATGAATTGCTGGGGCTGGAATTCTTCGTTCCCTGGGAACTGAGGAAACGTCAGGCTTCTCTATTCGCTGTCATTCAACCGGATGTAGGTGTTGCGTGCAAGGCTGCAATGGGACACTGTGCAAGGGCGAGGGCACAATCAGGAACCCGATAAGAAAATGTTCACAATCGAACGCGCTAACTTGGTTGCGAGCGCAAATCGAGCGAAAAGCGAAGAGTGTCTCGGTGTCCCGACCACACTCCGACCTCCGACAGCAACAACCCTCCTGATGTTTGAATGGTGGTTTTTTTTTTGGCAGTGGCACTCTTGTGCCGGCTCCTGGGAAAGCTTCTGCAATGTCTTTGAAGATTGTGCCCAAAACCTTTCGCTTAACCTTTCCGCGCCCGCTCAGTCGATCAGCGATTACGATAGCGTTGCTTTCATGCTCCTGCCGCCGAAGAGACCAAACCAAAAAAGAGGGAAGAGAAGCTGTAAGGAAATGAAGCCCCTTTAGAACCTCTTTTAGTGCAACGTGTCTCTCGGAGGACCACGTAGCGAAAGCTGCCTTTGCCTGTGCCAAGAAGCCGCACGTCCCGCACGAGGTTCATTATCGGTACACACACACACACACACAGCGGAAAAGGAAGTGACCGGAACATATTTTTCTTGGCCGCACACCAACGACCGACGACACTGCGACAACAGTTGAATGCCCGATAGCGCTCCGTTCACCTTGGGGTAATGGGAGCCTCCAAACCAGGGCCAAACCAGGGCGAATGCGCCAAACTTAAGTAATGACTATTGAACGGCCCTCCTAACACTCGTTACAGACTTTCATTTAATGGAACTGTCGTCGTCGTCGTCGTCGTCTCTGTGCTGCTCTTCTCCCTTCCCTGTTAGAAGCACGAACGCACACCCTGAATGTCCCGCACTATACTGTGCAGCAATTCCTTTGAGGATGGCAATTTAAAATTTTTGTCGCCAAAAAATAAGAAAAAGCCACCCAACGCCTGCCACTTGCCTTCTTGCGGGAGACGACTCCATTCTGCTGGAAATTGATTGGCCACTGCACTGGCATTCCTCCTCGTTTGGCGCTGGAAACGTTGCAGACGTTTGGGGCCTGCCCTGCTTGCTTGGATCTTTGACGTAAGGATATAACCCTAAAGAATTTCGCCAACAAACTTTGTTGGAGCTTTCGCTGTGCTTTGCTTGCCTTTAGGTAGGGGCGGTACTTTTTCTTCTGTCCGGGTGTGAGGGACAGTGTTCCTTTAAAAAAACACAGAAGGGATCATATCCGCCGGCCCTGTTGCCCAAGGACCCACCCGGCGTTGATGATACGTCGGAGCAGCGGGACGGGACCTGGGAGGTCGTGAATTTTATGGTCGCTTTTTTGTGTTGCTGTTGTTGTAGTTGTTGTTTGAGGGCTGCTGCCGGAAATTGCCGACTAGCGCAGGTTGGTCGGATGGCTGACTTTTGAAACGCAGGGCAGGGAGCGAAGAAAACAACCCGACCGGTGAAAAACGAGCATCATACTTTGGTGCAAACGCGCAAGTTTTCGTAAAAGGATGGATGGAAACAGTTTTGCAGCACTAGCCACCTCTGCCTCAGTTTGAGACGGCCAGACGGCGTTGGGTTTTACTTCCGAAGCGTGCAACAAGAAGCGTTACAGGAGGGTGATTATGATTGACGTAGTTTGGTTTTCGTTCCAGTCATTTTCGGTGCAAAGAATCTTCGCCGGAATGAAAAATGGCAATCCTAATTAGGCATGTATACGAAGCCGTCAGCTCGCCTCAGAGGCTGCCGCTTGATTGAACCTTTAGCGCAGCACACGAAGCACGTCGAGTGAACTTGACCGGAAGCGGGGGCAGGGTTTCGTGTAATTTCTTGCCCTCTTCACCGCGCCTGTTGTGTCCGTTGTGGCCGGTCGAAACGAAATTCGAAAGAACGGGCCAATATTTTTGGGGACACAGCCGGCATTCCCAAGCACCGGTGTGCACATTTTGAAGGACAAAGAATGTCGGTCCGCTCGGCGGGCAGCGAGCAATTTTTGAGGTGACATTCCGTGCGCGGGGAAAACATTCTTTGAAGGACATCGTGCTCTCGGGGTGCTTTTTCTCTCCAACCCACCCGACCGCTGTGGCATTTCAACTGGACGGAGGACGGTTTTTTTGCTGCTACCACTCAAGTAGACATTGAAAAAGTGACCAAGATGATGTAATGTCGGTGCGGTGGGGCAGAAATTCTTGGGATGGGATAATAAGCGCGGAACCCTGTGACGCAAAGCGTGTAATGATGGAACTCGGCTCCGTTTTGGACGGTGGATTATTACGAAATGAATTTCTATTAATCCTGCTACCCGTGCTGTGCGGTGCTGCTGCTGGTCTATGAACACCGGAAGGTGTCTTTGCTCACTGAAGGTGTCCTAAACCGTGGCACATCAAGCACCACAGCGGTGTCACAGCGGTCGCGGTAGCTTAAGGGTGACGATGAAAGAATGGAATTCGTTTAGCCCGTGTTCGTACGCCGGAGCCCTTGGAGAGCCCCGTCCATTAGTTACGGGGTCTCTAGATGGGCGAAGGCATCAGTGAGGTTCTGCAGCAGAAAGCCTCTGGAGCAGCAGTCATTTTTCTTGCTGTGCACTCTCTCTCAGAGCCTGCCCTGATTGCATCGTTTTCTCAGCTTCGCTTATCCGCTTACCTTTAACGACGCAGGAGCGCAGGAAGCGACGGTTGACTGATTACACCGGGAAGCATCGCGCAAGATAGGGCATAGGGATTAAGAAATACTTTAGCCTCCCCGCCTCAATGTGCACCACGTACCGTTGAGGTACACATGAAAGGGCCGCGCCAGTGCCAAGAAGAATGTGCCACCGAGTGCCGCTTCTTGCCTGCTCACTTGTCCTCAACGGTCAAGTGTAAGCATCATCCGGCGATGGTGATGGATTTGAATCTAAAAGAGCATCTTTTTAGCACACCTTCGGGCTCGAGCTGCGCCACATCAAACCATCATCCATCCGGCCCAGCCAAGAATCGATCAGCTCGTGTTGTGGTCGTTCAGCAATCCATTAGATATCCCATCCGGTTGGCTGTTCCATCCAGCAGGCTATCTGTTCGTATATTTGCATTAATTATTGGACTGCTCTGTTCACCCGTAACCCACAAATCCCGGGTCCTGCCGCTGCCTCTGCCTCTGACCCCGGCCGGCGTGCGGTTTCTGAATGATGGTGAGAAGCTCGCGCTCCGAATATCCGAGATTCTTCCCTTGATCAACTTCTCGGGATTTTCCGCCCGGCACACAAAACCACCAACTACCGGAACCACAGTAGTTGGGTTCAGCTCTGTGTGCCTGTGTGCTCTGTTCAGTTCTTTTCCATCGCCTCGTTCGTGTGCGGCAAAAGCAAAAGTCTCCATCCAGCACTAACACACACACACACTATGACCACGGAAATGGTGCGGGAGCCTCGTCTGCACCGGATGCGGTTAACGGGCTGGGCCAGTTGCAAAAACCCAAATCCAAAATGACGTCCCGTTTGCAGGGTTGTGCATCATCACCACCAATGATGCCTGGGCAACGAATGTCTTGAGGTATGCTTCCATCGACTATCAACATCCGGAGCCTTCGTTTTGCTTGGGAAGTTTGAGGTCCAGAGATGCAAAATAGAGACGTTGTGTGAGTGTGTTCTCTGGTTGTTGATTCGCCCAAGCACGCCCGAGATCCGTCCGATAAGAAATGTGTTGCTGAAGCCTTGAAGCCTGGAGTAAGTTTTACATCCGGTTTTTCCCAGTGCTGCCACTCACGAGCATTGCATGGGGAAGAAATTCAATGCAATCTGTGCATTGTTGCCTCCCGGGCTCGGACAATGTTTACTGGACAGATTTACGTCTGCGGCGGAAACGGTGCTTGCCAGGAAACAATCACGAGCGAGAAGCCATCATCATCGTACAGCGAATGGGATTGAGTGCAGATGATGGTAGTGATGACGATATCTGTCCATCAACGGGTGTAGATCCCGGCAGATCCATTGCTGCGTTCGCTGGGCAGCAGCACAATTTCTTTTGCATCACTTTCAGCGCCGTTCAACAAATCAACGGCAGGGTGTGTTCTACACTTTGATTAACTTCTTTCATTCGCTGGCTGGATGAAGTGGTTCGCCGTGGTCCTGCTCGTGCCATCTCCTCTGCCCGGGTGATCTCGCGTTTGCAGTGCAAATGCGAAATGCTGAGAATGTAATTTTCACCTCCAGCAGAAGTTTTCATTCCCACCGAAACCACCGAATCCACCATGCGGAGGATTCTGAGGCAGAGGCAGAGGACGGTGGTGTCCCTTTTGTTGAAATCGAGCGGATGAATAAAACGAGCTGGCAGAAATCGTATTTCTCCAATTTTTTCTTTCTCTACGACCCTACACCCAAGCCCCCCGGCAAGGGATAAGGGTCCTGCTTCGCACACGCTCTATCAGAACGCTATATTTCGATGGGAGAAATACGATACTTGTCAGTGCCGGTGGTGGAGTTGCTTCCCATTCAGACCCTGGTGGCGAGAACGGTGACGACGATGAGGATGATTCTTCTCCGTCCGTTTGTGGTGCGGGAGATCTTCATCCATTCTCGCCGATCAGGCCGATCGATCCTTCATTGTGCGGATTGCACTGTGCCGCCGGATTGAAAGACGAAGCGCGGCTCTTTCAGGCGCAGCAGATTAGGTTTCTCTATCGCTGATGCTGTCTTATACCCCCAAGGGCTGAATCAGGGAGGCAGAAGGGCACTTCTGCTTTGCCGCATCGCTGCACGCCGATAAGCTGCAAGGACGTTTCCTCCGAATGGTCGGTTTTTGGAGTTTTGCTCAATTCTCAGGCGTGTTCCTTCGTTCCAGCGCTGTGTCAGCAGGTTGTGCGCGCCAGTTATACGAATGCATTTTTCATGTTTTATGTCTCCCCGAATGCGCCTTCTCGTAAGGGAGACACATACACAAAAAAAAAACAGCTTAAGCTCACACCAAACCCGACATCTACGAAATTCGATTGTTTGATAATCTTCACGTACACATGCTCTGCCGTGCCGTCGTATCAGCTCAGTCCGATCTTGGTCCATCAGTACCGTAAGCCATCGGACGGGCGGGCGGGCTGACAGCACAGCTGACAGAGATAAAGGCGAGAAACAAATTAGAACACAGATGCACATCTACGCTCACTTTGCCAGCAAAAGAACCGTTTTTGATCATTGCTCTTACGCTGCCGTGGCAGGGCGGATTGACGATCGATTGGGTCGGGAATATCGGATCGTAGTGTATCGAATTACGGATTAGGAATTGGTAGAAATGGCCAAAAACTGTGTGTGCTTGCGCGTGTTCTTGAACCCGCAAAATTGAAAGCATTTTCGTGTGTAGCAGGCAGGCCAGGCCCGATGTAATCCACCGTACGGAGAAAAAGGTCCTTGTTTGATTGGATTTTGAAGCTCTCCTAATCGAGTTGTGTATGTGAGGTTGGGGGGGTTTTTTAAGGGTTTTGTAATTTAATAGCAAAGATGCATGGAGTGCTGTTGCTTTCGCTTTGTTCTTGCTTCTCGTGCTGCATATTAGTGTTTTCTGTAAATCGGGGTTTTGTTCCTTTTTGTTGTTACTGCTTGGGAACATTGCTTGGAACACATGCATGAGGTACATTGGAAGACTGAAAGCTTTGAGTGAAACGGATTAAAATTATGTTTGTTCTCGAGCCTGAGCTTCTAAGCGGCCTAGGACTGGATAGAGAGTTGTTACTTTTAGAAAGTTTCTCCTCGCATGTGATGTCTTATTTGGCAGCTTTTGGATAGCTTTCGGAAAAATTTTTAGACATTAATGATTTATCCTGAATCTTTAAATCTTAAAAGAAGAATCATTTTAATAACGAATCGAAACGTTTGGAACCTTACTTATCTCAATTTCTCAAATTTTCATATATAGAACTATGCATACAATTGGTGAACATGGAGGCATACCTGTTTCAAATGACTCCTCATGGAACTTCTTGGGTTTTGCAGGATTGAATGACTCCTCGGGCAATAATGCATGCTTTTTGGAATAAAACGCCTTAGCGAGATTCATAAACCTTCAATACTGTGGATGATGCCTTGCATTAGTACAGCATTGATAGTAGTGGTGGGAGCTCGGAATCGGACCTACCCGATTCCGATTCCGTGTTCGGAATCAATTCCGGAGCCGATTCCGGAGTTGGTTTCGGAGCCGGTTCCGGAGTCGAATCCGGAGCCGATTCCGGAGCCGACACCGGAATCAAATCCGTAGTTGACTCCGGAATCGATTCCTGGATCGGAATCGGCTCCAGAGTTAACTCCGGGATCGATTCCAGGATCGGAATCGGCTCCGGAATCAGAACTTGACTCCAGAAATGGAATGGTTTGAATTGAAATAAAAAGTGTTGGAAGCGAAATAAGTCCGCGAATATCCATGTGAATAGATCATTTGCAAGTAAATTTTGATTCTTTGTCGCTGTCAACATATAGCATTGGACCCAAACGCCTATTCCTATGAAGATGCCCAAACCGACTCTGTTCCGAAGCTAATTCTGATTTCGGAGTCAATTCCGATGTCGGAACCGATTCCGATTCCGGATCTGATTCTGATTCCGGAGCCAATTCCGATTCCGGAGCCGATTCCGAAACTAATCCCGGAGCCGATTCTGGAACCAATTTCGGAGCCGATTCCGGAACCAATTCCGGAGCCGTTTTCGGAGTTGGTTCCGGAGCCGATTCCAAAATTGGTTCCGGAATCGATTCGCGAAACTGATTCTGGACCTGCTATCCGGAATTGATTCCAGAAAATTTCGGAGCTAGCCAGAATCGATTCCGACGAAATCTTCATTTTCTCCATCACTAATTGATAGCCTTTCCAGGATTTTTAACGTTGAAAACATTCATAGGCTTTAGAAGACCTAAACCTTTACAAATTAAAACATTCCTTGAAATGTCTGCACCTTTGGAAAAAATATTGTCTTCAAAATTCATTTCAAATCTTGAATTTATGCAAAAATGTTTAACTAAATTCATGACAATACGGGTATAAAAAGACATCTACATTCTAGCAAATCGACAAAAACCTCTAAACATTTTTCCACATTGTCCTAAGGATAGTGCTCCAAACCCAAAAGTACCATCCAGAGATACATTTGTTTGGTTTTTCTTCCTCCCGACACGCACCGTGGGAGATGGATTTTAAGTAATTTGCTTAAAAAATGATCCCCCAAAAAATACCACCAACCAGAATCCGTGAATCGTTGCGAAACAATCCGCGTGCACCGGCGCTACAAAACGTTTAATTCATCAAGCGGTACAAAAATATATATGGGACCAAAATGTTTCTTCTCCCCCCCCCCTGCTCCTGTCCCAGCCCCCACCACACTCGGCAAACATTCATTGATCATGCCCGGCACGAATCGCAAATTTATTTCGCACGTCCACGAACACGTCGTCCAAAAGGCGGCTGAAATATGTTGATGTCCCCTCGAGTAGGACACACACACACGCCGGCGTGAGAGCGTGAGAGTAGCGGACACACACATCCATCGTGCGCTTCTGTGCGTTGTGTAACGTCCACTGGCTTTGGTACGGGAGCGCATGCAGGCCGGCGAGCGGCGAGCAAAGGAACATTGCAGCTGCCGAGGATGTGAGGAAAAACTATTTGAAATTCCAAATTGGTCCCATCGAACACACTACAACACCGCCGGCGGAGGGAGGCTGGGAAGCAAAAAGGGCGGCATTTTGAAGGGCAAATACGGGGCCGCAGCGGCTGCACAATAGGCGTGGGTTTATGAAATGAAAATTTGTCGAAAGAAAGATGATGAGACCTGTGGACGGGGATGGAAGGGAGAGCACCACCGCCCGGCTGGACGCTAAATCAAACACAATGCATAGCCAAATAGACGCTTGTGCCTGGGTCCCGTGCGGGTGAGCCTATGATGACGTATCCAATATATCCTGAATCAAACGCGCGGGGTGGGTCAGACCTCCCCCCCATCTCCCTTTTCTCCTCTCACTACTAGATGATGAATTGGCGCGAGAAGGCGCGGGGACGAAATTTATGCTTTATGAATTTTAATCAACATTGTTTTCGAACGTGTACCATGCGCTTTGCGTCCTGTCCATGCCTGCCTGCCCCGAACTACACCCCTCAAGAGGGCTAGGTGGTGAGGCACAAAAAAACAACAAAAAAAAAAACTATGGGACATTGAAGTTGGCTACAGTTTCAGGCCAACGGGAGGACGACAGCATACATATGCACCACGGTACGGGCAGCCCGGGTTTGATGGTTCTCGGTAAGTCTACATACACACCACAAGCCAGCGGCTCTCTATGTTCTGGCTTTCGTTCTTCAACCGATGTAAAGCCCCCGGTCCCCAAAACTCCAACAAAAAGGGACATAGTGCCAGGAGCACCAGTAGCAGCAGCAGTACCAGCAGCCCTGAAGTCCTTCCCGAACGCTGTGGAAAATCAAACACCAAAGAACGGAACATAGCCAAACAAGAACGCGCGCGCCTGCTGCCTCAAGGAAAGCGAGCCTACCCTACTCACTCGCCCTTTTGCCAGCGTGGCCTACTTGGGTGTTGGTGGAAATCAGTGCACCAGAACCATCGAGAGCCGAGCCTGCGGCAGGCTTTACCGAGCAAAAGTTTCGCTTTTATTTGCACAGCAAAGTTGTCCTGATAAAACACAGCCCGACCGACGCGACCGAGCGAGTGCCGGAGAAAAAATGGAAATCAAAATCAAAGTTTTTAAAATCCATCCAGCCAGGTCCACAAGACGCAGGGAAAGATGCGCCCGAGAAGCGCAAGACCGAAGCTTGAGTTTGCGAACGGAGCAGAGCGATGAGCATCCCTCTCCTCGATGCAGACACACAAAAAGCGTCGAAGCGCGGGTGCGACAAGCATGCCCCCAGGAATGGGAGAAACGTCATCGTGATGAAATTATGTGCTCGGTACAGATTTGTGTGCCGAGAGTTCGGTGCAAAGTGGAAAAGCAAAGCTAAAAAAGAAACAACAACACAGCGCGCCAGCTGGTGGTGTTCGTCGAGGATAATAATTTGATTCATAATAATAAGATACTCGTGCAACACTCGCTCAATGGCATTGATGGTATTTCGTTCTTCTTTTTTTGCTGTCGTTGCGAAGAAAAGGAAGCGTTTGCTGTGCTGTTGTAGGCATTGTCAGCATTGGTTTTTTGGATGAGAAGCCTCAATCGTTTGAGGTCGAGGTTAAGCGCCGCCCGCAGCAACAGGTCGATCGGGTGTCTGATAGTGCACGCTGAAAATGGCTTTGCAGTGGATTGTTTAAAGCTGTTTCGTTACTTCTCTTCAAACCTGCAAGAGGGACCTATAATCTGTTACTCTTTTGGGAAGATTTGGTGTGGTATGGTTGGGTAATTTTGAGAAGACGCGCCTTATATTGTTATTGTTATCAGTTGAGTCACAAAGATACATTAAATTGTTTTGAAATGTTTCAATGTATCTTGGTAAGTGTGGGGGCGAATCTTGAAGTTGTAGTACTCAATGGCCTATCATCAAGGTCTTTTTACAAACAGGTCCTCAAATAACCTGAAAAGCCTTTGGAAGAGCCACATACTTCACTAGTTCTTGTAGAATAAGAAATATGTATGATGATTAAGACCTCAGTGGAAATTAAGAATACAAAGCAACGTTTGGCATATCAATGAGAATTGAAGCTTTAGAATTAAAATTAGAATCCAACTGAGAGGTTTGAGCTTGACACCTTAGGTGAGACTTTTTAGTGGTATTTGTGTATCATCTTTAATTATTTTATATGTTTAACTAATTTGCAAAAGATTGATAATGAATTCCAATCTTTTTTTTCACTCTTGGACATCACGGAGAGGATACATGTAGAGTTATTCTTGTTAATTTTGAAACATTGACAGAGTTTGCGATGCTTCCTTTTGGTATAGATAAAGTAGTAGATTACAATTTTAATGCCATTCTGAAGCGACAGGCGAACATCGCAACATTCTGCTCCAAAAACAAGATTACTATTAACTCAAGAACACACCCAAATTCCTTCTCATCTTCGTTGCCCTACTGGAGGTTGGAAACCATTTCACTTCACATTCACTGGGCAAACGCTGTTCCAGGCACTCTTGCAGGTTAGCACAAGAACGCAGCAGCGTTCTCTGGCTCTGTGCTATGGAGTGTGTAATGAGGAACGGAGAAAAACAATCCATCCTCAATGATTATTATTAGGCCGATGAAGTACGGGAATGCGCCCGCGATCCTTCTCGCCTGATATGGCGTGGCGCCCCTCTGCTCCGAAACAATAAAGGCCTAGGCAATCAAACTTCAGCAAAATGGAGCGGCGCGCGAGAGACGTTAAGCCCCTGTGGTGTTGAAGCCCCGTGCACCTTCATGTGTCCGGCAAACAAACGGCTCGACCTGAAATTAATTCCATTTTTTTGTTGGAAAGGAGGCAAGAAAAACATTGCGTCGTTGTGGGCCTTCAAGGCGAGGGTCCGGAAAACGCTTGGGCAAACAGATGACCCAACGCGAAGGCGCTCTTTCTCCTTCGCCGGGAATGATCGTACTTTAAAGATTATAAAAATTAATTTGTATACAAAAGTGCCCTGCCCTTTCCATTTCCCTACCCCTACTGTGGATGTAGCTCCAAAAGCTGAGCAAATTTTGCGCCCGCTGTGTTCTGCCGGTCGTGGCAAGGGCAGAAAGCAGCCTCACAGCGAGGCGCAATTTCTTAGCACCCTAAAGAAGATACTGATTAGTTGGAAGCGGATGTTAATTGCATCTGCTAACATGGTGCATGCACGAGGTGTGATGTTCGAGTTCGAGAGGTGCTAATTCTCCGACCCTAGACAATTGACACGTCGGACGAACTGGGCGACGTCTTGATGCGGTTGATCTAGATTCAGAAGACTCAGTGCATCATGCTGGGTGGGATTATTTACTCTTTTAATCAATTCTTACTTCAACTCCAACTACCTTCCAACTATTGCGCAACGGCGCGGACAGATGACCCGCTTCGCCGACTGGACCGGTGGTCGAGCAGCCAGCGGCGCACATCGACATCGGCAGCGGATCTAATCTAACTAGGCGCTTGCCAATCGGAATAGGATTATGCGCACAAGCCAACCGCTGTGTGTTCCTTTCGCACCGATAAGACCATGCGCCGGATCGTGCCATGTGTGTGTGTGTGTGTTTACAGTTTGTACTGAACACTTCCCATCGGTGATGGCCCGTTTTGGTTTGGCAAATGCATTAGCTTGCGTCAGTGCTTTTTCTTCTCGAAGCAACTGCTCCCGGACGCACGGACGGGTGATTGGCATGGGCCTCCCGGTTGGAACGGGGCGCGAATCCCGCGATGACGTACGCTAGAGTTCCTTGATCGCCGCTCACCGGTTAAATGGCGCAAAACTGACACGGTACGAGAGAGGGAGAGAGAGAGAGATCGAGGCAACAGTAACAGTTTATTTATTGTTTTTGCAATTTAAAACTGTTTTTGCGCGGTTAACGAGCGACCTTTTTAACACAGCCGATTGGAAAGGGGGCTGGCTACTAGTACCTGCTAAACGTCAATGACTTACCCCGTGCCCCACGCTCCTCCATGATCGCCGTGTATGGGAGAGGCCAGGTGGGGCGGGTGAAGCAGATCTTTTAACTCGAATTCAATCGTCACCGCTAGTTTTATTAAATGCACCACACTGTTCATACATAATGCATTACATTTTATTGACGTAAAGGCAAACCAACGTAAACAAACCTTTTTTTGTGAGGGCGCGCGGTGCAGCAGCAGCGGTAGCACCAGCAGTGGTGAGCGAGCACAGACACGTCACGTATTTATTTTAATGCATTTACAACTCCCGACAAGGACCGGGTCAGTTTTGCGCACGGGTTCCTAGTGCGCCAATCCTTGCCGCAAGAAATCTGGCCCGACACCCCACGTACGCGGCCACGAGAACGTTTTATTTGCCTTAAATTTGCTCGAAACGCTTTTCGGCGGATGAGCTTCCGGAAATGTGATCGGGATCATTAAACAGCGGTCAACCGCCGCCGATCGGACCGAGGCAGAGAGAGAGACCTTGAGTGTTTTGCGTTGCATTTCCTTGTTTGTTGGGGCGATTGTTGGGGCAACAAGACGATGGGGCAGCTTGTTTATTTTGCCTACCCCGGTTCGCATTACAACCGTTTCTGCGCTGCCCACGGCTCCGATCATCATTACCCGGATCGTAAATGTCGCTCTGGGTTTGGTTTACATAATAATTTCCGAGCGACACAAGACAGACAGCATTAGCAGGAAGCCCGACGGCCACTGGCTAAGGCAAGGACACTGTGATACGGGTGAATGGGCGGTGCGTGCGGAACACGTACCCAGGAATCGTCATGCTCGCGAGTGTGTGCCAAGCGAGCGAGAAATTCTGTACTTGGGATGCGAGAATGTGTTGTATGAATGAGTTTTATGATGTTTTGGTTGCTGCAAGAGAGGTTGGGTTTTTTTTTGTTTTATTCTTCTGCGCTCTGCTCTGTTGTGTCTGTTGTGTCCCGGTGGCAGATGTGCGGACGATGGGATGGTCGAAAAGGAACGTGGAGTTGATTTAGAGGAACTATAGAGAAAGGTTGTTAGGAGCAAGAGCACTTGTTGGTGAGTTTCTTGGAAGGTTCGATGGTATGTTTTGATTTATTAATAAGCATTTCCCTGTTCTCGGTTGGTCTTTTGAGTGACCTTTTGGGTGACGAGATGTAATAATGGAATGATTTAATATTGGTCAGCTTGGTGGACGCATTTACGTCATCGAGCATCATGAGGATGTTGGAGCGTATTGGAGTTGGAGATCGAAATTCTTCTACGAATTGGAATCTCGGTCTCGTTTAGCTAGACTTTGAAAGATCTTGATGTCTTTGACTTGTTCTTAGATCATTAGGTCATACGGATTAGACGATCGCTCTTTTTAGACGATAAGGATTATTTGGATGATTGTAAGGATCATTGTATGATAGTACACGGACGTCTACAGACATCTGATTTCTAAGAGCTCTACAGCTCTAGTAGCTCTAACTGCTCCGAAAAAGCTTAGATATGTTTTGAATTTCTGGAACTCCTATAGGAAAAGCAAATCAGTCATATTATGATTCATACAATCCCAATATGCTAGATCCCAACCCCCGTAAATCATTGTTTGATTTAAGTCTTACTAATCCGCTACATCTGGTTCCGTTGTAAGATCAAGCGCGTTTAAGCCAACCCTCATAGGTCACCTAACCTTTTACACAATCGCTCGCCCATTTGCTTTCCGCTCGGTTCTACACGCTTCAAACGCTGTCAGTTGCACAAATGTTTGGCATGTGCATGAATGGTGTTTTCATCCGCCTCCCCTCCTGCTTTCTCTACCACCGCTGCATCGGTAATGAGCCGGGTGAGCAGGAAAAATGAACCCAAGGCACGGGTGAGTTTCTTTTTACTTGGTTGCTCTGGTCCGAAATCCGTAGGCACTCATTAGAGCACATTGGTTTCGTCGTTGAATAAAAACTAGTCAAGTGTCAAAACACACACACACAAACACACACACACAAGCACACATACAAACCTATGGAGATGGATGTATTTTCTTGTCCATGATATTACGTTCTCGGTTCTTTTGTGCTCGCTGTGTGCGCGAGTGTGCGGTTTCCGCTGCCGGTTTGTCGCTTTTGCTCCTGAATGTGGGGGCGAAAGTTGAAAGAAATGCATTCAACCGGCAAGCCGGCGGCCCCTGGACGATGGTGGTGAAGATTTGCAGCAAAAACCATCAAAGTTTGGTGCGCACTCAAGAAAGCGGACCCTGCAAGCCAAGAATGCTTCAGGGCAGCGGAAATGGCGATGGAGAGAAAGAAAGAAAAAAAACAAACTGAAACGAAACCCAAAGAATGAAGTGTAGCAAATGACATATGCAAAGCTGTACAGAAAAAAAAGATGAGTGCATAAATGCATAACAAGTGTGCATAAATGCAAGTTTGCAGGAGCAATAGAAGAACAAAAAAAAACTAAAAAAACAACGACAAGAAAGTATGTAAAGGGTAAACATGTAACATTGGTAGTGAGGAGAGTAGAAACTAAAAAAAAAAAAAACGGCTCCATGCTCCGGCAAGCGAGCGGACGAGCGAACGAAAACACACAGAAACAGAAATGTGCAAAAAAAAAAAACAGAAAAAAGTACCATAAATCATTCAACCCCACCGGAGGGGGAGGCCACGGGTTTTGCGTTGCGCTCAACGTCACAAATCGTTAGTGTAATGGTTGGCATTTCCAGGATCAGGCGCACGTGTGATGCATCTCAAGAAAGCAGCAGGCAAAAAAAAAGGACAGGAGAAAACAGCAGCAAACGGTGAATGATCCATTTCGGAGTGAAATTGCTCCCGACCAGGCGCGGCACACTGGATGGACATGTTGAAGTGCGCAGTTGATGGCTTTATACGCCACCGAACGTACGAGGTGACGCTCACCTCGCGGATCCTCCTGCAGCTGGAGCGAAAGTTTTTTCTTCACCGTGATGATGCACCGGTGCACATGCACAAAAGTTGCTTGCATGTTGATCACTATGATGATGATGATGATGATGTTAGAATCTGGAAAGGTTGTATCCTATCCTAACGCAATGTTTGTAACCTCCTTTCCCTGTGTTTCATTCCTCTCCCGCCCTTCTTTTTTCGTGCCAGGCGGGGAGGGGGAATGCAAATCCGACGGTAAACATTAGTGACATTATTTGTCTAAATTTGCTACCGCCGCGGGCGTGGATGCATCGTGCTCTAGCGTTCATGTTGCCTTTTCTCTCTTTCTCGCGTCTGATGCAAATATGTACCATTTAATGTGCGCTTTTTGTTTGGTTTGGTTGCTGCCAATTTTGCTGCCATACGTCCAGGCATTGGGTTGCGTCCCTTTTATTCTGCTCTGCCATACCCGTTTGATCGTGCCCGATTAAGGATTGTGTGCGTTTTTGGGATTGGTGCAAAAATAGCGCACAACATGTGTTCCGGCCAAATAATAAAAGCCATAAAAGTGAGCATGCAAGCAGTGAGGGTGTGTTCGGAAGGCGGGCGGATTGGCAATTTTTTGTATGTGAGTTTTGTCACAAACGCACGCACGCACACACGTACCCAAAGGCCATCAATACCGGGCTGGACGTGAGCTTTTGCCATTTGATGGGTGCGTTTGATGCACCGTGCAGAGTTGAAATGGTGATTTAATTTCGTCCATTAATTTGTGGACGAGAGAATATCAACAGTCCGTACATGTACGGGATTGCATGCCCTTTTTATTTTTTGTGTTGGGTGTTTCAGAATGTTTTGCGGGTTTGTTTTAGAACAGTAGTAAGGGACGACAAAAATCTGTTTTATAACTATTAAGAAATACAAATATATTTATTAACAAATAAGTTGTTGTACAACAACATACAACTTGAATAATAAATTGCATAGTTTCACAGTTTGTGACAGATGATTGAAATACAAAACTGAAATGTTCATCCTTCATTTATCAAGCAATCAACAAATGGTTAATTTTATCAATACCTTGCTGACAATTGCGTGTCGGTGGACTTTGACAATTTTATACAAACCATCATCTATATTGAAATCGGTTAGGGGTTAATTGTTTTTGCTTAAAAGCGCTTAAATATTTTATTGTGAAATGTCATTACATCAACATCAAAACACTGCAAAGAAACTGATTTCATCCTTTTTTTTATTAAATGCTGGTTCAAACAAAGCCTCTTTAAACCATCCACGGGCTTACCGTTTCAGTACACTTCAAACGAGCATATGTTTACAATGTTTCAGTTTGAGTTTTTGTTTATAAAATATAATCATAATATCAGTCACCAAACGTCAAACTCCATATAAAAAAATACAGTAGAACGTCGATTATCTGGGCAGATAATGATCCAATAAATGTCACATTCTTATAAAATTCAATGGTTCTGCTATCAATTCACTTGGAATTAATCGATTTATCTTAGATAGATAGCTGAGCAAAACAACTTTTTACCAACTTGACTATCGCTGCAAATGTTCGCCACACTTGAACAGCTGTCAAATTTATGCGCACGGTTAAACCGGCCGCCGGTTGATCGACGTTCTACTATAGTTGGTATCGTTGACAGCCATTGAAAGCTATATTGAGCGCAATAAATACAATTTAATTCAGTTTTACTACCTACCAAACTACCTTACTCTACTTTTTTGTCAAAAACTAATTTCTCTGTGAACAAAATATGATGTGCTTCTCAGCAAACAGCTGAACTATTTTGAAAAATAAACAAAACAAAATCCTATATTTAAAAAAATCAAAATCAGTTTAAACGCTTGCGAAACTTTCTTACCAACCCAACGCAAGCACACATATCGATATCGGCTTTTAATAATCAAATTAAAATTGGGCTCACTTTGTGTGTGGTATTCCCTTGCGGCATTGTCCCAAAAAGACACACAAACACACACCGCTTCATGGCAGGGACAGCGTGTGAGAACAAAATAAACATGCCAATTTTGGACATGGAATTCTGTCAACAAGCGTGCGTACGGGTGTCGCATTTCGCCATTTCCCGCAAACATCGAACATCATTCATTGCATTTGCTGTCAATGGGTTGGCTCGGCTGGGGTCATGGTAAGAGTGCCCGAGAGTGTCCATTTATGAAGAGTGTGAATTAAAAAAAAGGGGGCGGGGGGGGGGGGAGGAAGAAGGGCGGTCGGTCGATTTGATTGGATCAAACCAGAGGACAAAGGCGGTCCCGCGGGTTGGTCGATGAAAATGGAGCGATGACAAAATACTGTGTTGCTCACACAGTGGGACCATGGTACACACAGCACCAACCAGGTGTTCCCCCAGGAATCGCCCAGGTAGGTGGGTCGGAGGTCGTGCCGGAAAGGGTTCCCTGACTGACAGTAAGTGTTTTGATAAGTGAGATTAACTGCTGCTGCACGCGTGCATTGTCCGCGCGGTGGTGTGATCGTGTATTGTGTTCGCTCCGAAGGGTTGCTGTGCTATTGACATGGCACGGACGTCCTGGACATGGTGTCCAAACACCTCGGTACAGGCTGCGTACGCCCACCGTGTTCTGGGCCGGTGTTTATGTTGTGTCCCTCCACCCGGGATTGTTTTAACGATTTTATTTGATCGGGTTTCGACAGTTATTTGCTGACGCGAAACCTGATCACATCTGTCCCACATTTGGCACCGAGGGCCGAATGTGTGTGTATGTGTGTGTCCCTCTTGTTGCAAGCTGTCGTCGCTTGGTTCGTCAACTCTTCATTTATATTTAAAATCCATCAAAGCTGTTACCCCTTTTTCTGTACGACCGGGCAATCGAGTACGAGCTTTGGGAGAGTTTTATTGCCGAGTGTAGCTGTAAGCTGTGAGTTATGTTAGGCTCACTTCAGGATTTAGGACGTCCCTTGGATCGCGACGAATGGCGATACCCAGCGCACATGGTTCGCGTCAGTATTGGTGGAGCATTTATTCTTATTTTCCCATAAATCCGCAGCACCAAACCCATAACGCTTTGCTGCTAATCGTTTTTTGATTGTACAGCACCTGTAGCATAGCTACCGCTGCCATTGCCTTTTATGGTAGTTTTTTTCTGTTTTGATACCAAAAAAAAAAGGAGCAGATTGTGGCACAGAAAACAACCAGAGCCTACCTTTAGTGTTTGGTGAGGTGTGATTCAATTACGATTGCCATTATTTGTGCTGAATAACATCAGAACGGAAAGGGGTGAATGTAAAAAATAACCAGCTCCACCTAGCATTCCTCCACTTTAGTGTAATTCAATATCCTGGAACCCACCAAACAGCGACTTCATTAACTGGGTCAACAGGGGGTTCAGTGTGGGGAGAAAGGATTGAAGTGTAATTAAAAAAAGGGCTCATCGAACCGACGGGAAAGTCGATGGTGCTCCATTGTGACGACCAGGGTGACATAACGCGCGCAGAAATTTGATGCCCCAGTGGACAGAGGGAGGGGTCGTGGTAATTGGAAAACCATCAAACGCGATCGTGAACCGCGGACACACGTTTGTCTTCATTAATTCAAGCATCCATCGCCAGCAAAGCCCTCAACCCTCTCGTTACCACCAGCACCGGGAACAACCGGAACCATTTAAGCGAATGATATTCAAATGAGATCATCCGTATTTATGTGACACACTGTGTGCCGCCGCACATGTGATTTCGAGCGATGGAAATATCCTCGTTGCAAAACGAATAATAAAAAGAAAGGACATTCCATCTGCTACGTTAATTTACTCATCCCCTCCGCCCCGCAAAAGCGTCTCCCAATTCACCGATTTATGGAATCGGAAAATTCCTGCTGCTCCAATTGCCATCCAATTGGTTTCGGGGTGCGGGTGCTCTCACTTCCCTTTCGAACCGGTGTGCACTTAAATCCGACCGAAATTCCAACCCGTTGCGGTCAACCGGGCGCGATGTACAGCCATGGGATGGGATGGATGGGCTATAAATTTCCCAACCCCCGAAATTGGGTAGGTTTAGAGCGTCCCCAAAGGGGTAAAGTAAACAAAATAAAAACCGCTGAGAGCGTATTCCGTAATGCAAAATGGGGCTTGCAGCCTGCCCGACACTTCTTCCTACACAGCCTTTGGGGAGCGGGAAAATTCCATCTTCACACGTGACACGGGAGCGCGGGAAGCAACACTTGGGGCCAGGCACACACTCGACGGTATATGTACACGTTGCTGTGCTGCCCTTTTTGTGCCCTCTGCCTAGCATCGCCGTTTGGCGAGCAGGCAGGGGTTCTATGAAGTTGGAAAAGAATTTTCTTTCCCCTAACCAAATTTTCCCATTTTTCGGTGGGCCCCCGGTGGGAGTGGCGGCTGTAAGGTAACGAATACTCCACCAACACCTAATCCTATCGGTGCTGAGCCCATGAGTTTGTGTTGCGCGTGTGTGTGTGTGCAAGCTCGTGAAAAATCCGGTCGCAAGCAAATGCTTACCTTAATCGGAATAGAGGATCACGCGTACTCCACACAGCCTCCGGTGTGTAAAGGTTAATGGGTGGCGGCTGTGGGCCGTGAGCTGTGGAAATGCAGACACACACACTCTTTCTCTCCACCTTTTCTGTTGTTCGGTTTTTGGTGACAGTTTTAAAGCCGCTTGGAAAGTACAATTTGTACCAGGCGGCATGCTCTTTTTGTTTTTCTTTTTCCAGTTTGGCTAGAATTTCCCTTGTTCGTAGAATGTAATGTCTTCTTTCACCTCTTCGGATGCCCCTTTTCCTTCCTCGGAAGAAAGCACGTGAGCACGTGTAGAAAATTTGGAAAGTAACAGAGATCAGCAGCAGAAAGTGGAAAAGAAAAACAGAACTGCTACTTAGAAAAAAGAAAGGGAAAAGGAGTACAGTTTCCAAGAGGACGGAGCGGAGAAATGAAGATCACCGCCCGTAAGTTGGTCTGGTTTGGAATTTCGGTACTAACGCGCTTTGAAGTTGCGCCCGTCCGCCAAGAGTGAGAGAGTCATTTTGTTCTTGTATTCTTTGTTGTGTCTGTCTGCCTTTTTTCCTCTCTTACGTTATTACATCCTTTCCTCCCCCCAGCGTTCTACCACGTGCGGTCGTGGTAGTTCGGTCTAATTTGATTACCTTAAACCGGAAGGCTGGAAGTAAAAAGTGTAAGCGATGATGCTGGCTGATACTGTTATGGTTAAGGCGCCTATGCCCTTCCCTACTTGTTGTACTTGCGAACGGCCCTTTTTGTTCTAGCAGAAGAGAGGCATCTTCTGCCATTATCAAAACCGTCATATTTTGCGGAACGCCACCCTATCCCCTTGCGGGCGACATTCTCGGAGTACGGCAACAGTGGCGCAACAGGGAAATTGGATTACATCGCACGCAGTGGCAGTGCGGCCGTTGGTTTTGCGGACCCGTGTGTCTCCAGTTTGTCATCTTCTGGCGACCTCCCTGCGACCGGATCACTTTGACATTGGGCGGCCTATATGTACGATAAGGAAAGAGCGAAATTGGAAAATGAGATTAGAGGAGCTGCCAAAAAACCCAAACCACATCCATCACCACGGCCTGGGAATCATGGTTAAATAGTGATTAGAAAGAGATCTCCTTGAACTTGAACGAGAGAGAGAGAGAGAGAGAGAGAGAGAGAGAGAGAGAGAGAGAGAGAGAGAGAGAGAGAGAGAGAGAGAAAACACTCCCTGGAAGGTCTTTCCCGATAAGCGAAACCGGAATGGGTCGGTTCGTTCAAGGGCCAGTTCAAGAACTTCTGGAAGCTACCAAAGCGTTATATTTAGTTGGCATTTGCTTCTCGAATGCCCACAACAAAAAAACACTTCGATTGATAATGAGACGTTCGGGAGCTTCGCAATTGCCGAAAAAAAAACAGCACCCCACAAGCACATGCAGGTGATAACAAACGGGCATCACATGCTGTTTGTTTGGAAACCACATGCCGGAACGGGCATTCCTCATTCTTCATTCTTCAGAGTAAGACGCAATTAAGGGGACATAGTTTCTGCATGTTTTACAACACAGAACCGGTCAAGCTGAGGCCCGTTTTGCCGCAAGTACCTTAAAAACTGTTTAGGCACTTCCACCAACCGTAAGTGCTCCGGGCTCCTGCTCATCCCGTTTGCCATCTGCTTAACGTCATCTGTCTGAAATGAGGAACGGTAACCGCAATTTACATACATACCCGAGAACAGACAGACCGGCTTCTTGTTGAGACTCTTTTTTTGGTGGTAACCAACAGCACACGTGGCACCATCGTTACTTTCCAAAACTGGAGAAAAGCGAAACATTTTAACGAAATTAAACATATCCTTCACGGAAATTGAGCTCAAGACGCGGCCGCTTGGTGTTGATCCTTCCGGCCGCCGCCGCCGCCGCCTGCGGGGACTACAGTGCCCGACACTGAAGGAACTACTCCTCCCGTAACACGCTGCCACCTTGCAAACCTCTCCCGATGAGTGGAAAGAGTAATAAGCCGAAAAGCCGAAAAAAAACCAGAAGCAATTTGTGACTAAGTAATTTGGCTTCCATATTTTACAACTCGTCGGGGAGTTGGAGGTTTTTTGTCGGGGTTTTTTTTCCTTCTGTGCCTTCGTCCCTTACATTTAGTACGTGTGTAAGGTGTGTGGTTTGGCTTCAGGTTCACTGTCTCGCTGCACTCGCTGTCCTCAGTAGGGTGGATAAATATTTAGATTATAGAGAGGATGGAGAAGAAGAGAGAAAGAAAAAACTCCATACTGCACCAAACTACATCTGACGCGCACGGCCAGCCCTAATCTCCTCGTACGCGCTGAGTACCCTTTTATGCGTGTTTTTCGGGAAAATAAAATCCCTGGCTGCCTCTTCTGCTAGAATCTGTCGCAGCCACGCGTGTACGCGAGGGTTTCGGGAGAGGGCGTCTTCGTCATCATAAGTGTTTTTACGCCAGCCCTTCCTCTTCCCTTACCATGATGGTGCTGCTTTAACTAGCATTGAACTACTCCAACAGCGATTTAACACAGTTCTGGCGGTGTTTGCGCGCGCGCGTATATGTGTGTGTGTGGTTGGATAAGGTAAATAAAGAAAGGATTTCTATTCCACCAGCAACCCACCAGCTGGATAGTGCCAGATGCCCTGCCCGGAGGACCGGGCGGCGTGCTCTTGCATAATCGTGCAGCTTATCACCTGAGCCATACACACCCGCGTCGTCGTTTTCCCCATGAACCGGTCGCGTATCGGGAAGGAATATATAGAATATAAATGAGACACGCAAACTGGTGGGGTTCCACGCTCCCGAGTCTACCACCAGCAGCACGGTGCAGACCGGCCGGGGTTGGAGAACTTTGAACCAAAAACTTTTCGCTTTTCGGGATGTTCTAGTGTTGACTTATCGCTTAGATGTACAGCCCTTCCGCCGCTGTTTCCCCCTGACTTGTCGGCGGCTGATGTTGTACACGTGTAGAATTAAGGTCTAAGTAGCAGCAGCAACAGCAGCAGCAAGGTGCACAGAGACCCTTCTGGCAGCGTCGGTGGACAGATTTGTGTTGACAGCTTTACATCTCATCAAAAACCCTGGCCTCTCTCTTGCCAGTAGCTTCCCCCAGTAAATAGATTTAACCACCCACCTCCAGGTAATCGATGTGTGAAATGCAAATGAACAGCAACAACCATCGACCGAGCGCGCGCTGGTAAAGTTCCACGGTTGTTTACCCCGAACGGTGTTGGACGGGGAAGTAAAGTAAAAAGATTTTGCACAGCTCCAACCGATATTCGTGTGTTACGTTCTGGCGTCTTGTACAGTACAGCACATCACATTTAATTACAGCTAGTACACGGGTCGCTCATTGCCCCCGTGGTTTCCGCGTCCGGCTCACTGGACACTGGACGTCCTTCGAACGCCGCAGCTCGCTAATCGGTGCATTTGAGGGCCGCCCAGCGCGACATTACGCTCTAACGGCTCGGGAGGTACCGCTGATTTGTCACAGTTGCTTTTTAATAACGTTCGACAGGTAGGCACATCCATCACCTGGGCTGTTGTAGGTAAAAGTGGGGGGAGAGAAAATGACGCCTTCTTGCGAATGCGGTTTACTGTAGAAGTTGTTGAAGAGTTTTTTTTGTGGGATATTAAAGCAGAAACACTCCGCCCAGAGATGCGTCAATACTCGGTGCCTATTGATGATTTATCGATAAGAGCGGGACCCACAAAACGCCTCTTCTGCAGCGGTGTATTTACATACGGTGGTGGGCTGTGGTACGGGAGGCTCTAAAATATGGCCATGCTAAACAATGCTCTCTTTCCCTTCCATCTTGTTGCGCTCCTACCCTTCCTACGGCCATACCTTATCGATCATAATTTATCACAACTGAGGCTTATCCGGTTCGAAGGACCAAAAAAGTGGTTCGGTTTCGGGGCTTTCCTGGAACGGTCTTATACGCAATGGAAACCACAGCTCAGCAAACAGTTTAGATAATTGTTGCTTCCAGACAATTGTGCTTGCTCGGTGCAAACACTGAGCTCTCCCACCACGGGTTTGGCAGTGAACTCGGAGTTTGTGGATTTATGGAACATCTCCATTCCGCTTCCAGGCCGTGCAATATGTTACGGTCCATTGGTTCGATTGATTCCACGTTACGGCATTTTCGTACCACTAGATTCCGGGAACCACAGTTCGAACGCATGATTTATTCAACCGGATTTCAGGGCCGGGCTTAATGCGTTGCATCCCTGCGTTCCGCTCAATCACCTGTCGGCGTTCTCCGAAAACAAAACCGCGCTGGTTATGCGGGCATTTCTGAATACGCTTTAATATGCACACAGGATTACACACACACTCACCAGTGTGGGCAAGAATTACAAATCACCCATAAGAAAAGAAATAACGCTTATCCTTTATGCAGCAATTCCGGTACGCATTGAATTGCGATCTTAATCCTTGGGACGAGGGTGTTGGACGTAATTAAAAATCTCCACACCACGGCGAGCTGTTGAGAGGGAACGAATGCGTCTTGTGGGTAACACGCTGCACCATCTGGCCGAAGCAATGGCGATGGGGATGATTGCATTAAACGGAAAACCACAACGATTTGCGGAATCGCTCCGTGGTGTACCATCTGTGACCGTTCGCGCCACAGCCACGCGCAAATGTGAGTCATGCCATTTCGTTGCTATGGCTTTTGCGGTGTTCTTCGCACTCTCCTTTGCGGTCCATCTCCAATTCCCTGCCGCTTGTTCGGAGGCGGCTTTCGCTGTGGATAGGTAATGGTGAGTGTCGTCATCAGTTTCAGGGTGTACAAGGAACCTTCAAAACTCTCCTCCCAGGCTCGGGAACTGGAAGAAATGTAATAAAAATAAAATTATGACCATCCATCTTTACCGATACACACAGGAACAGTAGCACAGTACACAGACCGCAAGAAGAAGCAATGGGAAGCAAGAAATGGTTTCCCCCTTTTTTCCGAGTCTCCTTAGACGAATGCGTGTTTTGTTTACCGCCTTTACGGCCGCCTCTTTCGGTCGCCTTTACAGAAGCAATCAAAAACTTTGTTGCCTTTCCTTGCCCAGCGTGCCAAGAGTCATGTTTGTCCCAAATGGGGGTTGGATGCTGCTTCTGTGCGCGAGTGTGTGCTTGTATGTGCGTGCGTGTCAGCAAGTAATTTCTATGACCCATGAAATAGCAAATGTTACTTCCCCTGTAGCACAGTACATCTGAAGGCTTGCGAAAAAGCAGGGGGGAGAGGAAGTTTTTGCCATCTCCTTTGTGAGATTGAGATTCTCCCAAGGAGAGTGCACGAGTACCTAGGGGAATTTTCTTCCCGGGGCCCAGGCCCGGCTGCGACAAATCGGAAAACAAAAAGCCAGCCTGACCAAGGACAATCTCCTGGAAGTGGTGTTTGTTCCCCGCGGAGGTCGGAGGAAGGAGAGCCTCCTTGCTTGATTTTCCCTTTTTGGAGAGGGATAAATGCTGTTGATTCATTCCCATTTTTTGGAGGGAGGATTGCTTTGCATTAGCACAATGCCTTCAAGGGGCGACACTTTGCCGAAAAGAAAGGTGCGATGATGAGATTTCGAGGAGGCAATCGATGAGGCGTTGCTTGAATAATGCATTGGGTTCGATCGATTGATTAGGGGGAAGAGCAATAGAGGAGGAACGAGGGGCACAAAATTCACTCACACGTGGACACATGAACGCAGAACCACACGACGCTCCGATCGATCAGGACGCTTCGGTTCGTTGGTTGATGCAATTAAAATCTCCAACGAAACTCGTAATTAATCTCCCCTTTGTTTCTTCATCATCACACACTTCATCATGCTGCTGCTGCTGCTGCTGCTGTTGGCTGTGCCTGTCCACTGGGATATGCTCTGGGCATCATCTGGGCGGAAAAGCCTTGGCCTCCGGTTCCAATTTTGATATCCACGTATGGGATGATGGTTGATGCTTCCGGCCGTAAGGCGCACATCATGAGGGTTTTGCTTTCGACAAACAACGATAAAGTTTTAAGGCGCCGTTACTCTTAAGACCAAGAACTAAAACCAACAACAACACCACTCCCCGCGCGAGAGCGCAAGATGGGCACAGTCGACAAAACGAAGGCTCTAGACGCGAGGGAAATTCGATCCACTGCCAGCATACTGCTGGCGGATGGTTTGATGGGCGAAGCTCCCGGAACGATACCCCATCGGGGTATCATATTTTAATTTTCAACCGGGTACCGGCTACCGGAGGCTACAACTTCCGAAGTGAAACGATGGTGCCAGGGTAATGCCACATGCGTGCTATCTCACGCTTTCCAAAATCTCCTGTAGAAGTGTAGAACAACACAAAAAACTTCCGAGAGCGACCACCGTAAAGATGCTGGAACATCACTAGTTTACGATCGCGGCTCCGGTAGCACCCATATGCCGTTTTCAGTTTAGGTTTTTTTCTTTATTGATTTGGGCTGCGGGCTACTTCTGAGGCACCTAGGACATTATACAGCCGCGGGGTTTTATGTCCACCGATTTTTTGGAGAACACTGCAGTGATGTTTCCCCAATGCCGAGATCTACCGGGATTGATCAACTGGAATCCGTGGAATTCACCCTCGGGCACTCGTCCAAATTCGCCGCAAACACACTAAATTAACCACATGGAAACACCAACTCCACGCACAGAGCCGGTGGGAGACACCGGAGCAATGATTTATAATTAGAAGTATGTCAACACAATCAAATTATGTAGATTGGGATTTTATGAGAGTTTGATTGCTATCGGCACTGGAGTGAGTGTGCTGTGGTACAGGCCCCCAGTAAAGCGGTAGCGATCGTTATCATTACTTCCACTGCCTGCAGGTAGTTCCGGATGTGTAGTCCGACCCTAAAACCCAAAAACCACGTCCAGTGTGAGAGAGCGTGTGGACGTGCCCCAATCCCCGAAGTCAACAAGCTGTCGTTTTGTCGATTGGACGGCCACCAAAGTGGGATGGATGGTTACACGCAAGCTTACACAGAATCACAGAATATTCTGTCTGTCCAATTGCTGCTGCGTCCATGGGTGTGTGTGTGACCAGCCCCAAAAACACGTCCGTTGTTGCGGTTTGAATTGTGTGGTTTGCTCCCCAAAGTCACACACACACATAGTGAGCATCCTAAGCATTCTGACCGTGTACGTGCTGGTTCCGGTTCCGATGCTTTTTGATGTTTGATTTATTGGTTGGCGTTCCAAGTTTGCTGGGTTACCGTTTTGGCTACCGGCCAACCAACCAACCAACCAACAGGGCCACCCTCCGTGTGGGGATTGAGATAATGATGACTTTAAATTATTGCCAACAGTTATAACCGTGTGGTGTGGTGGCGTTCGGTCCGTTGCTGTATGCTACCGATGCTACACCACTATGCGCGTCAGCTGCAGTTAGCTGCATCATATAGCGAGATGTAATTAACTTTGTTGTGGGATTTTGCGGAACTCGATGACCCCCGATCGCCGTTTTTAGGCCGGTGGAGGGTGGGCGGAGAAGAAGCAAGAGATGTACAGTTGAAAGGATGTTTGGTACAATTATGAGGCTCGGTCGGTAAATTATGATGCTGTAAATTTTGTGCCATCACGGCAGAGCGGCGGCGGCACACAATGGAACACAATGCAGGCCGCCGGCCGGTGTGGAGATTAGATTTACAGATTGGATATAAATTGTATTCCCCTCCTCATCGCTTTGTATCGGATGTACATCCCCGGAAGCGTTTAGTTACAAGTTTAATATTAAAATCTAGTGGTGGAGTTTTGGGAATATGATCTTCTTTCAGTAAACAAAACACGAGAGCAGCACGCCCAAAGCGCTGTAAACAAACAAGTGTAACAGCATCATCGTCTGGAAAGTTTGGTCCTTCGAACCGGAAAAATATCAATATTTTACTTACTTAGCACCCACTTCAGAAGACTTAAACCAAACCAAACCAAGGGTTCCCTGCGTGCGTGCTTCCTCAACCGCTCTGTGACGTTGAGTGCAATTTTCGTCTGTGGAAGACGTGGTGTGTATCTCATGGATCGATTTTCCTCCAGATCTATCGCTCGCTACGAAGAAGCTGTGTTTGTTTACAGCCTGTCTGGTGTCGCGTCTGAAGCCACCGTTTTCTCACCTTCTCGAATTTCATCCCGTCGCGACAGTGAGTTGCTGCTTAGACTCTCACACACACACTAGGAGTTCCATTTAACTTGCCCCTGGAGGTTTGAGGTTTGATGTTTTCTCACCCCAGACACAAATCCTTTTTCTTGCGCAGCGAAGAAACGCCGAGGAGAGGCTTGCGTGTCTGCGAAAGTTTTCTGCCCATCTCGGGACACTGTTACGGGTGCGGTGACACATTCACCAAACAGCGTCGAAGTCGAAGTCACACGATGGGAAGGCGAGTCCAGTTGCTTGCGCGGGCCCGCCGTGGAAAAACAAATCTGAAACTAAAGTCGTTTCAGTTGTCGTTTCGGTCGGCGACGTTTGGAGCGGACGATGCATTGGCGTTGCGTATTTCCCAAGGCTATTGTGTTGCTCGCTTTGCTTCGGTCGAGCAAGGAAATGGAACCCTCTTACCATCCATCTTTTCAGGCAAGGCTACGGGCGAAAGCATGGCCTTGATCATTAGTGCGATAGTTCACGTTTTCGGTTTCAGCGAAACGTGAACCGCGTGACCGTGCGACCAACCTCTGTCAGGCAGGCTGTGTCCGGGTTGTACTCACTGGGCGACTCGGTCCAGACTGGGGACGGTCCAACACTTCTGGACGCACAAACCAAAGCGAAGGGATACGTCGAAATAAATCATACCATTTCGGTGCTACGTGCTCACGTGCTCGCAGCAAACTGGAAGGCCCAGAAAGGATGAACGCGCGCAGACAGATTAAATTAAAATAAAAATTAAATCCATCATAAAACGCAGCAAACGTGACCGTGGGCAGCGACGAAACACGCGCCACCGGAAAACGCTCTGCGTTTTGCCTCTGCCAGATTAGCCCCAGTAATAACAATATTGGCTGACGCAGGAGAAATTAAACACGAGAGAGAAAGAGGGAGGAGATAGAGAGAGAGGAGTAAACCACCGGGTACGGGCAGTCAGGAATTGTAAGGAAAAATTATTTATTACACTTGATGTGACATGAATGTCAAGCAGCGGAAGAGGCAGCAGCAGGTTTCCGAAGTCTGCCAACAGGAGAAAAGCGAGTGAGAGAGAGAGAGAGAGAGAGAGAGAGAGAGAGAGAGAGAGAGAGAGAGAAGAAAGGACACTTTTATTATTATTCATCGGAAGGATCCAACAGCACAACACGAAAAGCGATGTAAAACTCCGGCAATGTCAGGACGGATGGAATAACAAAGTAGTCCCCCGGAACAAGAACAGAGCAACAAGAGAAGGAGGTAATAAAACCCAAAAAATCTCCCCAGAGTTTAGGCACACACCGAAGCCGGGAGTGACCCGACGAGACCGAAGGTTAGGACAGGCCAGCATGAAACGCGGTTAAGAAGCAGCTACTTATTATTATAACGAAAGCTTCCTCACACTTTTGATGTTATCGCCCACTTGTTTCTCGACAAGCTCGGACAACCTCCAGCTACCCGCCAACCCCGTCAACAGGGGACAACAAGGCAAAAAGGGGTTGAATTAGTACGCAAAACGGGAAATATTTATCATACCTTCTGCTGGAGCACGGCTACAGAAACGACGACGACCTGCTGGTGCGGGCCTATATACCATCCGGATATAGCTCGATAATATCCATTAATGGAACGCTTGCTCTGCCGAGGGAGGGCCCTTCCTCGGGAGGCGTTTGCTTCCGGCTTTGGTAGCGGAAGGATTTTTCAAACAGTGACCTGGAACTCCAACTTCTGGCAATGTATTCCATTTCTCGTTTGATGGCATGATAAATGAATTCCAGGTCGCCGTGAAATTAAAAACGAAAATACTGACTGACAGTCGGACTCATTACGCGGGTTCTGGGCACGCGCCACCCTCGCACGCCGGGAGTTTTCGGCATAAATATTCATGACCACACTCTTTCCGTGTTCCCCCACTGTGGCTTCGCTTATTGTCTTCCCGGAGCTTTCCACGGTCAAGGATTCTCCAGCTTCAGTTGCTTCGACATCTTCTGAAAATCATTTTCCATTTCCCCCTTTTTTGTGTGCTCCCTTCCATTCCGGACGGTGTTGCTGCTTATCCCTAGTAGGAAGTGGTCCCCTTCGCAAAATATTCACCGAAAAATCCCCGAGTTTCCAACGAACAAAAAAACACAAGTATACCCCAGCTAGTAGACAAATGTTTTACCTCCCTCCCTCATTCTTTCCTATATCCCCTTGTCTTTGTGCCCTTGTGCGCCATCAACTTTCGCGCCGAAAAACGCTGTGTGACGCTGTTTTGGGGTGTCGCGCTGCGTGTGCAAGATGGCGTGAAAAACAAAAACCTCCCCGTGCGAGCGTTTCCCGCCAGTTCCCCGGTAATCCCTACGGCTGCCCGAGCAGGTGGAGGAGGACATTGAAGCACAACCCTCACAAGGAACCTGTTGTGCAGAAGCCGACATCTTGGCTTGGCATCCGGATCCAAAACCTGTTACCCTCTGTGTGCGCTACCAGTGCTGGCGGTAACTTATGGCAAACGGAGGGGGATAAATAAGGTTGCCGTCGGTATCCTTATGTCCCCTACACGATGCACAGTAGGCCTGGCCGTCGCCGGCCGTACAAATCAGCAGCAAAGTCTAAAGTCGAATGAAATTTATTTAATTCCAACGCCCAAAAGTTGATGCCCTCTGCCGTTGTCTCTGTGCGCCAGTCTGTCTTGGAGGAATGGGTGCCCAATTTTCACCGAGTTGTAGGGAGAGAGAGTGCCATATCTTTTCGGCGCGGCACAACTCGCAATACCTTAAGCCAGCCGCCGCCGGTTAAGCTAGCGGCACAAATCTTTTGCACTCGCGTTGAGTAATCTCACCTGTTTTCTTGGTTTGCGTCATCTGTAGTCCGCAGCTTCGGTGCTCGCACAGCGCAACAAAGATGTCAGCCGTCGGGAAAACTTTTTCGGTAGGTTAAGGCTAAAAGCAACAACAACAACAGCGCGGCGAAACCCTACAGCAGACTTGGCCTGCTTTGTCGGAAACTTCGGTTCCTGCTTCGGTTCGGTCCAGTTTACATACCCCGGCTACTGAGGATGCTGGAAAGTTATGCTGTAGATGATGCTTATGATGATGCTGGGAAGAATAAGAGGGAGGAAACAATAGCCACGTGGACAAACGCGCGAGCTTTTTTTTTTTGCTATTCCTTTTCCCCCCCACCGCTTTTGGTGGAGTTTTGCTCGGTACTATAAATATCGCTACATAATGGACGACGATCATCAGCAGTGAAATTTTATGGCAAGTTCATAAAAAAACGGCAAGGAAACAAGCAGTCGGCAACTGGCGACAGCAACCAGCAACAAAGAAACTTTAAGGAGGTAGGGTGAAAAAGAGGAAAAGGAAAGAGGGAGTAGCTGAAAAGCACCAAGCGTTGTTGGTGCCTTCTGTTTTTTTGGGATGCTTGTTCCACTTGCGACGTCCCGCGGGGGGAGTCCTTTTTGTTGCTGTTGTTGTTGTTGGCAATGAAGCAATGGAGCCCGACTTTCCGCACAAAATTAAATACAAGACGAGAGTTGTGTTTTGCGGTGGTGCTGGTGGTAGATTTCCATTTTTTGTTGTTGTTGCACCCACTGCTTTTTCTTCATTTCATCTCTAGTTCTCTAGCAGCGCTTTCTGTTTTGTTTGGAGAAATTGAAAACAGAGAGAAGTTTAAAAACTGTGCGAAGAAGTGGGGGAAAAAAATGGTTGAGCCATCAATTTTTTGTTTTTTTTTTTTGTTTTGGTTGCGGTTTGGCGGTTTTCCATGATGGAATTAGTTGTTGAGTTAGGTTATTTCACGGTCCCTGCGTGCATAGTACAGTGTGGCGCAAAACGAACGCAACAAGTGTTTCGTACGCTGGAAAATTTTTATTTAAACTAGCTTCTATTATAATAAAGGCTTTTTTTAATTTATATCTTTTCATTAATAATATTTCTTTTTTATAATTAATTCTCGGCAATAATTTTGCACCACACTGTAACCGTTTCGTACTCTACAGCCCTCCCCGGAAGTGTATTTTGAAAACCGAATGCGTCCTTTGGCGGCTTCATGTTTTTGCTTCCAATTTTCCTCCGCTTCGCGTGCGCAAAGCATACGCCAGGGGAAATAATCGGAAAGCGTGTCATAAACCAATGGGCTGTAATTTATTTACCTCCTACGCGGTTGCGGGCTCAACATCCCATCGGCCCCCCTCCCCACCTGCCCCCAACGGATGTCCATCCGTTGGCTCCGTTTTTAATTTCGATGAATGGTGCAAAAATTAATCCGCAGCTAATCTAAACCGAAGTAAGGTAAAGGAAAAATTGAGGGGAAAACCATCACCAGAATCCAATACTCAAATTGGACGAAATTGTATTTCCCGCACACACGCACACACACACACACGCACAGAAGCACACAGGAGGGAAGAAAATGTATACGAAGAAATGAAATTATTGCTTCGGCGTGTTCGTTTCTCCCACCGAAGCGAAAAGCCCCTTTTTGCGGCAAGATTCGCGTAGTGATTCCAAATTACTCATTATCTATTTCTAATGCGAAGGATTTCGGGGAGGAGTGTGCGGGAAGGGGAGGATAAGAGTGGTGCATTGTGATTAGAAGTGTTGAAAAGAGGGCCACACACACAGAGATTCAACGACAACTAGGTTGCCTGCAGGCGCACAAGTTCGAAAAAGGGCCTCCCTTCCCATGCAGGCCGCAGCAGAATATTGAACAATAGAGCGACACCAATCTAGCTGGCATCATGCTTATGCTTCTTGCCATTGCAATCAACCGTACACAGGTTTTTTCTCTCCCCCTCCCCGTTACGTGGTACAATTTCAAGGATAAATAACGATCCGATCCCCGGGCAGGGAGACTTGTACGAATAATAAGAAAACATTCTACGTGACCGAACGGTGTCGGTGCAGATTTACACACAGAGTGCACACGAGAGGTGCAAGAGGAATAAAAAGAAAAAGGATCTCGTTCGGACTGGGAAATTCCCCCTTTTTCCACTGTGTGTTCCACTTGCGCTGGCAGCTCGCCCCTTCGTCAGGAGGAAACCTTACGAGTGCTAGAAATGAGGAAATTGTTTTATTTTCCATCATCACGTACATCACCATCATCGTCATCCCAGCTCGACAATGCCACTCGAGCTTTTCCGCCTCCTCCTGCGTGGCCCAGGGGCGTCACCGATCTCCAATTGCCACCGTACCGGAACTACAACTCTTCCGGTTAATTACTCGCCCCCTTTCGGCTCGCTCTCCACGACGCCACGTAAAGCCGTTTTGTGGCTGCTTTTCTTCCATTTTTGCCGTCGTTCGAAGGTTGGGGAAAATGTATTTACACACACAGAGACTCCGGTTCCCGTATGCGGGCGTGTGTGTGTGTGTGTGTGTGAGTAAGGCACTTCCGGAGTTTGGAGCGTTTATGTGTGCCTCAACCTGCCTCGGGTGGCCTCGGCCTTGGGTGTCATATTCCAGTCGCACCATGTTGGCGCTTGTGTTTCGTAGGAAAAAAGGGGGGGGGGGGGAACAAAACAGCCGATCAAATTTAAGGCCGAACACAAAGGCGGAATGAAAAGCACAATTTTCCGTCAAATGTCACCCATCATTCATGGCGAACTAAAAACAGAAGAAAAAAAAACAAACAACCTTTACATCCTGTTAGGGAACACCTTCTTTTTTTCTGCAGGAGGTGTTGAAATTCCACCAAAATCTCCATCCATCCCACAACTGATGGTTGGTGCTGCAATTGAGAAGCCGAAATTGATTTTCGGTAACTGCAATACAGGGATGAAATGGAAACCCCATGCCGGAAAAGTTAATTAAATGCGTCTCGGCGGGGTATGGGGTTATTTTGGGGTAAATAAATATGCTTCGAACGGTTTTTGGTTATTTTTTTTTTCTTGTGAGCCATTAAACAAATATATAAGAATGCTGATTAAATGTCTAAAATTAAATGTTGAAATAATTAAATCGTGGAAAAGCTAAAAACTAGACATTTTAAAATAAATAATTACTTTAAACAAGCCTTGATTAACATTTTTAAACAACTCTTGAATAGAAAATTTATTAAAAAAATACTAAAATATATGTAAAAAAGCATTGAATAATAGTTATGAAACACAAAGAATACTGTATAATAAACAAACAAAAAACCAAGGCAACGAATGAATGAACAAATTGAGCCACAACTTATATTCCCCGATAAAGCTAACAATTTTCTAAAGACAAAAATATTACCTAACACATTTATTGTGCCAATAAATCACTTCCATGAACTTTACTTCCCTTTCAATCGACACCAAAAAGGGGAGGGAGGGGGGGGGACAATAATAACAATTATAAATCATTAGCCGCACACCAGCATTGTGCACACAGCCGATGGCTCAATCGTAAACCATCCCTGTTTGCCCCTGTTCGCCTCGGTTCGTTGGTGGTCGGACGGTGGAAACGGGAATATTTGTTTAAAAAATTATAAACCCCTCCAAAACCGACCGGTACCGGGTGAAACCGTGAAACGGGAAGTGTGTAGCAGTGTTTTTTTTGTTGTTGTTTTGTTCCCTTCATCTCCTTCCCTTGCGCTACCTAAGGGGGACATTGATATGGTTAAACGGCACTAACGGCGGGTAACTTGAGTGGCGGGCACAGCATAAAGCAGCTGCTTTTCCGCTTGTATGGCTTACCCCGTACCGTACGGCAGGGGTATGAAATTGAAAAGTTATTGCAACAATGACGCAATCATATAAGAGCTACACACACACACACACACTAACACGTCCACGTCACATAAGATGTCAAGGTGACGGTAGGGAAAAAAAGGAGACCAAAAATACACACACACACACATCCCAGAACTCATGTGGAAGCCTTTTAAAAATTCCGTATCCTTACCCAGGTTTATAAGCGCAGGCAATTTGACGGCTTCCGGAATTGTTTCGCTTTCCTTACCTGCCTTTACCTTCTTGATTATCCCTTTGAGAATTGGTTTAGTTGCGTCGTTTTTCGGTTGTCGTCACTTGCGAATGACGTGTGATCGACGGAACCGTTTTATTCAGGGTTTTATAAAAATTCAATTAACCCCAGACACACCAAATGCCAGTTCCGGTTGAATGTAATGAGCGGTCGGAAAGGTCCGCACCACTTTGCACCCGCAAAACGCAGGTACGCAAGATTGCGCAAAGGTAGTTTCGGTCCTGCGAGCTCAAATTCCTGGCCCGGAAACTTATACGTGCGCTCCTACGAAAGAGTTTGTTCCACTTCCTAGGATTTTGGATTTGTGCCTGACTAAAACACTGAGTCAACCCAGTCTCAGGAGCTGGCTGAATCCCTTACACTATACCGTTAACCCTGCTGTTGTGTGGGGTCAAGAGGGGATGATAATCGAGGTCAGCTCCGGAACGGAAGTCACCGGAGGCAGCAGCAGCAGCAGCAGGATGGCATGCAAATGTAAAAGGAAATTAAACGCACCCGACCGTGGATACGATTTAGATTAGACACATTAACTAACAGCGCACCCAAAACGCCCTTCTACGTGCGTTCGGGGACCTAAACAGAGAGGAGTGACTCGGGTGTGCGTTTAATAGTGAAACATTAGTCTATGACACTTGGGCGCACTGGCAAAGTTCCCAGGTCCCAGGAAGTTGGTTGCGTGCCAGTCCAGCGGATGTGATATGCAAATCGATGAAGTCAAACAATCCATTAGAGCGTGTACGTGAGTGCACACACGCACGAAACTAGCCAAGTCTAACCCTCACAATAGTATGTCCACCATGACCGGCACGGTCCTGGGAAATGGCTTGCTGACTGACTGACTGTGTTTCACTGGCTATGCAAAGGTAAGGCTTCCAGCAGTTCTCGGCAGTCCTTTCTTCAAGACTGATGCCCTTATTACGCTGATGAATCATGGGGAAACTTTCCGTGCACAAATTATGCAACCCCTTCGCTTTCGTTTGGATCGCTTCGAGTGGTGCTAAAGTGTTTCGTAAATGAGGGAAATCAATTCTTCAGACATTTTCATCAGAAAAGTTGCAGCAAATTCAAGATATCGCACACACACACACGTAAGGACGAATGGTCGAAAATCGATGTTGTTGGCCATCAATAGACATCCATTAATCTTCAACATTTCACTGGCTGAAAATCAGGCAACGCCTCTCTCCGCATCCTCCCCTAACGATCCACATCGCTCTTCCCGTGCAATCAAACGAACGAAGGGTTCCGTATTTTCGGATATATTTCTTTTTTTTTTTTGTTCGGAAAGGAAAAACTTATTTACACATTGCACAACCGTATACTGCAATTTCGCCATTGCCCCCAGAGCCCGGGGCTAAAAATGCATTTTCAATTGAAATTCATTTCAATCGGTGCAAATAGTTTTCGGCAGACAGCGCGGCACGGGGCAGGGAACACACATTCGGAACGGAACTACCAACAGAAGAAGAAGAAGAAGAAGAAGAGGGAAAAAAGGAAGCCGATTGATGCCGTCAGCCATTTCAGCTAGCAGTAGCAGCAGCAGCATTATTTGCTTCCACCAGGGGAGGCAAAAAAAACCTTCATCGAAAAATTTGTTTGCTCAAGTTTTTTTGTTGCATCCATTTCTCTCACGCTCTCTCTCTCTCTCTCTCTCTCTCTCTCTCTTTTACTCTCGATCGAAGTTCGTGTTCGAGTTTGCGAATTTCAAGGATTCGGGCGATGTTTCCTTTTTCCTGCTAGCTAGCTGTACTCTACCACTACCACCGGTCCAGTACAAAACAGAAGCAGCAAGAAACTTACATTTCCGATCAAAGCAGGCGAGAATGATTGGGCGCGCACGACGGTTGGTGCGCACGACCACGTGCTTTCGAAGAGCGTGAGGGAAGCATCACCATGGTGGTGCCTTGGCGGTGCAAAATTCAGTCCGAAGAAAGCACGGATGGAATGTGTTTTACCCTGTACGGGAGAAAGGCAAAAAAAACAGCTGAAGGAAACGGAAAGCAAGGAAATAAATATTGCCCATGGGGGCGACGATTCATCCATCGGTATCGGAATCAAAATCCATTCACGGTAGGTATCTGCCGCCATCACCGAACGCACACACGCACGCACATGCTCTTATGGAATGATGGTTGTTTTCGTTGGGTTCCATACCATGCCGTGCGTTCCGTTGCGTTGCGAGTCTGTCAAACAATTCATTGTCATCTTCGGCAGCCCTCCTCCGACAGATGTACGGATGTAGGATTTCTTCCCGAGATCGTGCCGTTTTTTTTTTGTTTGCGCTCGTTTGAACCGAATTTGCCACGGTAACGGACGGCTCCGAATGATACATTCATCGGGGTTTTTTTTCGATTTATTTGTCCTTTTTCGAAAATGATATCCAGCAGAGCAGTAGCAGCAGCACGGTGACTGTTCTCCCCCACCTAGTATGGCGCTGTCCCTCTTTCTTACTCCCAATCATTCGCCAAGCATTCGCGATTCGACGTGGATTAGAGTTGTCGGGGCGAACGATAAATATTGCCTGGGCTGTTTTTGGTTCGATGCGGTCCCCTTTCCCACCTTGTCGCACCCAACCCAAGACATGTGAAACTATTTTCCATTCCTAAATGGAAAACGCACCGTGAAGGGTGTTGAGCAACAACAGCCAGCCTCCCCATGCCAGAAAAACGAAGCACAAGAATAGGAATGTTGAAATGTTACATTCACCGGCTCCGGAATGATGTTCCGATGTTGTGTGTGTGTGTGTGTGTGTGGTCCTCTGTTTGAATTGTACTTCGTACCGAGATTACCAAGGGTGATTCTGATGGCATCGGATAGATGCGGGATTATGAGCCGAAAGTAAATGATGCCGATAAGAAAAACAGGACGACGATAAGGAGAGCATGGAAGGCATGCGATAGTGGAGTGGAAGGACATCCCGCCGACTGTGTAAGGAAGATGAATTGCGTACGGTTCGGTTGATGCCGGCGCAGTTCGGGGGGTGCGCTGGAATGAGTCACGCCGTCATCTCTTCGCCTGTTCGCTTCGGTAGGCTTTAAAATTGGAAATTTGAGAAATCCACCTGCAATGATGGTTCCGTTGCTCCGGCAGCAGACGAGAAAGGGCTCCAGTCAACCGAAACGTACACCACCGGCAGCGAAGAAACACACACACACACAGCGGGAGTCATTCTGGAAAGAGGAAGGGAATTTCGCATGCCAGACAGCAAACCAGCCGGAAGCAAACTTCTCTGGCGGCTGGTTATACGTGTGCTATACGTGGTTTGAAGTTTTCGATACGCCTCTCCGTCTTTGACATTCACCAAAGACGCTTTCGGTGTGCGGGCTTCCTTTTTGCAGACAACATCCTGTAATTATAAGTTGCCATTGTGCTGCTCGTCGTATGAGGACGATGTGTGCGGGTGTGTGTGTGTGTGTGGGTGTATACGTTTTGGAGTTCCACTTGAGACACGATGCCGTGATACCGTCACACCGTTTCATGGTTGCACGGTAACAACCAGCCAGGCTCTGAGTATTTGGGCCTGGCTTGTGAAGAACGCTGGCAGCCGGCCTGTTGGAGGGGTTGTGTCCCTAGAGCGTAACTACCGGAGTCTATCGATTGCATAATTTCACGTCTCAGTGATCAAGAATGTGCCCCCAACCCAGCAGAACGCCCAATGGAGGAACTCTCGTCCACTTGACAGGTCGCCCGGAATCGGAAGTCGTTGAACTTGTGCTTCTCTGCTTGCTGGAGACGGCAAGTGCATCATCGCACTCTCGTACGCAGTGTGTTGCATCAAGTGAGGCTCACAAGAATCAGTCATCCAAGGACACTCTGTGTTGTCCAAGTTTCTCTCCAAGATGCAAAAACCACAACACAAAGCAGGAAACACTTATTTTCCTAAGAAATGTTTATACTTTTGTGCGCAAACTTACCCATAATTCACCGATTGCTCACAAAACTCGTACAAAAAGAAGGATTTAACTCAAAACCTCCTTTTTGTGCCGGGGTTGATATCAAAGCACACCAAACAAACGGTGTACTTGTCACCAAGGAGATTCCAGCGCTTACTTGATTTAGTACATCACAGTGGACCGTTCACTTCAGTGTTATCTGCGGGTGTGTTTGTACGTTTTTTTCCTTCTTCTTGTTCAAAGTGACCCTTTTCCATTTTTGACGCTAGAATGGTGAAATGAAATGCCAAAGAAGTTGTCATATTCGGCTTCCTTTACGCCTTCTGCCGGGGCCCTCTCGGGAGACTTATCTTTAATGGAGTTTCTATTCGGTTTTGATTTGTATCAATCTTGCTGTATATCGTTCCAAAGAGGCATCCTTTTCTTTGTCAAAATGGGTTTTTTTATGTAGGGTTTATTTTATCCTGTCCGTTGGTGTTAGGTCGACAACCTGAAGCAAAGAAATGGATCGAAAATACATCCTTAAGTGCCATGGGTCTGGAAATGGGTGACGCTGCTTTTGTAGGTGGGAAGAAAAGAGCAGAGGTTCGTTCACAAAAAAGAACAGGTATTTCTCTTGAGATGGTGCTCGGGATGTATAATGGTTGTTTTATAAACTCTCCCTATTACCCAATGCGTGCCCTTTTTTCCAAACATGTGTGGTTTTATGTGAATCCATATTGTTGTCACCTCGTACGGGCCTCTCTGCAGGTGTACGTGTTTTGTTGTGTACCTGTTTGCCAAGTGTTTCCCGGGCCCCGGGCTACAAAACTAAGATCTGACTAATGTTAATCGTTATCCCTTCACGGTCGTGTTTTTGATCACATAATCACGTCCGTATGGTTGTTAGGAGATACAAAACTCCGGACGGAGATAAACAAAAAGGGAGAAAGAACGTGCGTAATGATCTGTACCGCATGTTTGGTCGATGGACCCCTTGCCGAGCACGGCTACGGACGCTGGAATCCTTCCCGAGTTTCGGAGCGCATCCAGAAATGAGACAAAGGAAAGAAAGCAGAGAAAAAAAAGCAAGGATCAAATCACAACATGAAATACGGAAAAAGGAAAAAACCAACACATAAAGAGAGGCTCATAAAAATCATGTAAACCCCATGGCTTCAACCGGGAACTTGGGCCCGCCGGTCGGCTAAAACTGTCACGTCATCAAACTTTCAAATTATGGGCCGGTCATTTTCATCGATAACGAATTGAGAGGGGTTTTTTTCTGTCGATCCAGACGGAGGCTGCTGCGCATCCCGCGACCGACCAGTTCCAATTTCCAATGCGTTCCGAGAAGGCTCTTCGTGGATTTCGTGGGTGCTGCTGCTGCTGCTCTAGCTGAAGAGCGTTCGATTGTAGCGGCGATATGGGTTTGACTGCCGGCGGTCCCTTAATTTCCAACCCCATCCCGGTCCGCCATCACACGAGAGTTCGATCGAATATTAATGGATCACTTTATATGCATACCCCGTTACACACGCACACACGCACACACGCAAACAGGGCAACAAAAAATGTCCAGTCCACGCAAAAATCTAATGAAGACAGATCGGAAAGGACATCTTGATCGATTTGAGGACCTAAAACATTGGAGAAGGGAGTAAAAAATGGTACACTTTTTACACAACCAATCTGCACTGCACTTGATGGGGGAAAAAAACAGCAAATAAAAAGGGTTTTAATTGGTGTTTAAATTTAAATTTTATTGAATCGCTCATCAAACTTATCCCTTCTTGACAATTGATAGCTTTTGATGCTCGTCCGGGTCAGTTCCGTTGCTTTGTAGAAAGAGAACAGCACACGCACGTCTCTTTCCCACGCGGTAACTATAGCAACTTCATATGTGCGGTTGGTAAAGAGCTAGTGACCGGGGACGATTTTGGAAAAGAAAAGAAATCGATTTCTAGTCCGTTCCTGTGCTGTGTCCAGATGCTGTCAGACAGACTTCTGGAAGGAAACTGTGGAATTGGACAGAGCCGAACCGGTCCCATCGAATAGGTGCTTTTATTTGTGCGAAAATTGTCGTCAGTCACGAAGTTCCGAAGAATTCCGCTCAGATGATGGAGGCGTGTTGGCGCTGGAAGTGTGGTAAGGCGTGAGCTGCCTAGTATTAATATCCTTTTATTTATCCTTTCGTCCCATTAAACTGCTGCCGTGGCTCTGCGTGTGGTACGTGTGTGTGCGAAAAGATCCTAACGAAAAACACAATAAAGGCTCCCACTGAGAGTCGACGGCTACTACTAGCTTCCATGGGATTTTTTCTCCCCCCAATAAACCACACGAAAATGCTACGCGCGTCTGGTGACGCATTAAGGCATCACTTCATTGAATCGCTCGGACATTGTGGCAAGGATGGCAGGAAATTGGGTGGTCGGCTCGGGTGCTTTTCACCGTTTATCGGGTTTGGAATTTCATGGCATGCCTGCAAGAAGAGATGCCCGTATTGTGGGCCTCTGGGTTGCTGTGAAGTAAGAAACAGAGGCGCCCAGTGCCATCCATTCCAATCTTTTGTGCTAAAACTTGCTGGACGAAAAATTGCATTGCACTACCAGCCGCTCTTGTCTTATCCTGTCTTCCCCAAACGAGAATCGTTCCTTTGTTCGCTTTTATCACACACCGGCTCCCTGAGTTTTCTGTTCCCCGGTGCCACTTGCCCGGCGAATGAAAAATGACCAACGATTCGTTTTCGCTCCCGATCGCTACCTTCATCGCACTGCTCCCCTTACTTTGCGTCGCTTTACGGGTGGCAAAGGAATTGCCTAAATATCCTGTTTTTGGCGCATATCGAACGCCTGTTTCGCCCAAGTAGCGCATCTTTATTTCGCCGTAGCTTACAGAGGGAGGGGTGTCAAACAACAACAAAAAAGTAGTTGGCATACAAAGGCACAGAGTGCCGTGAGGGAATTTTTCGGTTCGGGACAACCACGGCCACCCATCTTTTTATCCCCGCTCTTTATCCCGGGAAATGGTCGAGCCCTTCGGAATGATTGATGCTTTCTTGGAAGCACCACCAAGAATCGATCCCGGGAGGGCATGGGCGGCAGCGGTGTGCCCATTGTACAGTGCGCTAAGGAGCAGAAGAAATACGACACCCCGAGGGCCTCCCGAGAGACGGAATCTTCAAATCATCGCCCACCCTAGCGTGTGTCCTGCCTTTCGCAGAAGTTTCGTTGTCGCAAGAGCACACGATATACCAAAAGGGAATTGCACAAGGCGTCCCCGAAAAGGGCAGAATAGAATGCAACACTTGCAAGACGAACGAACGGTGTGGAAAGGATACGCAAGCGTCTTCCTGCGCCATATGTGGTGCACATTACATTGGATTAAATGGATGAGCATTGCGTCCTTGCGTCGAACACGGAATGAAAAATGCTGACCAACCCGGCAGCGACTGAAACGGCTCCGTCTGGACTTTTGCGTGGCGTGAGAAGGAACTTAATATTGGCACTCTAACCGAAAGAATAGATCGATTTTGTTCCCTTCCTTCGCGAGTGTGTGCTTGCTTGAGCGGAGCTCGAATCAAAGGGGACAACTTGTCTTTAGTATCCAGGGAGAGCGCTTTTGTGGGGCGAATTGTAAAGAGAAGCACTTTATCGATTAACCTGAAGATCTTGGAAAGTCGTAACTAAGTCATCGCAGCTGCTTGCTTTCTTCTCTGCACCATCGATATAACCCGTACAATCAGCACTTTGCTTCTTTATGGTCAATTCCACCACTAACCTAACCTCTCTTTTTTTCTTTCCTATCTTCCCTCTGCAGTACTGACGGCACGCTCGCAAACACTTTCCTCGATGGACATCGAAACGCCGCCCCCGTACGATGCGGAATCGCTGCCGAGCTACACGATCGTGTCCGGGCTGCCCAGCTACCAGGACGCGATCGAGCAGCTGAAGCAGAAGCAGATGAAGTACTACGAACCGGTCAAGGTGCATCGGCCCTCCGTCATGAAGCTGTTCGAGTCGCAGGATCTCCTCAGCCAGCCAGCAACGCCACCGGCACCATCGGCACCAGCCCAGCCAACCCCCGCCAAGCTGGAGGAGATCCGGTACAACTTCGTGCGCCCGCTCTCGGTACAGGACGGCGTGGGTCCACTGCCGGAAGCAACCACTAGCAGCAGCATCATCACCACTACGGGCCCAACCGTTCTTCCCGCCGGTTCATCGCAGCATCCAGCAGCGTCGCAGCCACTGCCACCGCCACCACCGTACAAGAGTCAAATCTCCACCATCTCGACCGCCTCGTCTGCAGCTGCGGCCGGCGTCGGTGGTGTGGTCGTTGGCAGTATGGTGGTAGAGCTGCCGGCCCAACACGCCCCGGTGGTCCCGATGGTCACCACCACGGTCCGGTTGCCGCAGAAGAAGCCGGCCAGTGCGAGCATTTGCCAGTACACGATCGAGCACGAGCGACCGGCGGCCGGGGGAGCGCGCAGTTGAAGAACCGAACGGCTCCGGCTAGCCACCATGCGGTACACTGCGCGAGTGGACTAGGATACTAAAGGGATAGATACAAAACGGTGCAGCAAAAAACGCAAACGCTCGAGATGATTACAAATCACTGACTGTGTTATTAACGATTAATTTATATAGATAGTAAACGTACACTTTGGTGGGTGCTCCATCGGATGTTGAGCGGAGAGAGATGCAGGCAGAGTTGATGCACTACGGGAGAGCTGTGAGCAGTTGTTCGGTTTAGTCTTTCCGGAAGAGTGCACTCCTGTTTTCAGAGTCTTTCAGTATCGTGTTCATACGGCTTCAAAAAGGCCTTTGGCAGATGAGGTTAGTGACAGTGTGAAGACAGCGAAACGACTCTTCTGCTTGATCGTGGAGAAGAAGTTGTCCAACAAACGCAACCAATTCTCCAATGCCATCAATCTCTGTTTGCATCTTTTCCCCTAGCACGTAGGAGACCAATTAGATGTAGTTAAAACGACGTTGAAGATGATAGTCAGTGTCCCGGTAGGTCCTGTCAGGTACCACACGTGAAGTAGGAGCACCGTACCAACCGTACACACACACGCACACACTGATGGCTCCTTTTTCCTTGTACGAAATAGACTTCCAGTCAGTTTCCGCATGTACACGGTACTATTAGTATCGAAATCGCATTTAGCAAAAGGACCCAACACGAGTCAGACGATTGAGAATGGTTTAAGAAATGGACGCGAGGTCTTGACAAGGGAGATAGACCCAGACTTCTTACACTTGTACACATTCCCATTCAGATCAGCGTGTAGGTGTATGTGTGTGTGTGTGCATTTCCCAGTGCGATAGGGATGTATATCAATATAGTATAGAGATTGAGGCACGGTTATTACAGTCACCGCCAGATTAGATGTATAGATATACATATATTTACAAAAACAAAAACTAAAATCAAAGAAGATTGTGTTGCAGTTTTGTTTTGTGTAGAACATTTCGAACAATTCCCACACACTCACACAGGCGCATTCTGTTTTTAAATATATTATTGCAAGATAAAAGACCCTATGTTGCGGAAGAAGAGACTGCACGTTCTAGGAGGAGATGTACCAGACACTCGAAGACTCGTTCCCCCGAGCAGATACATTTTTACTAGACTGTAGAACGATGTGTTAGTAATTGGTAACGATAGTTCGGGGGGAAAGGACGTAAACGGTTTTTCAATTTATTAGACCATTACTGGAGAAATAATTGTAACAAAAAAGGAAGGGAACAGCCCAAATTGGACGATTTTTTTTGTATGTGTTACCTTCGTGTGGGGGAGAACAAAAAACCTCCCCACCCTGTTTCGGAAGCGTGTAATAGGAAAATGGAAGCTCAATATAATAAATTGTGTTTTGCGCGAGTGAAAATTGGATGCAAATTTTATGTAAAATGTGCGAGTGTATGTTGTTGTTTTTGGCTTCCTCTTTGGTATGCTGATGTGTTTCTATCGTGGAAAGAAATTAGCTCGTTACTCTAGTTTTTGGTTCTAGGTTTAGTTTTCCTCCCTCCGTAGGGGCCGGAGTGTAAAAGGGGGCTTACAGCGGGCTTTCCTCTATTCGGCGATCGTGTGTAAATGAGGTGTGGGGTGTTAAGAGCGTGTACAACGTTTGCTTTATTATGATCATGCAATAACCGTAGCCCATTAAAACCCCTGGCCCTGGCCCATGGCGGCAATGTGGAAATTGAGGTAACTTTTAAGCAAATGGGTTGCGGTGGTGCAACAAATCTGCGCCCCTTGCTGTGGGGCACGTCGGCAGATTCGTTTAACAGTCGGCTGTGAAAACCAAAAAACACCGCAGCAACTTCCTTGGGTAGAGGGCAACAAAAAGCTGTAAGCTTTTAAGAGCTTTCCACTTTTCACTCCCCGCCCCGTCCCCGGGCGGAAAACCCAAAACACCACCGTTAGTGTCTCTCGCTTTGGTTGCCGAGCGCGGTTTTTATCGTACCCGGAGAGCGGTGATGGTAATAAATTTTATGAGCAATGATTGTGTATGAGTGTGTGTGTACATGGCTGTACTAAAACCAACCGAAGCTTATACAGACACACACACACATTGTTCTAATCCTAGCCCGACCTGTCTGTGTCTGGCTGCATCGCCGTCTCCCAAGCGACTGAGCTGAAGTAGGATGTTGTATCCATTTCAAAGGCAAAGCATTTAGCGGGTTGTTGAAAATGAAAAACTGTTCTCACTGTTGACCACACAGGACCACACCATTACCTCTTCCTCTCTCTCTCTCTCTCTCTCATTCAGCCACGGGTTCAGCCATTGCCCAGCCAGGACCTAGGATACGGTTGAATAGGAAAAATCAACGGTACGGGTTGCTTTTTTTTTTACAGCCGAGCATTTCGTTCAAGCAACGGGCGGGCAACCCATTTCGTACTGTTTTTTTTTTGTTTGCTCTCTGTTTTCCCACAATTGACCGGTTGCCGTAGTTTATTGGTCATATTTATCCTCACGGTTGTTAGCCACTCGTTGGCCACCGTTCGCTGCGGCTGCTGGCCAAAAAAAGAGGGGGGAAAAGGGTCAAAATTGTGGAGTGTTTTTATAGCACACCAACACATGAGCTCACCCTCCCTTCTCACCCCTCCCTCCCCAACTCACACCTAGAAAACGCGGGCGACTTTTTCGCCCGAAGAGGAAACCGAAAGGGCGACTTTTTCGGGCATGTGTGTGTGTTAGGTGAGCGCAAAAAGTTGAGCTGTTTTTTTGCTTGTTTATAGAAATGGATTATTTAATTTTTTTTATTTAAAGATGCTGTTTGTTAGTTGACGTAATTATATTGATTCTTTAATGTAACCGTTCAGACCGAACTGGAAACTATTTTCAATTGCTAATGACAATGAATTTTTCATCGGCGTTATTTGCATGCTATCTTCTTTCATCTTTTCTAGTTGCATGGTATTCAATATTATTTTGATTCAATTACTTTTATTCTACGTCTCTGTAATCTACTTAATGGAAACTAATTGTTTTCCATTTATTTACTTTTTCATTTATTTCTTTTTTACACTCTTTTCTAGCTACATCACTATTGTTTTTTTTTTAATATTTTTTATATTCTTGCTTTTCTCTACCTTTCTAACTGTAGTCTTCTGTCTGTGGCCTGTGGTTGATTGTGTTTGGGAGGTAAAAGGTTTAAATTATTTCGTACATAAAAAATAAACTGATTAGATTCGTTGCTTTTACTTATACTTTAAACATGTTATATAATATTTAAAATAAAATCATACTTAAATTGCATACTTCAAGGCGCACAGCAAATATGCATTTTTTTCTATACTATCTATATTTTTTTCTATTATTTAATTTGAATTAATTTTTATTTATTTTCTATGTTTACATTATTACGATTTATGTTTCCATATATTCTATGTTTTTCTTTTATCATATTTTTAACTTTATTTCGACTGAATATTATAGACTTTTGTATTGTAAAAACAGGGAGTTTTACTTGATTTCGCACGCTTTACTACATTAAACGCAACTACATCATTTGACAAGACAACATGTTGCATGTTGTTTTCGGAACGTCATCATGCTTAAGACAACCTTCGCACTCGATATTGAAGGTGCGGCACACAATATCACAAAGGGTTTTGCGGCTTAAAGCAATCATTTTACCACCGCCTATAAACGTTTTCAAAGTAGCATTACTTTGTAAAGGGAAAGCAATGGTAAAGTGTTCGTCCCTTATAATTGTGAATATACGTGAAAAAGTATTGTAGATTTTTCCTCTAAAACTTGTAAACAACCAATTTTGCATGCTCTCAATTTATCTGAATTCGTTTCAACATATGTAGTTGAATACTGTAGTGGAATATTGTGTACCGCGCTTGTGATATCAAGTGCGAAGGTTATCTGAAGCATGATGACGCTCTGAAAACAACTGATGCGCTTGTCTTGTCAAATGCTGCAGTTGCGTGCAACGTTGCCTCGCTTGCGAAATCAAGTAAAAAACCTTGTAATACAACAGTTTTCGGTATTAATGTTTAATTAATGTTTAACATTGTGTAATTCGTTGGTTCACTATAATATAAAATAATAGACCAAAAACATTAGCAAAGTAAAATAACCTCGGTAAAACAATTGGTCCAATCTATCAGCATACTACTAAAAAGGCACATCGCTTTTGGCGATTCTAACCCTAACTACAACCGAACTTTTGGGCACACCCCATAGAATTGAGACCTCAAACTCAAACCGAAACCCACCCATCAAGCTTAGGGCTGCGGTTTAGAAACTTCACCCATACAACCCAACTTCTCCGCAACCCCGTCAATAAAACCTATGCCCCCTCTATCACCTTAGGAGCGAAACCACCGAAACCGAAAACATGTGCTGCTTTGATTGCGGTCCGGGAAAACGGAGTTATTTACTTAGGACAATGGGACGAGTACGTGCTCAAGAAGAAAAATATTCTATTAGCATATCCCAAATGTGAGGACCCGTGGCCGTGGCCAAGGGCACACACCGATTCCGATCGTGTGTATGACCGTACGCCTCTATTCATCAGCGTGTGTGGGATCCGAACTTGAATGAAAGTGATCCCAACGTTCTTTTTTTTTTCGTCCCCCCACTCCAAAGCTACACACTCCCACGGTTCTCACGCGGAGACGGACTCCGACTCCAATTTCCTAGTTGAGTTTGTCATAAAATGGCCACAATGTTGAAACTTTTGCACCGTGCCAAAGGTCACTTGCAGGAGTTGCATGGCAGCAGTTGGAGGCGGCATGGGAGAGCGGTGCCAGTGTGTTTATCGGACCAGCGCTGCCACGGGGCCTGGAAAACACTGGAGACTACCCTGCTAAAGCGTAGCAATTAGAGCAAAACTTTTGCACCAAACAACCAAAAACAAAAACACAAACAATTTGCCAATCTCTCAGCTGAAGCCTCCACACCACCCATCCATTCCCACTCTATACTGCGGAAGAAAATGTGGCGCACGAGGAAGGACGGAAAATGAGTGGCAAAAAGTTTCGCTGAGGACAGATTGCTACAGGAAGTTCCGGGAAGTTTCGCCAACCGTGTTGGGTAAATTATTAGTACCACCGGTTGGTTTGTTTTTGTGCAAGGCTATTGATGGCGCAATGATTGGTAACAATTGAGCACGGCAGCTCCGGCAGCATGGCCGGGAGGTAAGTTTGCGCATTGTTTTTGTTTATTATTTTCCATCCGATTTATAGGGTTTTTATTTGGTTTGTTGGTTCCAGTGCAACGATCGCTACTGAATCACTGGAACTACTGAATCTCTGGAGCTATAGGGTGGAGAGGTTGTTTTCGGAATTAATCAACTTAACGGATCTCTTTTTGTAACTCTGGCATTTTTCAGTAATTAAACGAGGGAAGTTTTAGTTGGAAATTAATACAAGAAGTATCTGGTTTAATTACTGTTTCATGCACATTTACAAACGAACGTAAACATTCAACAAATTCCATGTAAACGGATGCGTAGCCGATGTATCCTTTCGGGCTAAAACCTCTGGCTGGAATCTCATTTCCTCTTGTTGCCTTGGAGTAGGCAAGTTTTGGTGTAAAAGGCGTAAATGGAACTATGTTTTGCGCGATGAGTTCGGATGGGATGAGATTTCAAACAGTTTTTTTATTTATTTATGCTGTAAATGTAAGAGTAAATGTGGTCATCAATCCAGTCCAGCAGCTTGCCTCTTTGAACACAATTTCGCCATATATTTATGAAATAAGTAAATAAGTAATAAAACTCAATTCAAAATATATGTATAAGAGTGAATTTTGGCCTAATGTAAGAAAAAATTACAAAAAAAATAAAGAAAAATGTAGATTGAAATTGTTAAAATATTGTAGTAAGTTTGAATTTGGATACGGGCGCCATGTAATGTGATGATCGTACGTACGTCGCGGTAGGTCAGTGTTTTGCCGACATGAGAGCCATGACATGAGGTTAGATTTTATGTTTTAAAATTAATCAACGGATATAAAGAGGCAAATGAGGCCAATCGGATCAAAATCTCTTTACAAAAATATATAAATAATGAGCCAAGGTGGAAGTAAACTCTGCTCGAAACGGACTTTCGACACTTGATCGTCCAGGTGATCATAGAAACCTTTAAGAGGCTTTCCTTACTCGAGATGTCGGAGTTTGGAGGCCTTACCTTGGGTAGGGGGACATAACTAAACTCTTTAAATGAGAAGTCGATTGATGTAGGAAGGGCTTATCCTGACAGTCCGAACGAATCTGACGTGCCATGATCGGAATTGGTTTTATTTATACTCGAAATAAGTTAAGTGTCTCGTACTTTTGGTTTTAGAATGTGATTTTGTCCTAAACAAATGTTGTCCCAAACAAATTGTTAGTGGTAACAATTGATAGATTCACTTGTTGTGAGGTTTGCTTCAGTTTGATCTGATTTGCTGAGTGTGTTATAATGAATGTGTTGCAATAGTGTGGTTTGGTTTTCTGAAGTGTGCTACAATGTGTCTATAGCTGATAATGTGGTGTATAACAGGTACTATATAGCTACAATATGTTATCACAATAAAATTTGAAATTATTCATTTTGATCATTAATATTGATGATACCCTAACATTGTTCCTGAAACGAAAACTGTGGCCAAATTCGACGTCTGTTTACAATTTAGCATTATTTGATATTGTCTCTTGTTCTTACGCGTTTGACGGAGCTCTTTTCAATCCAAACAGATTTATCTTCTTCTTTTGTATATATTCTGAGAAGGTCAATGACGCTCGTTGTTCGTGCTCATACTCAATTAATACGTCAAGACAAAGTATGATGTTCTTCAATTTAAAAAAAAATTCTCAGATAGATAACCTTCCGAATGGTATCTAAATTATAAGTCTACCTCAGGAATCGGTTGAGATATGTCTTAGTGGTGCGCTCTCTGGAGCACAACCACGACTTCGCTCCAACTTCGGCTATTGTTAGTCCGATTCCGACTCTGGCAAAAATTGGAACCACTAGTTCCGTCCAGAGTCGGAGTCGTCCGGAGTCATTTGGAATCGGCCGGAGTTATCTGGAGTCATAGTCGTAGTCGTAGTCAGCGGGAGTCGAAATAGGAGATGAAATGCTTGACCACAAACACAATGCACCGGTCATCTCTGGCAAACTCTGAACGACTCCGGACGACTCCGGACGATTGTGGACAATTCTGGACGATTCCAAGTTCCAAGCCGATTCGGAGTTGACTCCGGATGTATGCCATCTTTACCCATCCATACATATATGCATACAAACACAACTGTACAAGTTAAATGTACCATTCATTGAGCATACCATCGTGTAGCTGTTCTTCAATGTTTCAACAGGCAGAATCCCTTTATCATCAAAATCTGAAACCCAAAGTAGAATTATTCATACGATTGATCTGCGCATAGCATGATTCCACCCAACTGCCGATTGTACCGAACAAAACCTGAGGCATTTATTTACTGTCTAGCCCGTTAAAATCCGTCCAATTAAAGTGTGAAATCAAGCAAAACTATTCCCCCCAGCTATGTGCGAATCTTATTGTTTATGGACAAAAAGGAATCACGCCCACCGTGGTTTACATCAGCTTATGAATTCAAATTGTACCTCAAAATATAATGCCCACTCTCTCTCTCTCTTTCTTCTAACTCAGTCATGGAAAAAAAACCCCTGAGGCAACCATGGCCGGTTATTGGATGCGTCGCTTAAATCATCAGGCTGGACCATGCCATTTCCCACTCAGCCCGGGCGAGGAAGGGAAAACTTTTCCCCCCAACAGCTCAAGTTGATTAATTTCCCACACCACCTCCTGTCTTCTCTCTCACCCTGCCTTTCTCTCATACATTGAACGTCCTGCGTATCGGCACAAAAATAATGCTGAGTCTACTCCCGGGGAAGACTTTAATTGTGGAACGCGCCATGCGCCAGTTACACAGAATCCCACCAGCCAGCGAACAGAAAACAAAAACTCCACGAAGCTTTCCACCCCATATCTCCTATCCAGCCCACCAGCCACGTGGACTTGGGCTGTGCGAAATGGGTTTGCGAGGCGCCATCCCGTAAAGCGTTCAGGCATCGAATTTTCCGATGGCTCGTTGAACGATTATTACACACCAGCGGTGCGGAAAACGGAAAACTTTTGCCTTGCAAACGTCTGGGTCTGGTCGCTCCCCGTCCCGAACGATGCGCTGGCACGGGCGCTCCACAGCAGAACGCTGGCGGCAGCGTGTGAGCCGAAAGGACATTGGCAGCGCGCTGCGAACTTGCTGGATGTTTTTGGATGGTGCTGGAGAGAGTTTTCCCCATTTTTCTGGCCGTTTTTCTATGTTCAACGTGTGCTGTTGTTACGCCATGGCTTAGCAGCTCCGGATGTTTATCGGTTTGCAGTTGCTCGTCACCACAGGGAGTCCCTCCGACCGACGGTTGGTGGGGGGGGGGGGGGGGGGAGAGCAGCAGCGTTTCATTAGGTGTCCGTTTTTAGAAAGGATATCCTGCACCGTGGGCCGTGCGTTGTACTAAATTTGGGTAATTTATGTAAGTCTACGCTTCCGTCACTCGAAACATCCGCCGCTGGCGGATGGATTAACTTCCGTTGCTGTGCTGTGCTGTGGGTTAAAAAAGAAGGGACCGATTAAAACCGATGCCAGCAAACGCGGGCCCCACTCCAGGGTGGCTGCTGCCAGCTCATCCAGCAATCGAAGCAGTCTGTCATCTCGGGCTCTTCCACTGCAGGGGTTGCTGATTAATAAGGTGTGAAGAAAACCTGCTCCTCCCCACTGCTTTGGCAACCGGGGCGACTACTCGGCTACTAGATTGATAGGGTTGTATCTATTAAAGTCGTGATGAGGGTGTTTGTCCCAGCCCAACCCAATGTGGCAATGCAGGCCTCCCCAGCCCCTACTACACCTCGGTTAGAATACGACAACTCGCAGGCCAGTAAAAAGGGCGTCCCAATATTCACACCAATAAAATGTACTTTTCCGGCTCAACACAACCCACCCCCAGCGCGCTGGAAGTACGTACGCATTCATTGCGTGATGAGCATCCATGTTCCATGTTTATCGCACATCGTGTCTTTCCTCCTGCTTTTCCCCCAAGGGAAAACATCCGCACCCCCCCCCCCATCTCACATTCCGGGGAATCGGTCTCTCTCCCCCATCGGTGTTCTGAGCCACCTCAGAGGGCCCCTAGTGAATCGTTTTGCTGGAGAAGGTTTCTCTCCCCCTTGCCTTGCTGGATTCCCCGGTGTGTTTACTTTACGATTAAATTTTATTTCTTTGATTATGAGATGAAATAGTGTAGGTTTATCTTCGTCATCTTCCCAACACAAAAAAGCAGCCTGAGAGGGGGGAATAAAATCTGGCAAAAAGGGGACTGTGACTCCCGTTTTTCTCCCTCTTTTGTCTAGGCAACTGCACCGTTCATTTAAATTGTTATAGATGGTAGGCGGCGGGTGTGCGAGCGAATGGCCAATTCGCTCGATGGGTTTTTGCCCGGCCGTTTTAGTAGATGAGTTTTTCATTCGCTGCTGGGGGTTGTGAACGTTGTCCGGGGGTTCCTACAATTGTAACAACAACAAAAAAGAAGGTTATAACAAGAAGCACGCAACTTGCTCCTGCTAGCATGCCCGTCGGTCGGTGATACAAAAGGAAATTACGATTGGAAAGTTACCGACGGACGGAGAGTTTTGTAAATTCTGGAACGATGCGCATCACTGGGTTGGGAGTTTTTTGGCGTTTGTACACGGGGCAGGAACACGGCAAGGCGACAGCAAGCGCAGCAAGACGCTAGAAAATAAGCATAATGTTGACATTTTACCCACAAGGACACAAGCAGTGGCTGGGTGTGTGTTTAGTAAGTGGAAAGTTAGTTTTAATTAACTTTGTCTGATGGTAGTGAGTTCATTGTTTACCGGAACTTACGAGCAGTTTGCCAGCAATTGTTTTTATTCTCGACTGCAGGCTGGATATAATTATAATATGATTAAAATATAATTTTTAATCCGTACAGAGGTACATAGTTCAACCAGCAAAAAGTAAGTTCTCAGCATCAGGTCAGAATATATCCAAAAACTTCTTTTATACAATAATTCCTAGCAAATTCACGAATTGTAACGAATTCTATGAATTCTAAGTCTTCGGGGTTTTGTAAATGACTTACTAGGCTAAGCAGACTTTGCATACTATATACAAATCTACAGAAATATCCCAGAATTCATAGATTTGGAGCGTTATGATGTGTGTGTTCTCAAACTTGAAGTAAGATGGATAAGAGTGAAATGTAAAAAAATAGTAGAATTAAGCTAGTTCCTAGTGCATTTTAATAAAACATCTGTGTAGTTATGTGTTAAGATAAAGTGTTTTTAGCATTTTATACAGGATTACAAACTTTGAAGACGACGATTCACACATGCGCCAGATCTCAGAGTGCCCAAGTAACTGGCCTGTGATTACTTAAGGCTGTTAGTTTCCCCTTTCCTGCTTGCAGAATAATTCGTTCAACATTGATTGTGCTCGGTTAAATCGAACCTAACTCACTAAAATACTTTAAACTTCCTATTGGGTCGATCTATGGCTTACATCTTTTTAGGAATTACCCTATGAGTCCTACGCTACAACTTCAAATCATGCACTTTATGCTACTGGATTTCTTTTTGGGCTTAAAACATGAAAAGGAATGGCATTACCGATGTAAACATACTTTTTTGGTATTGTGAACTTCAGAATTAATAAATATACCTTTCACGTTCATAACATTGTCTCTATAAATCCCGAGATATACAGATCCCAAATGTTCAGATGTTCAGAAGCCGTCTTATATCAGACCTTATTACCATTTATTATGCAATTTTTGGTTATGTGCTAGTTTTCTAGTTTATAATTCTAAAACACTTCTCACTTAGAGCTCTTATATAACTCCAAAAAAAAAATTTGAAGAATCTTTACTCGTTTTAAATCCGAAAATCTCAAGCGTCCCTCAAACTTCATTTTTTGAGAAATCGGTTGCAAGAATCCTAACATTATATTCCTTTTTCCATTCAAATTGGCTTTTAACAATTCATATGAAACAATCTTTTGGGCTCTCTCCAATGCTCAGAAATAATGTTCCAACACACAGAAATTAGAATTCTCATGTTTCGTGATTGCTTTTAACCATTCATCTTGAATTTAACTTGAATTTCCATTGTACAAAACGTTGATTTGACCGGCTTTGACTACTTCTTCGGTACTTGATACTTGTTGTGCGCAATAAAAAGGAATGCAATTATATAGCAGATAAGCTTCAATGTGCCTTAAGTCAAATCAAACGAAGAGTTCGAAGAAACGAAGAGAAGATCCAGTTTCTGTATAAATGGAAAAAAATAGTTATAAAAAAGCGATTAGCAAGTATGTAACTAATAACGACCAATGACAAATTCGGGGAACTTGCTGCCTGAAACGAACAACATTTCGCACGAAACGGGCCCAATGAATGGTTAGCTCCAATGGTAACATCCTTCTACGAATAACCAGCAAAGAAGATTTCTCTAAAACTGTTTAGTCGTGCACAAAAAAAAAACTTTTTTTATTGGCACAAATATACATTTTTCGCAGCAGTATCTCCATGTAAGCGGTTGTACTCCTACTCCTGCTTAACAAGTAGCTACCGAGTATCAGAATCGTTTCCAGCGAAAATCAGATTTCCATCTGCCGCTCTACCTAGCCAGAGGCCGATTATCATGATTATTGACAATAGAATTCCTTACACAATGCACAACAAGCAGCAGCAGAATGGGTGCCGAATCTACTTATTCCGTTTGAGTAGAGTCAATAGAGGGAGGAGTGTGTTCTGTCCAAAGACATCGATAGCGCCACTTGTGCCACCGGGGAAGCGTGCAGAAGGTACAGTACAGGAGAGTGATTCCACCTAAAGCCTACCCCAAATTACTTATATCATTGACTTTCGATGGGGGACTGACTCCAGGCAAGCAGGCACACCACCACCACCAAGCGTAAAAAACCCCCTCATGATTCAGGTGAATTTTTAACACCATTGGGAAAGATTTGCACACAGACAACGGAATGAAAAATCGACGCCCAACCTGTACCGGCGGAATCTCACCCCTCCACATGGCATGGCATGACGTGGCAGCACCGAGCTAGGGGGGAAATGCTGACACAGCGCGCACGGAAATTCCCTAAAGTACCGTCGCGCGGGAAAATCAGCCATTCATACCATAGAGGGTGAATGATATTTTCCAAAACCCAAGCGGCACAAGGGCTTTCCATCCATAACAATTCCGTCCAACCCTACGCTACGCTGCTAAGGAACTCGCCGGGAAGAAATTGCATCACTCACCCTCCCAATTGCGTCCCCCGCATAACGGAGCAAGGGGACCAGAGCAGCGAAAATTACCCTTCGCCATTCGAGGCAGCATCGAACAACCCCGTTGGTTAAAAAATTAAACAAACAAACAGCCCGAACCGAAATGCCACCGAATGCCGCATCCCGCCACCGCCAGGGAAAATGCCGTCGCGCAATTTAATCCCCCCCCAAAAAAAAACGGTAGATCACTTTCGTCACACAATCATGGTGGTACGCAACGGGGTACACTACGCCGCACACCAAACGGGAGGGTAAGGTAGTGTGAAGGTTTGCGCGTGCGTTTTTTTTTTCTCTTGCTCATCGAAGTAAGCAAAGGTCTTTTCTCCCTTCGCGTGGCGGGCTCGGCAACGTAGAAGAAGTTCTGCTGAGCAAAGGGTGCCGTTGATGCCCGTTCACCGTTTGCGCACCAAACACATTTTCCCTCTGGGCTGGAAAATTGCATCTACGGAAAATATAAAGCCCTTCCGCATCATTTCACCTTCCGAAGGTGGGTTGGGATTTTCCCGCACTGGTGGGGGGTTTTTTTGCCTTCTTTTGTTGCTACTGCTGGCTGGTTCGATGGCTCGTCGGGTTTCGCTTCGATGACGAACTTTGCCCAGGGTTTTATTTTGTTCGGGCGGCCACAGAACCAGTGCCGCGACTAAAGCACTAAAAAAGGGGTCCTTCTGTGTGTGTGTGTGTTTGTATGCGCGTGTGACCATCAGTCCGACAGAACAGAAAGGACCCTGAGGATGGTGTGTGTGTGCGTTCCTTTTTTTTATTTTTTTATTTCATGCTTCTCAAACGCAAGTGAGAATAATGTGGCTTGATCCCTTTTTAAATAACGCAAGCGGAAAACTCATCGGCCGGCCCCGGCTCCCGGCCCGTGTGCCCGGTGCGTGTTGGGCGTGAGAATGCTCGTAGCGATTTTTCACCTCCACCTTCTTCCCATCCGCGCCTGCACATGAAGGAATTGTACCCGAACGGGGGAGGAAGGAGCACTGTGTATGGTTAACGAATGGTGTTACAAGGCAGGTTCGGTAAAATGAAATGATGAAAATTGCATCACTCCGAGGATGTGTGTGTGTTTGGAGGGAAAAAAACTATCAAACCGAGGTACGAGGAACGGGGACGGTGGACCGGACGGTGCATCTCATTCGTTAGCTTCTGTCCATATATTCTATCTCGCACATTGTAGGGTAGAGAAGAGCCATGGTGCGTTGGACAGTGCTTGGTATTGTGTTAAGGGCAGTTGATAAATTTATTTATTTTTTGTGATTATTGTTATAAATTTTATCTTTTAAGTGTGTGTTTTTTTGCACACCAGCAATAGCAATGTTATAATACGTTTATGAATAGGGCATTTTGCCACTGTGATGTTGTGATGTGCTACGTTATGTACCTCAGGCATCGGTCATGGGCTCAAGCCTAGAATGAACCATCCCCGCTAGCAAGGATTGACTATATCCTGCTGCGTGGTAATGCATTAAGTCTAGAAAGCCTGTATGTGCCGGCAATGGTCGCGTAGGACGTTACGCCAAATATAAGAAGCTCCTGTGGCTGCTAATATCCTGGATGGTAGATACTACCATCCAATACTCCAATACTAGTGCTTGATTTCACAAGTTGATATATCAGTGAAAATAGTAAGAATCACACGTTTGCTATCGAAAAGCTTATACATTCTGTTGACACAGTTTCCAGTAGCGCAAAGACAGCAATAAGGTGAAAGTTTTAGTTCAAATAAACAAATAAACGTAGACGGAATTTTGCTCCGTAATACCGAGCTATAAACACAATGTATGCAAAACTTTAAAACGGTGACACTGCTCGCCTAACTTGCTACTGCCCTGTAGCGCATGCAACCGTTTCCTCCCTTTGACAACTGTCACCTGATTCTTACCTTAAAGTCATTTTCCTTCGCTGTCAGTTTGCGTTTACATGTCCGGGTTGGACTGTTAGTATCCATAGCACTGCCTTTTTCCAACACACTCTTTGAACTACTAAATTGTCTAGATTAGCAGAAAAGCTAAACACTTTTTCGTAATTTATTCATACAGCTGGTAATTTACACCTGTTTAAATAGTATGTAGGGGTCGTCTATAAATTACTTACAGGGGTTTTCCGAGTCAATTTGCAATGTCTACAAGATTTTTACAAGATTTCCACAAGGACAGAGGAGGCGTGGTAGGCCCAAATTGAGGTGGCAAGATGGCGTGGAGGCGTCCGCCATTAAGGCCGGGATAACGGACTGGCAGACGAAGGCGCGAGACCGTGAGCGGTTTCAAACACTCCTGAGGCAGGCCAAGACCGCAAAGCGGTTGTAGTGCCGGATAAGTACAAGATTTTTCATTTATAGGGAGATGTTTTTAAACAGCTGTCAAATGTTGTAATTTCATCACAATATTTGTTCAGTTCTTCCTTATAATTTTCAATAGTTCTTTGTGTTGTGTTGAAAATCATGTGTAAGAACAGAAACTTTATTATGATGCGAATACACCATTTGACAGCTGTTGAAAAACATCTTGGAGACCGTGAATTATGATGAGCACATTCGAAAGTGACTTGGAAAACCCAGTAACGCCAAATGATACAATGTTTATTATTATGTATTTGATTATTTAACACATAGATTTGAAATATATTTTCAGTTTTTCTAATATTCAATAACGCTGATATCAAAGTCTTTTTCCCACACTTTAGAAACGCTGAATTTGGAGACATAGTCTTTCAGTCTATCTGACTCTGACTGTCTGAATCTGACTCTATTTAATTTCAATATTACGCCTCTCCCTATTAGCAATACTGCCATTTTATTCGGTTGAAAACAAATCATAATCCTGCTAACTATTGTTCATGCTCTCTGCAAATGTTACGCTATTTATGGGATAACCCCTTATGACCGTTAAGCTTCTAGTGGCTTGCAGGTTTACACACGACATGATTGCACTTACAGCTACACCCATCACCGTAGTGAAAATGCCCTTTATTTAGTCCCCATTCCATGACACCTTCACTGGCATGCGGCAAGTGCAATAAATGCTGCTGCTCACAACTGTTTACTCTTATTTTATGCGGCGTAACGGCTACACGTGTGCATGTGTGTACAGAGGGCAACGAAGACAACGCGTCACCTCTGGTACACTCCTGTGTCCGCCTCCCGTAGCACCCTCCTGTGATGCAATTTAGTGTCTGAGTCGCGTTGAGTTTATGTGTGTGTGTGCGGTAATATGAGGGAAAACTGTCGAGAACGCCGTCGCCACCGCAGAGGGGAAGTCGTTTCTGTTTTGTTATGCAAAATTTTATTACATTAATATCACTGAGTGACTTTCTTCGCGTTCTTTTGCTTCGTCTTTTTCCCCTCCTATCGACAAGCGATCTTTTCGTCCGCCGCTAGGAGAGTGAACCGTGTGCCTTCACCTGCCACACTATTCGTGATCTATGTGGCGCACCGTTTAAAGGTAACGCGATTTCCACGAAAAGGGTACATTGTTTGCAACGAGACGTCGTTGTCGATGAGTCATACCATTTCAATAATGCTGCATGCTCTTCAACTACCAAATCCTTATCCGAGCGGAGGTATCAGATTGCTAATGATTCTCGCATGATCTCGCACGATGAGCGAGTGACAGGCTTGCGATCGGGGTGTCATTTCCTTCACCAAAAAAAGGAACCGGGAAGGATTGCTCGATGGGAGGGATTTATTTAATTTTTCCGAATCAATTTCCCCGGCAAAGATGCACCACCATTTCGCACGGTCGTTGAATTGCCTCGAGAGTGTTTGCCTATGAATCGAGTTGGAGTTTAACAAATAGAAGAAAAAAAATCCTCTTCCTTCCTCGAACAACGTTCCATTTGAGCGTTATTGAAAAACGAAGCGATGGCACAAATCGGCAGGAAGGGGAGCTTTAGGTCGCTCAAAGCCCGCATCTTCCGGAAGGTGGCTTGCCTGGAAGTAATAGCATGTTTGTACGATGTGAATCAGCTCGGAACTCGGAAAAACCAATCAAATCGCAGAGTCTCTACAGAAACGTGATAATACCAGCAGCATTCGCCCTTCGCTCGTTACTCGTCAATTCTCGCCGCGACAGACAATTCCCGTGACTGGGATGAAGACTGTTAAATTAAAAAAAAACGGTTCAGACATCCATACCGACGGGATAAAACGGGATGGAGGAGAAGAAAACGGTTCTAATCCATCGATCGTTAAATCTTGCCTGGCTGGAATTAATCGTCTATTAAGGCAATTAAAACTGTTTCCAAAACTGTGGCACGGATCTTCCCCGTGAACTGATCGAAACTGGTGGGAGAGATGTTTACTTTTAATTGATTCAAATTATTTCATTTTCGACGGATTCTATTGATTAAGGGCTTTGAAAGATGAGCGCATTAAACTGAGGTGGAAAGGGGATGGAAGTTATGGGAAAGTTTTAAACCGCTCTTGATCGGGGCACTGTATTTTTATTTACTTTAGCGATGGTACTGCAGGATTCTTTGTGATTGTGGCCCGTTCAATATCGTTCTAACCAAAAAATAACCTTCTTCTCAGTGCAGACGTTTGTTATAAATTGAATAATGAGGGTCTTGTTGAGGAAGAAGACTGAATAATTATACCTTGTTTGGCGAACCTAAGGGTAACCAATAATGAGACATGGCAATTAAAGGAGATATTTATTAACGGTGAACTTATTAAGACATTCTACCCAGTTCATCTGAATAAAAAAGACATCTTATTGTACGGTTTTGTGATCTTCCTAATTTGAAAGGGGTTGAAATCATATGAAGGGAGAAAGAGAGAAAAAAATCATTAGAAATCCTTTGCATTTATGTTCATTGCATAACGTGTCCCTAAATAAATTGTGCTCTTCGGTTGATTGCAGTACCACATCTGGAGTGGTATCTGAGTTTGTGACACTGCCAGGGGACCTTTCATAACAAAAAAAAATCCTCTTAAGTAGGGTTGACGTACGGATAGGTGAACGCATTTCTGAAGTCGTTCAAGATTTCGCCTATCTAGGGTCAAAGGTTAACTCCATCAGCAGCTGAGTAACGCGCAAGGATGCTGGCTGCTATCGCGTCATTATGTTGCTGGAAGTTCGGCTCACGACGGTGGAAGCTGGGAATATGTCGTACCTGTATAGTACCAGTAGTCACATAAGCCTTAGAGCCTGAGGTTCAAATATGCTGAACCTCAATAAGGGGTGGTTGATCGGAAGATACTTAAAAGGAGTTGTAAGTAGAAGGAAAATTGAGAAGCCGCGACTACAACGAGTTATGAGAGCTTTACGGCAATCGGGTGAGCTGGCTTTGCTATAAACATGGAACCAGAAGGCAGAGCTCCTAAAGTCCTTTTTGGGCTATCCATGAGTATAGAGTGGCGGGTAAGTATGTAAGCAAGTATTGGAACTATGAGCATCTCGAATTCTTCCTCTCACTCTGAGTCACAATGATTAGAAATCTTCGAATAGGATCATGTTCAAATGTTGAAAAACTCATTTCAATCTGTATCCTTACAAATTCTGTATCCTTCAATTCTTCAAGTTGGCAAAAGAAGGATACAGTAGAAGTGTGACATTTAAATTACAATCCCAGACGCTGTTCTGTTAGGTCAAATATTAGACAAATGTGTATGTACGTGTTTACGACTTAAAGTATCTTGTGTACGAGCAATATTAACCTCCGCAATATTTTTCGAAGAAAAAAACACAAATGCGGTTTTGAAACATGATTTGTGACGATACAGGCTCAACGGAAAAGAAAAAATAACCTTTCGACTTTTAATTCAATTTAAAATAACCCAATCAACGTAAGCAAACGTCCCACAGCTACCCACTCACATAATATCCCAACATATCGCTCGCTCGCTGAACATCCTCTTAATAGAAGCATCTTGAGTGACACTTTGCAAATGAAATTAACTTTTCGTCAAACAGTCAACGCGTAATTCCGCTCACACATTCCGCTCCCGCCAATTACCATTATCGTGGATTATTATCCATACCCAACGGAAAATCGCTCCCGTATGGAAAATCCACCTGAAAAGCTGTGCAAGCGCTTCCTGCTTAATTTATAGTAGCTTTTCTCCCAAACACGTGGCTATTAAAATTTCTCTCCCACCACCATCACACTAAATCACTCGCCAAATCCTAGCCAGCAAGAGCAGGTAGGATCGGTTTCGGTACAAGTCTGGTGCATTGAAGGTTGCTGCTTTCCAACTTGCTGAGAGAAAGTCGCTCAAAAAAACAACAAACCATAAACCATGCGCTTAGTCAGCGGCGTAGGAAAACAACTGGCAAGTGTGGCAGCATATTTCCCGTACCTAATTATCGGCCCTTCGGCCCTACTCGTTATCCAGCTTATCCAGCTGAAAAGGAAGCTAATGACAAGCTGTGAGCTTGCCTCAAACGCTCGCTCGCTCGCTAACCATTGCGAAGAAATTGTTATCATTCGTGGCGTGCTGTTGTTTGGTGTTTTTGTTGTGCCTTTCTTTGTATCGTTTCCACTGTCATTCCGCTGTGAAACTGTGCCATTGTGAAAAGTCATTACTGGAAATTTATTACACCCCTAGATATTGGGCCCCGGACTTGGTTGCAGCCACCAAACGTGACAGCCGTGGTGTTTGATGCCGTTTTCATATATGTGCATTCGGTATCGGTATCGGATAGCCGCGCGTAACACAACAAAAAAGACAAACCGACAACCGTTAATGTCAAATTTCCACCACCACCAAACCAATGTATCTCCTGCACTGTTTTTTGGCATAAATATTGTGTCCACTAGCTGTCAACTGCCGGAGAAAAGTAATACGGAATGAATGATCTTCCTTTCTTTCCCCCCTTTTCGTCTGGTGGTGCGAGGTTCCAAGAAGGAGGACAGACAAACTCCCTGGTAATGATGGTTAAATTTATGTAATTCTTCCACCTCGAATGCCATCGGAAGAAAGCAGACGAGCAGAAGCGAAAGGCATAAATCACTCGACAAGTTGTTGTTTTTCCTCTCACTCACGCTTTCCCGTTTTGTGGTCGGGGTTTTTTCCTCCGGTGGCATTGCTCCTCGCATCTCGCGCGTCGAAAACGCACTTTTCATTACATTTCCCTTCCCTGTTTTTTCCGTTTCGTTTTGTGGCCCTTCCCTGGGTCCCGGTACCATCCCGCCGGGGGTGGTTGTATTACAACGTTTCCCTTCAACCCAAAATATGTTTCCAATTTTCCTGTGGCCCAATATTTGAATGTGCCCCGCACCCGGAACAAATTAAAATCCGAAATCCGACATTGGTTACGCTCTGCTCTGCTTACTGACGGGGGCTTGCTGACATTTCGACTTTCCTTTCCCCGGCCGGCCTATCAATCAGTGGAAAAAGTTCGATGCGAAATAAAAACGGAGGTCGTAAAGGAAATTGTAATTATCAAAACAAAAGTTGAACTGTTAAACATGCCGCTACGGAATCTGTTGGGGGGAAGAATTGAATGATTGGAATTTGGTGCGAGTTTTACGGTTTCCACCCTGGGGCAGAAAAAAAGGAAAAACAAAAAAAAACCCCATCCTTCAGGTGGGTTTTCTCAAACGTTACACATGTTTCAGATCCTGGTGACAACGAGTTGGTTTAGGGAGAAGTTCCTACCCGGTTGTTTGTTAGACAGAGCTACCACCATTATTACATTGAACGACGCCAACATTTGCTGGAAAACATAGAAGGAAAAAAGCAACGGAAAACAATCGACAGGAACACGATGGCACCCCGGAACGTACGGTAACGTCTAAAACGTCGTTCACCACGATAAGGAGGGGAAGATGTTTCGGAAATTGGAGAAGGTTAGAGTGCTCTGTAACGCAAACAGTGTCTAATGAAGGGTCTAACACGCTGGCAAACGCCTTGGCAACATTGGTTTATATTGATGCTCCATCTTCGAAGATCGCTGCAGGATGAAGAAGCCAGGTGGAAGGTAAAAGGTAATTTTGGACCATGTTTTTTTCTTTGTTGGACCCCGGCCACGAGCGATGGAGCAAAACGCTTCCCCCGATGTCATGGTTCATAAAGTTAATGGGGTTTTCAAGCTGCTTCCCAGCCACACTTGAACTTGACACTTGAAGCGCTTTCACTTAGCTGTGCCCTGCTTAGCAAAACTTTAAAGTGTACCCTTTTCCAAAGGCCATTAAAATCTTTGCCACGAAGAGTGACTGCCCGGAATGTTTAAACAGTGTGATTAAGGCATAACCGAGCACTCGAAATCATTAACACGCGCTCCTTACCGTTCCATCTGGCACCAAAGCCAGGGTGTGTCACAAACAACGGCTACACGCAGAGCTTTCTTGCCGACCACAAAAGCTCTCCCAATCCAAGGATGCCTTCCTCCCATATTCTTTGGAAAACATCTTGTAACGTAGGCTCACTTCATGGAAAGGCCACACTGACAAGAGTAGTTCCAAGAAGCTGAAGTCGCCCGAGTGTCTCTCATAAAATAATTCACATTTTATACCTTTTACGCCCTTGTTACGTCCTGGTCGTTTGGCAAAGGTTTTTACACCGCAAAAGGATGCGCAAGGTTGGGGCAACACACACACACACACTTACACACCTGTGAAGTAGGTAAGACAGTTGTATTTACCAGGAAGAACACATCATAACACGATCAAAGCACAGCTTCCGTTCCAGCTTACTGCATGCAGCATCCCCCCCACACCGGCTCCGTAATGAAAATGTGACGAGATTCTTAGTAACTGTCCAACAGCACGTGTGTATCCCGGTCACGGCACCGCACCACGTCCTAGTAAATTGATGTCCAATTTAATGCTGCCGCTGTCAATGGTTAATGAATCATAGTTACGGATGGGGGAAACGCTTCTGACGTGAGCGGGAACGTTCGGTGGCTTCAGTGGTTTGCCCTCCAGTTTTCTGGTTTCAAAGTTTTTACTCGAGTGCATCGTGTGGTGTATGTGGTGCGCACCGTCCGATCGTTGTGCGTTCACTACCAAATGGATATTGATGACCTTAGCTTTCATCTTGCTGCGGTAAAGAGCTACGGTACGGCCGTTTGGCACCGATAGGCCAGTTTCACTTCATTGACTGTAATTCTATTAATTCTAGCCGTGCTTTTGTGAAGTGGCAGCCCCCGTGCACACCCCTCATTAATATACAATTCCAATCGCCAAACCATTCATCATCTTCAGCACTGCTTCGAACTGCTCCGACGGTAACGATCCCTATCTCGGAGTCGTCCGGACATTGTGACAACATTGTGCAGTAAACCTATGATAAATAGCACGAGCACCAGGACGCATTTTCCCGGTTCTTAGTGGGGAAGTTGAAGGACGATGGGCTCCATTCCCCGTAGCTTTCTCTATGATGGTCGTAATGAGAAAATTGTGTTGTGTAAAGCAGTCAGCAGCGCTGGCTCAAGTGGTGGAGCCGGCATGCTCCCGAGGTCAACTACTGTCAAGTGCTTCCCTACCCACCATTCCGGGGCATGTAGGCAAATGGGGCGGGAGAGTGAAACGCATCGGCAATCTGTGTACATCACTCAGTGGTTTTATCAAACAGTTCCGCCGTCGGTCGGTACGAAACGAAAGTTTGCGCTTAATTAGTTCCATACGAGAGCCAAGGAAGCACAGCCATCGCTGGGCCTGGGGAACCAGCGCAGCTGCAGATGTTTTTCCACTCGAATGCAACTTCGTCATCGCTCTTGAAGCGACAACTAAAGCTTAATAAAGCGTACTCTCAAGAGTGTATATGGGAGCTGCTTCTAGTACACGCTGTGAAAGACAGACTGAGAGAGAGAGAGAGAGAGCGAGAGGAAGGGACGTGCCTTTGCTAGGCCATCTGTGAGACCATCCCGTACAGCCGCAATGCCTCATTAACTGCTGTAATCATGTTCATTAGTAGGAATCTCGGTGCACCCCGAAAAAGGGCCTTAGGTGACCTCGTTTCTCACGCAGAAGGGGCCCCTGCATGGGTAGACCCCCTCTTCAGGGACTTGGACGAAGCAAAAAAAAATGTCCAACTTTTCCCACACACAAACACACCAGTTGCGAAGGAGCCGGAATGTTGTGAGCAGATCTTATTTCGCTTACTTACAGCGTACACCCCAAAGCCATCTCATCTCACCAGGACCGCAGTGGTACGGAAATGTTTGGATCTAAAGCCCGTTACTCTAGAGCCTAGACCGCACTCCCTCTTAATGTCACTAACTGATGACATGCTTGACGAGTGCCGGAAGAATCGCTATCGCTCGCGGGGCAAGAGAAGTGGTGTATGAGAATTTAAAGAAACCCCGGAAAAGGAACCAAGAACCGGGCAAGTGGAGAGAGAAAAAAAGTCGCTCCTTGCCTACGGTCGCTTTCAGCATCCTTATTTGTTTAGTTTCATACCCCCTCCCCATTTGCGCACTGGTGCCGTAGGAGCATGCTTACTTTTTCGGTGCGTAATGCGCCCTGTGGGATTAATTAAGATGTGTAAGACGTGCTGTGGAACGGAGCAACCTGTGTGAAAAGACTCGGGGTTTTGATGCCGGTTGCTATGGTAACACATAGAGGGTTGGCAGCAAAGCACAAGCGCACAAGCGTTGAATGATGGCTCTTGGTGGAAGGTCTGTCCTTTCCCATTCTCAAGCCGAGTTTCCCCCCACAGTGTGACACAGTTTTTCCCGGACCTCGGGTAAGTTAGGTCGGGGACTCGCGCCATGCCTTCGTCAGGCCATCCCCGTACGTAACCAGATGTTGTTTGTTTGCAGTGGATGGAAAACCTGAAACCGTCGCCGAGGTCCTTTTTAACCAACCCAGGGGCTAAATTGAGGAAGTGAAGCAAAGGAAAGAAGAAAAAAAACTAACCTTATCGTACGTGTGTGTACTTCTTAGCGAGGGAACGTGGACCGGGCCGAGCGCGATGACAGCAGGGACACGTCGCGCAACGTCCAATGTGTGGAAAGTTCTTCCCGAGCAAATGGCCCAGAATTGGATGCGGTGAGGCTCAAGTGAGGTGGAAGAAGCGATCGGAGAAGAAAAAAAGAGCGTACACGCACAAATGAATGGTACCACACCGGTGTGCGGCTCGGATGACGATGACGGGACCGAGTGAAGTGTTGTTTATTTTACCGCTTCGAGTGGTTCGATGTGCAGTTGGGAAAAGATTAGAATCCCTCAAGAACCTCGTGCTCTATTCGCATGCGGGACTCCCAGTTACGCTTCTTCAATGTTTCTGTGTGTGTGTGTGTGTGTGTTTTTTTTTCGCCACCGGTCTTTTCCAGACAACTAGAGCGGTCTCTAACGTTCTTTACCATTTTTTAGCATAATCAAATTTTCTGTTACTGTTTTTTCAGGTCCCCGAGACCTCCGAAGCCTACGCTGCTGATGGGTTTCGCATGTTTGCTATCTATGCCCGGCACCCGAAACCTGGGCTCTCTCGCGAAGCCCCCTAGAATTCCCATCAAAACGGAGGGATTCTAGGCACCAAAATCGCGCGCGTGCACACACACACGTAGCGAACGGTCTGAAAAACCGGGGGGAAAAAAGATAATCCCATCGAAAACATCTTCCAACATTTCCCAGCCGTCCGAGGCGAGGCATGGTTTGCATTGATTAAGTGTTTCTTTTCAAAAACCTACGTCCCTCGCTTCCGAAGGATTTAAGGCCGACTGTTGTGAAGTATGAACAAAAAGGTCGGGCGAAAAAATATAAACCCCGCTGGAAGCACAAATCGATTGCATGCCGTATAATGGCGGCACAAAGCGGCATTAAACCGCTCCGGTGCCGGTATGTTTGGCTCCGGTATGTTTGGCCCACGCGTATACCTCGGCGTATGTGTGGAACTTCGTTTACTCGCTCGCAATTAGAACCCGAAAGAAGGCCCAGGCGAGTAAACGGCTTGTTTCGCGCGTTTGTTTGATGTTAATGTGGTTGGTATGTGCGGAGGTGCGTGGTGCGTAAGAAAGTGCGTAAAGCACGTGCGAAAGCTTCCAGCCAGCAGCCATTGGTAGTATGTGGCGGGGATAGAGCCGGAATGTTTGAAATTGAATTAATGTAAATGCCTGCTGACTGTGTACGATGTGTGCGGTATGCTGGGCGCCGCTTTGTAAATGCCAATCATTTACAAAACGAGCTTAAGAAGGGTGTTCCGAATCTTGCCCGCGTAATGATGGGTGCCGTAGCCAAGGAGCTGATAAGCACATGTGCTGGGAGGTCTTTGAGCAGTTGATGACACTGGTTTAATTTTGCGCTTTCAAAGGGAGATAGCATTTGGACTGTAGAAAGCATTTTGGTACCTTTCGAAATTTGGGAGTATAATTTTTGAAAGCTAAGTACTATTCCTTAAAACAAAAGTCATTGCATTTAATAATGATAGATGGAATTCGTATGCTCCATGCATAGAAGACGATCTCCCCGACATCTGATCATTTTTAAAGCTATTCTCACTTTTTGTTCAATTTGGAGTTTAGATTTGATCCATTAATTACTCAGGTGGCCTACACCGGACTCGTGGTACAGTCGTTAAGTCGAATGACTTAATAACATGCCCGTCATGGGCTCAAGCCTAGAATGGACCGTCCCTCCGTAGTATGCATTTTTGACTATCAGGCTGCTAATGATTTAAGTCTCGAAAGCCTGTGTAAACCGGCATGTATGGCTGCGTAGGACGTTACGTCAAATAGAAGAACAAGAAGGCCTATGTCAGAGTAAAATTGTTTTTTCATCCTTGAACGTTTCTCATTGGACAACTTGATTGCACTTTCATTGCATTGGACAAGTGGAAATGATGTGGAAGTACAATACATACGTATTATTTAATAATCATACAATCTTGAAGAGTCTTATGACTTAACATTATGCTTATCTTGGGAATAATACAGCTAAAATACTGCTTAGTCTAACAGAAGCTTAGACATCAGGATTGGATGGCTAACGTGGGCCGCTTAGCGTGTGTCGTGCCCGGGGCGTACGAGAGTGTGTAACGAGCAACCTGTCGAGCAGGGCTCCCACGGTACGGCTGGCCACACGCCTAGGTTGTTTTAGTGTATCTGTGCATGTTCATATTTTTTGTGCTCTATTTAGTATAGTGTTGAACAATAGCACCTAAAACAGCCAATGCACAACATACTTCTTGTAATTTCACATAATAAATCTCAAACAAAGACTAAGCCCCATACATCAATAGCCTCCGCGCTAGATTCTGCTTAGCGCCTGAATGTATGCAATTGATTTTTTATTTTTATATTGCATTTTACTATTATCTTTTGTGACGGTTTAAGTAAAAGCATTACAATTTTAAGTTACTATTATTTTCCACTTAAAAAAATATAACAAAAAAAATCGCAAATACCAACAAAAGACAAGACAACACCTTTTTTGTGTTCAGCACTGTATTCAACACGCTTTTGAACGCTTCGTTCAAACCGCCCCTACTTTTAACGAAGCAGCTGTCAAACGCTCATGCCGTGCCGTTTGACAGCAAAACAAATCCGCTCGCCGCACAGAAAAACAATCTGCTCGCACGTGGTTACCGGGCCGCGAGCTACAATTTCCCTATTTTTGTTTGCATTTAGTTATTGAAACGTTGTGAAATGGATTTAAAAGCAAGTAAGTTGTGCTCGGTTAGTATTTTTTCCCTCATATTCGACTCAACACGTATCGCTCGCTTACAGAAATACTCGAACACTTGGCCGACCCCAAGCGGGACTTCCTCGGCAACCTCACGTACGGCATGAAGCTGTGGAAATCGCCCAGCTTCTACTACATGTCCAAGTACGACATTGTGTTTAACTTCTTCCTGGACAATGTGGTCAGTTACTTCAGCACGATCAAACGGCTGGATCGGGCCGAGTTTGACGCGTGCTGGCAAACCATCAACAGCTTCCTGTTGCTCCCGTGCTCGGCCAATGCACTTCCCGCGACGATCGCGAGACGCCTGAAGCAGTGCCTAAAATCCCTGCACGAGCAGACAAACGAGCGAAGGGAGCAGCTGCTCGAAACCTTCCTCATCGTAGCGTTCGATGCGAAGTACAAAAACTTCTACAAGTTCGACTACCAAGCGTACGGCTCGGTGCTGTGCCTTGCCCTTGAGTACTACAAAACCTGCCTGCTGCAGCCGGGATCGATCGGCAAGGAGGTGGAGGAGAGGATAGTGGATCGCATCTTTGCCGACATTAAAATCTACGCCAAATCGGCCGCCGGCAGCAGCAGCTGGAAGAGCGCATTCGAGTCGTTTCTGACGCCGCTGGCCGAGGTGGTGCTGCTGCTGGAAGAGCGTGGCGTAATGCGCCGCGAGGAGTTGCTGGCGCTGTTTGAGCAGCACTACTTTACGCCCGACCGCGTCAGCAAGTACAATCGCACCGAGCCGGGCTCGGCGCAGCAGCAGTCGAGCCTGTTTATGGGCAGCTTCGATGTGCAGAAAATCCCACTGCACGTAATTGCGCTGCTGATGGAGGGCTTTGTCCGTGCGTACCGGGACCTGAAGCTGGAGGTGCTGCTGTTTTTGAAGTACTTCCTGCAGAATGTGTTCGTAGAGTCGAAGCGCTCGATACTGGCCGACAGCCGGCAGGTTTACGCGCTGACCAAGTACGTGTTTCGGCTGCTGCGCAAGTACTTCATCATGGTCGACCAGCAGCTGATGGTGGACTTTAACTTTACCGACATACTGACGGAGCAGCTGAAGCGTCAGCTGGAGCTGCAGTGTGTCACCTCCGAGACGGCAATGCGGGACTTTCTCGAGCTGATCTGCACGATCAACGAGTACAATCCGCTCGTGCTGGAGCACAGCATCGTGGACATTATACTGCGGGTAATGTTTGCGCGCAAAGGGCCGGAAACGCTGCGTTCGTACCAGACGATGCTGATGTCGACCGTGAGCATGTTCATGAAGCTGAACAAAAGCGAAAACCTGTGCGACGAGCTGTTCATGAAGCTGAGCGACTATCTGGAGGAGAACGAGCTGGACGAAGTGTTGCGCGAACTGCGCAAGGGAAGCGGTACGGGAAAGCGGAAAAATGAGCACGTTTCACCGAATAAAACGCCCGCGAAGAAGGCGAGACTATCGAATGGATCTGCTGTCCAGCCCAATGGGGCAGTGTCGGACACAACCGATACCGTGTACTGGCAGGTATTGTTCACCGAACAGGGAAACAGCAGCGAAGCCAAGCGTCGTGCGGTACAGCAGCGTGCCCAGGTGCAGCACAACTGTTGGCCCGAGCTTACCTTCGCTTGGCCGGACGCTGACGGCCGGCTAGGGGAAACGATGAAGGAGTACACCAAGCAGCTGCTAACGAAGCGCAGCCTTTCGTACTGGAAAAAGTTTATGATCCTGCTGACCGAACTGCTCGAGCTGGCGGAGGAGCCATCGGAGGGTACGCTGTTCCAGATCGAGCTAGCGCTGTGCTGGATGTGCTACTTCTTCTCCGGCAACACGCTGATCGAACATTCGAACCTGTTCTGGCCGCGGCTCGTCAGCAGCATGCAAGAGTTCGACCAGCTGCTGGGCACGATCGGGCGCAAACTGCTGCCGGAAGGGAAACATCTCGACAAACAGCTGTACGGTGCGTTTTTGAACGTGGTGTACTACTACGGCAACTACCGGATGATGGTGTTTTACTATCGGCCCGACTCGATCGAGGAAAGCAACTACGAGCAGCTGTACGGGTATTTGGGCGAGCCGGAGTGGCGCTTGATCGAGCAGCACGTCCCGGTGAAAGAAATTCCCTTGCTCAATCGAGTGTTGCTGCAGAAGCTGAGATTGTCGTACTTCAAGCAGAAACAAGAGGAGCGCGAGCAGGAGAGCCACGTGGAAAGGCACCGTATGGTTGGACGAATTTTAAACGATAAGACAGGCGAACGTTTTCGCCCGCTTTTGCTCGATCGTTCGACGAACGTTTGGTTTCTGGGGCTGATGGATAGGGAGCAGCGACGGCACGTCGCTTCCCTGCTGCTCGATCGCTCCTACTGTCCGCTGGAGGACGTTCACCACATCCTGGCGGAGGTTGCGTCCGATCACGATCTGCTCGAGGTGTTCCTGCTGGGAGCGTACGGAAAGATGGCCGATTTGCTCGCGTCCGTTGGAGGTAGTGTGGCGACGTTGAATGATCTTTCGTTTGAAACGCTGCTCGAACAGGAGGAAGGAGCTATTGTACCGCAGCTGAGGAAGCGGCTGGAACAGTGCGCAAGTAAACGCGACGCCGAAACAATCACCTTGCCCGAACCGATCGCGTACGGTTTGGGGCATCTCCTGGACGTGCTGGACGAGATACGCATCGATTCGTACGAGCAGGGCAAGAAATCGTTGCTCGTTGCAGCTCATCTGCTGCTGCTGGCCCATCTGATGAATGCTTCCAACGCGCAGCAGATGGCGGAACGGTTTAAAGGCCAGCTTATAAGTGAGTTGTGAAGCCATTGCTTCAATTAATGAGAATAATAATTGGTAAATAATTACAGGATTTATGCTGCTCGGAACGGCGACAAGCATGTCAGCGTTGGTGTCGGTAGAAACGCTGTTCCAGCTGTTCGGTGTGTCGCCCGTTGTGATCATTCTGCTGCAACAGCTGGTCGAACATCTGACGGAGCAAACGTTCGGGGAGCTGAAATCGATTTTGGCCAACTTTTCGCCCGCTAGCAACAAACACTTTGAGCTGCTGCTGTTGATCCACAATTTCGAGCAAAGGGTATGTCTTTTCAAAAGCGCAAAAAAAGCTTTAAAAGTATGTTGCAGCATTGTTCCTTTTTTTTCTTTTGACAGAATTTACCCCGCAGCCGCAAATCCCCCGTGGCTGTAGAGGAACGTATCGCCTTCCTGGACGATATGGTACGCGCGATTGACAAGTATTTGCTGCAGCAGGATGGGCGCAAGCAGCGCAAGAAAGATGCGGAAGGGTTCAATCTCGCCGTTAAGGCCTGCCTTACGACCATTCGCCACAAAGCGGAGCGTCAGGTTGAGATGGACGATGAGCTGCGTGAGCACGTGCTCGGTTACATCAACCAGGCGGTAAGAATACTTCCTAGAAAAAGGCTACAAAATCAATCGTTCACGTTTAATGCTGACAAAACAAATGAACTCTTCCAGATGAAAGTGTTTACGCACAACGCCGACATGCTGCTGACGCGTGCCCTCATCCACAAGGACTACCTGCAGCTCGAACCCGCGACGGTCGGCGCCATCGAGGAAAAGTGCTGGCAAACGTTCCTCGCGCTGATGCAGGGCAGGACGGCAGCGAAGGAGCAGCCTCAAGAAATGGCGCAGAACGAGGAAAACCCTTCCGTCAGCAAATCGGACGAACAGCTGAAACGCATCGAAACGATCATTACCGCACTGGTCGCTCACTTTACGGAGGAGCAGTACGCGGAGAAGCTGAACCTGCTGAACCGGATCGAGTTCACCGCCAGCCACGAGCAGCCGGGCTCGACGGCCCAACCACTGAAAACCACCCTGGCCGTGTTTAGCATCCTTTCGAAGAAGGGCCTGCCGAGCACGGTATCGAAGGAAACGTGCAAAGTGTTCGTGCGCTCGTTTGCGGCGGTCGTTGCCCGCGACCTGATGGGGCTGTGCGTGCTGAGCCACCATCTGCGCGATGCCGAGCTGCTGGACACGGTGCTGGAGTGCTTCGGGACGATCATCGGCAACAGGAAGCTGGCCCTCTTTCCCGCCCTGCTAGACTATGTGCTGCAGTTTCTGAGCGCGATCAGCATTGGCAAGCGGACGTCGATACAGACGGACGGCGAGCAGGCCGCCTTCTTCAAGCTGCACCGTGCGATGGGCCAGGTGATGTACGGGCTGCTGCAGGCCCGCTCCATGTACGTGGCGAGCCGGCTGCCCAGCTACATGCACGTGTACGAAGCGCTGCTCGGTGCGCTGATCTGCTACAAAGGGGACGCGGCGCTCGGCAAGAGTTTGACCAGCTTCGAGATACTGACCATATCGGATCTACTCTTACCGTTGCAGAGGTACTGGCATTAATTAATTTTGTTTTCCTTTTTACGTTGTCTAATGTAAATGAATGTCTCTCTCGTCGCGTAACAGGATCGTTAACATTGCGTGCAAGAAGCTCCAGAAGCAGCTGTACCTACTGGCGCCGTACGTGCTCGGCCAGATACTGCACACGATCGTGCAGTGCAAGCGGGCCACCACCGAGCACAACCGGATCGCCAGCAACGTGCACAGCGTGTGCTTCAGCCTGATCGCGATCTACGATTCGCACGCACCGTCCTATCTGTTGCGCACGCTGGACGAAAGCAGTCGCCTGCTGTTTACCGACATTACGAAGCGGTACGAACGGCGCACCGAGCGCTTCAACAGCCACAAGGTGAGAGGTAAGTCGCATTGAAGCAAAGGAACCAGAGCTGTAAACATTTATGTTTAGCAATGTAAGTAGTAATATTAATGGAAAAAGAAAAAGGTATCCTATCCCTTTCCCGGTTTATGGATAGTGAAAAGAAAGTGGAAGTATTGTTTGATTATTTTTTTTTTTGAGAAAATACTATCATTATACAAATTCTGCTAAATTTACTACGCTAAATTCCTACGCTATTTCTTACGCTTATTCCTATACTAATCCTACGCTGCACATGTAATACCGGGTATGGTTTGTCGACTGGAACTGAAACTGTATTAGTTCCAGCACTGGACCAAGTATTAAAGTATCGTTCCGAATCCGAATCCGGAAAAGTTCCAGGTACTGTTCTAGGAAATAAATTGAATAACAAGCTATTTCTGGAACGGTATTGGTTCATGATAGGTTCCAGGACCGGTATGGGTTCAGTATTAATTCCACGACTGGTACTGGTTCATAATAGATTCGAGGACCGGAATGGGTTCAGTATCAGTTCCACGACCGGTACTGGTTCATAATAGGTATAAGGACAGGTATGGGTTCAGTATCAGTTCCAGTACCAGTATGGGTTAATGATAGGTTCCAGGACCGGTATGGGTTTTTGATAGGTTTCAAGACCGGTATGGGTTCAGTATCAGTTCCACGACCGGTACTGGTTCATAATAGGTTCGAGGACAGGTATCGGTTCAGTATCAGTTCCAGGACCGGTACGGATTCATGATAGGTTCAAGGACAAGTATGGGTTTAGTATCAGTTCCAGTAACGGTAAGGGTTCCAAAACCGTTATGGGTTCAGTATCAGTTCCTGGATCAGTATGGATTCATGATAGGTTCCTGAACCAGTATCGGTTCTGTATCAGTTTCGGATACGGATTCATGATAGGTTTCAGCACAAGTATGAGTTCAGTATCAGTTCCAGTACCGGTATAGGTTCATCATAGGTTCCAGAACCGGTGTGGGTTTATGATTGGTTCTAGGACCGGTACGGGTTCATGATAGGTTCCAGGACCGGCATGGGTTTATGATCGATTCCAGAACAGATACGAGTTTTTGATCGGTTCCTGGACCGGCATTAGGTCATGTCAAGTTTTTGAATCAGAAAAGGTGAGGTATTGGTGCCAAAACCTATACGGGTTTGTTTTTGGTTTTAGGTATCTTAAAGAGTAGCCATAAGTACGTCATTTTAATTGGGTTCCGAGTCGATTATTTTCGGCACACTCTTTACAGTAAAAGTGTATCTATGAAAATTAGTTGCGTAGCCCTGTAACTTGGCCAAATTAACAATTTAATTTCCAAAATGGGTTAAATGGGATAAATTAATGAACAAAAGCTTAACAAGTGCCAATTACCACCGTTCGATTTGTTTCGTGTTAGTACTGTGTTTTATTATTATTATTCTCATTTACGCGTTAAATAGTGTATTGATTTAGTTAAATCTATAGGACTGCGCGGGCTCGACGATGTGTCACAACTAGATTCGTCTGTCCCCGCACACATTGCTACTGCTCAACTGCAACTTTCAACGTCAATCCTTACCAGCTAGACACAGGCCTTTTCCCTTCTTCGCCCTCCTACCACCGCGAAAGGCCTCTTCGTTGCGTGGCTGCTGTTGGCGTGCGTGCGTGCGCGCACTTGCTCTCTCCCACGCGCACACGCGTTAAGTCTAGAAGAATTGTTCGATTTTCCGTTTCCGCTCCGGGATTAGTTACGAAATTTAAGTTAGTTTTTTGTTCGCCAAAAAAAAAAACACCAAACAAAATGGGACTAGAGAAAAGTAAAACTAGCTGTAGCTGCATGGGCGGCGCGTGAGTGTCCTGTGCGCATCGCTAAACGATCTCGCGGTTGTGTGTATTATTCCCTCAGACCTTAAGGGTGTTGTTAATTCACTATTTCACTACCATTGTTACCACACTCACCGCAGCCGTACTGAAAAAAGGATCATTATCAGCCTGAAAGTGCCCGCGTATTTGCAGTCAATTGTCTATTTATGATTCTTTTCTTTCCCGTTTAAAATAGTTTCCCTACATCATATCTGCGTTCAACCTGAGCGAGGGTATTTTTCTTCCCCATTAGTATGTGCTGTGTGTTTGTGATTGAGTGATTGAGAAAATGGAGAAAATCCCTTTTTTCCCCTGTTAACAGCTAAGGCTTTGTACACGGGTGGGGTGTGGGGCGTAGAACTGTTCGGAGACTTATTTTACACCGCGATTAGTCGACAGTCTGGGAGAGGTTGTGTGGATGAAATGGTTGAATGGGCTGGAATTTCGTTATTTTTTTTTTTGTATCGCGTTTTTTTATATTTTTTTTTCACTCTCTTATTGCTAAACAGTTGCTTGTTCTTCTTGTTCTTGGCGTAGAATAAACCGACCTAAATAATGCCAGCCTTTTACAGGCTTTCTTAGACATGCGGTATGATGGCCCCTCCCCTTGCGGGTAATAGTCAAATTCGTCAACTACTACCCGCACGACAGGGTGACACTCAAAGTCCGCGGGAACGAATCTCACGAGCGGCCTTTCCGTCCTACCACTGGACCTGCCTGGACCGCCGAAAGCGGTAGAATTCATTTCAAACAAAGAAAGTTCATTTTCACCATTCACGCGATTGCACAAAACCATCCCTTCGCTATGCTGCGTGTCGCTTCTAAATTGTTTTCCCTTTTTGTGACGACAAAAAAAAACGACAAATGTGCCTTCTTCTACTACCGGAAGATAATGTATGTATTAGCTTAATGATTTTTTGTTTGTTGGTTTAGTCTTAATATGTGGTGGGGCCGGCCCCGCCCCCGTGGTGTAGTGTGTGGCCCGGCCCCGAGCGTTCCCACTTTTTTGATGCAACGTTGCTTTATCAGAAGAGCCGCGCACGTGGTAGTGTTTTTTTTTAGATAATAATTCTCCCTAGTCTACAATGAATTGCGATTTGTTGTGGCTGTTGTTGCTGCTGCTGCATTCCCCCCGCTCTCTTACGACATCATCTGCGACTGGCCCGGCGCTTGGGTGAGCGAGTGATACTGGGGCGGTTGTAGCTGCTGCTGCATGGGGGATTGCTGTTGTGCCGATTGCTGCTGCTGCTGCTGCTGCTGCTGGGCGGCAGTCGCGATTTGTGCCTGGCCAGCACGGGAGGTACTAGGGGAGGCGCCAGCGTCGGTACCGTTACCACCCTGCTGGCTCAGTTCCGCCTTCAGCCGGCGGGCAATGTGCGATCGGGTGTGCTTTCGGAGGTGATCCTTCCGGTAGAAGCCTGCAACAAAACAATGAAATACGAATTTAGAAGCAACATCCTCGAAGGAGGGGACGAGTGCACCGCTTACCCTTGCCACACTCCTGGCACACGTGCCGCTTCTCGCCGGAGTGTATGACAAAGTGGAGCGTCAGCTGCTCCTTGCGCTTGAACGCCTTCAGACAGATCGTGCAGGCGAACGGGCGCTCCGGGTTGTGGCTCTGCTTGTGGCGGGTCAGATGGTCCTTCCGCTTCAGCGCCGCGTTGCAGATGTCGCAGATGAAGCGGCGCTCCAGATTGTGCCCGATCAGGTGCTGCTCGAGCAGCTCCCGCTCCGGGTACGCCATCTGGCACTCCGGGCAGAGAAACAGCAAGCTGCCGTCCAGCGCCGTCCGCACCTGGATTTCGCCCGGCTTCGGGCGCGGTTTGCGCTCCTTCGGCGGTTTCTTCTTCTTCTTGCGCTTCTTCTTGTCGCCCGACGCGTCAGCGGCCGCGGCGCCTGCCGCACCGGTCGAGGAGGTAGCGGCCGCCGCCTGCACCCCGGACGGATGGCCGCCACCGAGCCCGGCGCCCTGCTGCTGCTGCTGCGGCTGACCGTGCTGGCCCGGGCCCTGCTGCCCCGGGTGGCCCAGAATGCTGGCAATGGTTTGCGAGGCGGGCAGCACCATGCCCGCACCGTTGTTGCTACCGTGGCCACCGCCGCCGTGGGCCTGCGACTGGGCCTGCGACATGTCCAGGCTGGTGAGTGGGTTCTGGGCCTCCTTCTTGATGTTCTCCGCCGAGTACTTGAGGAAGTGGTGCAGCGACAGGGGCAGCGCACTGCCGGGCAGATGGGAAAGATAGTCCGCTACGGAGGCGCCCGGTGTCAGCGACTGCCAGCTCGGGTTCTGCAGCACACGCTTGCTGTCTGCCTGCTGCAGCAGCGCACTGATGTCCTGGCTCAGCTCCTGCGCGCTCTGGGCGGCACCGTTGCTGCTGCTGCTGCCACCGCCCCCGGCCGAACTGTTGCCGACCGCCGACTGGTGGTACATGTTGCTGCCGCGCTGCTTGTGCTCCGGCACGTGCGCATGCTGGCTGTAGGGGTTCGAGTACTGGCCGCTCGTGGCGGTAGTGGTCGGGATGGACGCGTTGCCCGATCCGGCCCCGTGCCCGTTGTACTTGTTCGAGCTGGCGCTTCCACCGCCCGCCCCCCCGTTCCCGCCCGACTCCTGGCTGTCCCGGTGGAACTTGCCCAGAATGGGGGCATGGCTCTGGTTGAAGTGGGCCATGTTGACGTTCGAGTTGATGGAATGGTAGCGGTTGCTGGAGTCGTGCGAAGTCGTCGGTACGCTCGTGACCAGTCCCGAGCTGGCAAACTGATGAATTCCCGGTATCGTACCGGGAAAGTGTGTCCCGAACGGTGAAAAGTTCATCGCATCAAGCTAAAGTAGCTGTTTTTAGGGGGAGAAAAATAGGAAAAAGTACAATTAGAAAAAAAATCTATCTAGGTTTTCCAACATGAAAATGGCCTTAATATGATTTACACAAAAAAAAAATGAATCAAGACGTCAAAAAATTGCCCTAATTTCTACGTTCACGCTACTTTACTCTAAATTGCAAGAAAAAAAACGCACGAGGCAGAGTAGGGACGGATGAAGAACGGCTTCCATCAGAATGGGGGGGACGAAAAAGCACAGGGCAACGAGTTTGGGGCGGGTGTCATTTCATTCACAATTTTGATTTTAATTATGTACAGTGATGGTCATATTAATATGTCACTCGGGGCAGGTTATATTTTTAAAGACAATCAGGAGTAGTTCATCTTCACTATTTAAATTACATATAGAAGGCAATATTCGAGGCAATAAGAATAAGACGAGAATATTGTCTAAAGGTGCATTTTAGTGTGACATAGAATTTCAAAGTCTGTGACACTAAAATTGCTCATATTATCATTATATATGTTGAAAACAAAGGAAATATAATTTTACATAATATAACTTGAACTTGAGGATTTCAATTCAATCACGACCTAATCATTCGAATGACAATCTCAAAAGCAAGCATTAGCCATGTCAGTCTAACGTGTTTTATTAGAGGGAAAAAGTATCACATTAGTATCGATACTATCTGCTGTATTCCTGTATTCAATCTGGCTACGACTACAGGGACAGTGTTTGATGGACAATTTAGAGACACTTTTATTCCAAACTCACAGCAGAATGCAATGTTCTGATGATAAAATAAAGGGTTTCCCTTCTGAGCTTGATGAAGGCGGATTTTCTTAAACGTTCCCTTCTGAGCTTGAGCTTGAAGCCGGTTTTTCTTAACTTTACTTTTAACTTTTATCCCAGGATTGACTCGGTTTAAGTGTTAGTTTTTAACTTATAACAGTTATATAAAGACTCAATAATGTCTTAATGTTCCATTATTCCGAGGGTATTATTACACTTGCAGAGCGAATTTTTCTGTCAAATGAGGTCAGCGACAGACACATTCCGGAATTATTCATGTAATGCTATTACATTGCGTTTAATTAGCTAAAAATATTGTAAATGGTAATTTTTTCTACCATATTATGCCACACATAAACTCAACAAAAAGAACCGATTTTAATAATTTTTGATTTGTTTTTGAGCGAAAGCGAAACTTGTACTCCGTTACATATTAATCTTTTATCACTTCGAAACATTTCCATCAGTGTGTGTTTTGTGCGTTGACTTGTGCCACGATATTCATCTTTTCCCGTCCCGAGCGAAAGAAAATGGGTCCTTTACCGCCCCAATTGGATCCTTCGACATAGCAGGGAACGGGGGAGATGAGAAAGTGTGTGTGGAGGGGATTTAGGAAATTTAGGCCAAACGCCCTCTATCACAGTGCGTACACGAAGAAGTAAAGGCGAAGCAGTGGTGGTCGTAGTAGGCTCAGGGAAAACGGTACCGCACACGAAAAACAAGAATGAGAGAGAGAGAGAGAGGGAAAAGGCCGTATTTGGTTCGTGAGTATCCTGTTTGCCCACCGGCTGTTGTGCGTGTGCGTGCCTGCTTTTCCGGCTCGTAGTATTATTGCGTATTTACGGAAAAAGGGCGAGGACTGTGTGTTGTGCTGTGGTTGTATGGGTGGTGTGCGCGGCGTGTGTGGTGCCCTTACGACCCGACACCACCGTGGTGCGCACCACCGTCGGGGCCTCTCGCTCTTGCACTTGCTTTGCCCAAAAGAGCCTTTTGGTGTGTGGTGTGGTGTGCGTGACGGCAGCGCCAGCGTGAAGGCATTTTCCGAGCGCGAGTGGAAAAGTGCACGCGGGGCACGGGAAAATGGACGTGTTTGGGCGCCTACACGCACACTTGCCCGCCCCGGGCCGCACTCGGAAGAAGATGGTGGACGACGAACGCGCGACGTGTGCTGCGACGAAAGCTTCTTCTGCGGGTGAGCCGCACGGGCCCCGTTTTTCGCCCTTTTCTCCATTGGCAACGGGCGAAAACAATCAAACACAGCGGGTCAAACAGCGGGTGCGAGCGAGATGGGACGTGCGCGCGCGTGTGTGTGGGGCTTTGCCGAAAAATTCGACCCACGCGACACAGCACAAAATGGTGGTGGGAAACGAACGATGATGATGGAGTCGCCCTGTCGCCTACACGCGCCATCCCCCCCCCACCCCTCCGCTTTTGGGGCTGTGGAATCAATTCACTTTCACTTTTTCCACACACACACCCGGGTGGTTAGAGTAGGCCGTCCTTGTACCCTTTGCCGCGAGCGGCGCTTCACGGAGGGTCCACTGCTTTCGGGCACTGGGAGGGGCTGCCTTTTCTGGGAAGGAAGCGGAAAATTCAAAACAAAATCCCTTTCCACGAATTTGCGGGCCCTTCGCCACGCGCGTTACGGGTGCGTCGTAGTACACGGTGGCCATTGAGAAGCTTTCTTCTTCGCAGCTTTCTTGGAAGGTTGTGCTGCGTGCTTTTTTTGTCGTTTTTGGAGAAGATGAATGTTTTTTTTTTGGGGGGTGAATTTTCCTACCCTGCGCTTGTGACGCAGTAGACTGTCTATAGTGGGTGTTGTGTTTTTTGTTGGGATTTTCTTTTCTAAATGTCGACTGTGACGTAGTATTTTGTTTTTGCCAAAGGCCGTGAGGACTCACCAGGACACTTACTACGCTGCTTTGAGGTGTACGGGACAAAAAGGAGGAGCTTTTTTCACAATTGATTTTTGCAGAGGCAGATTTTTGATAAGATCTTTTCACTCTTTTTTCTAATTCAGTTCACTGCTTAGTTAAGCTTAACACACTTGATATCCTGATCTGTATTTTCTCGGTCCTTCCTGCTATTATACTAATTTTTTCTGTGCATTTTCACACTAGTAACACTGCCAAATTAAGCACACACTCACACACACACACACAGAGAGTGGCTAGGGCAGCAGCGGCGGTGTGGTTCGTGGACTTGCTGGCTGTTGGTATGGGACATCACTGGTGCTCTGCTGGTCGCCACGGTAGAGGCGCACCACACACAGGGAGCAGCAGAAGGGCCGAACCCAGTGCACGACCGGGACCGGGACATGCACACACACACATACGCGCGTTCTCTCTCTCGTCCGCGCCTCGTCGCCTCGCGCTTCTGTTGCGCCTGTGCCGCGCGCGCACTACACACTACGCGTCACACACTGGTATCCTTTTTGCGCCTCTTCGGATGCTTCTTCGGTTTCTTTTCCGTGCGACACCTCTTTTACCCACCCACCTACCACACACCCACACACACACACACAGTCACTTGGCAAAGTGTTCGATTTTATTACATCCTTGCGGGGGGAGCAAGCAAAAGCATCAATTCCAATCCAATCCGGTGAAAAAGGCGAATGTGCAAGCCCAATTTCTTATCGATTTACGAGCCAATGAAACTGCAACTTTGCGCTAGGTATCGAGGGTATTATCTTGAGAGGTGGCGATTGCAATCGCGCCCGAGAGATACACGTTTTCCGTGTCACGCAGCGTCGTGAGTCAACACGAAATGCACTTTGGCAGATCAAAACATTGGCCGCATAAACTTACATCCTGCCAGCAGTCACCAATTTGTTGCAGCTACTCCTTCATCCGTTGGCAAGGAAACAGTGGTTGGTTTACACTCTCTGCCCGCACTGTAAAACAGAACTGCGTTGTTATCAACAACCCGCCACCACACCACCAACCTTACTACACGGCCTACTACTACTACTGCTGCTGTGTTAACACACGCACCCAGCGCGCTGTTCTGCGCTTTTTCGCCGTCACTGATCGGCTGCTTTCGGGCTGGCCGAAAATAATACACACACACACGCACGCACAGGCCGCTTCTGCCACCAAACCTACCCGTTCGTTCTGGAGCGGATCCTGCGTACAGCATGTTTTGTAAACACTGCTGCTGCTGCTACTGCTGCTGCTGCTGCCGTCACCTTACCGCCCTACACAAGCCTAACTCTGCTGCAGCTCTCTTACTCGCTCTCTATCTCTCTCCCCTTCTTGCTTCCCGAGGACGACGGCACACAAACTGGACGAGCGTGTAACGGGGCGCAGTAAACCCTCTAGTGCGCGTGGTCGTAGTAGGCTTGTTTTTATCTCCCTCAAGCTCAAGCTCAAACTCTCGCTCTCTCTCACTCTCTTCTGTGCTTTATTAAATTGATTCGGAAAACAAAACGTAAATACACTAACGCACACGCACAACTAACTTTCCACCCACACACACACACGCGCGCGCCCGCGTAGGGCTTCTACGGGGTGAGACACCTCTTCTTTACGCAAAGAAGGATCGCGTGATGACGACACACTGCTGCTGCCTGCCTGCTTTGCTACGGGAGTTTTTCATCTCCCGCGCGTGTGCGCACCCCGCCAGACCGCTCTTCCCGTCACGGCTCTTGCTCCGCGTCGCCGTCGTTGTTGATTGTGTCGAATCCTTGTGCCCAAAAATAAAACCCGATACACCCAGGGTGTGCGTACATTAATGTGTTTCTCTGCGTTTGTGTGTGTGCGTTGATCACAATTTCATTCAGAAGTCTTCTCCCTCGCGTGTTCTCCGCTCCCTAGGAAATTTGCCCCTCGCTCGCTTTCTTCTCTCCACGGGCGTTGTGTTTGGTGCCGGGAGATATTTTTCATCTCCGATACACCACTCGCGCGCGTACCACTCTTGTAACGAATGGGGGAGGACGGCGCCCTGACGTCAACGACCTGGCAAACCGACCGCGTGCGCGTAATGAAACCACCGAAATTGTAGGGCTATTCGTACCTTTGTGTGCGTGTGTGTGTGTGGTGTATAAGGGTGAGGAACACATACGCGGGATGGCGATAAGCAGCCTTGCCGGGCCTATCAAATGCACAGCGCCACGTTCGCCATACGCCCAAGGGGGAAAAACGGCTAACACTTTTCGATAACTTCGGTGTGTGTGTGTGTGTGTGTGGATGATGTTGACGATGCATATTCTTATCGTAGTAAATGCCAACTTTACTCCCTACCCTATACCGACTTTTCGATTGCTGGTGCAGTGTTTTAAGATAGGGGGTTTAGGATGCGTGCGGAGTGAAGGTGAGAGATAGAGAAAGAAGAACAGGAAAATCCGCCGTTGTTTCACACACACGTGCGGACCATTAATTGCAGTATTAGAATGGATTGCATTGAAGCCACACTAGAGCTCAAGCCGGAGAGAGAATGCTATCTATTGGTAGAAATTGAAAAATAGGTGTTGCAAAGGATTATTAGCAACATTTTTAGTATTAGCAGAGCAACATACAAAATAAATGAAAAAAATAAATGAACACAATCAACTATTATTTATAACTTTTTTTTTCTCTATAAGATATCTTATTTTTTAAAGAACATTTTGACGATTGCAGTAAAGTTTAATTTGGAGTCAGTTACCGCCAGACCTCGAATATCGCGGATATTATTATACAAGAATACCAACACTAGAGGAACATGGACCAACAAACTTGTCGGGGTCTGTCTGGGTAATAAGGTTTAATGAAAATGCTCTGGCTGTATTGTTTCAATGGCAACAACATGATTTTATTACTGTTATCATATTCCAAAAAACGTGCAATCGTTCCGACTGGATTAAACAGTTGAACGCTATTTTAGTGATGGCTAAAGTTGGCAATCATCCGGAGTCCACTCGGATCCGACTAAGAAAATTTCGGAGCCAACTCCGGAAGGCAGATTCGACCAGCATTATTCAGACTCGTTCGAAATCGTCTAGTGTAGTCCGGAATTACCTGGAGACGGAGACGTCTGAAGTCGGAGTTGGGACGTGTTGGAGTCGACTATTCTGTTCTTAGAACAAACGTCTGTTTATCAAGTGCACGCACAAATCGAAACTACAGTTTGATTCCGATTTCATTCGACTACGACTCCGGATGACTACGACTCCGGACGACTCCGAACGGGACTAGTGGTTTCGATTTTTCTAAAGTCGGTATCGAACTAACAATAAACGGATGCGCTCTAGATAGCACAACATTCAAAGTTTAATCAATGAGTTTAATCCGACTGTACTCTGTTTTGATTGCGAAAATAGGGGGTTTCAGATTATTTAAAAAAAATACGTATAATATCAATGGAAGACAAAACAAATTTATAAACTAATTATAAACTAAAAAAACAAATTTATGTTTTTTTAAAGTAGTTGCGCCTTCAAGGGTTAACAATACCATGTGACAGTGGCTGTCAAAGTGTGTCCGAAAACAAGAGCTCAAATGTAAACAAAGCATTCGCAGAGCTGAAAGAAATCAACACTTTTGCGTAAAATTATTGCAAAATGAAGCCTGTGCTTCTATCTTTAGGTAAGTTAAAGCAGCCACTCTTGAAAAGTGACTGAAAACACTAGGGAAACACATAAAAACCAATCGATTTTTGTAGCTTTCCTGCTAGTCGTCAACAGTGCGGTAGCGTTCCGATTCAAGGGCTTGGAGTTTTACATGCAGCTGTGGAACGGTGAATTTCTCGAGTCGAACTCCTTCGGTGGGGACAACGTTGCGAAAGTGGCCGAGAAAGCAGAGGCCGTCGTCGAAAAAAAAGCGCCTGCGGTCTTTGTCTTAAAAAGCGGCCTGTACGATTACCTCACCTACTGGGACAAGGTGATGTGCTCGCTGGATCAAGGGAAGGATCAGGACGATTCGGACGGAGGTCGCAAATCGCCGCTGCGCGTGAACTGTACGCCGCTGGAGGGCAACGGAACGCTATACATCATCACCTCGCTGCAGGACATAGTGAAAGGGTTGTCACCGCACGCTGCCGCCACCAACGCGACCAACCGGAACGAGGTGAACAACTGCTTTCTGATGCTGTTCTACACCAAAACCTGCATCCACAGTGCGATGGTGGCGCCCCACTTTAACGCACTCGCCCGCCACTTTCCCGACCTGATGGTGACCGCGATCGATGCGCACAATTTCCACTTTCTCAACGCGGAGTTCGGCATCGTCGGGCTGCCGACGATCATGCTGTTCCACCAGGGCCGACCGCTGGTGCGGTACAACGGGACGGAAATGACGCTACTGTCGCTGGCCAAGTTCGTGACGCGTCACACGGGCATCGAGCCGCGGCTGGTGAATCAGAAGAGCGGCACGGCGACGGTGCTGCACTACATATCGGACGATTTTAAGGGCCCGCTGTCGAACAAGGTGGAGTACCGGACGGACTACTGGCTGTACGTGGCGTGGGCATTCATTCTCGTCTGCCTGAGCTACTACTTCTCCAAGTCCAGCCTGTACGCGCAGATCGTCGAGATGATCAAACGAAATTGGCGAGAATCGGCGGCCCAGCACGGATAGAAAGGGGGTCCTTTTGGCGGGAGTATGAGTGATTGTTTTAGCTATTCAGCTGTGTGTATGCTAGTTTAATTCTAAATTTAATAAAGTAGAGATTTGCCAATTAAACAGTCGTTCGTTACTGGGTGATAACGGTTAAGGCTTGAAAAGCAGCCTGGGACATTCAATGTAAAAAAAAAGAAACTTCAGCAAAAAAGAATCGATCGCGATCCTGCCAGGAGTCGAACCTGGAATCTTCTGATCCGTAGTCAGACGCGTTATCCATTGCGCCACAGGACCGTTGTGTCAGAGGAGAGATCTGAACGCCTTTTGTTGTCTACTCTGCAACAACCACTAAGCGACGGGCGTAATGACTGTCTCAGTGCGAAATGCATTCTCGTTTTTTGTGTTTTTTTTTTTTTTAATAGAGGCTCTTGTTTCACTTGCAATACCGCTTACCATCAGTCAGTGACCGACATGGGTCGACAGAAGATTTTGTTAAAAGTATGAAACATATTTGCACATGTTAACTTTTAAAACTGTAGCTTATTTGAACAGCAAAAACGTAGTCTTCGAAAAAATGGCCGAGATCAGGTTTTCTCTGGGTGCCCACTGATCTCAGGGTATGTGTTCCATCCTTGTCAAGGGGAGTGCTAACCTGCTCTCCTTTCAAATGACACGAAGCATCGAACAAATTCCACTGTATTTATACAACTCGCGTTCAAATCATGTTCTAGCGATTGCTAACGCGGAACACTACAACAGTCTCCGCCGCGACGAAATCGACCATCAATCGGCAACGATCCGTGGGCGATCCCCGACCGAGCCGCTTACGGAAGTTCTTGCACTGTGAAATCATTACCTCGCTTCTACTCTTTCCTCCCCTGTTAACACTGTCTCTTTGCTCCTGCTGAGAAATCAATTAAGTTCAGTTTTTGCTGAACATTTTAGATGCGCTTAAAGCCGCATCTGGTAGACGGATCATGGAAATGACGTTATGCTTGGGATGTAACCCCTCTAAAGGGGTTTGAGGCAAAAATACGGATGTTTTTGATGTTGTTTTGCTGTGATAAGCCAAATCGCTTAATCACTGACTTAAGCTAAGTCAGCCAACCTTTAATGTTGGTCATATATCTACTTGCATGAATGGTTTGAAGTGAATTTTATGCTGGAAAACCATTGCACAAACTCAAAAGCAGAAATATTGCACCCAAAAATTGACCCTAGGAAGTTGCGCAAATCAGAAGAAGTTCCCTACCTTTGCCACATCATGTCTGAAAAAGAGGAAAACAAAAATGGCCATTGTAACACACGCACACGCACACCTTCCTCTGCTGCACGGCTGCTTCCACCGGCGAATACATTACCTGCCGCTGTGTTGCTGTCCTGTGTAACTATTTCAATGCGATCGAGAGGCACCACAGAATCGTTGAAATGCAGTAAGAACAGTTTTTTTCTTCTAAAACTTCCACAATATTTGTAAACAAACTAGATGCATCCTTCGTTGTGTTTCTATTGAATGAAATGTTTACAAAAAAGTCGTTTCGTTAAGTGGCGTACCGTGGCCAAGCGTTTCGTGCCGTGTTGAAGCGTTTCTCGTTGACAGCCGAAACGCTGTTCTGTCATCGCACAGTGGGACCGGATCATTGGATTAAAGTTATATTTTTAATTTAGTTTCAAGTTTTTGTTAAATATAAAGATGAAATGGAGCTGAAAGGAACTGTTTTTGCATTTTTAAATTACTGAAATCTAATGAGAATACTTCAAATGGAAATATCCTGCTATAAATTGCAAGAATACTGGTATTTTTGAACAATTTGCCGTTTGTTCATTTATTGACCGATTTAAAAAAAAAACCCCAAAACTGCATTATCAAAAGTAAACAAACTTGCTCATGCATATCCTGCTCAGAAAACATTCTTTTCTTCAATACAACACTCCATTTTTGCATGTTTATTAGACAAAATGTCATCAAATATTGGTCAATACGTCTACCACTGTCCGCGGGTGACGTGTATTATTTTGCCGCAAAGAGCTTTTCGGACACACAGCTACGTACGTTCCGTGGGTGGGATCGTAAATCGGCCGAAAACGGGTCGAAATTCGTGTGTGAATTGTCGTTCTAGTGTTTAACTGTGTGCAGGTAGGTGCGAGCGTTCGGAAAATCCTAAAGTTTCACCGAGAAAGGTGCACTTGCAGTCCGTTTGGATGGTTTGTTTATGGCCCCCCAGCCCCGCGTACGGCAGTTGTGTTTTCGTTTTGCATTCGGCCAACTCATCAATTCCGTCACACCATCACAACACTGGCTGGGAGGATGGGAGCGTTAAGGGGGTGTCTTATTACAGCCCGTTGTAATGCTGTAATGTGATTTAAATATTCATTTTAAAGGCCTTTGCGTTTTAAGACACACGGTCTGCCCTTACGATCCGATTCTAATCCTCTGGCACGATAGAGTTCGTTGAACTTCCGGTGCTCCAGATTTGTAATGTCGCTTCCTCAAGTGTGTGTGTGTGTGTTATCCCATTAAATCATTCCCAACCATTCTCGCTCGTTCGCCTTCCCGTTGCAGTCAATTAATTAAGCGGAGATCACCATGAAGGTGAAGGAGCTGCAGAAGATGGTGAATGTGGCGTGGTCGCCGGCCCAGCAGGCCCCGATCATGCTGGCCGCCGGTACGGCCGCACAGCAGCTGGACGCATCGTTCAGCACGACGGCCGCCCTGGAGCTGTACTCGATCAATCTGGCCGATCCGAGCTACGATCTGGAGCTGAAGGGCAGCCAGCCGAGCACACATCGCTTCCACAAGCTGCTCTGGTCCCCGCTGGCGCCCGCTGGTGGCGGCGAGCCGGCGGCGGCGGCAGCCGGCGCCAGCCCCAGCGGCCTGATCACCGGCGGCTGCGAGAGTGGCGTGCTGCAGGTGTACAACGTGGCCCAGCTGCTGGCGGGACAGAACGCGCTGGTCGCGCAGCAGGAAAAGCACCAGGGCGCGGTCCGCAGCCTCGACTACAACCCCTTCCAGCACAATTTGGTCGCGAGCGGTGCCTCGGAGTCGGAAATTTTCATCTGGGATCTCAACAACACGGCCGTACCGATGAGCCCGGGCGCCAAGGTGACGCCGCACGAGGACGTGCAGGGGTTGGCGTGGAACCGGCAGGTGCAGCACATACTCGCGTCCGTGTTTCCCTCGCGCTGCGTGATCTGGGATCTGCGCAAGAACGAGCCGATCATCAAGCTGAGCGACACGCAGTCGCGCATCCGCTGGCGGGTCGCCCAGTGGCACCCGGAGGTGGCGACGCAGCTGTGGCTCGCCAGCGAGGAGGACCAGTCGCCGACGGTGCAGCTGTGGGACCTGCGGTACGCGACCGCACCGGCCAAAACGTTCCAGATACACCATCGGGGCGTGCTCGGGCTGACCTGGTGCCCGAAGGATCACGATCTGGTGGCGTCGTGCGGGAAGGACAACCGCATCATCTGCTGGAACCAGAACACGGAGGACCCGAACGGCGAGATACTGTCCGAGCTGGCGACGACGAACCAGTGGAACTTCGATGTGGCCTGGTGTCCCCGCAATCCGGCCCTGCTGGCCGGCTCGAGCTTCGACGGGAACGTGACGATCTACTCGATACACGGCGGCGTGCACCAGCAGGTGCAGACGAGCAACAAGATTGCCGACTCGTTCCCGGGCATGGAGCACATTGGCCACGAGCCGAGCCAGTCGGTGCCGGTACAGTCGCACGGTCCGGTGGCGAACGATCTGAAGCGCCCGCCGCGCTGGATGAGGAGGCCGGCTGGCGCCTGCTTTGGGGTGAGTCGGGCTCCTTCGTTACTTTAAATGTTAAACGCTTTTGTGTGTAAAATGACAATTTCGAATCGTTTCAGTTCGGTGGAAAACTAGTCACCTTTAACGGGGCGAGCCGCACGGTGACGATCAATCAGGTCATTACCGATCCGGAGCTGGTGGAACGGTCCAACCAGCTCGAGCGGGTGCTAAGCGAGGGCAACTTTGCCGACTACTGCCGGCAGAAGGCGGACCAAACGAACGATCAGCATTCGCGGTTCATGTGGTACTTCCTGAAGGCAAACTTTGAGGATGATCCGCACGCGGAAATGCTTAATCTGCTTGGTAGGTGCACAGGGGGAAACCAGTCATCGTTTTGCCTTGCTATTTAATTAAAATATGCGTTTTTCCATTCCATTTTAGGCTACCAGGCAGACGATACGGCTAATAAGTTTAAAAAGTACGTTGTCGATGGACCGAAGGGAGACGAATCGAACCCGGTCGATGGGCTGACCGATCAGATGGCCGGTCTTAGTCGGGTAAGGATCGCCGTGTTTGGCCACTTTTATTTCGTACGATTCGTTTAATGGTTTCCTTGTTTTTCGATTAGTTTTGCAATATTCTTGCACACTTTGTTGGTTTTGTTCTTCGTTTTACACAGTCTAATAGCTCTTTTCATACTTTTGTTCGATAAACTCGTTACGTTTTCCACGTTTTTTTTCCTCGATTGCGCTTGTAATATATGCAGCGCTTTTTGCGTTTATTTTTTCGTAATTATGGCTTTCTAATGCTCACATGGAAATTAACATCTACCGTCACTGTTTGTCGTTTTTTTTCTTAAACTGCGACGTGCGATCGTTTTTGCTGCTATAAAACAAAACAAAAATGTCCGTTTGTGCGTGTGTATGTGTCTGCGTGCGTGTTGTATGTATGTGTGTGTGTAGAATTATTCAACCGAAACGGAAACCAGTACAGACGATAGTACTGATCTATCGGTAAGCTACAGTTTGCTCCATTTTGTGCTGTTGTTTTTGATCACTGGTAGTTTGTTTACTTTCGGTAAATTATTCTTTGGCTCGTGGAAGGCTATGTTTTTGAATGATAGAAACCATTACTTTCATGATGTTTTGTATGTAAATTTTACAAATTAAAAGTATTTTTATCTATTTGCCTATTTTTTCATTTTATTTGTAATAAGTCAAGGCAAGTCAGCTTTTTATTTATCGGTTGTGCTGGCGCAAATGTTTTTTTTTTTTATTTTTATTTTAAATGTATTACTATCTTAAATATTACATTGCTGTATTGTGTTTGCACCTTTATTTAATAATTGATTGAAGCGTTTATTACGTTTTAAGCTACAATTTTAAAATATTTTAACGAAATATATTTAAAGTAACATACTGCTCATTAGTATTCCCTAGCTTGCAGCTACTAAATCATACATAGAAAAATGCTGTAAAATGTGTAATTTATAGACATTTGATTTGAACAACATTTTTAAAGAATAATTTAAAATATCACTTTTTCCAAATATTCAATTGTGCTGCACAGGGATTTTCACTATATCTGAAGATGTTAGCACATGTGCCTGTGAAGTGTATTATTGCTTCACGTGGAACCTGTTAGAACCTGTCGCCAAATAGTTCATAAATGTCCTGATACATAATTTAGACTCTTTTAGAGTATAATTCAACTTACAATATTTTAATTCCCGTTTGTGAACAATTTTTGCAAATGCATGGTTCAAAGATTATCCTACTGTTTGGTTCTTCTTATTCTAATTTTTACAATGTATCTTCAACAATTAATAATTCTCCATATTTCCCTTACAAAAAACAGATGACAGATAATAACGCTGTGTTCGACGCGATTGCCGCCGGCAAACAGGCAACGGATGGGCAGAACGCCTCCGCCACCAGCAAACAGAACGGCACCGGTGGTAGTGAAATTCCGTACAAAATCCGTACCGGTCAGGATAAGGAGGGTTTGATTTGTGAGGCACTGCTCACCGGCAACCTGGAGGCTGCGATCGAGCTGTGCATGCAGACGGGCAAGACGAGCGAAGCGTTAATCCTCGCCATGAACAGTGAGTGACGCGGGGTCGTTGGGGTGTTTTCCATGAAGCAGCATATTAATCCGTTCGGTGTCTCATCCGTTGTAGGTGGTTCGGATTTGCTGGCCAAGGTACAGTACCGCTACCTGCGGGACAACGAAAACTATCTGTCCAACCTGATCTCCGCGCTGGTGCTGTGCGATTGGACCGGTGTCGTGACGCAGTGCACGATCGACTCGTGGAAGGAGGCGCTGGTGGCCGCCATCACGCACTGCAAGCACCAGCTGCCGCTGCTCTGCGAACGGTTGGGCGAGCGGCTGCAGGGGGAAGCGGTCAGCAATGCCGATCTGGCCCGGAATGCCATTCTGTGCTACATTTGTGCCGGCAGCACTGAGCGGCTGGTCGAAGCGTGGCAGCTGTCGAAGGGCGGTCAGCCGAGCAACGATCCGGCTACGGGTGAGGATGAGCTGGATAAGAACAACAACAGCAACCGGGACCTGCAGGAGCTGGTGGAGGTGTCGATGCTGCTGCAAAAGGCGCTGGAGAAGCAGGGACGCTCGGCACCGGCTGTCGGCAAGCTGGCCGATCTGTTGTCGCAGTACGCAAGGTTGCTGGCGGCGCAGGGTTCGCTACCATCCGCGCTAACGTATTTGGGCAATTCGACCGACCCGGAGATGGAAGAGCTTCGCGAGCGTCTCTATTACGCCCTTGGACACAAAACTTACACGCCGGCTGCACCGACAAGACCACAATACGCCTCCCAGCAGCAGCAGCAGCAGCCACCCTTCAATCCAATGTTCCCCACGATCGGCCAAGCGGCCAAGATGAAGGCGTACGGTCAATCGATGCCACCGGCACCGATGCCAACGCTCAATCCGGTGTCCACGATGCCCCAGCAGCCGAGCTGGTCCACCTCACCGTTCCAGCAGCCGCCGATGGGTATGCCCCCGGCAGCGGCCCCTGTTGCTCCGCCCCCGCTAGCCACGAAACCGCCCGTTGGGCCACCGCCACCGGCCACCGGGAACGATCTTTCGCAACCTCCGCGACCCTCCAGCGTTAGCTCGCAGCCGGGCGGTGGCACCCTAAGCCGCGCTAAGTACGTGCTCGATCCGTCGGTCACGTCCGGGCCGAACTATGGCCAAACGAACGCAAACTTCTACAACCCGATGGCTTACCAGTCCCAGCAGCCGGCCAGCAATGCATCGGCGCAGCCACCGAGCTTCTACAATCCGGCCCAGCCGGCGCAGAACAACAACTTTAAACCGTTCACACCGGCACCGCTAGTGCAGGCGCCACCATATCTTCCCGGTGTGTCTCCGCTGGATGTTACGCAGTCGCAGCAACAACAGCAGCCCGGCATGGGATATCCACCACCGCCGTCGCAAGCTGCCGGCCCTCCAATGGGCAACGTGCAGAGGAATCCGACGCCACCACCGGGCTGGAACGATCCGCCGGCGCTGAAGAGCTCTAGCAGACCTCAGGTGAGTCGTGGTGTGGAAGAAGGATTCGTTGTTGGTCGTTTATTTAAACATAGGAATCCATCAGGATGTGTAGGAGCCCCACTTATGTATCGTTTTGTGGTAATATTTAGGCTAGGAATTATTTATGTTCATCCCTTCCTAACCTCTTTTCCCTATTTGCAAATGGTCTAGGATCTGTTTTGATTCAATTTTCTATTATTTACATCTATTGTATTATAATGTTTCGTTTCTTTCCTCTTTTCTATTAACTATCCCTTACCATCCCTTATTCTTTTCCACACCGTTGCTTTAACTGTTTCTATTTGCTTCTTTTTTGTCAATTACGTCCTCACTCCTCGTTTTCTGCTACATTTCTGTCTCTTTTCTTATTTTATTTACTTCTCTCCTTTTCTATCTGTGTGTTTGTATGTATACGCTCGTCTGTCTTTCTCGTGCGTTTCGGTTGCTGCTTTTTCGCAGTATTGCGAGCAGTACGAAATGTCCGCCGTCCATGCCGGCACCAGACGATGGCGCCGCATTATCGAATCGCACACGAACGATCATTCGAACCGTTCCTCGCCGCAGGTTAGCGAACTGTTTCTGAACTTTGTTGTGTCTGTGTGTGCGTGTTTCGTTTCCGAGGTTTTGTTTTGTTTCTGTGTTACGTTTCTTTATTCCAGTTTATCTTCTTCTTCTTCTCTTTTGATTGTCAATTTTCTTGTTTGCTTACACATTGTACTTCTTTCATGGCATGAAGTACTTCAACTTTAACGTCAGTTTTGAATTTTTTCATGTTTAGTTTGAAGTTTTCATTCGTTTTCTCAAATTTCGTTAACTATTATCAATTTACATTTTTTATACTTTACAATTGTTTAGTTATTAACTCCTTAGTTTAACTAAAATGTTTGTTCCAATCTCAAAAACAATCTTATTTCAAATATTTGCTTTTTTATATTTCACTCAGTAAGGCTTATCGATATCTCTTTATCCTCATCTCCTTCATCACTTTTCTATTGTAATTGTATTTGCTTTTAGAAAACATGTATGATATTTTTTTATTGATCTTTTCTTAATAATTGTTTTTACTATTTTGAACTTGTGTTTCTATAAATGTTTGGTTAATAATTTCTTTTAACATTCAAACCAACTTCTAAACAGAATCTCTTAGGAAACTCTGCAACAAATCTGGACCTTATTGTACATGTTTCCAATATCTTTCGCTAACGCCCTTTTGGCCTGCGTGTTGGCTTACCTCTCGTGCACTACTACACTGTTGGACTGCTTTCCCTCCTTTTAATATCGCTTTCAAAGATGTCTTTATCAACCCGCTCAATCTCCCTCCAATAGCTCTTAGGCAGCAGTTTGAGCTTTAGTTTGGCTTGCCGTTCAATAGGAACAGTTCGTTACGACTTTTTGCCTCTGCCCCGCCGAGGTTGGTTTGGACAGCTTATGCTAATGCTTTTTCTCCCACGTCTTTTCCCCCATATCGTCTCCGTTTGTTTTTGTTTTTTTTTTTTCAAAACACCGTTCCAATAGCCCAAGGCGGAACCGAGCATTATGGCACCGATCACGTCACCACTGCCGGGCGGTTTGGCCCCATCGAACGGCTACCCCGATCCGAACAGTAACTACATGCAGGGCAACACCGGTCAGCAGTACATGGCAGCACCACAGCAGCCCACCGCCACCATGTACAGCCCGGCGATGGGAATGGGTGGCCAACAGCCGCCGGCAGCATCGCCCCAGTCGACGATCAACTATCAAAACTTCCAGCCAACGCTAGCACCATCCACGTACCAGCAGCCGACGGTGGCCGGCACGGGCCAGACGGGTGGCGTGTATTATCCGGGCGCACAGCCGATGGATGGTGGTGCGATGCAGCAGCAGCAACAGCAACCCGTTGCACCGGCACCGGCTGCACCGGAACCACCGAAGCAAAAGCCACCGCTACCGGAGCAGTACGTGTTCATGCAGACAGTATTCGAGGAGCTGAAGAAGCAGTGCGTCGCATCTGCAGGCAATCCGGTACGGTGGAGCGAGGTGTCTGTTATCGATAGCAAATACAGTATTTTAATGAAATTTCTGTTGTCTATTTTCTAGCAAACGAAACGGAAGCTGGAAGATGTCTCGAAACGGCTTGAAATGTTGTACGATTTGCTGCGAGAGAATCGGGTAAGCGATATGCGCTAGGGTCAGTCATGTACACCATTGACACTTTCTCCCCTCCTGTTTTTGTTCAGCTCTCGCAAAACACTCTCAACTCGCTGAACCAGCTGGTGGCCCTGGTACAGGCCGGCGACTACGCCAACGGTATCGGGCTCCACACGCAGATGGTGTCCGGGCCGGACTTTGCCCAGATCGCCAGCTTCATGCCCGGCATTAAGGTGCTGCTCCAGTCGGCGATGCAGCTGCAGGTCTACCTCCGATAAGGCCGGTCGGTTTAGAAATGCATTTTCTCTCAATGCGCGCGCCCGCCGCATTGCAATATGTGGTTTTCCGGGAGTTCTCAAAGCGTGGAACACTTTTTTGACTCTTTCCTATTGGAAATGATCTTTATATGTTGGAAATTGGACTCTATAGCACGCTTGTTGAAAAAATCCAATAGGAAATTTATAGGAACCTGTCCTAAAAGGGTGTAATAGAGTCCAATTTTTAAACGTAAGTTCACTTCCAATAAGCGTCAAGGTAGGAAGTCCCACAACTATAGGAATCCCTGGAAAACCCTATAATTGTTGGTGTATTTAATTGTTCGATGAAAAAAAGCGTGCGCCATTATCCATTACCGATTATCGCGATCATGATCGTGATGAATTAGATTGATCTATAGTAATGCTTATTTTTGTTTTGCGAATGGAGAGGGCATTAGTTCATTATTACAAGCAAACAGAGAGAAAAAAAAACAGCAACATACGTGTATAATCCCGTGCTCTAATGTTTAGTTTTTGATAACCCGAAATGAATAAAACCATCTATTTACATTATGCTATGATTATAATAACCTTACAAAGTATAGCGAAAAGAGTGTTACGAAACAACCATTCGTTTTGTTTTTCTCTTAATTCATTGAAGTTTCACAAAGCCCGCAACCGAAACTGATAGTGTTAAATTAATCACTTTAAAATAGGGTGTGCCAGAACGGTGGGTGGCAAATTAAGGTGGCTCTTTAGCGTGTCGTCCGGCAATAAGCGACCGGTGTGCTAATTATCGTCGCTAATCGTTGTAATCGTTTTCGATGATAATATCGAACACGGAGGGCAATTAGTACGCGGTGCACGGTGCCGTTTTGCTGAAACAAAAAGAGAAGGTGCTAACAAGCCCGATCTGGATCGCGATGCCGTGTGTCGTGTGTCGTGTGATCTGCATAATTTCAGCTTTTCCACGGTTTGATGTAAATTTTGAGTAGAATCAAGTCGCAACGTTTCAAGAAAAGTCCTCAAGTCTTCAACTAAAGATAATTTTATTGTCAGGCACCTGTTTTATATACTTATTGATTAATTTGTCATCATTTGCCACCATCGGGTTTGGTTAAAAATCAAGCTCAAATTATTTAAAATTACTGTAACAATTACTGCAAGGCACGTCACACGTGCCCGCCAGTAAGCGAATATAATTTGAATATTTATTGCATACTACGCCCTTATTTGTTTCTTTTACCTATGTATGTATAAAATAGCTCTAATTATAGACAGTTTTTTTGGAAAACAACAAAAGCAAAAAACATACCCTAGAAATGACAATTAGAAAACAGTTGATAGAAAAGCATGGAATTAAAAAAAAACAGGAATGCGCGAATTAAATAAGAGAAGAACAAACAATAGTCTAAATACAAGTTAAAAAAGGACTACACGTAATTACAACTAAAACAAAACTTTAACATATTTGCACGCAGTTTTTTCCTCTCCCTCCTTTTCCACCTTCATAAGCTCTCCTTTATATGTAACCCTCTTAATTGGCCTTTTATTGGCGTGTGTTTGGCAAATACCGTTTAGCTATTATTGATAGAGGGAGGATGCGAGATTGCACAGCGAAAGCGGAATGCGTAGCGTAAGCATGGGACAAGATTCGGACAAGAGATTTTCTGTTAGTACAGTGTGGAATGATGATAATGCAAGAAGAAGAAGGGCCTAAGACAAAGCGGCACTATCATTAGTTGGTCGATCGTTCCGGCTCGGCGTAGCCCGATCCGATCACGCGTAGGAACAACGAGACGATGTAGATCACCGCCAGCGTCAGCGCGGTAATGCTCACCCACCCGGTGACGGAGATTTCCGGCTGCGGCGGATGCACGTGATCCTGCAGCCCGAGCCAGCCGCCCCGCTCCACCAGCCACCCGCTCAGATCCTCCTCGATCACGTCGGCCGTCCCCTCGATCAGCTGCTGCAGGTAGTCCGCGTGGTCCTGCCGCACGCAGTCGACCGCCAGCCCGCCCGCGATGGCGAACAGCGATATCACCTTGCCCCAGGTGATGCCACTCTTGAACAGATCCTTCGCCACCACGTGCAGCAGGTAGCCGACCGTGTCCGGTTCCGTCAGCTCGCCCCACGGCTCGTTCGAGATCTGCCGGCTGACGTTGCTGTACAGCCGGGGGTGCATCCGCTCCAGCTCCTCGCCCATCCCGTTCAGTATGGGCAGTGCTTCGCGGACCACGGCCCCGCCACCGATGCCGCCGCTGCCCGCCATGCAGTGTTCCATCGAGTTGCGCAAACGCTGCAGGATCTTCCGGTTGAGCAGCCCGCTGCGTTTGAGCCGCGCGCGTATGTACTCACCGCAAAGGCATTTTCCCTGCGTGCGAAAACGGAAAGCAAAAGGTGAGTTCGTGTTCGTTTGATTAACAGCTTCCGCAATAACCTTGGCGCAGCAGCAGCAGCCGCTCTCACCTGATTGATAACGTCCTGGCTGGTGGTGAGATGGTGGATGGGGCTCCGTTTGTTCGTCCAGCCGACCACCCCACCGGCGCTGCCCCCCGATACGGCCCCGATCGCGGCGGCTGCGGCAACGGCCGCGGCCACTATCGGCGACCGAGGGGACTGTTGCTGCGGCTGATGCTGCTGGTGGAATGCTCCAGCCGTCGATGACATTGTTACGGCACACCGCACTCTCTCGCTCTCTCTCTATCGCTCAAGAAGAAGCTGGACGACAACCAACAACAACAACAACGGTGTCAACGACGGTCATCCCGCAATCGATGGTCACAACTTCCGCGGGTTGCTCGGCCTCGGATGCTTAGGGGTGGATTTCGTAGAATCCTCCACCTTCTGCTGCTGCTGCTGCTGATTCGAACACTGAAAGAGAGGGAGAGAGAGGCCAACTCGTAAGCGGGACGGGGTTGGGAAAACTCAACAGAACTCCTCCGCCAAAAGGTTACCTTCTAGGGCAGCAAAACGATGAGATTTGTTTGGCATAAGGCAGCCGTCGCCCGTCCGCTCCGTCCGTACGTTCGCCGATAATCGTTCACTTGATCATCGTGATCGCCCTGCTGCATGGAAGGTGGGGGCCAACGGGAACCCTCTGCTCTGTTGTGTTGTGTCACCGAATGTTTTGTGTGCCTTCCCTTCTCTTGCATTTGGGTCTATTGCATCGAAATATTGCTTTCCAAAATTATGATTTTTTCGGCATTTCGATATAAAACTTGTCCTATGATGTGTAGTATTTTTATAAAGTAAATTAGTTTAAAAAAATACAAGTTTCTTTTCCGACACACAATGCGACAGTTGTCGGACAGTATGCCCATTTGACGGTTCGATGCTTGATCTTGTGTGCAAGTGGCTGTTGCTTGCAAACGCGCGCCCAGGAAACGACGCGACCTGTACAAGCTCTTGATAAACAGTTGATCGGTGATCGGTGATCGCTATATGCAATTATGGTAGTAGAGGGATTTATGAGTTTATTCTTGAAACTGCCGGGGTAAAAAACGCAAGTTTTTAGAACCGTTCTTTAAAAATCGTGCTGAACGGCAGCGTTTTTTCATCCCCCTTTTTTTTAGATAAAACGGATCGATCTGATCTCTTACCAATGTCATGCAAATGTAGGTACAACTGTTGTAGTGTTGATTGTGTAGATTGATTAAGAAATTCTCACACGGAGAAAGATCGAAATAAACATTTACTTGTATGTTAAGGTTGAGCCTTTTTTACAGCGAGGTCTTACAGGGGCATTGGTTCATCTAAATCTAAATCGCAATCTAAATGGTCCGAATTCTACGCAACAGTAAGCTAAAACTAAAACAAATAATGACAAACTTAACACTTTGACCGCTGGCATCATGACATCACAATTTATCGAGTGAGTACGCAGCGCGTGGCAAGAGAGCGATGAGAGCGACAATTTCTCGTTCGATTGTTATCACTCTTTTGTTTCATTGCGATAAGCGGCGTAGCATATGCCCTTCTCGTTCCCTCTTTCGTACCCAACTCGTTCTCAAGAGAACCACTGCGCATCAGATACAAAGCTAAGCGGTGAGCAAAGCCGTCATACGAATTCATATAACGCGGCGCTTAAAGTGTTAAAATATAGACAGCGACACGATGGTATCTTTGCGTAGCCTAGCCAAGTCTTCAGAGCAATGCGAAGCCAAACGATGCCACATATCAGTTATGCTATTTTTATTTAATGGAACCGACAGCGTAATTTGTGCAAATCTGTTTAAATTATATCAATGCAGTTTCTTGTTTACATACAACTGCAAGGGTACATTTACTTATACAGAATAAAATAAGCTATTATTATTTGAGTAAGTACTCTGATTAGATAAAACACTACCTTTGATTAGTTGATTTGCTTCAAATTAATTTAAAAAGCGTCATGGTATTGGTCCACTGTTAAAGGATCCTTTGCCCATAATTCCCTTAGATCATGGTTGTTCTGTCTATCCACCATATCAAAAATCAATAATTCATAGCTAAATTAAATTAAAATACGTATTATGATCACTTAGAATTAGGTTGACTGTGAGTCTAAGTATAAATCACAAGCTACTTTTACAGCTATTGAGACGAGATCACTCTGGGATAATACAACAATTGTTTCGTTAGCTAAAACAACGTTCTGCAAATGAATACCCTTAACTATTCATCGAAATCCTTGGATCTTGAAGTCTTGAAGAGGGAAGACAATATTTTAATATATTTCTTTAACGAAGAATAATCCAATCACCCAACTCTTTCTCAAACAGAAAATTGTTTATAGTTACCGAAAATGAAAAAAAACACCGTAAAATTAGGAGAATATATTTGGAAATAAATATAAGCCTAGCGTCTTTAGCAGAAAGACGAGTATAAATAGCGCTATCACACAGCTCGCTCCTACTAAACATCGTCCAGTGAACGTGATCTCTTCCTGCGGTGGCCGCACCTTGTTTGCCAGTCCGATCTACAAATGTATGAAAAAAAGAAAAAATATCATTAAAAAATTGTCACTTGTGGTACTTCCATCCATGCCCAACCATACGCACCCATCCACCGTTTTCCGATATCCACGTGACCAGCTCGTCCTCGATCACGTCCGCCACACCCTCGACCAGCTTGGGCAGATAGTCGGGATGGCCCTGCCGGACACAGTCCACCGAAAGCCCGCCGGCAATGGCAAACAGTGACACCACCTTGCCCCACGTAATGTCCGCCTTGAAGAGATCGCGCGCGATCGCACTCAGCAGTACCGGGGCGGTTTCGGGCGTTTTGAGCTCGCCCCGTCCGAAGCGGGTTAGCTGGCGGGCAATGCCGTTGTAGATGCGTGGATACATACGCTCCAGCTCCTCACCCACCTATAGCAGGAAGATGAAATTGAAGTTAAAGTCAGAATGAGGCCGCCTGTGAATTTGATCGTCACTTACACTGAGCAAGGCGGGGAAAACTTCCCGTACGACGTGGATCGACGGTGTGCCGACGATGCTCCGGATGCGCTGCAGCCCCAGCTTCCGGTTAAACACACCGGATCGCTTCAACCGGCACCGAATGTACTGTCCGCACAGACACTTGCCCTGGGTGATGATGTCCTGGGACGGCAGGACCGGTTGCTTCCAGCCGATCGTGCTGGAGAGCTTGCGTGTCACGACGTCGCTCACGTTGCTCAGCCGCCTCCGGGCGGACAGTGCGGTACTGGAGGCGGACAGTGACGAGCCGCCCATCCCGAAGCCATCCCGGTGACCGATCTCGGGGAACCCGAGCAGTGCCGTCGAGTGCAGGTTGGCAGGGAAGCTGAACTTGCGGCGCGTCAGTATCGGCGCACTGAGCCGATCCATCGAGGGAAGGTTTGGTGTGAGGGAGCCGCCCCGTTCGCCATTGCCGAGCCGGCTGCCCGTCGCCAGGTTGTCGCTGCTAAGGGACAACCGTCCCGGGACCAGCCCCGTCCCATTGTTGGCCGGAGGTTCCACCTTCAGCAGCCCACTGGCCATGACGTCACACGCTAGTGCTGGTGAGGATAGAAGAAAAGGAAGGGAGAGAAAGATGGCATAGTTGATTAAATGATTGGCAGGGCTGGCTGGCCGACCGTGCCATGCGAGTGACACCGCACCCGGATCTTCGCTAAAAGGGCCGGCATATCGCGCAGGATAACATCAAGATGGTATTGAAGGAGGAACAAAAACAACAACAAGAAAAAATGCTACAAATCTCACCGACAGCTTGTCGATTGATTGATCAGGGGAGAGATTCTCGCAACAAGCAGCTCGGCAAAAAAAAAAAGAATATGACGAACACGCGCCCAGGCTTTGCCTTATTTGACACCTGAACACAACAAACACAACACGAGTGATGGGGAGTGATGTATGAAAAGAGAGAGAGAGAGGCAAAAAACACACATACTCTTTCCGCGGGATCCGCGGAGACCCTTTCGCTTGGTGTCGGTGGAGTCAACAGTCGCCGACGTAACATGACACGGACGCATTACATCGGATGGTGAGGCTTTACTTGGGCGAGTTCTCATCGTGCTTTTTGATCGCATTGATCGTTCAAGTTGTTGGCACGCCAGTTGCTGCTGGCAAGTGCATATTACGCACCCCCCCCCCCTGCACTCCTCGATCGCGATCGATTGGTTCAGAAACTCGACATAGACCCTTGGATGGTAGTAAGGTAGCAAAGTGTTTATGAAAAATGATGAGTGACTAGTGGCATTCTCAAAACATGTCTCAAATATGCTATTAAAATAATAAATTCAATATCCCATAAATCACCTCAGTTTCTCAAGTATTTTAACGATTATTTCCTAATCCATTTTTGCTTATTATTCATTCAATTTAAGCTTATTAACTCCTGACATTTTCTAGACTTTGTCAAGATTTTTTATAATTTTGGAGTGTCTAGATCTTGGAATGATCGTGTCTATACGTTCCTGTAGAACTTGCATTCGGAGATAAGTTATCGTTATGCAGAGTAACAGCATTTAATTGTCAAAATTGAACGAATCATTTTAAAGTTTCGTTTTCAAAGCACTCATTTGTACACAATCGAAACGGTGAATGCAATATCTTTGGTAAGATAGAGGGACTAATTACAAACCGTCGGGAAAATGTTGGTGTGTGATAAATAATGATCGCGGTAAGTATTTAGAGCATCCAGAATAAGATTTGGTTTTGAATAGGAATAACCAAATGCAAATATGTGCTGGAACGAAACCCTCTGGAGTCAATGGAGTCCTGATTCTAAGGATATCATGAATGATGAGGTTACATAGGATTGATTATCCTTCTTTTTCTCTTATTCGGCGAAAGGTCTCAGTCTCAGCATGCATTAGCCATTAACGGAAGGGCTCGGCACATTTCGGACGGTAATCCAGTAGATCGCATACCATCCGGCACCTACCATCACGACCACAAGTTTGCGGCAAATGATGATCGACAGACATATTCCGGACACCAAAGTGGCTATGGAGTCACGTTCCACTGATTGGCAATGGATCTGAAAAAAAGCGTCACCAGCTTCAAACTATCGTCACATCAACGGTCGATGATGTACTTGTTGGTGCACAACAAGGTGCCGCACGGACTGCTGCTCGATAGGATAAATCGTGCTTCCTCCGCCTGCTCATTCGGCTCCCTGTGCTCAAGGGTCTAGTGCTTGGAGCATACTAATGCAGGCTATAGAAGCCATCGTACCAAATCCCAACCTAAACTTACCAACACTCCACTTGCCTATTTAAAGTTACATTAGCATAAGCAAGAGGATCCTCCATCCTACGTTTGTTTGCAAATTACATCATCCTCATGGTTGAAAACAACAATGCTGTGATTGGTGAAACAATTCCTGACTGTAATTTGTAAAACCTGTAGGTCGTTCTTACGTGTACTCCACTTTCAATTAGTATCTAGATTTTAAGTAGTTTAAAATAAACATTTTTTTATAAAAAAAAGGTCTCACTTGATTGACTTTACGATTGACGCTACGAGTATGGGTCAATTGGATAAAGTTGGCATCAAAATATGGTTGGTTTAGAATGGTTCTAAGAAGTCGATCACGAGTCCTACTTAGTGTTCAAAGATTTACAGAATAGTCACTACTGCGTACTGCAAGTGGATGATTAATGTTGGGGTAGGGCCTATCCTCACGGATAATTGTGTTTGGAGGTTGAGATACATGTTTACGCAGTGGATTTAACGCTTATATTTAAATTACGAGTCCCTAAGCTCTGATCTCTGGTCAGAAGATCAGAAGCCTGGAAACATCTAAATAATATTTCAATTGGAACTTGGCTCGAAATATTGAACATAGACTCAAGGTAGTTTGCCCATCCAAGGGTTGATCGCTTCTCTTTCACACACATCCCCAACCACTCCAGCCCCGTACCGGCACTGTCGCTCGAATGTCAAATAAAAAAGGGAGTCACACACACACACATGAATCGATCGACGAGGGGCGGAGGAAAACGATATTCGATTTGCACAATACCATAATTGTGACAACGGGCCGCCAAAAAGGGGACCCGTACGGGCGCACGGGCGTGTTACGGCACTGGTGCGCGATACCGTAAATTGTTTGCTTGTTTTTGGCACGTACAACGCCGAAGCCTTACAAAGATGACAGTTTACCGTATTGCCGTGTAACCGGGCACTGGCGAGAGGGTAAGACTCACTCGGACATGATTGGGACATGAATTCCGAGCGTCTGATTCGCACGAAGGCTGCTGGGCCGGCGGGCAAGATGATGGAATGGAATGCGATAAAGATATCCCCACAAGTTGCGAGGCCTGTATGCGGTAGCGGTTAATAGCTGGTGGCCAAAATTGTGTGATGCCTCAGTGTGTCTGGGTGAGCGTTTTTAAGCCTTTCCGTGTGATCGATGAGGTTGCGATCGATTACAAAAGGGTAATTTGTACCGTGTGTCCTCAAAAGGCTACGGGTAAGGAATGAGGCTGCCCAAAAAACCAAAAAAAACCCACATTGAACACATTCCCAAGAACTGGGCGCAATTCCCAGAACCGTGGAAAATAAAACAGCGCGGAACAGCGGAATGTTTGATTGGTTCTTTGGCGCAAAATTTATGCAAATTGCCATGATCGAGCTGGCCACCCAATTGTTCTGTTCCGCCCGAACGGAGCGGCGATCGAGTGAAAGGTAAAAACAGGCCTTGCCCGGCGTGCGAAGGCTTCAAATTTCATTACCTCAAGGATGGTAGAAAAAAAGCAAAGGTGAGTTTTCTTCGCACCCCCGAGAAGGTTTTATTTCGCTGGGGAAGTGCTGGGGAAGGGCAAGGCGATCGAAAGCGATACTTATTGAGTGTCGCAGCTGCACTGCATCCAAAAGGTGGTGCAAGTATGCTGGTAGTAAATTTGATAGCCATTTTGCCGGTGTGTTTGCAATAAAAGTCAATCAAAAGGTGAAGCTGAAAGGGGGGGGCTTGCCAATGCTTGGTGAGAGCTTTATGTGTCTGAATTGTGTTCTCAAGGTGAATGAAGGCGATTGGGTTCTGGATGCTGAGCCAATTGGTACGTGATTTGTAAACCATTCAAAATGTCTGAAGGATGTTAAAGGGAATGTGTAGTTTTGGAACAGGAAATTGTAATCAAAGGAAATTTGATTTCAAGATGGCAAACATTTTGCTGAAACTAGTACTACCAAACGTGAAAGATAGAAAGTTAAACATTGTCTTGATATTGTGATAGCTCAAAGACATGAATTGAATTCTAAACGGACAAACACAAAAAGGTAATAGAAAGTATAAGAAAAGTAGAGTAGATCAAACATGTATAGTGAAACCACATACGAAAATCAAGACAAAAGAAGATATAACATAAAAGATAAAGATAAGATAAAAAAATTATTTAAAATTAAAAACATTATGTAGTTTCAAATGTAACAAAAAAAAGTGAATCAACACGAAAAAAGGGTAATACAATATATTCTTATGAAAAGATACCTTAATCTATCAGCAAAGTTGTTGAAAGTTGTAAATAAAATAGAAAACAGTATATTTAAATTGAAAAAAATAGATAATGCATACATTGCACCATCATGATCATGATCGCATACATATTCAGAATGAAAGACATTCTAGAACATAAATATAAGTAGATATAAAATAGGTTACAGAATACCGAATCGAACATGTAAATATTTATAAAACATAGTATAAAGTGAAAAAAGGTATTGAAAATATTCAATTTTCTAAGAGAATATCATATCTTTAAATAACTAATTATGAGGTAATGTTCTATTATTTCTAACTGGAACATCAAATTCCACGATAAGGAAAGGATTAGAAGTGAACTGCATATGTTGGAAATTGGACACTATGGTACCCTTGTTGGACAGGCTCGTTGGAAATTCCTATTGTATTTGTCCAACAAGGGTGCTTGAGAGTCCAATTACAGTCCAATGCTTGAGAGTCCAATTGAGTTCCCATTACAATACAGGGTTTCCCACGATTTATTGGTCGGTTCCCATCAATTTTTGGTGGGTTCCCATATTTTGTTGATGCGTTCCCACGATTTTTTGGTCGTTTCCCAGAATTTTTTGGTCCAATTGTATTGATATCCAATCGGAAAATACCAATAAATTATGGGAACGAACCAAAAATCTATGGGATACGACCAAAAAATCGTGGGAACGCACCAAAAAATCATGGGAACTGACCAATAAATCGTGGGAAACCCTGTAAGTTCATTTCATGTAAGATAGAGTCAATAAAGTGTCTCATAGCTATGGAAAACCCTGTAACGTATTTTCAATAAATCAGATTAATAGCATAAACCCGTTGTACGGTGCAAAGGTATCTCATTTCAGCTTTTTGCTTAATGGTTCATCCCGTTTACAATCCTACGTATAAAATCAATTTGTTTCCCTTCACACACCGTCACAATGCATCGACATAAACATAAAACATTAAAGCCGTTTCCGTAACCGTTTCGCCGCCCTCGTTCCTCCCGCCTTCGCCTTCGCAACCGTTCGATCTGGTCGCCCGTTTCTCGCCATAAAAATCAACTAAAATTCATTGCCCCGGCGTACAGCTTGGAGAGGGCGAAAGGGCACCTCACTGTTCGATGGCATACTACCCCGGTCGGTTTGAAGATCGTGTGCAATTAAAACAAGGCACCGATAAAGATGTAATTAAAACAATCCCCATTCGCTAGGGCGTGGTGCCGATGTGCGTGTGCGTATCTGTTGCCTACGCACCTTCAACCTACGAAGGATGGCAAATTGTTCCTGCGATGGGGGAAGATTGAGAGGAGGGGAGACGGGTTCTGGCCATATAAAAATAGGCATCCTGACTGACTGGTCCGCCCCCCCACACCGGTGGAGCGCGTTTGCGTGAAAATTGAAATGTTTTGTTTTGCAAAAGAAAAACCCCCACCTCCTGGTACCGCCCCATCCCGTGCAATTAATGTGCCACAAGAAAACGGGGCGGAATGATTTGTACCTCACCGTGTGGTTTCAATTCCACCTAATGGTGATGATGCCCACGGAGAGAAAAAAAAACAATCGAGCATACAACAACATGCGATACGCCCCAAGGAACATGCGATCGCGTCCGTGATCTCCTGTGTTTGCCAAGCGCATTTTTGCATTTAATAAAGATCGTGCCGATAGCGCCCATCTCGTGTCGTGTTGTCAGCGAAACGGTGCGCGCGATGTTAACAACGTTGCATTTGAGCGAAAGATTTAGCCGGTATGATTGGCTGAAGGATCCTTTTTTTTTTTTTAAACCGGCCTCTTGGGGCGGCTTGTGCTGTTCCGATCGGTTCGGTTGGGTTAGAAGAAAAATGTTAATGGGTGGAAAAACATGGGTGGTTTTACATATATTACGATCAGGCGGTCGCATGTCAAAGAAAATAATATTTTACATCAATAATAGATGCAAAACAAGAGCAAAACAAATGCAAAAGAGGATGCCAGTAAACATGGAATGAAGAAGATGGCAGAGGGAGGAATCCTTTCTATTTTTTTGTTTTTGAATTAATGATACGTTAAGAATGAGTAAAGTTTTTTTTTTTTTGGAAATCATTTTAACAGTTTTCCATATCTTTTTGAAAGCTCAATAGTATCAAAATTGAATGACTCATTAGTTTGTGGGCATACTTTTTCTAGCTTAGTAAATCCTTATCCTTAAATCCTTATAGTATCAATATTATCCATGAATGATCTTCTTTTTTACTTAATCGCTGTTGGAGAAATGTTGTTTAGCCTCATTATCTTAAAAATGCCTAAGCCATACAGTAGGTGTGGTATCATTAAAAAAAATGCCAGTGTTGCTTGGTACATTTTTAAAAGTGCCGTAGAAGCAGTAGCTCGAATATGAACAAACGGCGTTCGTCGTCTTGTGTCTTTAGTTGGAATGAGAATCAATTGCTCACATTTCGTATCATTCCCATTACTTTAAATTGATGAAAAAATGCTTGCTGAGATAATGCAAGTGTCTTCTTAATTTGGTTTGGCAAGATATTTATTAGGATATTTAGGAGTGAAATTACATAAAAAATACTATGTACTATACGATGCCGCATGCGCGAGCCGTACTTTGCCAATCGCTGCCTTATACCTTTATTTATATTGAAAATCAAAATTGGCAAATTTTATAGCGGCAAACCACGATTCCACTGAATCATTTCAGCTGGTTGCCAGTAACTTCAAAGCATGGCTATCATAAACTTCCAATTTTACTAGTAACAACGATGACTTTCGGCAGACGTTCGCTACCTATCCCTAGGAGGTAGTAGATATCGCCGTATAAACACCCTTCCCTTTCTGTTATATCAATGGCAACTGTTTAATGGCAAAAAGGACATTGCATTTGTAGAACTCACAAAAAACAATAGACATAGCAGCAAATTAATTTGAATTATAACACCAAAATGAACATAAAAAGGATAAACCAAACGGTGAAAAAAAGAGAATGAGATAATTATAATTATACAACACAGATATGACAACAAGTAAATGACACAAATCAGGATGAAAACTAGACAAAAAAAACGTAAAGTTTACAATCAACAACAACATAAATAATGCAAAATAAAGTAAACATGAAAAAAGAACGATACAAAGTACCAAATCACTTAACTATCTCGGCATAACATACATGAGCATGCAAATATCCATTATCCTTTCCACGCGCTCGCGCCACCGCTCGCAAAACGTACGTGCGCGATATGTTTATTTACGGCTGTTTATTCCGGCTAGGGCACCGGTTGTATAATTATAACATGATTAAGATTTTATCACATTTTAAACGCTGCGCACAGTGCCAGTATCTTGCCTTATTAATCTTGCACCAAGAAGCCGTCGTGCCGCCAATCGGCGCAATGGGTGCGGGGCATAGTGTCAGGAGAAATTATGCCAGAGGATGAACACGCACTCGCATGTCGGGTGGCTGGCTGTGCAGACTGGGGAAGCATTTTTATCTCGCTTGTATGTCCCTAGGCAGCGCTAGCGCAATCCATTGGTCCGGTGTCAACTGAACGCATGTATAGATTAAAGCAATCGTTTATAAGAAACGATTTGAGTGCGTGTGTGTGGAGGGAAGGGAACAAATAAAACATGACCATTTCTTATCCTTCCTTTCGCTCGCTTTTACACCTTCGAGGGACCTTGAGAAGTGTGACAGAAAAAAAAACAAAAATACCCAGCAGAGTTGTAGATTGAATTGTAACAAGAGCCGCAGCCACCAACAACACCACCACCAGAGCCGGTTGGCGGGATGGTCTGAAGCCTTTTATTTTGCACCAATTACATCCAACTTGCTGCGGGAAAAAAAAGCGACAACACCACCACCAGAGTGCCGTATCTTAATCGAACATCCATTAGTGCCTCGGACTGGTGAAAAATGAAGCGGTGTGAAGTAACAGCAGCTGTGGCCGAAAAAAAAACAAACAAATAAACATTGAGAGGAGAGCTTTCAGGCGAAAGGCAATTATTTGCCAGACGCGGTACGCGATAGCCTATGCAGCCGTTTGCAACCACGGTAATTGGTGTCCAAGCGTCGTGTGCCCGTTAGCGATAGTGATCGATTGTATCAAAACAAACGGGTACCATTCGCCATTTGCCAGCGCCAAGAACAAATGCAACCCAGCCAAGCCGAGGCTTTCAAAAAGGTGGATGAAAAATGCAATATTTTAATGAACGTTTGATCGCACTACCAGCGATCAATTTAAAACCCGAAAACCCCATTTATGTTTTCGGATCAATTAATGAGATTTGCAAAACGAGGTGCAAAACACGGGGTTGGCAAGTCACGCCAAAAGGCGGACAGGCGCGATACTCACACCTCATCACGACATTTCTCATTTAGCACAACAAGCAATAAGTAAAGCAGGGCACACGTTGCACTAGGAAAGTCGGAAGCAAAAAGCGTGCACTTTTCCTTCATAAAATTCAATTTAATCGAGGCTTCTCTACACACCCGTTAAAGGCCGTAGAAAGTGAAATTTTGGGGCCACAAACAGTTGGCCACATTTGACGTCCGTTTGCCAGTTCCATTTCTTCTTCGGTCACGATTTCGATTCACCACGGTGTGGTCAATATTTTGACGTACGGGTGCGCGCACATTCGCACTTCCTGTGCGTAGTAGTAATGGGCCTTTTTTAATTTTTTTAATTTTTTTTAAAGGAGAAGAAAGCTTCTCTTTTGCATTGTTCGTACGCACGCAATGGTGACCTCGACTGTCCACCGCGATCAACTCACAACTGCCAACTCCAGCAAAAGTGTCCGGGAATGCTTCAATCACGACCGTCGTGGGGGGGTTCGTCGCTTGCTGTCGTTTCGTTTCTGCCGCAGTGAGCAATCCCCCAACGGGAGCGGAGTCGTGCCGTGCGAGGATGATTAAAAATTCTTACCCGTTGAATGGGTCAACGAAATAGGGAAAAGGTGTGCGTGTGTGTGTGTGTCACCAGTTCCCCCAAAAAGTGCCGAATTCTGGGTGGGAATTGTAATAAAAACCCTGCGCCGTTCGGCGTCCGGAGGTTAGTTTTGTTTGAAGAAGTTATCCTTTCGGACGCTGCAGTGAGTGAGTTGTGCGGTGTGATCAGGCACTCTTTAACTCTTCAACATGCGTGCCAGTGAGTGGTTTATTGTGTACGCGATCGGAAGTGTACTGGTGGTGGCTCTTTCCACCGCAGATCCAGCGATCGGCAGTGGAAGTGTCTTTGCCGCTACAATAACACGTGCTCTGGTGCCTCCGAAACGTGATGCCCTGCTGCTGGGTACTCGGTACGGCGCAGGACAGCCAGAAATAATAGTGAATCGGGCTCCAGGTTCGGCAGCTCCACCACAGCGTGACCAGGGAGTTGGCTCGTCGGGGTACAGCTATGATGCACCGGCTGCCGGATATCTTCCCCCGGAATCGGTTCCATTCGCCGATGAACCAGCTCCACCGGTGAACAACTACCTACCGCCCGTGATCGCAAACGATCCGCTCGCCGATGAGCCCGCGTTTCCTGCGCCGCCTCCACAGGCGGACTATCTACCGCCGTCGAATGATACACCGCAGCGAGATGAAGTGTTTGTAGTGTCCACGGTGTCTCCGGCAGAGCAGGGCTATAACTACAACGCACCGACAACGTCCACTACCTTCGCTCCGCTAGCGGACGAAGGGTTCGAGGAGAGCCCAGACCAGGAGGGAGGCTATCGGTACGACCCACCGGCCAACATTTACATCCCACCGTCAGCGGGCGGTGTTGGCCGATCGCTTCGCGATGATCCTGCCGGGGCGCGAGCTCCCATAAGGCTGCAGTTGAATGAGCTCGCCTGCTTGCGAAACGGGGGCGGTTACTTTCGTGCGTCCCTCACGGTGCAAAGCCCGATTGAGAGTGTCCCCCTGGTGGACGTGGAGAACGATGGCGGTGATCTGAGCGGGTGCGAGGTACGGCTCGATCAGTCGCGCCTGCTCGTCGACATAGCGTGGCCCGACTTTGGCCGGTGCGGCGTGACACCGTGCGGGCAGACGCCGGCGAGAGAGCTTTGCCTGCGGGTGCGCTTCCCCGCCATTGCCGGTATGCGCACGGCCATCGATCCGGTGCTGACGCTGCAGTGCCGCATACAGCAGCGGATCGTCGCCCGGACGCACTCGGTGCGGCTCGGTGTGGCGGACGATGCGCAGGCACGGTCCGGCACGGGGACGGCCTTTGCAATCGGGGGGTCGCAGCGCCCGTTTCGCTCGCAGCTGGGCATCTTTCGGCGACAGGGTGGAGGAGGTGGCGGATCGTTCACCAGGGCGCTGCAGCCGGGCGGAGCGGTACTGCTCGGGGAGGAGTTGATGCTGCGGACGCAGGTTTCGGCAGGAGATGGTGAGTATGCGGAGAACGATTTTTGTGCAGTAGTCGGGTTGGTGGAGAGTGTGAAGGCATGCGGATGAATATTCATGGAGAAATTTTGTGACTTAGCTTAGTGTAGTTAACTCAAGGCTCACTTGAAACGCATTTACAAGTCTCTCTAAGGCGAATCTTTAAGGCATCGGTAACTTAGAGAGTTGCTATAAGGTATCCAAGAAACCATGGAAAACCCCTAGCATCCTTTGACGAATATGTTTGTGAAATGTCATTCGATCAGTGAAGATTTATTTAGATTTAGGGAAACATTCATCTTGTTTGGAATATGAAGGGACCGTCATCTTAAAGAAATAATTCATTTTTTTGAAGAAACAACCTTTTCATTAGTTAGGAGTTATCAGCTGCAGGAAGGCGAATAAGAATTATCTCTTAAAGAGACATACAGGGGTTTCCAAGACACTTTCAAATGTGCACATCATTATTCACCACCTCCAAGATGTTTTTCAACAGCTGTCAAATGATCTATTTGTTTCAGTAAGAAATTTCAGTTTTTACACTTGATTTTCAACACATAACAAAGAACTGTCAAACTTAATACAGCTCGATATGTGTTGAAAATCATGCTGAAGAAATAACAAAAAATGATGATAGAAATGAAATATCTGATTGATGTGGGTTAATTTCTTGCACGCGGTGTAAATCGGCTCACCAGTAAAGGGATCATCCATTGATTACGTAACGTCCAATGCAATTACATCTTTTCATCAGTTTTTACTTAAATTATTCGATTGTATGGTTGTTCAATATCATGGATTAAAATCAATAATTACAGAGTTATTATAAACGTTTAAACATCTGTTAATTCTTCGCATACAATGCACATGAACGGTATGACATGCTGGCATTTTTTATTAGAATAATTTGATTTTTTATTTCAATATGTTGAAGAAAATCTTATAATTGGTATTATTTGTTTAATCCAGCTAGTGTCAGTAGAAATATTCATCAAGTGGGTTAAATTTAGATTAAAATGGCCAACCCAACACAACCATGCTCCGTGTCCATAAGCTCCATTTTTATATTTCTCCCCCCCTCCCCCCCGCCCCTCTGTCCAGGATGGAACTTTACGCGCCTTTCCGAGGTGGTAATGCAACGGCTGTCGCCAACCGGAACCGTACTCAACTCCGCGTCGCTCGTGAACGCGAACGGATGCTTGAACCCGTTGATGCGTGCCATCAGCCCGGTTGCGCCCGTGTTTGAGGCACCGCTCGGCTACCGGTTGGGCTTTCGGGCGGCCATGTTCCAGGGAATGCGCAGCGGCGACGAGATGATCCTGCGCGTCCGGATCGTCGGTTGCGTTGATCGGCGAGAGTGTTTGGTGGTAGGTTGAGGTTTCAGTTTTGATTAATTTCTTTGTTTTTTAAATTATTCATTAAATTATAAATATATATGAGAAGCTTTAATGTAGAAGCGAACATCAAATCAACTGCTTCTCATTCTCTGCCCCAGGAAAACTGTCAAACAACTGCCCGCACCAAACGTGAAACCGAAAGTCCCGTGCCCGAAGCACCCCAAGGCACAAATGCAACGACACCCGCAACAACAACGACCACAACCACCGCCGCAACACCGCCACTTGCCGAGACGGCATCGATCGCCTTCCGAATTATGCTACCACCGGAGCTGGCCGCTTCCTCTACCGATCCGCAGAACACACCAGCTGGCCACACAACGTCCCCCATGTCGCTGCTCTGGATCACCGTCGGCACGACGTCAGCGGTCGTGCTGGCCATCGGCGTGCTAGCGCTGGTGCTGGTCGCATTGCGCCACCATCGGCGCCCCAGTTACGATGAGTATCGGTCGGATTAGCGCTTAAGCTGGCTTTTAAAAGCGACACCACGTGTGCAAACCGCTACGTGAACCGGCCGAATACCGTCGAGCGTTCGATGAATGAAAGCGAACGTGATGTGAATGGGACGTGCCGCCGCTATTAGCGGATGCGCATTCTTGAGTTTGCTTCTATGCTATTTTTTTTCTTCTTCTTTTTTTAAAGGGTAAGGTTCGTCGCTTGGAGCGATTTGAGCGAGGAGGGCAAAAAAAAGACAGCAAGCGACGAACCCCACTCGCGCTCGCGCGCACTCGCGACAGTCTCTTGGGGATATCGTGCGAGGGAACGCGAAAAAAGTTGCCATTTGCCACCGTGAAAGCGCTGTAGCTGTTAAGTGAGTTATTAAAGTCTCTCTCGAAGCGGAGGGCTGCAGAATGTGAGCATCATATATGAGCATCGTCGGGGCTCCGATCGATTGAGTGAAGCGACCGGTGGTAGTTAAAAAAAACGGACGCGCATTAAATGATTGCCGCCGCTTTTTCAACAGTCCGTTGAATGATTTCTTGCTAAAAAAAAACTTTGCAAAAACACAGCATCCTCCCGATAGCCATGACGAGTTCAACAGTAGCCGCCTCATAAGTAGACAGCGCGATAAAGCGGAAAGCAGTAAAGAAACACATCAGCTCAAAACCGCATAATAGCAAAACCAATGACGCAGGCTTTGGTTGTATAGCGAGTAAAGGGGAACGGCAACATCGAGAAGGGTTCGTCGCTTTGCAAAAGGGCAGAAGGGCCCTTCGCACGATGACCACCAAGTCGAAGGCTTAATGAAATCCGCTGAGAATTCCTACCTCCTGACCGTGTATCCCCGGCCATTCCTTTCGCTCTGATCGTGCCGTGTGTGCTTGTGTGTTTTGCCGTGCTTCATCACATCGCATTGCATCGCATGCATGCAACCGAACTGCAACGGTGACTGTGACCGAAGGCTTACCAAGCGGCCCGGGATCCGATCGTGCATGAAGCATTGAGCCGCTCGAGTGTAATACACGTAGAGCAAGAAAAAAAAAGAAGAGTTTATTTAATTAGGTTGTTGCTGGTGGCCGACCTGCACGAGGTGTTGCGTCGGCCTCGGCGGTTGGCTTTGTGTATGATTAATTATTTATTTGTAAATTATGAAACGAAGGCGACAAACGTTCTTGCGCGCATTGTGCGATGTGTGTGTGTGTGAAAAGAATGCGCAGCGCTGCGGGTTGCGATTTTGCAACGCTTAAGAAGCTTACGGTATTTGCTGTGTTGTTTTGTGGTGCAATAAAACTTAGTACATGTGTATACAGTATGCTTGGATGCTTGGAAGTGATGGAGTTTAATCTTTTTTTTGTTTGGTTTTTGATGGAAAAGAGGGTAAATACTGTTTGTTTTAGTTTGGCTTATCCTTGTGAGCACTCATTTTTTTTATTTAAAAATATTATCAATTGTACAATGAAATATTATATTTATAAGTAGTGTAATAATACGAATCTAAATAAAAACATATCTTTTTGGCTATTTTCTTTCTTAAACATATTTAAAATAAAAGAACGTTATTCTTTTTCTTAATTACTCTTTAGTCCCCTATTAGAATGTCTGCTTTACTCCAGAAATGATTGATGTATTATAGCTCCTGTTGTATCATGCTCAATACTTGTTTAAGTCAAGAAATTGATGCTTCCAAAAATCTGTTCACGATTTGAATAAATGTTTATATAATTTTGTTTCGAATATTACCATTAATATTATGTCAAATGTTATGTCAATGGTTATGTCAAATAGAAGAAGAAGAAGAAATTGTAGCTAAAAGCTAATTGTTACATGCGGCACTTCTCAGATCACACGAAGGATTGACTCTCAGCAAGAGTCGTAGGGTCGTAGCGGAGGAGATTCAATCGCAGAAGTTCTTGGAGTTAACACCTTTCTTTAACATCCGAAATAGGACAGAGTCCCTGGATTTATAAATACAGCTAAAACACCCACTGCCGACTGCGTCCTGGCTTCCCAACCGTTGGATCAACGGAAAGCACTGGCTAGTAGGCAAAGTATCAAATACTTTGTAAGAAGGACCGTTTTTTTGTTTCTCGTCCGCTACGACCCTGTAACTTTTGCTGAAGGCTAATCCTTAGCGTGGTTAGCTGGAGAAGCTCGGCTCGTAACACTGATGGAATCAATTTATTGTAAATATGTGTGTTTAAATTTGTCCAGAACGTCCATGTAGAACTTGAATCTAACACAGGATGTACCGAAGAACATATTCTTCGGAGCATTGTAAATGTATTGAAAATCCAAGAATAGTACCCTGAAGAAAAAGATCTCAATTGAAGCACGTTTACCGTTATAAGTTAATGTTCTTTGGCGCTAATAATTCCTTCGAAGCAATCTTAACGTCTCCCGAAAATCATTGTCCATTCATCTTCCGTACCAAAACCGAATGACAATTGTCCATTCCCGATATGGAGGCAATTTGTTTATAATCTTTTCTGTCTGTCTTCTTAAGTCACGCTTAAGGCAGCATGTGGCGAGTGTCGCGTTCTTCCCTTTAAAAAAATCCTCTTAATGACCGCACCGCAACTCTTGAGGTGCATAAATTTATGTTAAAAACATCATAAAACACACACACACATGCTCATGTGCAATTCAACACAAAAAAAGGCGGCAATCATGAAGCGGGGACGTAGCGGGCGTATGGCGGTGATAATTTTTCACAACTTTATTAATTACAAAATCAAACAGCCGTCCCATAAATCGTGCTGCCGCTTATGAATAAATTATACCGCGCGATACGAGGGATACGAGGCGGGCACAATTCGGCCACCGCTCGTTCCTTTTTCCACCTTTTACGCCCTCTTCGCTCATGAGGTAGTGTAACGGTATCGATGTTGTTTATGTGGACACGTTTCGGTGAAGCGACATCGATCAATGGTAGAGAGAGAAGAGGGAAGCATGGGAAGGATTGAAATGTACACAAAAATATCAATCCATAAAAAGCCCCCCGCATTCCGGTTGCACACACTCTCCCTTGCATGCCAGAAGCTTTAACCAAACGGAAGGTGTTGAATACGTCATTCCCGTAACCTTTATGCTGGTTTTTATTCTCGCTTGCGTAACTTAAATTGCTTCCCAACTTGCCACACCGCGCAAAAAACAAAACCCAAAATCCGGATGGAGCTTTGTTTCCGAAGCAAAAAGAAAAATCCCTACCATGTATGTGTGTGTTAGCGATTGATGCGATTCCGGTTGTTGGTTTCCACTGACTTCCGATAGACAGAGTCGAAAAAAAATGAGTCGGGACAATAAAGTGACGTTGGGTTCGAGCTTCAATTCAACGACCGCCAATGGATTTCCTTCCGATCGATCAGTAGCGCAGAGAGCAGAGAGCGCGAAAGACGAGCGGCTGGACAGGTGGCATCGCGAACGATTCGATTGTGCAGTTGACAAACGGAATGCAATGAATTGCCGGCTTCGCGGTACGCGGTGCACGCCGGCAACAGTTCGGCATAACTTATGACGGTTGGCTGTCGTTGAGTAATGGGCTCGATTCTATGATGACAAGCGCACACGCGTTAACAAACCTCATTTGGCACACACGCACACGCACACCCATACGTAGAAAAACATATGCTAGTGCCGTGCTTGCAGTGGTGTGGCGGGTGAATGGAAGTTTATAAATTATGTTTCTCGTCTCGCGTGTCGCACCCCGGTGGTTCCATTTTCCAGTAGCTGCATTTAGTCATCATTATGGGTTGGAAATGGGGGGGATTACGCTCGGCCAGTAAAGGGCAGTAAATTAATGTGCAGCACCGTGTGCACCGTCGTATCCTTCTATGGTGGTTGAGGAGGAGATTTATTTTTAATTTAGTGTACTGTTTTCAAACAAAACAACAGGAAAAAATCATAAAGTGATTGGAGGACCAGAGCTTTAAAAGCCATCCGAGGACAGTTTGTGGGTTTACACTTTCCAGGTTAAATGCACTGCAATTCAAGTACATTTTTTGCCTTGAGTACTTGTTTTGTACCAATAGAATCCCAATTGACATTTTCGAGTTCTTAAATCGGGTTTTCGAGCTATTTTCCTTAAACTGGCACCTTAAACTTCCCTTAAACTGCACCAGTTAAAGGGACTTTTAGACCAAGCCCTTTAAAATCGACTGTGAAGTGTATTTTTCGGAGCTTTCTTTTCCATCCTATGGGAAATAACGTTTCCAAATCTTATTACTGGTCGTATACTTATTTTATACAAAAAAAACACCAAAATTTCACCAAATAACGCCGTAAGAAGAGTACCTTCTTTTTTCGACAAATATTAAACCAAATTAATCTAAAACGAATTGGACGCCATCTTCATCCAATAGAAGAAGGTAATTCGCACGCACAAACGAAGTTTTGACACTTTCTACACGAACTATCACACACAAATCCACATTTTTTGGTATCTCGAGCACCATTTGAGCAGGTCATGGTTAAAAATTTAAAACGAATGTCACTTGGGTTTACTATTTCAACTTCTGAAACTATACAAAAGGTATTTTTTGCTTAAAATTTATTCGGACTCTAGATCTACTATAAAAAAAATACTAGCGCCATCTCTCGGCAAAACAAAAAGGCTATACCATTCGTCGTTTATTGCCATTTTAAATCATTTTTACATGTGGGCCGTGCTTTTCTTTTTTGCCGTGCAATGATCAGAAGAATTGCGTGATGAAATAGCAGCAAAAGGTTTGCCAATAATAAATAAATTTATTTTTTCTTCATTTCAAGCATTTTGTTCAAAAAATGGTTTAAACGCTCCATATAAAACTTTAGGTTTCAAATTGTACTAAACATCATGTATAAGTATTAAAGAGTCAAATCAAGATCAGTATATTTTAGCCAAAATTTAATAAAAAAGCATTATTTTTCACATCATTGATATAATTTGAAGTATCAAGGATATTTTGACTCACTCTAGTATTTAGATTATTATAAAAAAAATAAGTGGAAAACTCGATTTGCTATAAAAATACTACTTCATAACAAAACATTATAGCAATGACTGCTAGAAACACGGTTGAGCTAATCAGAAGCTAGGAACATATCAGCTTACTTATTTGCCGTAACTCTATAGCTACCAATGTGGTCTAAGCAACTTAAGATCTTACTTTGTGATTATACTATCGCCATATTAACAAATTTATACATAATAATAACAATTTAAAGTAAGAGATCTAACTCCCCCCAAACAAGTCAATAATGATCGCCAATAAAGATGATAATAAAAATATGATCAAATCGCACGCACTCATGCTATACTATCTCCGGCATGAGGTATGTAGATGGAAAAGCATGCATCTGTTCCCCTTATAAAGGATCCGAGCGGAACGGTAGCCTAACCAACCCATCAATCATCTGTCGGAACTTGTATGTAATGTAGCGTAGACTGCGAATCGCTCAATTCGCTGCGACCAAATAAAAACAAAACATACAAAACCATCACTTAATGCTGAATGAAGCATCCCTATTTGGAGTACTGTATAGATAGTGGTGCACTCCATCGTGATCAACAACAAGCGGCTGTAAAGTAAAAAAAAACACGCAAAAGCGGCAAATTATGAAATTAACGGCAACAAACTCATATCTTGTCGGATCGTGCACCAAATCCTTATATGGTTGGTTTGGTGGTAAAGCGACGGTTCTAAGGGTATGAGAATGAGTCCGTGGCACAGACAGCGGTGCTTTGGGCGACATCTAACAAAGTGTTCTTCCCTTTCGTGCCGGGGAGATCGTGTCGTCGTGATAAGAAACCACAGCCGGACTAGAGGATGGCTAGGGCAGTGAAGGGGTTCGCCTCCCCCGGATATATCGATTCTATTTACATCCGAAATGTACATCTTGCCCTTGCCCAACATGGTGCGCCTGCAAGAGCCGTGAAGGGCTTCAGGGCGCAGCAGAAAGGGAACTGGCACGTTGTTAAGTGCGCGCGTTGCCACTGCTGCTGCTGCCGGAGCTCCTGCTGCTGCTGCTGCTGCTGCTGTAGTTCGTTACGCTTCGTCACGCCGCGTTCTCTCTCTTTATGGTCCGGTGCATTGGTCGGTTGCAGTGTGCCGTTGCATACAGGGGGGAAGAGTGTGCAGGAATAATTTATTGCTTCTTTCACACGCTTGCAGGTGTCGTGTTCGTGGCTACGGGTGCTCCGTGGTTGCGGTTGGCAGATTTTTCGCGATTGTCGCAATAAACAGAGGGAGCCTTCGGTTGGACGAAATTATCGGAAAGGCAATCAAATTTATGTAGGCTTGACAATTTTGATTGATCTGTCCGGAGGGGAAGTTGTCGCGCTTTGGCGGAGGCCCGCCGGAGTTCCAGCAGGAGCACGGCATAATGCATAATTCCGTTCCGGTTTTAATTGTGCACGGCGGGCTGGTGCTTGTGTCGGCTGTCGCTTCGGTACTGCTGGCGGCATTTTGTCTGTGCGTGTCCTTTTACAGCAACCCTGGGTGGGCACTGGGTGGGCACGATGGGTACGATGGAATCGGCTCCCGGAGATAGTGACAGTTGACAGATGGACGGCATTGGAAGGGAACCAGAGGAGTCTGGCAGTGTCTTCGGGGGGATTGTTCTTGACGCGCCGTTAAATGGGCTTATCTTAAGCGCTCATGAGTTGTTGATGACCGTTCCGTTTAGTAGCGACATCGATTTCCATTCACCACAAACGGTGTGGCGTTTCTAATTGGACGGGATTTATGCGCTGGCAGATAGCATATCCATGCATAATCGTTCGTCGTTTGCAAGTGCAAAACCTGTGTGCCTTTGTAAGTGTTCGGAAGTTATGACAGTATAAGCCACTATTTATTTAATTTTCTGCCCATAATGCACAGCATAAGAGTTATTACTACAATTAATTGTTCCTATTTGTTGAGATAGTACATAGTACAGCAGCACGCATGGAGTGTCATCAAGCTCAAAAACAGGGAGTTGTTATATTTAAAATTGAAGATATATCTGTCCAACAAAAACGAGAATAGTTCATCATAACCGAGGAAAGTTAAGGCATTAAACTTACTTTCAAGCTGAATCTAGAGAAATTATATTCACCAACATTCTATACTCATTGGAATCAATCATTATAAAAGTCAAGCTCTTCTTACTAGGAAAGGATGATCTTTATTGGAATACAATAAGTTGTCATTGCTTTGGCTCATATTTTGAATGAAAAAATCCATAGTAAATCAAATGCCATTAACGAAATTCAGTTCCTTCGTTACGTCTGCTGCCACTAGATCTGGAAGGAATACTAAGATATATAGAAAGGAATCTGCTTAAAGAGATAATATTTCAGCATGCTGGGCATATCACAGTATGCAACAAAGCCTCAAAAAGCAGACGGTCACAGTACTATCTAGAAAGATAAACTACTTGTGTGAGAACATAATTAAGTAATTCATCTCCAAAAATATTAAAAACAAGTTCAAATATTGTTTTTTTTACAGTTTCTTCAAGTTTCAAATTTTAAAACAAATTTGTAAGTGCAATTAATCCAATGATATAACAAAATGAGAAATATTCTCTTCTAGTAAGATACTGCGTTAACGAGAAACCTTAATATTGAACCAATTCAACGGTGCACTCGCTAAGTTATTACTTTCACTTACGTTTTATGAGCAAAATCTCATTAGAATCTTAGTAGGATGTGGTAAATGTTTTAAAAACAGTCGCATCGATGTCCATCGATGTATTTGCTATTGTATTGTTTAGCAAGCGAGTGTTGAATTATTACAACAGAAATGTATATAGTTCCAGCAGCTGTACGCTTTAATGTCGTGTACAAAAAAGTGTTGTTGATTGCTGCAATCACACGCACTTTCCGCTGCACTTGCGATCAAAACACCAAAGCTTAGAGTTTTACATGATATCATCCAATCCAAATTCACCAAAATCCATCACTGCAACAATCCACGTCCAAGGCGCGTCCCTCCGTCCAGCGCACACCTCACCGTCCAGCTAATAATGAGCACTTACAGAGGTTATTTACATTCATGAGTCATAATTACGCGCATGTAATAGGCTCGTAATTTATTAGAATGTAATCCCTTCACGCCAGGAGAGCATAACTTCCGAAGCCAAAAACCAATATTGACCGAGAGGATTCGAAAGGCTCGTAATTAAGCCGACTTTACATTCCCAAAAGCATGCCGATCAGCGAGCCAAGCTCCTCGCTAGTCCCGTCTCTCGAGCTTGTTCCTGCAAAGCGTCCGCTGTCTACCGCAGCTGGGGTACAGTTGCAGATACACAAATCCTCGACCGTTCGTACCCGGTTTGCGTGTCGCATGACCGGCGGGTAAATAAATTATTTACAACTCTTAATTGACTTAGCGGATAGTTGATGTAATTAAAATTAATTTATTACACACACACACATACGCACTCATACACACATGAACGCATTCAGCCTGCGGTCCCTTTTTGGGGGCGCCTTTACCATTGCGGACAGATCGCGTGAGACACAACGGCTTCTTGAAGTCGAGCGTGCCGTTGTCCCCCGAGACCTCATTGCCACCTTTGGCTTTGTTTGGTCGATGAGGAAGCAAGCAAAAAACACAGTCTAAAGACGCCCCAAAGCACTGGCCAGGTGGAGTCAGCCTGTGTTGCTGCAACCACGAAAGGAACTGCAACTCTCCCCGGAGTTGATCAAAGTTATGAACCGCAGGGAAGCTGGCGCGGTCGAGCTGATGAAGTTATGTCCCCAGGAGATTTGCCGAAGAGATGCCCCCATCGAGCGCGTGTGGTTCGGTGGGAGATAGATCCCACGCCGACCGACCCCTCCCACTCCCCCCCCCCCTTTGAGCGTGCAGCCCAGCACGATGTCACCAAATGAGGCGATTCTTCCTGCTCGGTTTATTCGTTTTTGGATGGAGCGTGGTTGGTTATGTTTTTTTTTTCTTTTTTCGACGGTCGGGCCTGGCAATTGACGCGATATAAATTAAACATGAGAAAATCGATATAAATTACGACCTGTACGTCCGCCGGCCGACTGACGTTCTGGTGTGCGGTTCGGTTTGGGTGGTGGTTTTAGTTTTCTCACGAAGCTGGATGATCCTGCCGGCACAGGTGAGCGCGGTAAGTGGAGGACTCCACGCGGACATATGCGGAGTTGATTAGCGGGGAAGTATGAAACATCTGTCACGCGTAAGGAGCGTATAAAAACGTGGTTTAGCTGTGTAATTAGCGGTGTGGGCCAGTGATTTAATAGACTCCCATGAACGCGGACAGCGTTGGGGGAAAGAATTGCATGTTGAGCTTGTCTATGCTTTATAGTCTATTAAAGCCATGAGTCGATAGAGCGGTTGTACTGTAGCTGGATGAAGTTATTCACTTCCAATGCGAGTTTGTTATTTGTACGACACATGTCTTTTATAGATGGACAACTGTCAAACGTATGTGTCTTTAAAAGTTGACATTTACGTGAGCACGGGATCTATAATGAGTTATGAGGCGTATTATAGCCACAGTTCTCACGTCTTGTAGCTATCAAATTACTGTAACACTGTGTACTAATTTGTTCAAAATGCGGAACTCCTAATTCTAAAATGCAATGAGCTCTTGTATCACGAGTTTAATCCATTTCATGTGCATCGCGTGATATGCTACTTTCATGAAAAGGGAAATAATTTGATCTCCACATGATACATTTTCGTCATAATGACCGATTTTTTGCAAGAAATAATAGATCTCCTAGCAGCTTCAAGGCTTCTACACAGTGCTGCAAAATGTCACTGTCGATGTCATAAAATAAAATCTGACTGAAACAAAATCCATGTCAGCGTCACGTACTCAATTGCGATGATCATAGGTGATACTCAAACAGTTGATGTGACCAATACATGCTTTGTGACATTTTAGCATCCAACGTGCTTAGTCAGTCACTTTGTTATGATTTTTTTCTACTGTGATCAGTTCTGCAAAATGTCACGGACATAGTCATGACACAGTCCAACTGAAACAAAATAATGTCAGCGTCACGAGCTCTACTGTGATGATCAGAGGTGAGACTCTAACACTCGTACTTCGCGTTCGGCTTGTTGCGTATTCATTGAGTATCAGCAATCAACTTCAAGCTACCACGAATATCTTTGTTGTTTTCGATGGTGACTATCCCGTGATTCTCATGACATGTTCTCATGAAGTAAAAGTCAATTGAAAACCTTTTATGAGCAACTTTAGTACCGTGAGATTGTAGTCTTAAATACACATTTTAATTCTATATTCTTATTTTTAAAAACAAAAGTAGCAGTTCCACTGCTATTACCTTTACCAACACATTAACAATGAGTTGACTGTAACAATCATTGCCTTTCGTAGATCTTTTGGATGTTATTATTAAAACTCAACGAAGGACTTTTTATTTTTCTTCTATCAGTGATAGCAATACTCCGCTAGGCGTCTAATTTTACCTTCGCCTACCCACATCCTTCAAAGCAACTCGTTACATCGTTGACGATCGATTATCGAACCCGCGCCAACTAACCGTGTCAAATGCGTAACAGTGATTTCGTCCCGTCCAGAAAGAAGCATCCAATTGACACCTTTTACACACCCGGCTCCGTTTCGCACCTAGGTGGCGGCACGTAACCGCTACTCCGTCGCCGCCGGTCCGACCCGCAGTGCATGAACCCGCTGCTGCCCGGCCTGTTGTTTACGGTGTGTGTGTGTGTGTGTGTGTGTGTGTGTGTGTGTGTGCATCGGCAGCAACCGCGGCCGATTAGGGTGCAATTTTCTTAAATGTGCTAATAATGCTTTACGCAGCACATTCGGATGCAGTCGAGCGCGGATGGAGCCGCTTGCGATCGGTCCTGCGATCGACACCCGATAATCAAATAAAGTAATTATAGATCAATAATATTTTACGGCACTTTAAACATCATATTACGGCTGTGAGGCGGCCGCAGCGATGCGTGTTGATTATAATATAGGTTCGATCGAACGTCATCGAAATTATTCAATCGAGAGAAAGAGAGAGGGCCAGACAAAAAAAAAGACAGGCCATATCTCGGGTGGACAAATTTTGCTGGACACAAAGAGGATCAATGTAGCGAAGAAGAGCTGTATCTGTGGTGGGTTTAGCTTGATTTGGAAGGACATGAAGGCGGCCAGGTTGAGAAGAGCATGCGTTTGCAATAGCATATAATTAAGGCGTCTGAAGGAAAATTGGTTTCTGATTGCTACCCTTGGCACGACAGGTCGGGAAGGAATCGATTGAGTTAAGGAAGACGAGAGAAAGAGAGAGAGGGGGAGAGCGAGAGGGGGGGAGAGAGAGAGAGAGAGGGAGAGAGAGAGGCAAAGTGGAAAAAAGAACATTTCCTTTAACAGCGTTCAGCGCAAACGGTTAATTAGCGCAGAAATGCTTACGCTAACCGATGGAGTGGGATCGTCGTTTGCCAGCATCGGGGAGGATGTGTATGCTGGGTAGCATGAAATGTATTATTGCAAGGGGGATGCACATGCTTGGGACTTGTTCCAAATGTCCTTGAGGTAAAGAAATAATTAATTTATAAGAAATTATCGAAATTTCGAAGAAGATGGAAGACTTTCTTTCTATGGGAATTTAAGAAATTAAGAGATGACATTCATTGTTATACCTAGGCGAACAATAAAAACAGTTAAAATAAGTGACAAAGAGATAAAATACTACATTATACACTTAATTATACATTATAATACATAAAAATACTACATTATATTCAAAGGCCATTTATATCAAATATACAATCTTTCTTTAATATTTTAGACATTTTCAATGCATTCTCGAGCTTCTTTGATGTAATTCAACAACATGGCAACTCATGCACTAATCCCTAAACGAGAGAACTGTCTCAAGCGATGTCAACTTCACTTAAATTAGCTCACAAAGACTTATTTTCTCTTAAGAATTGTTCTTGAGAGCTATCATTCAATTACGGGCTTTAATGTAGCATTTAAGCGATGGACACTTTTCGATCAACCTTTCGATCACAACAACACGAAGCAAACCACAAGCTTCCTCGCCGAGTGTCGTCGACTCCTCTTTCTTCATCCCTACACACAAACATACATACACTGACACAACCCGCCCAACAGCCCAAGCAATCATCTCGTTTAATCGTTCGACGGATTCCGAGTCGCAAATGATATGTTGGCGGATGCGGTTGGCCGTGTCGTTCGGCGTTGGCCCGAGCAAAAGTGCCAATTGATAAGTTATGTTTTCGCGAGGTGCAGCGTTCCCCAGCACCTCCCGCCACCGGAGGATGATTATAATTTCATTAGTCGGCCTGGACGTCGACTCCCGAGCGTGAGCGGAGCGGAGAGCGGAGAGCAATTGGAATTTGATTCCCTGCCCGAGCGCGAAGACGGCTTGATTTCAGCGCGCTCGAGTTAATTGATTTTGCAAACGTATCGCAGCAGTGCAGTCGGCACTGTTTAAGCGATAACTGCGGCACTTCGACTTCGACACGTCTTGGATTAAAGCACATCGCGGGCAGCTGGGGCAGCAAAGGCTCCACGGACGCGGAGTTTAAGGCTGTTTTGCTGCAATTCGCAATCGTACGCACGGCCATTACAAGCCATTTAAGCATGCTTATCACTCGGTTTGGAAATGTACGGGCGTTTGGAGTGGAAATTAAAAACGACATGCCAACCGAAACCACCTACCCTGCCGGTGCCTCCTTGGGGCCATCCTTGGGCGTGTGCCGGTGGCGGTGGCGAATACGAAATGAGCCGACCGATTTCTGCAAAACGCGATGGCCCTGGCGTGCGCCACTGCGCGGAGCGGAACGAGGCCGAGCCGTCCTTGGGGGGTTTGTTGCTTTATGCGTTTAAAATGTATGTGCTTGATTGGGGGAAAGGTAAAGCCCGCACCGAACGGGGTACTGATAGGTACCGACGGACCCGTTGGATGACACTTGCTGAATTTATGGAGCGGTGCGTTGCATGTTGATTTGCTGTGGAATGGCACATGCGAGCACACAGAAAGACAGGTTGAATTCGTCTTATCGTTAAGGGTTTTTAATTTAAAGCAATTTCTTACAATGTAAGTTTTTCACGAGGCGCTTATCTGGTCGAAATGGCCAGGAAGTTAAACAGTGTCGTGCTAGGTACTTGGCCTTCAATACCAATTTAACTCGAATTCGTTCTGTTTGTGTAGGAACTATCAGAGTTTATTGAAGCATAGAAGTATAGTTAGTGTAGTTATTGATTTATATACATTGGAAGTATGTGAAATGTTTTTGATATCTCCAAAAACATATGAGATGCATTAGGTCCATCTGGTAATTAATGGTAAGCTTTTCTATAAACTTATAACATGAATGTTTACTGTAGATGATAAGGATTATGTATCTTTAAGTAGTCTGTATGGTAAATTGCTATTTTGTTATTCGATGTGACTAAGAAGCTACAGACAATAAATTACAACCTTACTTACTGTACATTATACAAGATTAACATTGCTGCGAATCTCTTAGTACTTCCACATCAATCGTTTGTTCACATCAAAGTATTGTTGTCACAAGCAATGCAATCGACGATTAGCTTAAGTATTTTACCACGCTGTTCCGTATTAAGGCCGATTAATATAGGTAATCGCAGCTTTTACACAGGTAGTAGAAAGTATCAGCATTCGTGCACAGTTTGTGTGTAAATCATTCTAATTGGAAAAGGTTCTAAGAATTGAATAAATAATGAATTTTGTGATTTGATTTGTCATTATATTTCATTCTTTCTGCTCGCTTTAGATTTTTTTCTGAGTGATGCATAAATTAATCGATAATTAATAGCAATATTTTGTCAAGAGTAGCCTATTATACTGTTTAGAAAAATTGAAATTTTCATGCTGCTACAATCAAAGGCATTTTGTTTATTGATACATGACTGTACGGTATATATGAAAAAAGGCATCAATTTCTCAGATTCTCCGCAAAAGCTGTAAATTAATATCCTACGCTTGATAGTACAGTTACGTTCATTAACAAATATTACAGCTGGTTGAGGTCGATATCGCCTACATGGTGTCAATTTCAAATTAAATCCTTTAAGCTTCGTAAAGATATCAAACAGAAGTGTCATTTACGTTTATTTACTTCCAATCATTCAGTTTATCAACCAGTTTAGGTAATCAAAATTTGGTTATGGTTTTAGCTCAACGATAATCGTACATGTGCTCAATGTAGCAATAAGTTACTTAAGTCAACATTTTACCATAATTTAACATAGTCAATTGGACGTACTACCACATTTAGAACATCAAAAAAACCCGAGTGCAAAATGAATCCATGACAGCACCAACATTGAATGCACTGCCCGTGTGCAGTCGGAGATATATGCAAACTGTCCCCTCGCCTCATCATTAATGTTTGTGCCACCCCTTATCAATGATTCATGCACAAATCATCGAAATTTAATGATATAATTTCATGCCCCATCACCACCGCTGCCGCACCGAACCAAACCGTCGATACCAAACCAAACGGTCGTGCGTGCTACGAGGAACTGACTTTATGGCGAGTTTGGTCCCCATAGCCACACTGCACCGGATAGCGTTTCCCTCGATTTGTTTCTTCTATAATCGAATTAAAAACAACAAATAAAAAAAGAAGTTGAAAAAAAACGAACCACAGCAGCTGAATGGATTGGCGGATGTCGCCTGTTGATCGCGATAATTGACACAATGATCATTCGGTTAAATATTTAATTGGTACCAATTACAAACGTTTTAAGGCTGTGATTATTTAATTTGCTGCTGGGTGCGCGAGGGAAGCGAGCATGGTTGGGGACATGGAGGACCCGGACGTTGGATCGGTTTAATGTACAAAAATTGGTATTCAAAGGCCGGATCCGGAACTCCAGAATGTCACTCGGTACGTACTCAGCAGGGATGAGAGTGCACTGGCTTGCACTTCCCATCATTTCAAGCCTATTTAAGACTGTGTGTGGTGTGCTGTGGTTAGTAATTTGATTATTTTTCCTGATAAAATTTGTTTTTCTCTCACTTGCTACCGGTTCAATAGCATACCGAAGCGTGCCTCTTCCCGGCGCCAAACAAGCAAAGACCGCAAATGCTCTCGCCGTGCTGCAGCACAAAGCGCCAAACGTCAATTACGTGCCAGTGGCTTTTAATATTTAAACTCGATTTTCAACCGAAATTAAACTGTTTAACACCTGCCCGATGCGGCGGTTTGCGTTCGAGTGTCAATTTCCGACTGGCTCGGTGTTTGGTGGATGTGTTTAGTTCCGCGTAGATTTGGTTGAGCATTGCACCAATTATAAACTCATGCCCGCACAGTGGCCATACTAGCACAGTTGCATTGCGATTGGGATAATGTATTTAAATTGTTCTTTTGCCGAGCGCAATGAGCTAGGCGTGCGTCGGTCTTAAAATAGAGATAAACAAGCCGGAAGCTTTGTTTCAAAATAAAATAAACTTCATTATGCAGCCCACATCTGATGCCGATATTTTGCCACATACACACACACATGCAGGCAATTTTTCATTTCAATTAAAAATTGACAGTGCACCATAAAAGGGTCGGAAATGGCCGATTTTCTACTCTGAGCAATTCCACACTGGACGCCAATTTGCCAACATTTGGAACGTTTCAAACCTCTCGGTTGTACTATCTTTTAATTGAACGTCTATAATCGAGCCAAACCGGCTGGTGAAATCGCAATTTAAGCCCACGAGCGACAAGCTGATGCTCGCCGTTGCCACTGCAACGACAAAGCCGGGGCTTTGGTCATTCGAACTGTTCGGATGTTTAATTGTGGAGGTTGGGTTATATTTTTGGAATCAATATTTTTAACCATTTTCGACCGTTTGACTGTTGCTGTCTGTGTGCGCTAGAAGCTAAACGTATTGCAGGCTACAATGCTGAACTTAGAATCGACACCAGCACGGAGCACGGGCGGGCCGGACATATTTTGCAACGGCTCATCTCCAAGGCCCCCACGGGTGCTCCGTTTCATGCTTATGATGGATGAACGTTTGCAATGCAAATAAGCGGCAGCTGCATTGAGGTGAGGTCTGCCACTGCTCTGCCTGTCTGCCGAGTACAACGTGTGTTGTACAGCGTCGCTTCCCTTGAGAAGCGTGCAGGCTGGCTGTGTGAGGTGCGTTTTAATTATTCCAATCCATCCCTGTCATCGTCCGAATGGGGAACGGCGCGTCCAGTAAGACCGAGCGCGTTGGGCGTCGGACTGGTGGCGGGCGAAGGGGACACATGGGTACATTATAATTTTGTCCATCCAGCTAGATGTAATTCAATTTCAAGTAACCATCAACGGGCCTTTGACGCAATGAACCGAACTGGAGGCATTGCATGGATTAGGCAAATAATGTCAACTGTAGGAATTTGTGCGATAATTTCAAGGGAATGCTGCTCTTGGTAGTGGGAAACAGTCATGGTTCATGTTGAAATTTCCACCTTCTCCAAACCGTTTGGGCAATATCTATTCTGATGAGCCATTTGTAGCGTTGGATTTGTTCTGTTTCATCCAAATTTGAAGTACCAAACGAAGCAAAATAAAGTCTTTGATGATGAAATTCATAGAATTGGGGATTGTTCTTTGCTTTGTGTGCATAACTTTGAATGCGAGATTTAATAAACTCTCTCTAGCTTTTCAGCGCTATTTGCGTGCTCGCATTGAGGTTTTTGCAAAAGCTATGAAAAGTTTAACCTAACCTATTGTACTTAAGAATAATTTAAAAGCTACTATTTACTTGTCTACAAAATAAAAAAGGTTCCTCAGAGGTGTTCTGAGGCTTCGGATCAGGCTATCAGCCGTTCTGTGGTATTGCATGAAATTTCACACAAGTATTTCGTACCGGTCACATCGTTTAATTCCTCGAATCTGGTTCGTTAAGGTGCATTTGCTATAATCCTGAGGAATCTGTTTAGCCCTACCTGTACCTTGTTTATGTTCGTTTATATAAACAAGTCCATACATTGTTGCAGGAAGAACAATCTGTTTAAACACTGCCAATTTGCTGCGGGTGTTCAAGCAAGATCGGCGATGAACAAACGGACACAGCATTTCCAGCAAAATGAGATGCTTTCGCAGCAAGCTCTTTGGTATGCTGTTGGAGGAGGGTTTGATTGTTGATTGTCCAATGTATTCATCCAATTGAACCCACGGAATCGTTACTTCACCTGTAATCAGGTGATGGCTTGTTGGCTGAACCAGCTGTCGCTTCAGGCGATATGGAATGATCGTGGCCTGTGTCTTGTTGGAGTTGATGCGGATCTTTCATAGTAATATCCTTTGGTTAAAGTTCCCTTTTTTACATAAACTTCAGTGTATGGTGAAATATACTTGCAGTAGATCGCCGTTAATCTGAATCCATTGGGAATCGACCTCGACCGGATATTCGAAAAACATGGACAATCAAATCAAATGTCTTCACAATTTTGCAGTTTCCTAAAACAGTGGCTAGCTAGAAAATTTTGAAGAATTTCATGTTTGTTTCAGGAAAATATTTTAAACTTGGCATGCATCTTAGTGTTAACGGGGTTTTTAACTCCTCCTCAGCACAGTATTGAACTGTAATTTCTCAACGGCACGGGAATACGGAAAGTCAGATAAAAGGTATCCGCATAGACAACGTTCCACTATATATCATATGTCATGTTCTAATTTAAAAATAATTTTGGGAGAGCCTCATAGTATTGCCAACATTCCCTTTTCTTCTCACTGTGCTCAAAAATAGCAATATCCAATAGACAATTATTGATTTTTCTTCGTTTAGAATCTATACCAATGATTAAAAAAGGTATGGATATTAATGTATCTCTCGAGGATCAAACGAGTATGGCCTAAAATGTGAAATGTCTAAAAATAGTCGTTGATGTCCTCTAAGAGCAACGGTAGAACGAGTTCCATTCAAAGTACAAGTATGCGTGGATACAATCACACCACAGGAATACATGATACGAGCCATATTTAGCAACGAATAATATATGATTGCTTGCCATGTAGCCCATAGGATATGTTTTGTATCATCTCGCTCTACTTGTCGAGTCATAAAACCCCAACCCCGGCAGGCCGGGTGTCAATTCTTGGAACTCGGAACAGCGTGTGCCTTTTGAAGTCATCACACACACACACACCCACAGAGCGGATGTCATAACCCGGTGCCAGTCTGGGTCAACGATACAGGCCTGTGGCTTTGGAGGGCAGAATCAACCCATGAAATAACGGGCAACGGATAATGAACCATCAAATTACCCTCTGGACCGAGCTGGCAATGAATTCGTTTCCAATGTAGGTTGCAATTGGTTATACAGGACAGTGGGAGGGAAAAAAACACCCAGGCAAGATAACAAGAAAGCATTAAAAACCCCATATGTTAATGATGGATAGATAAGTGCTCGGTTGGCTGCGTTGGCACTCTGCACACATGCTGTGGGCGGAACGAAGGTTTATTGAACTGTCCCCGGGTTAATTCGTTTATAACGCGATAATTCGAACGATAATTTGTGTACGGCTCATAAATTCACGGTTTAACTTCTGGTTGCGATGCGGAAGATGTTGTGCGTGTGTTTGTGTGGCTTATGCGCTTCTGGGGGGGGGGGGGTTTGGTGTTCCCGTCCCACGTTGGCGTTACCACCCAACAACACAGGCACACCCGCTTTCTTGATATTTACTTTTTTCTTTGCATTTTTTTGCCTTCTCCCAAACCAACATTGGAAGATAAATTTCTTCAGCGCAGTGGCCATTTGGGGCGGGAGAAATAAAATCCCGCCAGCCCACCAGGGTACCACGCCAGCTGTGCGGGAAGCTACAAAAACTTCGCCAACTTTAAGTTTCCTCCCAGTTGGGCGGCACGGCTTCTCGCTTTCACTCTCCCTGCGTGCGCTGGTACTGTATTGAAAAAGTGTACCAGAAATTCATATCTCCACCAAAACGCTTCGGATTGTTTACTCACTCGCGTGGTCGAAAATATCTTGAGAAATGTTCATTGCTGCAGCCGCAACTATCGAAATTCCCTTTTAAAACCGTGTATCGGATGTTTACGAGATACAAATAATTAAAAGCGAAGAATGAGAGAGAGAGAGAGAGAGCGCGCTGGCGGACCGGTGTTACGGTGCTGAAATTACGGAATGCACCATATTCTGGGCCGGGTGTGCGTACATAAGCAAACACAGTACACTTCCCAACCTTGAGCTGGTTGAGATTGTGTTGGAGGCCAAGTTTGTAATTGCCGTTACCTCGAGTGCGAGTGCGCGCGGAAAACGGAAGCGAGCGGAATGGGTTTAAGAATTATGAAGATGGCATTATACGGCACGTCGACAAGTGGATGACAAATTTGTTTACTAATCGCCACGGACTGCTCATTACTTCTCCTGATGGGTCATAATTTGTGAAGCGTGTGCTGCCTAGCGTGGCTGTGGGTCACTCGCTTAAAGGCTAATGAAAATGTCAAAGCGAAGGGTTTGGGGGCAACTGTACATATTTTGAGGCAACTGTGTGAGGATATAGATGGCTTTCGTTCCTAACCTTGTGCAGGAGCGTACATAAATTACATTCGCTTTGAGTTCTTTGCCGTCTGTTGTCAATTGTTTAGTGTTAGGCTTATGGCGAGCTGAATCTTTCGAATCATTATAAGAAAGTAAGAATACAACAGGAATAGTTGATGTATTTCTCCAATTTTATAAGAAGAAAAAGCCTGGGAACTAAGAGGAACTCAAACAGCCGAAGAATTTTTTGTACAAATTTAAGCACTATTTTCGAATCTAATTCTATGTCTTGTACTCTAATGAATTTGGATATGTTTATAGATAATCGATTCATCCATTGCACAGAACATACAGTGATGGGTATCAAAACCGGAAGCTTCAGATTCAGACGCTCTTCCTACTGTAAAGATTTAAACGATTTGAAAGGAGACAGAGGAAGTCTACTTAACAATTTTAACGACGTTTTATAATGCTAGGGTATCGATTTATGCAACGCTTAGCAGAAAAAGCTACCGGCTTTCGAAGCTCATTCTAAAATAGTGTCCGATTTTGAGAATCCGCAACTGTAGTTATTAATCGGGTGCATGAAGAGGTCCATACGTGAACGTTACGTCGAAAAACTTAAACATTAACTCAAACGTTCAACACATAGTAAGCTAGTTTTTTAAGCTGGGATTTAATGGATAAAACCTACGTTAAATAAATCAACACTTATTCAAGCGATATTTGCCTTTTGCAACGCCATCTCCACTAAAAGCGTAAACAAAATGAAAGCGTACAGCATCATTCAATTAGTATGGGAAACATCCCGTTCAAGTCTTTAGTACATGAGCGAGAAAAATATCAAAGACGAAAGCTTCTACGTTCGTCTCGATCACTATTATTCAAATGATCAGTTGACCTCCTCTGCCTGGTTGTAGAACCAATTATTAGATACTATATCCTTGCTACCTTTGATCACGAGCCAGAAAGAGATCGGAGATGTTTGTTTACTGATAAGAGCTTTTTTTCTTCTTTTTTAGCGTAACGTCCTATGCGGACATGCCGACCTATTCAGGCTTTCGAGACTTTATTCATTACCACGCAGCCGGATAGTCAATCTTTGCTACGGGGAGACGGCCCATTCTAGGCTTGAACCTATAACGGGCATGTTATTGAATTGTTCGAGTTGACAACTGTACCACGAGACCGCCCCTGATAAGAGAAGAGATGATAAGAGCTAGCTATGGGTGTGCATGCTCTCCTGTTAGCCAAACTGACAAACGTCCTGAAAACCGTGGCTCAAACAAGGATCAAAAATAGAGAAACGATACATGCGTCTTGTTCAATGCCATCTTCACTCTAGCGATCGCTTTACCCTCTCTCTGCGATAAGCATCATTTAATTATTATCGGAAAAAGCTCCTTCAATTGCTACTTATATGGTCTAAGCTCCATCCATAAAATACGTAACGCTTAATACTACACGATGATCATTTTTGTCTGAAAAGGTTGGAATACTCTGCTGAAAAGCTATCAATTCAATAAGCAGTTCTTTTTCTTCAGTTCAGCAGAACTTCTACCCAATTACTAATATATCCGGCTCATATCAAACAATCAAAGATATTTCAAACATTTTCAAATTTTGATTATATTTTGCTTCACACGTGAAGTATGCATAATTAAATGAATACAATCTGTACCGTTCATTGGAAGGTGACGCCTAAGACAAGCCCCTAAAGAACCTCAAAAATTGTCCCCCAATGACGTCAATCTCGCGAGTGAACAAGTCTCAAACATCTTGGTTGGTGTCTCTTCCGCGGATGTTATCTTTACGAGATGAACTGGAAACTAGCTTAATTGTTGTACACCGGCCGGCCCGAAAAACCTGCTCATTCACAAACGTACCAAGCTCGAAACTGATTCTATGCAAAGAAGGTACAGGGTTTTTTTTTCCTTTTGTTGGAGTTGAAAAGGTTTAAGAATTATACAACAAAAAAAACAGCCAACCGAAGCACACGTTGCAGAAGCCGGATCAAAGAATTGGATGGAATTTCTTACGTCACACATTGGCGCTATTAGACCCGGCTGTGAAGAGGTGGGATGGTTTGTACGAATGTTTCGAGCGGAAACCGGTTCCGCGTGCCGTGCCGTGCCGCATCGGAAACCTTACATTGTCATACATTTCTCAGCTGCGGCCTTGATAGTGGGCACCAGTCTTCGGGGGGGGAGAGTGCTTCAAGATTTTTAACCAAAAGACCGTTCTGCCACACGCCAATTGGCATCCAGGATTGCTTATCGATAGTAGCCGAATGACTGGGTGGAATGTAAATACAAGCGTACGCAAGCGCAATGGATGAAGTGCGTCGCGGCCGAACGCTGTGTGTGACACACGCGATTGCGGTAGGCTCAAACGTCCGGCAAACATCACGTCATCTTGGCCGGCGCTTCATGTTTCACGGCGTCGATCACACACCACGATCGATCAACGTGGCTGTCACACAACCTCGGGAGGTGGTCCACACACGCAGCCAAATAATGGTGGCAAATTATTTTAGATTATAATGCTAATTGCCCCCCACCAGAACCGGAACCGGTGAAGAAATCTTGAAATGTCCGCCTGTTAAGAAAAGCCGGCCAAGGCGTGCGCGTCTGGATTTATGTGCGTATAAATCATCACCATAATGACACCTGCAGCAATAACGCCACACCGCGCCACACAGCCACCGTTGGGGTTTCTGGCCAATTTACTGCCTGCGACCCCATGGGCAGCCACGGCGTCGGATGTGCTAACGAACGATGATGATGCTTTAACGAGCGACCAACGATCACGCTCTTGTGTGTGTAACCCTGGCATCGAATCCCTGGCCGAGACGGTGTGTCAATTGGGCGATTTGTCTTCCGACGATGACACACCGAACATACGGGAGTGTGCGGTGAAGGTTGCAACCCGCTTGCCACAATGCACCTGCACTCGATGACAGGTACCCGGCGGTGTGTGTGTGCGTGTGTGGTACGGGTGTATAAGAATTATATTTAATTATAACATTTTTCATAACCATTTACTATAATTTAATTACATGCAAATACCTATTATTACGCATGGAAATCATGGACTTGTCGCTCGCTCACTCTCCCCTGTCGCGGCATTTTCGAGATTCACGCTACGAACAAATCACCACCTCCGTCCATACTGCAAATGGGGTGTGGATAAGGGTTGTGTGATTTACAATGTAGCTCTCCGTGCCGGAAATATCGATCATCAGCCCCGTCGGGGTGTTTCGCTAGCTTCAGCCATCTTCAGAAACATGTCCCTTTGAAGAGTGCAAAGTCTTTGAATTGCTGGCGAAACCGACGCACTTCAACCGGCGGGGTGGACATCTGGGCGGTGAGCAGTTCGTCGCGGGCAGGTTCGTTGTTGGTGGTACTTCGAGCAGGCAGCTCAGTTTTCACGGTAATCGTTGCAAATCTTGCGTGATAGTGATGAAAGATTGCTACAATGTTTTCCATCGTTTTGGGGGTATTGGATGATTGGTGATGAACTCTGGATGGGAATTTTTACTCTACCGAAGTCAACAAAGCGACGTTACAAATGGTATTGCCAAAGATTGCGAGCTGATTTGGGGTGAGGTGAAATCTTGTAGAAGTGGACCAAACATGGCCTACTTAAATAGAAAGCGTATTGGATGACATTTCCAATCGGATATTGACAAGCCGAAGAATACACTAAAGCTGTAGCTGTACGAGTTCAAGCTGGATTTACTTTAAATTCCAATTGGTTCAAATTAGTTATGGTCATGCTGGTCCAATGTTTTCCCAATAAAGCAATTATCACCATAAAATTACTATAATAAATGACCTCCACCTAGCAGACAGACATTCATTGATTGCTCCTTTCGCATCATTGCCCTCTATTTAAACGGTTCAAAATGAATGTCCCTGTGTGTATGACAAACTTGCTCACTCCCACAGAGCAGGCAGCTCCATGGGGTCGACAAAATAGAGCAATTCCTCATTTTCTCCCAGCACGGAGAGGGTGCCCAAGTGCCCAAGAAAAACGACACCGCTGCGCGCAATTCCTGTGCACTATACACCGATTTTAACCCCACTGCCACACCCTTCCCGAGCTCCCCGACACGATGCGATGAAAACGCCCGGAAGGTAAGTGCGATAAATTAAAGTACCGATAAACACGGTCATCGAGGATCGCCCAAAAGGATGTGTCCCAGAGCGTTTAAGCCTGCAGTTTTGGGGCGGGGTTCTTTTTCCTGCAGAAGACCTTAAAAACGCACGCAAACTGGTTTAACAAAGATGTGGGGTCCGCCGAGGGACCCACGGGGAGATGGGACACAGGACTAACGAGGGCACAAGCTTGTGTGCGTCCGCATCTTCGGGTGATTTACGCTTAATTGCTTTTGGTCCGCTTTCTTGGGCTGTGGATGGGCTGTATTAATCGGCGATACGGCGTGGTTGAATTTCTTGCCGGCCTCTCCCTCTCATTGCCTCCGAACGCAAAATCATCGAATATCGCACGGGAATCGATTGCGCTTTGCTCCCCTGTTGCGAAACACAACGGCACACACACACACACGCTGTGCACCAGTGCTCCTTCCATTTGAGGCCGCAAATTTATGGACACATGGCATTAATTTCGATGCTGCTGCTGGTGCTGGTGCGGTTGCTGCAGCTGCATACACGATTGCAGCTCGCAATGGGTTTGGGAGGAATCTCAAGCACAAAGTAACATGCTGGCACACACAGACAGACAGACACAGACACACCAAGTTTCCTGCGGGTAAACGGGGCCCGGCACAATACAATGAAGCTATTTTACCGAGCATAATATTTACCTTATCCTTATCGGCTTGCGGGGGCTAAGAAAATGTATGATTTTATTAAACGCAACCATGGCATCGCAAGATCGGACGGGTGTGTTTGGAAGGGAGGGGAGTAGAGCATTGTTGTACTGGAAGAAAATGGAACGTAAGGTTGCTGTTGCTGCTGCTGCTTGTGTGCTGAGTAATTCCGATAACGGAGATAAAGTGGACAGCGAATGGATGCATCAATAACTCGGTCAATATGAATGTTTGCTTGCTGCATGTTAATACAGCTCCATTATGAGCAATGATGATCGATAGCGTCCCAGGTCCTGGGAAAAGGGTTTCCGTGGCAAGTAGATGCACTGCTGGAGTAACTTAAGATGTTGGATGAGCTGTTGATTTAGGATTGTTTTTTTATATTATCCTTGTCGTTTTATTAGATTTTTGGTATGTTTTATTATTTTCTTGGTTACACTCCAATAAACTTATTGCAATTGGAGCATGTTGACTCGTTAATTTATAATCAGATTGTTAATTGGTTTATTAAATAGAATATTCCGATACAGTAAAGCTCTATATTCAAGGACTGTCGGTTTAACAACTAAAGGATCCATAGTTTAAAGACATATTTGATTTAGTATTTATTGACTGACAGAGCTGAGAAGTTTACAGCACTGAGTAAGTTGGGCCCATCAATTTCGCCACTAATCAAACCTGTCACAAAGAGACGTTGAGCGTTCGCACGTCTAGGTGAGAGTGGTTCCAGACCTAACAGTAAGCATCGACTGCTGTGACTCATATGACTATGATTTCGTTGATGGGACATTGATTTTATAGTAAAGAGAATCAAGGAAAATTTCGTACGTAAAGTAATTTTCCCATTGGAATGAGTCGGTGCATTTCAAATCTAACTATATGGACTAACGGGCTTGAGAAGGCTCCTTTATAAGTTGTAAGTACTCCAACGGGTAGCTTGCGCAATATATATGATAGATATAATAACTTCTATACAAGATCATGATGATCCGCAAGCAATGACTCCAAAACTCAGTGCGATCATTTCAGGCGAATTTCGCCGGCATTTCCCTATGTCAACCAAGTCCGCGGACAACATCCCCGCGAGGATAGAATTGATAAAAATTGAAGGTAGATCTTGAAAACATTCCCACACGCACACGTCTTCGTTTGCGCTGACTAAAATTCCGGATAACTGACGACAGGCAGCTCGGAAAGTCGTTGATTTATTTTTGCAATTTAGCTTAAATAATTACCTTTCAAAGGATGTTTATGGGCATTATCTCTCTTAGTTTGTTTTTCTATAGCCTGCCGAAAAATGCGTTTTTCAAATGCGAACGCTAGCGATCACGATTAGATCTCAGATGGTTATAAAGATCACGCTAGAATGGTAGTTCCTAGATCATGATTTTGATGATTTTTTAAATGATCCAACATCTAAATACAACATTTTGCTGATCTAAAATTAATATGTAAAAACGCCATTCTTGAAAATGTCGTTTAATCAAAGAAGTAAAACAAAATTCCATCCATAGGGACAATCTCAAACAATCACTCGATGTTGAGATCAGCTTTTACAGGATAATATAAATAAGAACAAGGGAGAAATTTATAAAAGTAGAAAAAATTGAATTTACAACAGCATTAAACCAAACATTAAAATTAAAAAAAACGACACTTACAAAGTAAACTAAGTAATACTTGTAATGATCGATTATTAGTAAAAAGATGTGAAACAATTATGTTGCAATTATACATAAATATAGAATACCACCGCGTCTGCACGACCATCCTGCCGAGTGTGTATGTGAGAAGAGGTTTTCGTGCTTGATACGATACCGTACCGAATGGTTAGATGGAATGCCGTTCGAAAGCGAAGCCGTGAAACGAGGTGACACCGCGTTGGCCTAATGGGTGAAACTCGGAAAAATCCAGCCCGATCGATGTACCCGATCGACGGTGCCCTCCCTACCTAGCTGCTGGCTACAGTTTAAATTCAATTAACATTTTTCCACGCACAAATCTCGGCTCTCGTATCGCGAGGTTCGGGTCAGGGAAAGCCGCCGGTGCGCCAGAGCGCTCCGTTACCGAATGGAAAGAATGCTGGCCCAGCTGGCTAGAACCGAAAGTGGAGCTAGTGTGTAAGGCTGCTGCTGCTGCTGCTGCTGCTGCTGTTTGCTGTTGGTGATGTGAAATAATTTAAATTGCACAATTGCCTGCACTAAAACGGGGAGGGTGAGCGTGAAACTGGATCAGTGCACCCCTGAACTGATGATGGCCAACTCCTCTCTCGCACGCACGCACGCACACACTGGGTGGAGATTTTCCTTTTTCGGAGGAAAGGGAAAATCCACCCCTTCTCCGTAAGCTGGCAAGGTGTGTTTGACTTCGATTATAATGATCGCGACACGGCTAGAACCAATCAAAATGCTTGCGCCCGGGGACGGGTACCGCCCGAAACCGGAGCATTTGCACCAATACCGAACGTGGCTTTTTGTGTGCAGGGCGATCGTACAGATATGGGGGGGGTTTTAGCTTGCTCTTGGTGGTGTACCTTGCTCGGGCACGGCGTGTTGCATCATGTCACGTAGCGGAGAGGCTATATTAATTTAAATGGTAATGTTTTAGTAAGACAGAGAGATGCGGTAACACCTTTCGGTGGAACACTGCAGTACCTGCATGTAAGTTCAAAAATACAGGGCTTACCTAGCCAAACTGCGGCATCGTAAAAGAATGTAGTACTGGCATTCGAGCCTTGTGACGAATGAATTGGGCATAGTAAAGATATCCTAAAATGATATTTGGTCGCAAAAATCTTGGTCGCAGAAATCTTGGTCGCAAAGCTCTTGGTCACAAAATTCTTTGTCACAAAATTCTTGGCCGCAAAGCTCTTAGTCGTAAAGTTCCAGATCTCAAAATTCTTGGTCGCAAAACTCTTGGTCGCAGAAATCTTGGTCGCAGAAATCCTCGTCGCAAAGCTCTTGGTCCCAAAATCCTTGGTCGCAATGTTCTTGATCGCAAAATTCTTGGTCGCAGAAATCTTCGTCGTAGATATCTTGGTCGCAAAATCCTTGGTCGCAAAAATCTTGGTCGCAAAGTTCTTGGTCGCAAAATCCTTGGTCGCAAAATTCTTGGTCGCAAAATTCTTGGTCGCAAAGATCATGATCGTACAATTCTTGTTCGCAAAGAACAATAATCTTGGTCGCAAAGCTCTTAGTCGCAAAGTTCTTGGTCGCAAAATTTGTCAAGAATTGATCCTGTTCATGGTCTTTTTGAAGTTAAGCGCATTTAACCAATAGGTAACTGGAACAGCAACTGTGTAATGTATTTTGACAAGGTTGTGTATTGTGTTCAGAATGTTTTCATAGTTGTCTTGGTCACTCCATGCGATTTGCAACGGAGGTACTTACAATGTATGTTCAAGTTGATGTAGAAATGACTTTGAGGGGTTAAGATACTTGCTTATAAGCAAGTGTCCAGAAGTTTATTGTGCTGATGTGTTAGCTACTGTGTCAGTAATTATCAAGCAACATACTTATTGTGTACTTCAATGTGCCAACAAGGTTATGAAATTGTATGCATATTATTAATGGTTTCTGCTTTGTATGACGATATGGTTCTTATAGCTTAAAGAACTGATTATCTGTAAAACCCGGTCGAAAGTAATATAACGTCTTGTAGAAATTACACCAAAAATTATATCGAATTATAAAATCAACTCGAATGAAACTCTCGCCACAGCCCAATCATCCATGTTCCCACAAATAAGATTGTAGCCCGATTGCAACAACATTCCATCATTTGCAGTTGTACTTGTATGCAGGTTTCGCTTGAAGCCTACTGATCCACAAATGCATTGTACTTCACCGTCATAAAATCAGGACGTTTTGATTCCGCTCCAACACACGCACACACACAGGCGAACACACCCTGTAATTGCTAATGTGCCGACATCGCGACCTTTACACCCTTTGCGCGCGGGGAAACAATCCGCACTGTGGTCGTGCGCCGTTGATCATCATTAGCAATCGGCTGTGGGGTCATTTGTCATAGGAACGCGGCTGCAGAATGCTGTGGTGCAGCAAAAATCGGTAATGATCGGCCGGATGTGTGTGTGTGTGTGTGTGTGTGTGTGTGTGTGGCGGCCGCTGCAACCACCATATTGCCGCGAAACGATAATGTGAGAAACGTGAGATCGTGCATCGTCAGCAACCGCCGCCGGTGGAGGACACCAAACCGGCGCCGATCGACGGATAATTGTTACAAATGAATGGAGTTCGGTGTTCGTGGCACCTAGTGGCACCGAAAAGGGCAACCGTGTACGGGTCTCTGTGTATGTGTGTGTGTGTGTGAATACGCAATGCACTTTACCGTTTTAATTGCGGTTGAAAGCTGACATCGGGTTGTCGGGTTGCGCTCTAACATCTGTCAAGAATGTCATCACTCGCTGTGTCGAGTGCGCATCTTCCATGATGACACCTTTTCTCCATCGCTCCCGGCTTAGTACCACCAACCTGTGTGCAATATTTATTTAAATTACAACACTGTCCAGCCAGGCATCACTATCTCTCTCTCATGCTCACACTGCTCTATTAGTCCCGTTTCCTCTTCGCTGGGGAGCTGTGTTTACTTGCAGCTGGTTCAAGGTCTCGAGCGCTGTATCGATCCGAGCGTTGCCGAGAAGTGGCCACAGAGGCAAACGACACACAGCGAGCGGGATCGACGCCAGGCTAAAACCTCGGGACGTGCAAAAGGGCAAGCAAACCGCGAGTGTTTGTGTAGCTGCAAGTGGCAGAATGCACTTTCCGAAGCACCTTTCCGCTCTGAGCGCACGTGAGCGCACTGCCGGTGGAGATGGAGACCGGTGGGCGACCTTTATTGGAGGTGCGCATCGGTTATTAAATTATGATTGCACGTGCTGGCTATATCAGTGCTGCAGTCGGACGGCAGTAGAAATGAAAGAAAATCACAACCACCAGAGATTGAATGATGCAGTTTTGGTGAATGTTCTTGGAAGAAAAAACAACCCCAAACGGATTGAACGCTCGCCTTCACGTCATAATAATGTGGAACTAATGCGTGAAGTGTGGGGCGCACTCCGATTGCCGCTTCCGATTGTCCGGCGAGGCTGACAGGCGGGCCTGATTGGATTGACATTTTTATGAGTGTGAGCGGTGTGGCTCGACTCGTCTTGCTGCTGCGTTTTGGTGCCGCGTTTGCTTCTGCTGTCCCCCCCCCCCTTGCACGTTTTGCGCGAATTTGATCGTCTCGTCTGATGGGAAGGATGTGCGTGCTACGGGGCAGCGCGAGACGTCACCGGGTACGCGCAGTTGTCATACAAAACCGCGAACAGACAGATAGCCTTCAAGTCGTTGCGGTCCGGATGGCAGAACGGTCATACAAACCGCAGGCGAGATGTAAAAATGCGCGGGGCACAAGGGTGGGCAAGGGCTGGGCTGGCGGTGCATAATCGAACGTAATCGCTTTTGCGTAGTGGTAGTGGGCTGCACCGTGCGGTAGGATTCTATTTTTTCAACCAAACGGTTGACTGATGATAGATATAGAGTGTCATATTTGTGAGGGTTTAGAGATTTACGCAAAATGGTGCTTTAGCTTAGGTAGCAGTTCTATAAACGAAAATGGCCTAGTGCTTAGTGCTTTGTCATGATTACTCCATTTAGTGGGCAACACGATTAAAGCAATTTGTTTTTAATAAATAAAAGGACTAGATTATTAGATGATTTAGTTGATTAGAGTCACTCTTAATTGATGAAACTCTTTCGACCTTGATTTCGAATGATTTTTTTTATTTTAAGTCTTCTTGTTCTTCTTCTCCTTATTCTTTCTCTTTTTCTTCTTCTTTTTTTCTTCTTCTTCTTCTTCTTCTTCTCCTTCTTCTTCTATTTCTTCCTATGCTTCTTCTTACTTTTACTCTTTTTCCTTTTCTTTTTCTTCTTCATCTTCATCTTAATCTTCTTCTTCTTCTTCTTCTTATTTCTTACTTACTTACTTACTTACTTACTTACTTGCTTACTTACTTACTTACTTGCTTACTTGCTTACTTACTTACTTATTTACTTACTTTTTTTTTCTCCTTCTTCTCCTTCTTCTCCTTCTTCTTCTTCTTCTTCTTCTTCTTATTCTTCTTCTTCTACTACTACTACTACTACTACTACTACTACTACTACTACTACTACTACTACTACTACTACTACTACTACTACTACTACTTCTTCCTATTCTTCTTCTTACTGTTATTCTTTTTTCTGTTCTTTTTCTTCTTCTTCTTCTTCTTACTTTTCATATTAAATATAAATCAACCTTCCGGGCCTTGCAAGATCTTCGCTCGACAAGGGCTACTATGAGTGACTAACTGATGAGAACCCAGTAAGATCAGTACGAATAAGAAGTAAGTCCTGCATAAAAAGGATCCTAGAAATAAAATCTTTTTACCACAACCGAATGCGAAGGTGTTTGCCAAAAATCGATCATTGACTTTTTTAGCATCGTTCATGCAAATCATTCTTACAGTGGCATGTACATAATGTTCTCTCTTTACCAACGTTCTGTTCATTTTGGTGGCTCTAGTTGGCAGTTCGTATGCGTTGCCATTAAGTTGGAAAGGATTATTGTTTTGGTTTTTTTTTCTTCTATTTGTCATGATAAGTCTCACCTCTTACCCCAACGCAGGTTTGAGAAGGGCAACAGTAAAAATCTATTAGATAATTTAAGATAATGAACATAACATAGCTCCATGAGAGGAAAAACGGGCTCAACGGGAATTCCTTACCATCCTTTACGTAGCTCGCCAAGAACCAGCTAATGGATCCGGTGCACTACTTATCAGAACACGACTGTGACATGCATATGGTCAGCTCCACTGGTACCTCCAGGACAAAACATTCCGAAGCAGAACAATCTAATGTATCTGTTATTGGCCACTTACAATCATCATTGAGTGAATACTGATGTGACCTCCTAGACTGTGTTAAATCATAATATCCCCCAAATCGAGAATAGAAAAGTGACTGAATGACATAGGAGATCTACACATATTTCGCGTTACACAGATTGCTTAACATAGATCACGCACTTTCGTTTGACATTAGATAATCTTCTCGCATTCTTCTGGTTTATTCTCAATTATGAAAGAGTTATCGTTGGATAGTCATATTGGCAATTGTTGCAAACTATCAAACCGCTTATCGATGAAACCTAACATCCATGAATGTATCTCAATCCTGCTATATAAGTCCAACAAATAAGGAATACTGATAGTTTTATTATGGTAATACCTCATCATGTTTGTTGCAGTCCGTTGGTCTAATCGATAAGCATTGAGTCTCGCGTGAGGTCGGATATGGATCGATTCTTATTGCGGGCCTGTTCAAGCTTGATTTACTTTCTTCGGGATTATGATACTTATCTTACTACTTACCTTACGTACGTATATGTGTATGTGTTTGTTTTAAAATAATAAATAAAGAAAGCGATTAAAAACGTCAAATTCTATAGAGGGGGTTCTGCTGAAAGTTATTTGTTTTCCCTTTAACTTATTTTTTGTAATCAGCTTTAAAGAATCACTTTTTATGCCAACTTGCAATATTATTTTACATAAGAACTATCTCTTCAAATCAGCTTTCATAAAAAAAACATTTCTTCCAAATTCTTAAATTAGTTCCTCATTACACCACGGTGCAAATTATATGATTAATATTCCATCGCCACCAGTGATTATCAAAACGCGCCCCTAAACCTCTTATTACCGGGTGAGGAAGGAGGACAAAAATCGTATCATTATGAGTGCTGCTGCTTTCGCTGTCACGTTGTTAGGGTGGTGTGCGCCAGCAAAAAAAGGCTGCCTCTTCAAAAAGGGAAAAAAATCGCCACGCAAACCTTCATTGCCTTACACCACGTCTCACGCACGCGCGTTCTTCGCGGTTGAAGGTGTTGAATAATTTGCGCACAACCTTAAGCTGCCTTCCCTTCGGCCACTGACAAAAAAGTGAGTGTCATTTAGGCATTGCATGCGCGAAAAGATCTTCCCACTCTCTACACGATCCACTGGACGGGGGGATACATTAATTGTCAATAATAACCATCGGCCGTACCAATCTCGTGCCATCGCTTCGGGTGCCGTCGTCTGCCAAGTGAAGTTTGTGTCCAGTTGGATTTTGGGCCCGGCCCAGTGAAGGAAGCCAGTAAGGCGGGGGCAGCACCTTAATGAGATGCTTAAAACGGTGAGTGTGCTTCAAGCATGAGTGTGTAGCAAAGCACTTGCAGCGGGGAATTGCCAGTTGGACAACGCCAATCACTTGCCTGTTAATCAGCACGAGGCTTGATAAAGATGAGGAGTGAACGCTAGATAAATGCTTCCCAATGCAGCCGCTCAAATTACCGCCAAAGCTAGCGCTATTGAGACAACAAACTTGAGTTGAGGCGTTGTTAATGAAGCTGGTCTGATGCTGGTGGTGCTTCTGCTAGTCGCTTCACCGTACCAGAGGGTCAGAGGGTACCGCGTCGGTTCATGCGTCGGATGTTTACGTCTTCGAAACATAATATTTGCCCCCGCAAACGCATTTGCGATCAATTTACCTTGCCACAGCTGTGGGTGTTAAGCAAGTACGAATTGCACTCAGAAAACCTCACTCCACACCACGGCTCTGCGTCATATTAAGCCGGCGAAAGCAGTTCACTCGCTAGTCGCAGAGTGAAGGAGAAGTGTGAGGAGCAAATTAAAATTCAAAAGAAAGTAACGCCTTCCAATTGCGCGGCCGTGTGGTAAGTAAATATAATTTAAAAAAAGGAAAGAAGACCCCAACGTGTCATATTTCATCCTTCTTTACTGTCCGAGCGGGCTAAGCGAAACCGGAGGAGATTTTTGTGTACAATCAGTAACCGTTTAAGCGCGTCATTAGTGCTTGCGTTCTGCCCAAGGAAGAAAGGTCCACTGTCAACCCTGGGGGAAGCACTTTTGGCCGCTTGCCTCATTATGTCGCCAATCACCGCCAATTCGTGGAGAAAGGACGGAAAGGACCAGTCAGTTCCGTCAGTGTCAGCGTCCGGGAACTTTTTACCGGGACAGTGCCGGCGATGGAAAAAGGGGACAGGATGTAATCCTCATCCGATCCGCAAAAGTTATGCACCTTTATCGTTATCAGACGGTGCATTTCGTGTTGCCAATTTTCTTGCGACATTTCACTGTCTTTTATCGTTTCCCAAAGTCATCGGGTTTTTTCCCCTGCAAGCGAAGATCACCACAAAACGCTATCGCGATGAAGCTGTCACTCAAATCTTGGCGCTCACTCTGTCAATCGTTTCGAGTGCACACACACTCGTGCGGAGACGCTGTGCGGTGGAAGGTTTAGAATGGTGGCCGTGTATTTGTCAGCTTTTCCACCTGTGGGGAGTGCCTGCGCTTTATCAGATGGTGATTAATCATAGGGCGATCGTTTTTGCTCGCCGATGGAAGCGATGCGGGCAAGAAGCTGAACGTCACGAGCGACTTGAGAGAGAGAGGATTATGAGCTTTGCGAATAAAGAATGGATGGACAGAATGCAAAGTTTGAAGCGAATTGACGTTACTCCCGGAGTCGCATCAAACACCTCGCATTGCAAACAGAGGTGTACATATTTCAACAACTGACAGTAATGATGTTTGATTAACTTTGCCATCACTTACCTACTGGTCTGTGGTCGTGGTGCTGGTTTGTTGGCGATGCAAGATGAATGCTCTTTAAATGGCTTGCACTTTCTGTTTTGCTTTAATCAATTTCGCTGCCCGTTTGCTGACGATTTCACGTACGCAGCCACTGTCGTAACGCTCTTGTAACGCTCTTGTAACTACCACTGAAAGGCGTTACTGTGTTAGCACACAACGGCAGCACAGAGTGCCCTTTTCTCTACGCACACTTTTAATCGATCCGTGTGAGTGATGTGGCTGGGTAGGTAAAGCACTTTACACTTATTTTCGACATACCAGCATCACCATCGGCAACGCAACTAATTTGATGGTATCGGGTTACGAATCATTCACTACACGACACACTCTGCACACACACACACGGTTGCCTGTTGTTTGCCATTATTTTGTTGCGCACTCCTAACAGCACGCTTTAACCCACAGAACGCAGTGATGCGGGTGGTGGTATAAATTTAGACACTATGCACTATGTCACCGATCGGCCGTTATCACTTACGTGCCGCGGCCCGATATCCCGAACAGCCACACTGCCGCACACCAAACACCTGTTGCATCGGTGCGGGTTGAGCGTAGGAACCGATGGCGCCCATGCGCCCCAACCCGTTGCTAGGGAGCGAATGCAAAGCCGCGCGAACTGCTGCAGACCTGGGCAAGGCACCACTAAACACCGGGGGATGATATCGAACCGACCGGCCGGCCGAATACGAAGCGGATATCCACACAAAGGCCGGGGCCCGTCTATTTGGCTCGGTTACAACCAGCCCGCCGACCCACCGCGCCGTGGTCGTGGGGAAGCGCGAGAAAGCAAAGCAAAAAGGTAAAGATCTGCGCTACGCGAACGCTGTGGGAGCGACAGCGGCGGCCCGCGTCTTATCGGCACGCGTGTTGAACCGAAACAAAGCGCAAAAGAAAAAATCGCTCCCCGGATCGGATCGGGTGCCCCGGTGCGGATAGGCGGTCTGTGCACTATGGGCAATTTGACAACGATGGCGGGTTGATTGAAGGGGAAATTGGAAAACGTAATTAATGTAAAATGTAAATAAGGTACAACATATTTTCATATTGTGTGATATTTTTTTATGCTGATTTTGTAAAAATTAGTTTAATCAATATTTTATTTTATTTTTTTTTTTAATATTTTATGAAAATTAATCAATAATTGCGAAAGCATGCGTTTGTATGGAAAACCGGTTTTTGAAAATTTCACAAAAATCTCATGGCCTACCGAGAAATTGAAGAAAATTTCAAATTTGGTATAGAAAAACGTGCCAATTGAAAAGCTCATATTTAATAGTTGGCAGGGAATCGAAGTTCAACCAGTGAGCTCAGGCTGTATTTGGTAATTATTTTGTTTATTTTTTTCAATCATATCTCGAATTATTTTGTCTTAAATAAAAATTGAAATTAAGTTATGTTTTCTCTAGCAAACTACTATCACCTCCATCAACATTACCTTCACTTTATGAACAAATTCGGACGATTTGATTCAAAAAACAAAAAATTCAAACTAGGAATACAAACATTCTGAACGAATCAAAATGCGTGGTAAAGTGTTTACTATTTTATAGTTTCAAGAGTGTATTTTATTTTCAACACATGCTATTGACATCGCATTAAAAACAGGCTCGCCATGGTCAAGAGTTTGGAGTTTGGAGTTTTGGAAGGAAATCTGTCAGAGAACAGTAAAAAAATCATATCATTCAAATAATGTCTAGTTCAAACCAATGGCTAATAAGAATGCTATTGCACCTTAGCCTCATAACATCTAGGCTAAATGTTTATTAAAATTTAACTAAAAAAATAAAATAAAATAATGAAACTATTACGATGGGTGTTATATTTCTTTTCTTTTGAACTGCTGGCTAACGAAGTTCGAATGTAATTAATTCACCATTAAACCATCGTGCTGTATGATTATCACCCATAGTGCGAACGCAATGTGGGTTAGAGAAACGGCTGAAGAACGGGTTGAGAGCGCAAGGGGTTTACATGTGTTTAAAGGGAGAAGCGATATGTTGTTTGCCCAAGCACATGCTTAAGCGACCCGGCACAAGTCACCCATGTGGGTGACGACAGCTGTGAAGTGATGCTCTTCGTCCACACACCCACACCGACCCACCGACTACAGTGATTGCCACAAAAAGAAGACACAGACACACATTTGAGTTGCAGCAAATGGAATCAACTTGATTTGTGTGAGTGTTTTCTGGCATAACATTAAATTAGTCTTGCTTATTTGGGTATTATAAAGTAACTAATTTAAAAGTATCGTGCAACAATTGGTAAGTCAATTAATTAAAAGGGATAGTTGCCATTCAAAAAAATCACAGAAAACTCAAACCGCCCAAAAGTATGCAAACTGTCGCACATTGTTTCAAGCGCATTGTGATACAGTTACGGCCAAAGAGATGAGATAAAGGGGTTGCGACAATTTATTAAAAGAGGATGTTTTATCTTTTCATTACAGCTGTTCCGATTATCCTTATAAATCGTACATCATTCTAAAAAAAAAAAAATTAACAATACTAAAACAGACTAAAAGTATTAAATTGAGCATTTGTAACAATTATTATAGCTAATTTTTTAAATTAATTTTTAAGCAAGCAGTTAATTTTTTAAGCAAATTAACTTTAAATAAAATATAATTATACTGTTCAAAAAATTTCTTTCAATGTAAGATTGTTAGCAAATTGTATACAACAAAAAAGTATATTTCAATATTTCAAACCGAAATAAAAAAAAAGTCAAATAAAAGTAGAATATTTTAACTTGACATGAAAATTGAACTTACCTTAACAACATTACCAGGGATTTTCAGGGGCTCTCATAGTTGTGGGACACTTCCTTGACTCTTTCTTATGGGAAGTGAACTGCATATGGTGTAAATTGGACTCTCAAGCACTCTTTTTGGACAGACTTCTTGGAAATTCCTATAGGATTTGTCCAACTAGCGTGCCATAGAGTCCAATTCCCATTCCCATTAAGTTCATTTCATGTTAGAAAGAGTTCATTAACGGCGAATGTTAGAAAGAGTTCATGTTAGAAAGAGTGGGACATGGCTATGAGAACTCGTGGCAAACCCTGTAAATAGGTTTTATTGAGTGAAAGGCAACACTGTCATCACTACTCAAGTTCTTACACACTTAGAAAGAATGTATTACCACGTGACAGTTAATTTTTAAATTTGAATTGAAATGTTTTTATTTTGAAAATAATTTTAGTACATAAATCAGTTTTACACTTCCACCATCCACCATGGCGTCGCATCCGTTCGTCCACTACTAACCCACCAATTTTGTTCACTCTGTGTGTTTGCCATCTCTGTTTTTTTTTCTGGTAGCCGTCAATGAACACACGTACACACACATACACATACACGCACGGGCACAGCTTTACATATCCTACATAGACCGGTTATAACTTTCATATGAATGTTTGTTTGTGTAGTTTTTGTTTTTGTCGTTTGGTTTATGAACTCACTTTCTATTTCCTTTTATCGTCTTGCTTTGCATGTTTGGTTTTGTTCGTTAGTTTATGATCAGTTTGGTGCACATATTGTGTTGTAAAGTTTGTGTGTTCATAGTTACCATTTTCATATTGAGTTTTCTTATCTGTTGTATTGTGTTTGTTATTTTATTGCCTCGAACCCTTTCTTTATTGTAGTGTTTGCCTTTTGCCATGAATTGTTTTTATTTTATTTTTATTTCTTAGAAGCGTAACAGTTTGCTTGTAATGGTTGTAACCTTATTGGTTTTATAAAAATGGAAAAGATTACATTCTTCGGTTGAAATAAAGACTTCCAATTCAAATGCCATATCAAACGACGTTTTATGTAGAAAAAAGGACATTGTTCCGATAGAACATCGAGGAAAAAAACAGTTGGTGGGAGTGTGTGTGCGTGTGTGTGTGTGCGTACCGCTAGACTATTTTAGAGTTTTGTGTGGTGTTTGCGTGCACTGCGATTCGCCCACCACACCTCATTTCACATCACTGCTCACTTCCGGTACGACAATATTTGATAATATATTTCCATAATTACCTTAAGGAATTACTACACAACTAATTTAAGTGTGAGTGTGTGAGTGGGTATGTAATGTGTGTGTGTGTATGTATGTGTTCTTATTTATGTAAGTTGTGTTTTACATGACGTTCCGCTCCGCGCATGAACCGTCACAACTGTTTCGTTAATAAAAGTGATGTTTTGTGTTTGCTGCCTAGCCACTCCTCCTTCTACTACACTGTATCAATTAGTTTACTTTTTATCAACAACAATTTATTTTTAACATTATTTTATTACTTTTGCGTAGTGTTTTCCATTTTTTTCTTTCCTTTCCCTTTTCTGCACTCTTGCATTTCCATATTGTTTATCTTCCATTTGTGATTGATAACGACTCTAGATGTATCGTTTTTTTCTTTTTTACTTCTTTTTTTTGCTTTTGCAGTGTATTCTTATCGCCTTTTGAATGGCGACCACTACTTAACCTTTTGTTTTGTGTCATGCTGCTCCTGCCCTCCTTGCAAACCCACCTAGTTATTATTCAGTGAGTTTTGTATTTAGTTAGGTCACGTTTGCTACTATACTTTTTTTGTGGAATTGTTCACCTACCTTAGTGTGTGTACTCCTGCAAACTTATTCCCTTTTTGTTTCGGTTTTGCAGTTTCGCGGGTTTTTCCATTTTCATCATCACTCATTAGCGGTGGTTTTGTGCCTTTTTTGGGGTCACTTTCCTATTTTTGGACATTTTGTATTGGTAGGTGTTTTTCATTTCACTTCTTTTTTTTACTGTCGATTTCGATTTTGCATTCTATTTGAAAAGTTCATTTCTTTTGTTTTGTTTTTTCTTCTTCTTTCATTAACTTGTGTGTTAGATGTTTTTTTTCTTTTGTGACATCTCTTTCAATGTCTTTGCGTCAGTGTGTGGTAGTGAACTTTGCCCTTCCTCTCAGCTAGCTTCTCGAAATAGTTGTGAAGTAGTGCGGAATGCGCGAATCGACACACATGCCCTCTACAATACCACATACTTGCACTAGTACGGTTTTTAAAAAAAATTCTTTTATAACTATCACAGACAAAGTGATGAATGCACACGTGTACTGGAATTTCCCTCCGCCCTTTTTTTATCTTTTCCAGCCATCTGCCTGCTTCCCCACTGCAATTTTTTTGCGTTCGATTCGCAGAGGGAGGTGGTGTGTTTCTCTGCTGGAGCGGGAATTAACTGACTTTCTTCCCGTGTGCTTTTCGGTTCTCGATTTGTCTCTTTTGTTCGTTTTTTTTTGTGTCGGTACACTGTCAACATTCGATTACTGCTTTTAACGAACGGTTTTTGCCTCTTTTGCTCTATTTTCTTCATTATAGTTCACACTTTCGTTGTAGTATTTCAAACACTCGTTCTTCTAATGCGTTGATTTTTGCCTTCGATTTTAGTTTCCTCCTTTTATACTTTTATTCTTCTGTTGTGTGAGAAGATACTTCCATATTCCCACTCGTGTTCAATTCATCACTTCACACGCCATTTCAATTGTTATGAGTTTTTTTTCTGTTTCTGTAGTTGTATCGTAATATATTTATTACTTAGGTTATTTCGGTTACGCCACTGCTGTTTTATAAAGTTTTTCTTCACGTGCGCTCTGCAACTCTCTGTGTCGGTCTGTTTGTGTGAGTATTATTTTATGCTTGTCACATACACACTTTTTAAACCTACATTCAAACCCACTTTCAACCCACGGGCAATTTACGTTAATCCAATGGATTAAGTGAGTGTGTGTTTGTGTGTGTGTGTGTGTGTGTGTGTGTGTGTGTGTGTGTATGTAAAGAGTTTGATAGTAAACGGCAATTACTAAAAATCTTACCACATAGTTTAAACGCTACTGAAGGGGAGGGACGGCAACATGGCCCTCCCGTTTGCATCTCCTTCCTTCATGTTAGTTTATCGATTAGAATATTGGTTGATTCGGTAAGTTTCACTACTCTCCTTTCATAATACGGCTGTACCTTGTTAGTAAATGTTCCAGCAGTGCGGAGGGATCTTACTATCGTTGCACACGTTGGAAATTGTCAGGAAAGGTGTGTGTGTTTGTGTCTGATGTTGTTGTTGTTTTGAGGGTATGTGTGCGTATTTGTTGAGTAATCTTGTCATGTGTCTACAAGATGAAATTGATTTCACTCTGCGTTTGGTTGGATTATTTATTTTCATGTGCAAGTGTAAGAATTAAAAAAAAACCTTTAAACTACCATCAAAGTCTTCAAAAATATTGAGAAGTGAACGATTGCAGAGTTCTTTTTAAGTAAAACTGTAAAAATATATAAATACAATCACTGCAATAGAAAAAAATGCATACGCAATACACTAAACTATCGTAGCGAATGGTACGGATTTGTTAGCTGTTTAAAGTGTGTCGGTGTGGTTTTGCACTGTTTTTTTTGCGTTTGTTCTTGTATTATTTATTTTAATTCACTTTAAATATATCACAGTATTTGCTGCTTATTCGTGTTCGTGGTGGATTTGGGATGATAGCAAAGTGGAAAGAAAAGGTTGAGCGATGATTTTTTTTTATTTAATTAAAACAACATCTTTACTGGAGAGTAGTTTTTGAGAGTAGTCTGATTGACAGCTAGTTAAAAAAAAAGGGACAAGATCATACACAAACACAAAACTCAATCGAAAAGGAAGAAAAACTGAAACTACTTTTATGTTTATTTTTTAAATATCTTTATTTTGCAACTGTTTTTATTTCATTTTTAGTTTGTTTGTTTGTATTTTGTTTTGTTTTGGTTCTCGTTGAGTGTGATCGCGTAAGTGGTGTGTAATTCCTTGCTCTGTGTCTTATGATTCATTACTTTAATATATCTTAACATGTTTGTGAGTGTGTGTGCTTGTATTGTTGTTTGTGTATTTGTGTGTGTGTGTGCCAGTGTTTAAATGTGTGTTCGTTTTTTTTTCGATTAATTTTCCTCGAATTTCTCACGCGTGAGTTTGTTTGTGTGTATAAGTTAGAATAATATTCCTTACGCGGGGTAACAATAAGGGTGTGTTTGGGTGTGTGTGTGTGTGTAAGTCCTTCACTCGCAGGGGAGGGAATATTACCCCGCACTCCATCGGGGCTTTTATCTTTTTATCAATGTTATTATTTTCTTAAAATATAAGTGTCTCATTCTGCTACAGAGTTTTACCTTAACCGTTCTTCCCCATTCCTCCCCAGACAGGGTTTGTGAGGGGGGCTTTATTTGTTTTTAGTAATTCAGGTTATGTTTCCCCTCCCCCCACCCCGCCCCTGGCTTTCCACTTCCACCTTCGTGTTCGCACGGCGGCGGTTCACGATATTGTTAGTTGTGTGTGTTTGTTGCATGCGCATTAGTGAATTGGTAGTAATAATAAAAATGTATCTCCTAGCTATCTAAAAATATGCTTGCCCCTTTTTTGTTTTCACACTTTACTCTTTCCCGCCTGGGTGCGCTTCCGTTTGCAGTGATTTCATTTTAATGATGGTATTTGCCAACGCCACTGTGCTTCCAACAGCGCATTGATTTTCTGGGGGACACTTGTGATTGATTTTTCGTTTCCGATCCGGAAGAGGGATTTTTATCTGTGTAGGAAGTATGAGGGTTTTAAGGATAAAATGGAGGAAAATAAAACAATACGTAAACGTTTTGAACAAACTAAAACGTAAAAAAAACTGAGTAGGAAGAAAAAACCTAGAAACAAAATAAATACTCATTTCACGTTTAAAACGTGCCAAAAGGTTCATCTCATTCGTTTTGTGCGCCTCTCGCCTTGTTTCGCTTGTGTTTCGATATATGTTTTTTTTTCTTCTGGTTGATGTTGTTCTACTTAATCTGCTTTGCCGAAAGATATGTCACACTCGAACGCGTAAGTGCTTTACTATCCAATGGTGGAGCGCCTTGTGCACACGTCGGTTAAATTTTGCTTAGACAAAGAACAAATACTAAATTATCACCATTAGTCCAGCTTCTCCACACCGTCGCTTGCTTTTCCCTCGGTCGCTCTGTTTCCCTTGCTTCCTGGTATTGTTTTCGATTTCTTGCGTTTTTTTAGTTCCGGAGCAATTTTCATAAAATTCTCCTTCAATCAGTCTTCAGACAAATCATATTTGATTCCAATTCGAAGTGCGCTTATTACTGGCCCATTTCTTTGTTTTGGTTTCTCACTCACCACTCAATCACTTTCATCGCTCGCACTTTTTTTTTTTGCACCGATGCACACATTGACGCACACGCTGCCCATTCCCGCACACCCGCACGCACACACACACATCATATTGCGTTGGTAGCTTTGGCTGGGAAATAATAAAACGCTGCCATGCCATGTGCAAACTAAAGCGAGAAAGAAGCGGACAAACCCTGCAAGCTGTGCAAGGGCGTGTTTGGGGCTGTAGCAATGATGTTGGGAGAATTTTGCACAATCGTTTCGGAACTCGGCGAACAAGCGCGCACTTTTTGATGTTTTTCTTCTTCTTCTTCTTCTTCATTGATGTTGCTTCTGCAAAGCAAGGCGCAAAGCGATTTGGTTTCTTTCAAAAGCAGAAAATGATTTAAACAGAACGAAAAAAGGACAGCAAAGGGGGAAAAAGTCGAACAGAAATGTAACGAAAACATGCTAGCAGAAAATAAGAAAAAGGAAATAAAGGCAGTTTAAACAAATTGAAACAAAAAGAGGAAAAAAGCTTTTATGGAGCAAAAAGATTAAAATAAAAAGAGCGTAAAGAGCAGATAAATTGATAAAAAAGAAAGTGTCCCACACCACCTGCAAGGAGGAAACAGCAACAAAAAAAAAAAAAACAAACAGAAGCATTGCTCTCTGCGATGCCTAAACGTGTGGATTTCGTTTTGTTTGTTTAAATTTTATTATTGAACTTACTTCTTTATTTCTTTCCTTCATTTTTCTTGCCACTCTTGCCATTATTTGCATAGGATCAGCATACGTTTGTCTCAACTCAACTTGTCCCTAACCTGTGCCACAGTGCCATTCACACTTTTCTGTGTTTAGTGCACTGTTTTACAATTTTGCGTAATAGAGAGAGAGAGCCAAAAAAACAACAATTTGGTTCACAAACTTTGAGTAGTGGTTCAGTGGTGGGTGCATCGTCATGCACGGGTTTTATTATTATTATTCCTTCCTACATGTTCGTTGAGAAGTAGTAGTTTGAATGTTTTCTGTAGTTGTCACAGCTTTATTCGTAACGCGAATAATTCACATAATAACGGAGGGATCAAACAAAAACAAAGGTAATAAAGTTCGCTACCTGGTACGAAGGATAGAGTAGTTTAACTTAACCTCCGGAATATGTAAAATCGAAAGATCTATAGAAACAATAACAAATCCTATCGAGAAAAGTGATAAAGAGACTTGCGAGAGAGAGAGGGAGAAAAAAAAAAACGGAAATAAAAATACAAAATACTTAACGACTACCAACTTTTTGTCATAGGAATACTTTTGATTTTTAACCACACAACTTGTAGTACGCACTTTGTGTGTTACGCTATGTACGAAAATCTTACTGGAAAGTAGAATTTATTGAGATTACTTAAACAAAAAAAAAACACAACACGACAAAGAACTCCAAATGGAAAAGAGAAAAAAAACAAAAACGATGAGAGCACAATTTCCAGAAGGATGAATACTATTCGGGAGGCTTTTGTTGTTGCGGGGATGTGTAAGAGATCACCATACCAGCAGGCGTTACAATCGTAACGCTTTCATACGCTTCTTATTCGATACGTTTTGCCACGCTTTACGCGATCGAATGCGACTTTGCACGATCGAATCGTTCGGGCCAACGAAACGATCGTTGCACTATTGAATTTTTTCCATTTATGCAAATTTGTTTGTGGTGTACTTTTTTTGTTTTTTTGTTGTATGTTGATGTTGTTGTTAAACATTCCTTACAAGTTAGATCAATAATAGGTCGCACTAATCGTAATCTAAATGTACAAGGTATATAGAACATATAAACTATACTTCTGTTGTTGTTTTCCTCTCCTCCACTCGGTTTCTACTCGCTCTCTCTCTTAGCTATCGTTGCTCCAATAGGACGTGAACTTTTATATCATTGTTAAAGTGGTAGTAGTTTATCCCTCCCTAATTTTCTCACCTTTCTGTGTGTGTGTGTGTGTGTGTGTTTTGTAGTTGTTGTTCTTGACAAGAGATTCTCGTTTGCCTTGCAGTACTGGGTAGTTTGTTATTAGTGTATTATTAGTTTGCGTTTGCATCTCTGCTAGATACTGTTGTTTTACCTTTTAAGTGTCTCTCTGTGTGTTTTCCTATCGCTTCTGTCACCATCGTCACAAGTATTTCACTAGCAAAAAAAAAACGCGTGATCAGTGGTTCAAATATCGTTTCGTTGTGTGCGTGTTCGTGTAAGGGGAACGTAGAGCGCATTGCTAATTTGAATTGTTGAGGCGTGTAAAACGGAAATGTTTTAAAAACGTGTTCAACCAGATTGTTACAAACTATCTTCTTCTTCTTCTTCTTCACTATCTTACTAACCCCACTGTTTTATCTTATTCGATGAAAACTGCAGTTTTTTTTTAAATGATTTAGTTTTTCAACTTCTACCTCTTTTCTAGTTTCTTCTTCTTCTTCTTCTTCTTCTTCTTATTTCTTCCTATACTTCGAATCGAATTATGGTGTATATTAAGTTTTCTATCGTTTTATTGTATGTTCTGGTTTCTTCTTCGTTTCTTCTCTCTCTCTTTTAATAATGCTTTCAGCAATACCTTTCACTCGTTGAAATTCCTTTATTTTGTTCTCTAAGTTGTAAAAGTTTTCATCTCTATTCACTGCTTTGTATCTACTGCCTCTTCGCGGGTTTCTGCACTAGACTCTCAACCGCTGTGGCTAGTTCTACCTTTATCTTCTAGTTAGCCAACACTTTTACATTGTTTGTATGTGTGTATGCGTGTGTGTGAGTGTGTGTGTGTAAGTTTCATTTAAATTGCCTAGTGTTAAGGGTGTGTAGAAGTAACGTGTAACGCGTGTTGAAGAAGGTTATTGATGTTCCGATGGTAGTAAGTACGAGTGTGTATGTGTGTGCTGTGTTGGAGGAGAGTTGTTGGTTTTGTATATGTTTAGGCATATATCAATATGATGTATAATGTCAAGTACATACCTTCCCCGCGTTTTACCACTTTAGTAATCTTCATTCACACACACATACACACACACACACACACACACACACACACACACACACACACACACACACACACATAAACAGAAACATACGCACTAAGGTATGTTTTCTTCGTTTATTCACTGGAATAGTTGAATTAGTACAAAAAGGGGGAGGGGGGGACTGTTTCTCTTCCTATCTTCTTGTTTTGTTTTGTTTTTTTTCTTCTCATTTGTTTGTTTGTTTTTAGAGTGTGTTTGCTATTCTTGTTTCGCGTTTTCTACGTTCGCCTTGCCAGGGAGCTTCTTCACTGATTATGAGTGTGTTATGCTTTGCCGTTTTGCTCGGGACTACCTATCCGCTACTTTCTCATTAATCACGTACACCAACTGTTTAGATCTTATGTGTTTGTTTGTTGTTTTGTTTTGTTCAATATTTCTTAATTTTTTTTTAGTTGGTTTTGTTGTTGTTGTTGTTGTTGTTGTGTTTCTTAGAAATAATATGTAAATATTTTTATCAACCATAAGATTATTTGTTATAAGTATTTTTTTTCTTTCCTCTCTTCCTCGTCCTCATGCTCACTTCATATACCCCACTTCCCCGCTTATTCACCATTCCCTTGTTTTTGTTTGTTTGTTTGTTTCGTCTTACTCTTCTCACTTTTCACGTGCTTCAACTACTATGGCTCCGACCAGTGCGGATAACTTTGCTTCCCGTTGCTAGGTAATGACTAACTCTGATTTCGAAGAATGATTTTTCTTGACTTTTTTGTTTTGTTTATTTATTTCCCACTCTACAAACACACACACACGCGCGCGCACGGAAACGCCCTTACTCTCACTTTCCCCTGAGAGCGCGGTTTTGCGTGTCGGTGCGTTTTGAACCCCACAAAAAAAATCCGCACCACTAGAAAACAGAACACATTCAATTCCAGTACTAAGAGATTTAAGATATTTCCCTTTCTGTACCCATTTGTTTAAACGCTACTTTCACCGTGCTACTTCTTGTGTTTGTTTTTTTTTCTTTCATTCTTTTTCGAAGGAATTGATGTAATGTATCTATAGGATGAAAGGGTCTGTCTGTGTGTTGTTTGCTTAGTGGTTTCGTCGTTTCTTCTTTTACGATTTTGATATTTTCATATAGGTTTGTTTTAAATATATATTTATATTTATATTATGCATTTAATAAAGAAGGGAGATGGGGGGGGGGAAGGGTGGAGAGTTCTTACTTTGAAATCGGGATGGTGGCGGCGAGGAGTGGAGGCGGCTGTAAAATGAAAACTGAACTAGAAATATCAAACACCAACTCACACACACACACACTCGCCACACACCCACTCTCACAGTTCACGTACAATTCACCTCCCCCCTGGGGTAATTAGCACACGGAACGTTTGACGTTCGTGATATGGGTGTGTTAAATTATAGCTATGCGAAAGGGAGGATCATGTTGCACGGCTTGGGGCCGGCGGGTCAAAAAACAAAAAAAAAACATAAAAAACAAATCAAACAAATTTATAAAACTAATACTACTTCCGACTGCAAAGCAATCGTCGCGCAATTGTAATGTACGCACATACACGCACGCACGCACACACAAACACACGAATGAATAAGGAACAGGATACATAAATGGTTCCCTTTCACAATGCGCTGGGGGCATCATCAGCACGGCACACGAGCAGAACAGTGCTGATTAAAACGCACGCTTACCGCCCCGAAAAAACAAAATCGCCCACCCAGGAAGGAACTAGTACAATTAATTAGTAACAAAAAGAAATAAACAAATACAAACTATATGTAGGTGAAATAAACAAACAAAATAACCCCCACACACACACACACGACACTACATCGTGCGTTATACTGCTAGACTGTGATTTTTCCCTTTCGTTTGCTTTTTTTTCTTCTTCTCCTCCTCCTCTCTATCTGACTTTTCCCCTGTGCACAGGATACGTGCAAATTTTCAAACAAAATAATACTCCTAGAGATTGATTTCGATTCGTTCCTTTTTTTGTTTTTTTTTGTTGTTTTGTTTTCTATGCTCGTTCGTTTGCTCTTGCATATCTCCATATCACAAGCACGGCACCCTCTCAACGACATGGGGGCGCGCAGGTGTGTGATGGAATGGGGGAGGCCGGTGTAAAACGAACGAACGTATGAGGATGAAAGTACGCCTGGCCTGGGTGGTCACGCGGAACGGTCGAATGATACACGGCGGGAGCAGGGTGGGGGCGAGCAGTGCGCGCGGCACTATCGCCAACGGAACGGGACACCCGAGTGGGGGGGGGGGGGGGGGGGGTGAACGAACTGATATTTCTGCTGCAATCTACCGGGTCCTCTCTACACTATTCGGAGCCCTCGAAACGGGATCTTCTTTAAAAACGGTTCCCATGGGTGGAAGCTGGGAAGTGAACCGCGCATCGCTTCCCGCTGCTAACGCTACTATTGTAACACACAGACACATACAAACTGCTCGAAAATGGTACGCAAAACTGCTCGACTACACTACGCGCGCGTTACTACTCTGAACGCGCGGGCATCTCTTTCGCTACTCTCCACACATTTCTCCTCCGGTTTGGATGGCATTTTAATCATTGATGAGGGTTTGCTGCTGTGTTGCATTCGATGATTGATGGGTGCGCTTGCCGCGGCTGCTTCGTTCTGTAGACGGCTGTGTTAGGCTCCGTAGGCAAGAGTTGATGACGCCAACACTACACACGCGCCCCCTACACCCTCTCGAGAGTGTCATCCGTCCGTCGTTTACGTCCGCAATTCGCAATGTTCGTTCGGGTTCTTTTCTCCCGCGCCAACTGCTGCTGCTGCTGCTCCTTCTCCCGTGGTTTCGGTCTCGGCTGGGTACACTCATAGATTCTCGGCTAGCTTCGCTGTGGCGGCCATCACGTTCGCCGGTGGCAGTACTATCGGTATGTGATAATATTTACACTGTTTCCGCTTACACATTCCCTTCGCATGATCACGACAGACCGCCACACGCTGATCACATACTTCTACTTTATCACCTGCCGTATTGGAAGGGTGCGGATCGCATGGCAAAGCAAAGGAAAGGGAGAGAGAGAAAAAGAAAACAAAATGACGGAAAATGGTGGTAAATTAGCGAGCGCTACGGCGCCAGTGCGCAGCGGTCGCTGACCGTGCCGATACTTACACTCCATTAGATGAACGAATCTACAGGTCGGACGCGTGCACATCGATCTATTAAAATCTTGGCACACCGGGAGGGTGTCCAGTAACTGTAACGGGCGGACAAGAGAGACAAACTTTCGATTAGGGTGATTTTAGGTTTGCACTGCAACAAGAAGGAATGACGGTTATGGAGCAGAGTGTGAATGTAGGATTCGATTATTGTTTATTTGTTTTTTTTTAATGCTATAACATAAAACTTAAAAGTAGGAAACTTAAAAAGAGAAACTTTCAACACTATGTATAATAAGAAGGAAACTTCAAACGGGTGTAGAGAAGAAAGAGGGTAGGATGAAGAAGGAAAGAACAGAACAAAAACAAACAAAACAATGGAATAAAGAAAGGATAGTGGGAAGTTGGATGAACTAGGAAAAAAAGAAAGAAAAAAAAACAACAACAAACAGAGAATCGAAAATGGAAGGAGTTTAGTAGTAAAAAAAAACAATAAACAAAACAGAAAAAAGGGAACAATTGCAAACAAGATGTAAATAGAAAACCATGTTCAGATGGTGTTTCCTTTTCAACTGTGTTGTTGCCGTGATAGAATGAAAACAAAAAAAAACATTGGTTATTGTTTGAGAACACAATACAACAAGATAAAAGAAGGGCAGAGAGAACAATAGAGTAAGAAAAAGAGAGACAGAGTTCGCGAGATAGAGGTAGAGAAAAAGAGAGAGAGAGAGAAAGAGAGGGCGAGGGAGAGAGAAAGACGAAGGTGTAAAAAAGAGAGAGAGCAAACTAAATATCGTAGAAGATAAAAGATACAAAAAAGGAGTAAATCATGGGAATAAAAAAAACAATGACAATACTGCTTGAAGAGCTTTGAGTGTGGGAGGTTTTAGTGGGACAGTAAGGAATAAATGGGATTCTCTTCATTCTGTTTGATCAAACTCAAACTAAAGTTAGCTTTTCGCTTCTTTCTTGTTGTACATGTTGCTATTTGTTTAAGGGAGGGTTGAGAAGAAAAATCAACACTATGCGCTTGAGCTGTTTCGTAAATGCTGCGTAGTTTTCTGCTTGTTTTCCAATAGCTTTCACATAGCTTTTGCTTGTTTGGTTTGGAATTCGATTTTTGTACGGAATGGGACTAGCTGAACTCCCCTGCAAAGTAGTGTGCTGTGGTCTCTGTTTTTTTGCAACGGAGGCTTCTAGGCTTCTCTTTTGACTTGTTTCGCGACAACAGAGTTCGCGCAAGTGTGTGTGTGTGTTTGTTTTCGGTACATATTGTATGGTTGCTTTGTTGCGTTCTTTATTGTCTTCAAAAAACAAAACAGAAGAAAAAAAAAACATGGAAAAGGGTGGTAGAGAAAGGTGCGTCTCACTGCGTCTGTGTCGGGCAGTCGATTTGAGGCCTTCAGGGTGTGTTAATCATATAAACGCGGAGGACATTTCGCGCTGCACTTAGTTCGGTTTGGTTAGGTCTCAAAATCATGTTACACATCGTGACGATTGTGGGGTAAAAGAAAGCGAGAAATAGAAGAAACAAGCAAAACTGTAAGTTCCACTGTAAAGCAGCACATTAGAAGAGAAGCGCAAAAAAAACCCACACAAAAAGGTTAAGCAAATGAAAAAGGGCAAAGAACGTAAAAACTGCCAAAGCAGCGAAAGCGCAAGTAGTGTGAACCCACAGTTTGGTGTTTGCAGTGTAGAGTGCATTTCCTTGTTTTTGGTAGGCAAGAGAGGCAAGGTACAGCTTCGATTGTTGAAAGCAAACGAGTAAGGGAGCGATCTATTTCATAAGAATACAGCTTAAACGACGCAAACAATATAATGAACACATCAAATGGAACGCTTCGAACTAAGCTTCCGAATAAAATTGTTGCCAGTAAGTATGCCAAATTAAATTACAAAAAAGAAAGCTTTTCACTATCACAACTGGTCAGGGAAATGTTTTTATTTCCTCCTTTCTATGAAATAAGCGCTGCAGTCCCAGAGTTAGCAGAAGCAGTAGTGCAAAACAAAGTTCAAGACACAAAAAGACGCACCAAACAGCCATTCACAATGAAAGCAAAATGGGAAGGGAACAAGAAATGTAATAAAAAGAACTGCCAGATGCACCCGGACCTGTCCATTCGAATCGGTGTACACGACGTACGGTGCGTTCAGGGGCATGTTTGCCGATGGAGCTGTTTCCGCACGGCATTATTTAATCGACGAATGTTTGACGTACGATTCAATATTTAGTTTTAATTTTCGATTTAATTCATTACCATGATGGAACAAACCAAAAAATAAAAAATCGCAGCCGGATGTTTTAAGATGAGTTAATTTGATTTTAATTTTACAATACCACAGGCAAGTAAATTCGAGGAAATGAGTCAAAATAGCATTTTAATTATTCATTTTTTTGTGGATTCGAATGGAAAAGGACGGATTGATTGTGCGTTTGTGTGTGTGGGAGAAAAATAATAATAATTTTATTGTTTTCCATGCGTGCGTCGTTGTTGTTTTCCACGGTTCCGAGGTGGTCCAAAGAATGAAGATAAATCAAACCCAGTAGTGCACACACACACACATACAGAGATAGAGAGATATTTCCCACGTAACGGAAAGCATGTAAAATGTGGCAAAAGAAGAAAGAAAAAAGAACGAAATCGATAAAAATAAGCTTTAAATTATATATGTAGTAGTTAGATTTTGGTTCATGAGCGGACAGCTTAAAAGGTCACTCTGTGGGTCAAAAAGCGGCACGCACACGCACACATCTGGCATACACAGGGGGCAAAAACATGGCTTTGCAAAAAGGGCAAAAAGCACGGGCTGGTAGGTGGCAGGTGAGATTTCTGTTACTAAGGTCCGGGGTAAGAGCACACGTTAGCAGGGCCACGACACATGCAACACACACTGAAGCGCTTGGTTCTATTAAAAAACGGGGTTTGTTGGCAGCGCCAAAACAACAGCAGCTCAATACAAGTTCTCAATCATCTAGCGAAAGCGAATACAAGCGAAAAGCACTGCACTGAGGGGTGGTATAACAAGGGGGAGGGGAGGGGAGGGAGGAGTAAGTTCACGCGCAAAAAGCATAAATAAATTTAAAACAAAGAATGGGATAAGGTTTCTATACAGGATATATAGATCTGTCCAACCGTATCGGGTTGGTCTATTAATTAAATACACATACACACACACGTAAACAATACATCAGGGTGATAGGGTGCTAAAGGCAAAATCAGGTACATTAAAAGCGTCTTATGTCGTCTTGCAACTTCTACCGCTGTTTATCGTATATAAACGAGCAAAGTGATCGAAAGAGAGAAGCGGTAGCAGCGGTAGAGTTTTGAAACACTAAGCTAGTAAGTACAGAGGCATTAGATAACAAGGTAACAAGAGCAGCACTGGCCAGACAGATCCAGGCGCAGGCCGATGAAGGAGGGAAAGGTTACGAGAGTAAAGGTTTCTATAGAACGCACACCAATTTGAGGATGCAGTTTAAACGGGTAGGCCTGTGAGATGCAACCACCAGTATGGGCAGTGGAGTGGAGATCAGTGTACGATGCATTCTATGGTCGTGTATGTGTATATATGAACAGGTCGAGCGCTAAACGAAAAGCGTTAATTGGGAGCTGAGTAGTTCGTTCGTCAAACAGTGACGAGGAAGCCACAGAAGGAAAGAAAAGGGGAAAAAACAGAAAATTTCGTCACTATCCTACGCATGGGTCTATTGGTTTCATTTTTCTTTTCTTCTTAGGGTAGGGAAAAACAGGGGAAAAAAAGCAGCATGGTTTTGGTTTGGTCGTTTCATTTCTAACCATTTTTATTAGTGTAAGGAGGGTGGGGTTCAAAATTACAGCAGATACGGGAAAGGAAAAATAAACAAACGTTCGATTGTGTAGAGATTGAATGTATTGCAGCACACACACACATATTGTATTAAATTTGGGGGTACGTGGATGGTATAATCACAGTAAGAAAGCAGAAAACGGGGTTTTAAATGGTAGCTAAAATATCACATTTTCAAAGATGTTTCTTTTTTTTTTGGATAAAAACACACCAATACATTGCAACGATCGTTCATACCAGAGTGGTTGGAGACAAAAAGGAAAAAAAAAGTAATACAAAGGATGCTACAACAGGGAAACAGGGAGGTATGAGAGAAAAGGAAGAAGAAATAACATTTGAATGTTCAAAAAACAAGGTAAAATGATTGTAAAAAGATAAAAGGAAACAAAGAAATAAAGAAGAAGGAAATGGAAATTATAAAAAAAGGAAATATTTCAAGGAAGATACCTAAGGATGTAAAGGTAGTAGAAGATAAAAAAGAAATATATCCAAATTACTTATGATTACGCTATACTAAACTACACTAACGAAAACTACTAAGCGATCGGTTCGAAACGTATCTGTATTTCTTGGATGTTGTGGATGGCCATATGTCACTCTGACCATATGTTTGTGGGTTTGCTGTTATTTTTGCTCTGTGTGTGTGTGTGTGTTTGTGTTGTGGTGTGGGGCTCATCGCTTCACAGAAGGCTCATTGTTTGTTAGTTGGGTCGGTGTGAAGGGTAAGCAAACCAATGTGTGGAAATGTGTGGAAAAAAGATATCATAATTCAGTGCTGGTTAGTAGGGTCTGTAAAATGAAAAAAAAGAAAGAAAATAGAAAGGAAATAGTAAAACAAAGTAAATAATAAACGAAAGTGAATCGAAACAGATGAGGAGATAAAAATTAAAATAAAATGAGAGAAAAATAAAAAAGAAATGATAGGAAAAAATGCGAGTGAGATTGTGTTGTTCATTGTAATGGATGGAGTTTAAACGGTTTGATTTGCGGTTAGTGTGCGATGAGATGAGCTGGTTGGGTTTTGTTTTCTGTTCTGATATTGTTTCTAGCCATGAGTGATTGCGGGCGAGTTAGATGTTCGATAACGGTAACAGTTAAGGGATGAAAAATATAAATAGATAAATAAATATCGCTTACATAACTAGTTCTCTAAAACTACAAAAGCATATAGCAGTGCAATTCTTACCTCCTATGCTCGCAACATCAGCCGAAGCGCTTATATTATATATATAATAGGTACGATTATATGATATCATTGCTTAAATATGGGATTTAAAGGTATATTTATATATATATGTATATCAATATATAGAAAAAGAAGTAGAGAAAATAGACAAACATGTATGTATATTTGGCGCCAGTAAGGAAATAAGAAACTGAAAAAATATATTGTTCAAACACATAATGAGATATTCAGAATACATGATTTTACGCTGAAAGTTGTTTGTATAGAGATAGCGAAAATGATGAATGCATCACCCATTACATGGTTATGCACAGTTATGAGGGATGAGCGATTTTTCCCTTGAAATTTTTTTGTTTTTTTTTTTTGCTTTTCTTGCTTACTTTGATGGAACGGTGATAAAGGTGATGATACTTGCACTGTTTTACGAAAATCAAAATGCTTTCATTCCACTGTTCATTAACAAACACCAGATAGTTACCAATTAAATAATTCAATCGAGGGAGGGCTTTGCTTTACACAATTGATAAAAACACACACACACACATAAACGAAATTGATGGTAGGTAAAGAGGAGCAAATGCAGAAGAAAATGAGCGCTGGGTAGGCTTTTGGTTTCGGGTTGGTTTTTTGTTTTTTCGTGAGTTTTGGTTTTGGCTTGGCGAAGAAAACAATCTAGCGGGTAGTATAAACGAGTGTAGAGTATAACTAGAAACGTGACTATTTGCAAAACAGCATCCGGATGAAAAGAGAACTCGCGCAAATACACCGAACCGTACACGCAGGGCGCTACACAAGCAACGAACAAATAACCATCATCCTCGATCAGCAGTAGTACTCTCCCATTCCTATTAATAAAGCAACATAATTCTATTATATTCAAATAGGTATGAATTCTATGTGTGTGTGTGTGTGTGAGTGGGTGCGCGTGTGTGTGTTTGTATAAGTGGGTTTTTCTTCTATTTGTTTTGCTGAAAACTGAGGGGAACAGGCAAGAAGCCCCACCAAAAGAGGATCATCAGAAGTGAGCAGTGCAATCTAACGAAAGGGTAGCATACATGAAACATAAACAAAAAGTCCTCCTTACAAAACTCATAAACATAAAAAATATTCTTAGGACATAAAAGAAAATACACCTTGTTCAATATTTAACCACAATCATACAGTTTCCAAAGGAAAGTTTAAAATGAGAAATTTGTTCTTTGTGTCGATTAAAATCAAAAATCAATTATGAACCAGATTACAGTTTGGAAGCCTGAACAGATAAATAGCACTAGAGAACCTGGAAAAGTGGACAACAAGAAATGTACCGGTTATTACGAAAAAATACAAACGCTATCTAGATAGAGGAAAAAACTGAGGTACAAATCGAAAAGAAAATGTAATTGATTTAATTTTCCAATTATGAAGTGGGAAAATACAGGTATAAGCATCATAAATTGAAGAAAAAAAGAATAAAAGGACTAAATGAACGCTAGATGTATATAAGAACATACGAAAACGCGATAAAACTTTAAATTAATACAAGAACAAATTAATATTAAAACTTTGATAATATTCAAAATGATTCTAAAAAACTATGTTTACTGACTGTGTTTGTCTGCTTAGTAAGTTTAACGCAAATTGTTATATATAAATCTTATTAAATATACGAGTATGAGCGTAAAGGATCCGCTTTTTCTTCAACACATGCTTCTGGGCTTTAACAATTTGTGACAGCATTAGTTTAGCGTTTATTTTTGTAGAAAGTGCATATAACCCATACAGTACGGAAGGTAAAACAAGAACCAAAGTGTGGTACTTACAAAACAAGGTACAACATAGAGTAATATTAAGCGCGTGAACTAATAAAGAGTGCAAAGACACAGCCGTGAAGGATAGCCCAGCCCTGTTAACATGTAGTTCTTGTTTCGTGTGTAAATTATGTATTCCTTCTCATCACGAGCTGGTGAAACCAAAGGTATCAAGCCTCAACAAAACCCAAAACCAAAGTTGTACTATAGCCAACAAAATACACTGGAAAACAGTACTAACTATGTGTAGTTATCATTCATACTTGTATAGTTGGAGAGCTTTCACACACACACACATTGACATGTAAACCCCCGTAGTAATACGTGTAGATACAAAATGCTCAATCGAAAGTAGGACAGAAAAAAGTAAAACAAACAACCACACACGCACACTCACACGGGACTAAACATGAGATAATGAAAATGTGAAACGGAAGAGCCGCACAACAGGGCAAGAGGCACTAAAAGCGTAAGTATTGGAGGAAAACCTAAAAAAAAAGCACACAATCGAAACAACGGGGAACGGTGAAATTATGTCCGCGATCCACTGGAAGACAGTTCCTTCGCCTCCTTTACCGGACTCCTCTGCAACACGCAGGAAGCTTTCTCGTTCATTCGTCGGATTGAATAGTTACCGTAAACAGTGGTAAAGTTCGTTTTTTTATTATTACATGAAATTACTAACTTTGTTGTTTTGTTTCCATCTTAAGTTGTCTGTTTTTAGTTTTTATGCTTATTTTCAATTGTTTTCTTTAAAGTATTTTCATTTCATTCAAATGACCTTCCTTGGTTTTGTAGTTGTTAATGTTCTTCGTGCCTTACTGATTTTATCTTCATTTATCAATTCCATCCATCATCTCTTGAATAGCTTGTTTTTTTTTCTTCTTCTGTTTATCATTTTCCTTCGGTTATTTATTTTGTGTTTCTTTTTTTCTCTCTCTCTCTCTCTCTCCTTTTCTCTCTCGCTTTTTAGGTTTGTTTGCTATTTTAGCATTGATTTCGCTTTGTTTAGGTTCCGTTAGCAATTCCTATCTTTCCTTCATAGTAAATGTTCGTAGTATTACAAAGTAATATTAATAGTTTGCGTTGAATAGTATAGATAATATGAACTATAGTTGTGGTTTTATATGCCTTTATAATGCCTTCTTATGTATAGCTGCTAAAGATTTGTGTCGAGTTAATTTTGTCCCTAGTTGAATTATAATGAAGCTAAATTGTTCCATTCTCTTCGAACATCGTTGATTGTGAGGGAGGGTTGTAGCTTATGAATTCGAGAGACGGAGAGTGGTGGTAGACTTCTCTCGCGTAAGTATGGAGTAAAAATGTTTCCAACGCGATCCTACCTTACTGCTGCTTCATTTTCTGACACACACACATACACACACTGGAGTAAAAAAGGAACGATCGCTATGTAAGTGGTTATGTGAACTACAGTGACTTTTTAAACTGTTTGACATTCGAAATGCTTTCAAAGTGAACGATCCGCTACGATAAATGTAATACACACCCAAACACCCGCACACTCTATAGCATGTTGGTGTATTTTGTTCTGTGTAATGCGCTAGGTAAATGGTTTTATTTTAATCTTTCTCTTCACTACTCAATGGCATTCGGAGCATTGAAAACTAGCAGTATATGTTTTGTATTGATTGAGAGTGGTTGTTGGTAGTACCGTGTGTGGTAGCCACTCCGTTAGTGGTTCAATTCTATCGCTCTCGTACGTACGGGTCTAATGATCTAATAGTTTCGCGAACGGTTTCAAGGTATGCTAGGTTACAGTATAACACACTAGTGGCTACGGTATATACTGATAGAAACGATCATATTACGAACACTGGAACGAGTAGAGTAGAGAAAGAACGCTCAAAAAATCGACTACGAAACCTAACCACACTAGGAACAATTACTATGATGATTGGTGGAAAAAACACTGCCTAAGGAGGATCTTACTTCACTTCTTCGTTTATCCTCCAATATACTTTTCATCAAATTTGTAGTGTGCCTTATTTTCCTAGGCGAAACTGTGTGTATGTGTGTATGTTCTCCTGCTAACGCCTGGTAACCTTCTTTCAGTTCTAGTATTACTAGTATTTTCCACCTTATGCTTTCTTGATTCTTTTATGTTTCGGTTGTTTTGTTTTGTTTTTTACAATTTTCATTTGTGCATCTTTTTAAAACTTCGCACTACCTCTCTCACCTTCTCACGTTCAACAATAGGCACTTGCATGAAAAGAATGTTACGATACGATCACCTTAAACCCTCTGCCGTGTGCGGTTTCTCTCTCTTTGGGGTTGGTAATTAATGTCGGCCAGCACCGGAAGATGGATTTGCATCCTTTTCTTTTGTATGTTGGTTTTGCTTCAAAAAAAAAATGTTGTGATTGCGTTACACACACTCACAACCTTGTCGGTGTAATAATCGTCTGTCGGGTCGATTATAACCGTACCGTAGCGACACGGGTGACATGAAAAGGAGAGATGCGGGTGGCGGTTGTGCAGGTCAACGGGGGGCACAGGTTCAAACAACAACAGGGCCTTGGATTCTACATATTCCCACTAAATCTGCTGCTTGGTTGGTTTTAGTAAACGAAATGGCTCAATGAGAGATGACGGAGCTGCTCGCGTATGTTTTAGAATGATAAACTTGCATACCTTGCATCTGTACGCGCACAAGTGAAATTACTTTGTTTGTTTTACAAAAACAAAACGGGACGTTGAGTTTGTTGTTTTTCAGTCGGTTATTCCTTTCGCTCGCCTTATGGTTTTTTTTGTTTGTTTTACAGTTCACTTGCATGATGAAAATATTTAGCACTATTTCGCGCTGGTTGTCTACTCCTGCTCCTTGGCAGTTACTGTAAAAAGGTTCGGATATATTGGACGGATGGTTTGCATGTGGTTTGAATCATGGGCAGAACACGCCGTAATGAATCTAAAGATGCCTTAGCATATCTCTATGTTAGATACGGTCAAGAAAAAAAATACTGTCTACCGAAACGGGAGTTTTGTGCGAAAAACATGTTCGCATTTGTTACTAAGAGCTTATGCTGCGCGACACTGCAGTACTTTGTACAAATGCTGCGAAAGCTACAATTTAAAGCATTTTGCAAACCCATGGAAGTGTGTTAGTTTCAATGCGGATAGTGTTAAGTTAGCCGATGAAGAATATACAAATGGGGACAGTGGTTGAGCGTTCGCTTTAGCTTCCTGTTCCACTTCGATTTGCCTAACACAGAAAGGATCCCTAAAGCTGCATTAAATAAAGCATTTGCCTTGCGCGGAACGCAATTGTGCAATTTTACGCTTACTTACGCAAGCGTTTGCAATCAGTTTGAAGCAGTTGCAAGTCGCGCCTTGTGCACTTGTTAAGGCATCCAGAGGGTTAGAGTTTTATTTACTTGGAGATATCATTAATTTTTTTAACGCTCGCATAATAGTTGAAGCGCAATAAAATAGCTTAGCATTGAATGACGTCATCAATTTAATTTCCAAGCAAACAGAAAAAAAAGCTTGCCAAGGAAAGTTACGATAAAACACCAGAGTTTTACCAGAGTTGAATAGCGGAACGGAAATATTACGTTCCCTTCGTGCGCAAAATTGGAAAACTAAACAAAAAAGTATATATAATTAGAAACTATCATGGTAAGATTGCACGAATTTATCAATTTCGAACACAGTAATACGAGAAATATATAGGAAGCAGTAAGGGTAGTTAGTTCATCTATACAAAGCGCAGCTAGAGAACATCGATAATGGTTTGATATTGTATTCCCGACCCGTACAATCGAAACTATCAACGGTAATACACATTTAAGTAAACAGTACCAAGTATAAGTACAACAGCAAGCGTTTAGTTGAGCCGGATGCAGCAATTTAAAGAACACATACTTGTTGTGTTTTTGTTTTAAATAAGAAATTGCAAACTATAAAAATTATACGGAGCAAAACCAAAACTGGCAAATTTAGGAAAGCATCTCAAAACGAACCACTGCGATTTCGTCATTGTGTTTGCTATAATATTTTGCAATGAATGCTATTGAATCTATACGTTGAGAAAAATTATAGCAAGAATAGGCACAACATCGGATTACAGACAGAGCGTGAAGTTATGTTGAAACGGGCAGGGAATACAATGTAGCGACTAAAAGAACAGTGGTACGTATGTTGGGGTCTGTTGTTTGCTTTTTTTTATTCCTCTTCCAAAATCTAGCTTACATATAACAAATACGCATTCATTGGTTCGGTAGTAGCGCAGGCGTATGGAAAGAAAATATATAGATATCTATGGTTTATTAACAAACTCCCGTTGTTTTTCCTTGACAAACAAAGCAGTTTTCTTGTGTACATTCTATGTGGTTTGTATCCGTGTTCTGTGAGGATGATGAGTGTCAGGCATGTGGCTTATTTTTTTTTTTTTGCTGAAGTGAATTTTTATTACATTTATTATACGTATTGCAGATTCAAAAGCATCATTATAGGAACGTTTTTATTTTACGGGTTTTGCTTGCAAGGTATCCAATTTATCATGTTTGTTTTTTTTTTGTTTAAAAATACACGTTTGCAGATGATAGATGAATGGCGGCGAAGTGTGGTAAACATGCTGCAGAATTAAAAATGTGACAAAATTCAACCATTGCTACCAGAGAGGCTCCCAAAACCCTAGCCAGCCTTACGATCTAAAAAAAATGGCACATGGTAAGCGGTACAGATCTTGAAAGCGTAATGGTTTATACTAAATAGCAATACAAAAACATCGTAAATATGCAAGAAATTAATTGAAATTTAATATTAAGTAAGAAAAGAAAAACGTAACTTAAATTTGATATTTTCGAAACGAAATCTATGTGCATGGGACAGCAAAAGAAGCGAGCTTGATTGGACAAACTCAAAGTTTTTAAATTAAAATACGTTTCCAAAACAATAGCGAAATGGCAGCAAGTAAAAAAGGTAAATACATGAAACAAACAAAATGAAAGTGATAACTACAAAGCAGTCGAAACAAAGATGTTTGTGCTAAAAAAAAAAAATGTGTGCTGTGGAGATGTAGGCGAACTAAAATCGTACGTCTAATTACGTAGCCAGACGATGCATTGAACACAGTTGAGCAGTATGATACGGCGATTAAAAAAAAAAAAACGAAGAAGTTTCAACCTTTCAGTACATTGAATTACTTGCAATTACACTTAGTTGCACACCATTTTCCCTTGCCCCCCGGGCCAATCCCTCTCCCAGTTTCATTCACGCGCGACTAATGGTACGGTTTTGGCATTGGTTTTGTTTGTTTAAATGGCATACACAGCAATAGCATTCGGGGTAGGCTAAACTAAAGAATCGTACACTATTTGGGTGGGAGCATGTAGTGGGGTTAGTGTTTGTGTAGTTGTAGGCGTACGCGTAAAACCAAAGTATTTAAAACGGGGAAAGGATTTTCATCGCGAACAGAAGAGAAGGAAAAATAAAACGGAATACAGGCGCAAGGCGTTCAAATCGTACATCGAGTTTGGCTTACGTTTGAGATGTTTTGTGTTTTTGTCTAGAGAACAAAAAAGAGGTGGGCGGCAACATGGGCTTCAAATGACATTTAGCTTCTATAGAATTGTTTTTTTTTTTAAATTGATTCTGTTTGCTTGCTGGCTAAAATTACACAGTTATCATGCAAAAAAGGGTACATAGGTATGCGCGTAAGTTGCTGTATAATTAGTAACTATTGGAGTAAATAGTAGAAGAAGTAGTAGCGTGGTAGAAGTGTTGAACAGATTAATTTGAAACATTTCGGATGGTGGTTTGCGCTGTGGCATCGTCTAGTCACCAACATATAATGATGGCTAGTCGAAAGTCACACAAATATATAGGTGAGGGCAAAATTTTGTGAGTGTGTAGTGCAGAGTATACAGGAAAGTAGTAGATGTATCAGTGATAAAAATAGTATCATTAGAATAGTTAATTAGGTAAGTATTAGGCAAGAGACTAGGAAAAGGTTGTTTGTAAATATTGTGAGGTTGATTGTGGCAAAGGAAGTACCGGAGGAAATAGCAATATTAATAACTGTATTGGGAGAAGCAGTCTTTGATGTATAAAATTGAATTGCACAAATAACCATAAAAGCATTTTTCAGAAGTGAAATTTCTATCGTTTATCGAGAGCTCTACACATAGAAGTACAATTAAGGACAAGGATATTGCGAAAAAATACATAAAAAGTCTAACTGATGCAGCCGTTACTACAAAAAAAATCTAGAAGTACAATGTTTCATTGTTAAACGTTAAATTTTCGTTAAATGCGGGAAAAGGATACCATTTAGTAAAGAACGCCCATTTTGACTGTGTGTCTGAAGCCGGAAAAGCATCGAAAAACGGAAGAAGAAGCGTTTGTCCCCACATTTGTCGTAGCGTGTTTTCCTTGAGTTGTTGTTGCATCTATTAGCCACATTGTTTTTTCTGTTTACTTCTATTTCGAGTTTGGTTTTTTTCTACTTTATGTATAATGGTGGCCATTTTTTTAAAATTTTAGTTCTATGTCCAGGTTTAGTTACACCCCATGAAACATAAGAAGCGGTTACAGGTTTCCATTCGCTAGCAGTAGCACTAGTGATGGTGAAGGTTTGCTTATTATTATCTGAAGTGCGAGTGTATGTTGTCTTTTGTTTTTCAAAAATCATTTTGAAGTGTGTATTGTGTATTAAGGCTCACGAGAGCCCTGATCGCAATATGGATGCAACCGAGGTAGGTTTGAAGGGTGTGTGAGAGGGAAATGTCGGTATAAGGTTTGTTTAATTTAGGGATAAGACTTCCTACTAAATTACTCCACCAAGTGCACAAGATAATATAATGCTTATTTGCTGTGTGTGTATTTTTTTTTAATGTTTGACAGCCGACGACAGTGAATGTATTTGTGTGTGTGTAAGAGAAAGAGAGAGAGAGAGAGAGAGAGAGAGAGAGACAGTACGTACGCAGCAACCATTACAGATAATTCACGCAGTTGCAAATTCTTACACGAATAATTATAGAGAGGAAATAAAACACAAAATCAACACACTCGCTGTAATTTTCTCTTAATATGCTGTAGTTTGTTTGTTTTTATAAAGTACGAATTATACTCAAATTACACAAACTTGTACTCTAAAGCTAGCGGTAAAAGTAGTACTTTGTCTGGTAATAGTTGACGTAGCAGTTGCTCCAGCAACTGCAGCAGCAGCAGCAGCGGCAGCAGTAGAAGTAGTAGTAGTAGTAGTAGTAGTAGTTGCTGTGCTAGTGATGGTAATTATGATAGAAGTGATTGTAACTGTATCAATATTTCGCACTTTGAATGGTTTTTTTTATTGCATCATTCTCTACAGTAACGATTCCACACTTATAAACACACACACACGGAGAGAGAGAGAGAGAGAGGAAATAAAGTGAGTGAATATGAAGTAGGAATTTTCACACCTTTTGGAGAGAATACTTCGATGCAATATTTTTTTTTATTAAATTATGTTTGACACACGATGTTACTCGATAGGCCATGGGAGCCGGGCGTGCTGTGTAGGAGTGACGCTGGATAAATTAGCAGCACTCTGGTGTGCCCCCATTTTATCGTCATTCGCTTCTGGCACAACCGTTGGGTATTTTCATACTGGTGAATTCTTTTCCGAAGGCGACTATGTTAAAATTGTCAATTGTTCTCCATCATTGAAAAGTAATCGTGCAGTAGTAGCGTGATAACTGTCGATTTGATTGTTATAGTACGTTTAAATATGGTACACTAACTGTAACACAAAATACAGGAAACAACTAACATAGAGACAAGAAAAATGAATCGAACGCGCTAGTGCACGTAACGACGTAACACAAAACAATCAACATGTTTTATAAATCCCTTATCACAAATCAACGAACAAAAGCCATTTTGGATTGTTCATTTGTTTGCACATTTTGCGACTAATTGCAGGGAAACAAAGCAAAAACATGAAATCATCCACATTAAATTAACCCCCCTTTGCCGGAGGAACTCGCACACGAAACGCAACACAAACACAACGAAATACACTAGCGATAATTATTTAGTACATTAGTGCGCTTAGAAACCTATGCTATATTTTGTAATAACCAAATCCGTCCGAACCGAGAAAAAAGGAACAGAACCGACAGACGTTTCTGAAACGTCAAACGGACGATGGGTTCAATTGGTATTTTGCTTAGACTTACGCGCTACACACTAGACAAAACTGGGCAAGGGGACTACTACGTTTTCAAAATTGGTAAACATGATTAACAGCACTGCAGTTCGTTCACTCCCTGTGGTGCTAACAAACCAAAAGGTAAACGAAACTAGTTTGATTATCATTTTCATCTTCTGACCGCTCGAACAACCGCCGATGAAGTAATGCATATCGGTTGTCTCTACAGTTTAAATTTATACTGCTTCCTTGCTTAGTGTGATTGTTAGGTTGTATCCGTATCGGTAGAATATGATCTAGCACATTATGGCATAATATTTTGCTATAATAATAATAATTACTACTAGAAATGTATTTTACGCCACCCCATTGCATACCTTTAGGCGCATTAATGAAAGGTTCCTAAAGAACGGTTAAAACTCGGTGCACTATTCAAGCGCCAAATCATTGGTGTAGCCCTACTGTTTGAGTGCGCGTATTCGTGATCGGTTAACTGTTGCCATAAAATTCCAATTTGCTGTGTGTGTGTGGTAATCATTTTTGGTAGTACTTTAAGGACAAACTTTCGCTTTCATTATCATCATGCCAGCGCATTCGCAAAACAAACCGGCAATGGGGCAAGCTTTAGCGCGAGTGGGAGCGGGGTTGTGCTTTTGTTTTGGGATGGCAAGCAAAACTAGGACAAGCGTGCGTTGTGTGCACTGGTGTTTGTGTAAGGAGGTTTTTCCTCCAAAATATACACACGCACACACAAAGCGGCACACAACGCAATTGGTAGCGGCGTGGGTATTTATGTGAAGCTATCACAGTTGTTTCATTATGATCTTAGGATCTTGCACAGATCACGCGACCCGACACGATCGTCCAGTTTTCGTTTTTTTGTTTTCGTTTTTGTTTCGTTCGAGATCACCTTATCTCTACCCCTTCACTATCGCGCGCTTTGCGTCGGTATTGGTGTGCACTGATTTGCGCTTTGATTTCGTGTGCTTTGTCTGTCTGGCTGACGTGGCACTCCGTTCGGGGCCACTTTTGCTGATAGTGAAAAAGTAAGATGCACAACTCTCGCTCACAGAGGCACTGATTAACTGGTATGTGTGTGTGTGTGTGAGTGTGCATAGTGTATTGTGTGTCACCATTTGTGGACAAAATTAGTATTGTTTCCTTATTCATTTATGCATCTTTCCCGTGTCCCCATTGCTTTACCGATCAAACTAGTACCCACACACTCTCGCACAACACACACATACACATATACACATGCACACACAAAAGACACTGCCCTCTAAGAGGGCAAGAAACTTTCTTAAAGATTAAACATGGTGTGTGTGTGGGGGTGTATTTCTCTTTAATGATGAATCTGCTACCGGCAAAATGGTACGTCACCGGATTCACCCTCCCTATGGCAATCTGTTTATCTTTATCGAGCAAACCCCGTTTACTCCTTGGTTGTGGAGATTTGTATTATTCTGAATCTCCCTCCCCTTAATCTCCCCTTCCCCGCATACTCATCGCAGCCGCATCTTCATGCAAAGGCTCTATACATGCTGTAGCGCTCTTCCACCTCCGTTTGCTGAGAGGCCGGCCGTGGTTTGTGTGGTAAAAAAAAACACAGTCAACCCAACAGCTTAGGAGGTTTTCATCTTCTTGTACGGGTTCAGCACGACGGCACTGCCGGCGGTCGGTGTAGCGGACACCTGCGGTACCGGCGTCGGGATGGCGGTCAGGTTGGAGGGAATGCCTGCCTGTGCCATCGGGAACTGGTGGTAGCCGCCGGCAGCGGCTGCCGCCACCGAGTAGGGTGCGCCCGGGTACATGAAGCCCTGGTTCATGAGCTGCTGCTGGGCGACGGCCGCCGCGTACGGGTTCGACCCGAAGGCGGCTGCCGCGGCCGGCATCTGTGGACGGAGGAACTGCTGGTAGGCGCCGGCCTGAGGCATGATCGGTGGCGGCGGACGGGTCGTCAGCATGGTTTGCTGCGGTGCGGCCGGCGCACTAAGCCGCGCGGCCGCCTGCGGATAGGCCGCCTGCGCGTTTGTCGCGGAAGCGGCCGCAGCGGCTGCAGCCGCCGCGGCGTACTGCTGGCTGCTCGGTTGCGGTAACAGCCCACCCTTGTTCAGCGCGACGCCGGTATAGCCGAGCGCGGTCAGCGGTTTGCCGGTAAGGGCGGACGAGCCGCCGTGCAGCTTCAGGGCGTAATTTTTGTGCGCCACCTCTTTGGCCATGCTGGCCGCATCGGTGTAGTGTGTGCCGCCGGCCGCCGGATACTGTGCCGCGGCGGCGGCAGCAGCAGCCGCCACCAGCGCGGCATTCTGGCTCTGGGCCGCCTGGACGGCGTGCGCATGCTGGGCCGCGGCCGCTACCTGGGCGGCCTGAAACTGGGCCTGCATCGAGGCGGCGGCCTGATGGTTCGAGCTAGCGACCGCCGAGTACTGCATCAGCGGACTCGTCACCGGCACGGTGACGGCCTGCGTGGACGAGGTGGCCAGCGACTGGGCCAGCGAAACGCTGCCGGCAGTCGAGGCGGCCGAGCTGGTTGCAACGCCACTGCTCGGCGTGAGCAGATCGCCCGCGTGCGGTGTGTCGTCCTTCTCGGCGGCCGCCTCCTTCAGATCGCTCTCGGAGTGGGCCGCCTGCCCGTTTGCCGCCAGATGGCTCATCGAGCCGCCGAGCGAAGCCATCGACTGCAGCGACATCGACTTCACGAGCGGTGCGTTTTTGTTGCCCATCTTCGGGCTGTTGTTGTTGAGTAGCCCTGCCACGCTGGTGCTGCTTCCGGCCCATCCCCCACTGCCCGCCCCACCCACGGACGTGACGATGGCATTGTTAGTGCCGCCGGCCCCGCTCGTCGTGTAGTACAGCCCGCCGAGTAACATCGAGGACGGTGCGTAACCGGCACTGCTGCTGCTGGCGGCAATGGCGGCCGCGAGGGCGGCACTGTTGCCGCCGCCGCCAACGCCACCACCGCCCCCACCACTACTACTGTTGCCGCTGGTGCTGCTGCTGCTGCTGCTGCCGCTACTGCTGCTGTTGACCAGACTCGCGAGATTATTAGCGATAGGGTTGGCTGTGGAGGCTGATGGAATATAGGTAGCGGCGCTAGAAGTGGTACTAGGGTACTCACATGACACTGGCACGAACGGCTGCTGTAGTTGCATCAGCTGCTGGTAGGTGGCGCCCGGCTGGTAGACGGGAATGCCGGACTTTTCACCGGCGGATCGCTTGAACGGGACCATACCCGGGAACGCCTGCATGGCGGGAGGGCACAGCGGCACAGCGTGCGAACAAAGAGGAAGAGAAAGAGAGGGCAAAAAATGGGTATTAGAAGGAGTTGCGTGCATAAGGTTGAACGATACGGAGCAAAAGAGCAACTACTAAAACAAAAAACGAGTTGGCACAACATTCTAAACGACTAAATAACGAACATTAGCAAAATGGAATAGATTAGCGTGGTTTTTGTTTTGTACAAAAAGTGGGAGAAGGTATGATATGGAAACGGGTTCGTTTGCACGAGCTCTCTCAAATCGGTATTGTAAGTGGATAGTAACATGGAGACAGATAAGTACAAAGAGAAGGATAGACTAAAGTTTGACAGAGATAGAGAAGGAGAGAAAGATAAGTGCATTCGGGTTAATTTAGACGGTCATAATGAGGTAAAGCATTTTACAAGGGGTTGAGCTACGTGTGAGTAGGTTGTCAGTCTTTGACTACACAGGTTACTATTTCTAACGCGAGAGGGCAGCACAGGAAGGAGTGTATAGTGAAGGGGGGTTCGTGTACTGGCTAACACATTCAGACGTGTGGTTAGATGTGCATTGGAGTTTTCTGACTTTGAAGAAGGATGACCGAATAGTATGACGTGTGTACTGTTGACGAAAAATTACTCCATGTTTCGTTTGAACCAAAAATTAGAATGAAATATACTCCAACACCCGAAACATAGTCCAATTGAAAGACCTCCCAAATCGAAACGTTCCACAGCCAACCGAACGGGGCTCTCAAATACACCAACCCAAGTTCCGATAGCTAAACTTCTACAGTGTCCCCACACAAAACCCCGATCGGAGATCACCAAACAATAAAGAAACCATCAAAAGGATAAATAAAATACGCAAACAGTTAAAACTAACCGTAACCAAAAGCGAACTAGCTACTAAATAGTCCCGCTGATCACACTGATCCTCAGCGAGAATACCGAAGAATTGATTGATAAAAACTGACGAACAAAAGACTAAATGAATTACAGCAAGAATATAAATACAAACGTAGGCTAGACGAAAACAAAATACCGAAAGGGAAATAAATTTAAAAATGAAATAAATGGCACAATTACTTACAAAGTTTTCATAGTAAATAGATCCCATCGATTTCATATCCATCTGTAGACGGGGGTTGGTTGGTTGATTTTGTTTGTTTGTGGTTTTTTTTATTATTATTTGTTGTTGTAGTAGTTGCAGTTGTTGTAGTAGTAGTTGTTGTTGTTGTTGTGTTGATAGTGCAATGTGAAGGTGCAGACGGAAGTGATGAAGTTAGAGTGAAAGGGGAAGGGGCGAGTGGGTGAGCGTGGGTTGGGTTTAGAAATGTTCACGTGTAACAGTTAATCAAACAAACACAAAAAAAAAAATCAAAATGGAACATTTTCATATTGTAGGACGGGAACGAATATTTGTGAGTGTGTTTGTGAGAGAGAGAGAGAGATTATGTAGTGAGGGGGGGGGGGGGGGGGGGGGAGGATCGAACAACAGGTATACAATTCATTCATTTCGTACGCGAACAAACACGAAGATGTGACAATAGGAAGATATGAGAGAGAGATAGAAAGAGAGTGAGAGAGAGAGAAAGAGAAAAAAGCAAAGAGAAAAATGAAAACATTCATTAGTCCTGGGATGAAAGGTAACACGCACACACGTACACGCATACGCAATGGGTGTGTAATATATAGAAATCAACTAAGATAAAAATCAAATTACTAAAACAATACTTAAGGTAAGAAAAATAGTTGAAATGATCAACGAAACTTGTAACCGCTACAAAACCATAAACATTATTTAATGTAAATTAAAACAAAATGGTGATACAACGATGTGATGTGGTAAACAATTGTGTTAGTAACAACACAGGGCGGGGGTTGGTTTGGTTGGGTGCTGCTTGGCGCAAAATACTTCTTGCTTCCTGCCTTACTGTTACTAAAGTTGGTGAGTATTCAGCTATGCGAGAGAGAGAGAGAGAGCGCAATAGAGAAAGAGTAAGAGAGACAGAGAGAGAGAGAGGGAGAAACAGAGAGCGCTCGACTGGGATGGGAGGATTTCCTTCGTGGTGGTAAACCATTTTTTAGTACATATTATGGCGGGTAGTAAGGGCTGGCATTAACGTTTTCCATCCTACACTTGCAGACACAGGTTGGGCACAAAAAAACACCTAAGAAAATATACGATCCTTGCGCTAGGTTTCTCTCTTTCGAAGCCGCTGAACCGAAAAAAATACAACACACGTTTATACTGCAATAGTGGTAAGTATGGTTAGCAATTGATAAAAGGAATCATAGTAGCGATCAAAGATCGTTCCAGCCGCAATCATGGTGTGCTGCTTTGCTCAAGCAGTGCCAGGAACGCTTCCATATTTCAATATATTTCAAAATATGGAAAAGCACTTTATTTTGTATCGCGTCTTACGGAATTACAGCTGTATAGTTTTGCTTTTGATTAAGGACAAGCAACATCAAGCAACGATTTATCTGTGACAAGCATCGATCGTTTGGAACCGTGACAAATGTCAGGATTTTTGGATACGAACAATTAGTTTCCGGTTCATTGGCAGATGCAATATGTTTTAGCTCAAAATATTTTCAAGCTGAATAACTTCTATTTGCTTTCTTTTTCTAGTAAAATTATATACTATATACAAAACCAGCACTACAAAATAGCGGATGATCAAACGCAACAGAAGGTGAACAATGAACGAAAAAACGATACGATGGTATCCGTAGTATTGAAAGTAATAGGGGGGAAATAATTCGTCCAAAACCGCCACAATATTTATAATTGTCGTGCAAACTTGCCTTGCGAAAGCAGGACAAGTGAATGCCGTGTCATTCACAAAACAAAAAAAAAAACAGAATCAATTGCTAACAAAAGAGAACACATATAAACGCTTACAGCACAAAATCAGTGTTTCGCTAAAGGCCGAACGAATGTAAAGATGTGGCCTTTGTTTACTGATGGAAATGGACTTCAAAAATCGATAATCGTTGTTAATGTCAGCAACAAAACGGGAAAGCATGGTTTAAATTGTTAGTAGAGCACCGACAGCCCGCTCCAAATATTGTTAGTTCGTATTGTGGGTGGTTTGATTGTTGTAGTACGTTTGTTAGTGTCAGGATGATAACGGGGGGAAGAGCAGAGATAATTGCCATGGAATAACAGGGAAGTTGAAGAGTTTGTTTTTAATTAATACATAATATTTTAAAGGAAAAACCAACTGTAAACTTAAACATTTAACATTAAAGTAAGTCAAAAAGGTGAAATTATTAATTAATCAGTTTTGAGAGGGACCAAGTCCAAGTTAAAAATAATTAAAACAACACAACAAAACTAATGTTTTTAGTTACCGGGAATTAATTATGTTTAAGGGATTAGAAAGGAACAATCTCGTAATAAGAGCAAACCCCTAAAAGATAATGTTAAATTTTAAAAGGAAACAACAAAAATACACTAAAGGAAAGGAATTACACGAAACTAAGGGGGGGGGGAGGGAAAGAGAAAAAAATAAAGATGGCAATACCATTTGTATCATGTCACTATCAGCTGCACGCTTTTTGCCAACCTCCAGGGGAGACTGGCCGCCAGACATGGACAGCTGGCTCGTCGAAGTGACAGCCCCGGGCGGTGGCGGTGGTGGTTGGAGGGGACCCATGGTAGCAGCGGCAGCGGCGGCGGCAGCGGCTACAGCGGCCGCAGCAGATACGGGTGCAGTCTAATGATTCGTTAGGTTAGAGAGAGAGAGACAGCGTTCGACAGAGCAGGTGGTGGTGTGTACAGTATTTTGTAGGTGTGTGTGTGTGTGTGTGTGTGTTGTGAGCATATGTATTGAGGTGGTGTGTATGTGCATTCCGCATAATGCAACCGCGCAGGAGCGTATTTGGGTGGCAAGCGGGTATAAATGTTTCAATCAGATGCGTATCGTTAAGCCGTCCAAGTGTGCGTGTGTTTCGGTTGTTCGTGTGTGTGGTTTGTACGTTTTTTGTCGGGCAGTAGAGAAGTAAGTAGTGCGGGTAGTTTTTGTACAAATTAAGTTAATGTTTGTTTGCAACGTTCCGATTCGTTTGGATTCGTGTACCGTTTCCGCGGTGTGTCCGAGAGGTGGTGAAGGGGGTGTATTTTTGAAACAAAGAATAAAAAGAAGAAGAAGCATAACAAGCAATGGTTTAATTAAATATGTTTCTATATAATTTCGATAATAATAACAAATACAAAACACAACATACAGGAAAGAAAATATCAACAAAATATAAAACACACATCAAAGAAGAGGATACAATGAAAAGGAAAACGATAAACGTAAGAAGAACAGAAGAAGAAAAAATAACAACGATGAAATGGATAAAAAGCGCAAACAAACTAGACTAGAAGAAACTAGTACAAAGAGGAGAAAGAAACAAAAGACAAAACAATAACACGCAGACGCAGTGAAATGACGAAACAAAATTAACCACTAAATTAACTATTTTCATTTCGATGATGTTTTCTTGTGAAGAAGAAAGCAAATTTGTTTCAACTATTTTCCATGTTTGCGAACCAACAGATGCTGTTACTCGTTAGAAATGTCTAAGATTGTGTAAACATTTCACTGGCTCTGTTTAACGTGCTCTAGTTTATAGCTACGATACTGATGTTCCATATTTTGATTGTGTACTTATTTTATCGTTTTCAATAAAATGATGTATCTCGTAGTAAGACTTGTATTAAATCATTTTGAATACACTCATCTTAGTATAAACTATTGAACGCTTTGCTGGTAGTTTTTTTGTATTGTATACAATTTCGCAACGTGTGGATGTGGTTTTGTAAGCCTTAACAGTCCGGAGATATCTAGAGTACGGCTTACGCCGATGCTCACAGTACGCCGATGAATAGATGAGTATTGCAATGCCGAAATCATGTGAAACAGAAGAACAAAATAGTGCATGCAAAATGAAACATCTTCGTGTATACTATGAAAGAAATCAAACGAGCGAGAAAGAGAGCAGACGCAGCACAGAGATAGATTCGCAATGGACGGTAAAGGAAGGAAGGCAGATAAAATACTTATTTGTTCAATACTTTCAACTGATGTAAACAGCCAAAATCGAATGTAAGAAAATTGTAAATATTTACAATATTTGTTTTTTTTTTTTGCAGTACAGCTGTTCACAACAAACATTCCGAGCGTTTGCGCTTAACGAAAGGGCTTATCATTGCAACCAGCATAGCGAATAGCCAGCTATCACTGCATAAAGAAGGAACGTAAGAATGAGCGCAAATGTTTATTCTTTTTTTCGCTTTCACTGCTTGCTTTAAAGCGCTAAATAAAATCAATAGATAAGAACGAAAAAAACACTTGTAGTTTGTAATTAAAGAGAAGAATATTACGAATTTATGTTCAACATTTCTTGAGTGGATATTTTAACCACATTGTATTGGTACACCTCTGCTTTCTTTCTCATTGCCTTAAAGCTACACTATTTGTACACTACAGGAACAGAGGAGGTTTTCTATTCTACTATTAATATAAAGTTGTGAAACATTGTTAGACAAGGTGTCGACTACTGACACGGCACTGTTGTATGGCGAGAGTCACGCTGTGGACGCTACGGGACTACTGTGTATATAGTTCCTGAGTGAGGGCCATTGCTTCTGGCTGCCGAAGGACTTCTTCATGGAGCTACCCTAAAGGTGTACGCTTGTTCGAGTTGCTGTGTGGTGTGTTTATGGGAACGATCGACAACTACACTACTACACAAAGTAAATACCGAGGGCCCTCTAGACAATTGTTCATGTAGCTGTATGTCTGGAACTTTCTAAGTCTACATTTAGGAAGGTGCCTGTGAAACTATTTCACGAAGGATATCGAACTGGCAAACTGGCGATGGAATGGTAAACATTGGTTTAGGGATTAAACTAGAATGTGTCTTGATGGTGTGTTTGTTTGTGTGTGAGTTTGAGTAAGTGGACGGATTTTATTTTCTCTATTTTAGTAGTGATAGTAGTTGCAGTTGGTGTCACTCTGGAATAACGGGGGGAGGTTTGTGAGAGGAGAAAGAGCAGAAAAAGAAACACACAACACATGTAGAGATAGGTAGAGTATACATGGTTACATAGAGAGAAAGAGAGATTGAGAGAGAGAAAGATAGAGAGAGAGAGAATGATAGAAAGATAGAGACATAAGGTGTGAGTGAGAGAGAGATGGAGAGAAAATAAAAGTGGATAGCAAGATGAGTTTTATAATTAAAGTAGAAACAAAAAATAACAAACGATAGAATGAATATCAAAGTGAAACACATGGAAACTAATAATGAGCAACATGATATTGCTGATAGAATAAAAGAATTGACAAAAAAGAGGAAAAATAAATGCAACGATTGTTAAGTACTAAAGAAGGTTTAAAGCAAGAATGGAAAGGAGAGCAAATAAAAGTGAAAATAAATATAAACACTCTTTATAGATGTAACATAAGTAGGACGGAAAACATAGCTCAGTAAAACAATAAAATAAAACCAATCAAACGTGGCAGTGAGATAAAAGATGGTGAAAAATGACGAAATAAAACAAAACAAACAAAGAAGGAAAAGAAACACACCGAAACAAAAACGATCAGAAACGTACACAGAAATAAAAAAACACATGAACGAAACAAAAGACTCGATAAAAGAAAAAGAAAACAAAACACAAATCAGAAGTATTTTCTTTTTTCTTTTTGGTTTTGTTGTTTTGTTGGATTAAATAGCCATACCGCGGTTGCGCGTGACTGCGCTGCTTTTATTTGAGCCTGCAGGTGCAAGGGAGGATGGAAGTAGCGACAAGGTTCACGAGCGCATCTACCCTTCACGGCATCCATGCACACCGTGACGGAACCGTCTTCGTGTGTTGTAACGCTCTCCAGCGGATGAGCAAAACGGCATTCGGACTCAGCTCGCTTGCAGGCACCGCGCATGAATTCGCGACATACCTAAAGACATTATCGGCTAATTGATGTTTGTCTTCATATTTGTTGGTTGTTGGTTTTTGTTTTTTAATTGGTAGGTTAGTTTGAGGGAGGTTTGATTGCATGTTTTGTTTTTGGTTGTTGTTTTCAACATTGGATTTGATGGGATAGTAAGTTGAGGAGGAAACGGGTATTGTTATTTTTTTTCTAGTAGCTGGAGCAGTTTGCATAAGATGCACTTTTAGTATCGTTTTGTTTGCACAGGAATACACAAAAAAGGGGGAGGTGGGGTAAAAACTTAGTCCTAAAGTTATTTTCATTGCTTCACAATAACGTGTTAAGAAAACTGCGAGCAATGCAAAACAACAGAACAACGCAAAATCGTAAAACAAAACAACAGCACAAACCAAGAGTACGTTGTAGTAGTAGTAGTAGTAGTAGGTGGTATTAGGTGAGCATAAAGTAAATATTTGGCAATCATAATGCTGTATATAATCGCTTGCTGTTCACTGTAATGCCATTAAAACAGCGAATTAAAGAAAACATATAAACAAAACGAACAGCATCAGGCACAAATGCAGAAAAACAGGGCGAGCAGAGTAGCAGCAGTAGCAGCAATTGTGTTAGCAAACAAAAAGCCAAATTAAAAAAAAAGAAAATAGCAAAAATTGATTGGAAAACTGCACTCATTATGTTGCGTGTACTCACGCGCACGTTTGCAGCATCCCCAGCAAAGGATGCGAGAAACGTACAAGAGTCCAATTGGGGTAGAATTTGAAAAAAGAATTCAAAATAGGCAGTCGAGTGTTGGAAAAATTGAGAAACAAAAACAAACAAAACAATGCACATTGATCTCATATGGCGAGCGTTAGCATTAACTGTATGGTGGTGTTGCTTCAAAGCGAATCATAAGGTGGCATCGAACATTGTAAATAGAAACTCATACAGCAAGGAGACTCAAAACAAGAGCGATAGAAAAATAGAGGAAATAATTTGACTTGAATATTTTAATGCTGATGTGTGCCAGGGCACGTAAAGAAAATACAAACTAAACAGTTTATTTGGTTTTCGCGAAATTATACTGAGCAAACAATAAAGAGGATGATTTGTTTGAGGATGATGATTAAACTTAGAGTAGGATATTTTAAAACTGATCAACATTATTATGGACTGAATTTAAGAGTAATTGGCATTCACCATTAAAAATCATTTACAGTTTACCAGCAAAACCGTCTTAGTGTATGTCACAGTTTGAACAAATTTTTTTTTCGTTCATTAAGTACGAAAAGAAATAATTAGTTACATGTTTGCTAATTTATTGCAAAAATTGCAGGAAAATTTAGACTTGGTCGTTGGGAAACGCCTGAAAGCATGCAATCTGCATTGCATAAGTACAGTTTGTATTACTATTTGGCAAATTTAATCGTTTTTAAGTATCAGATTTTGAGTATTTGAGTAATTTGAAAAATATAGCATTGGAAACATTGTTGATCGGAAAAAGGTATTCGTTTTTGGTCAGGATAGCAAAGGGATAGAACAAAATAAAAAAATAATTGAAATTATATCATTCTTGTTTTGCATTTTTCAAAAAAGGGGAGCTATCGGATGATGTTGTGTTATTTGCAAGCCGAAAGGCACTAAAGTTATCGCTTGGGCTTCTTTGGCCTTGTGTGGCGGGACGATTTGCAACGTTTCCGTTTGCCAGCACAGAGAGCAGAGAGTTATACAACACGCTCGCATTCATGATTATTCATCACAAAGCAGGCAAAACAAGCCGAACGGATCACAGGCTGACACCAGTGAGTAGGACGACGAAAGGGGTAGTACTGAAGTCGTGAACACATTTACGGAGGGAAGTAGAGGGAAGGTTCGTAGACGGGTGGGTTGCTTTCCTCTGCTTACACCGTGGGCCCGGAGTAGTGGCAGGGCAGCATAATTTTCTTTAGATGAAAAGATAATTGAAACGCAGCACTGGGGAGCATATTCGATTCGGTGCGTCTGTGTGAGTGGGTGATAGTGTTCCAGTGTGTAGAAGTTTGGTTGTGGATTTAGAAAGAACACACACACTCACTCGAACACAAACACAGAAGGAAAACGCAATGATACCAATAAGGGGACATGAATGGCACTGCACGGATGAGTCGACGGGAGAAAGGTACAATCGAAACATGTAAAAGTGTGACAAAGAAGAATTGTGATATAGAAAGATAAGAAATGAAGTAGACAGTGAGAGAAAGAGAGAGAGAGAGAGAGAGAGAGAGAGAAATAGAGGGAAAAGAGGCATAGAAAGAGAAAGTGGGAGAAACAGAAATCGGTGTATTGGGAGGAATACGTGAAAGGGTTTGTGTTTGTGTGTTGGGGGGGAAAGGAGGAGCCATTTCGATGGCTTCCGAATGACACGCGTGTTTTGTACTGAATGTTTTACCAGCAATATACTAAGTGAGGAAAGAAGGGGTTTACAGCGTTTTCACTAGAAGGATGTTACGTCCTTTTTTTTTAGTACACACAGTATAATCTGATGTTGGTGGATTGACTAAATCGATGGTTTTGTTTCAATGTTATTCGATACGGGATAAGGGTAAACAAACCAAAACGAACTTAAACCGTCAATGTCTAAAACTGACAACAAAAAAACAGACCAACTGGTGGCGGTGATGAAACTAATTTGAATAACAGGTATAAAATGCAATAAAATAAGAGATACAGAAAGTGGTTCTAAAGCTAAAGAGAAATCTATCTAAATACATACGCTAATGGAAAGAAAACGAACGTGTGCATTCACTAGTGTTTAAAAGGAGTAGAGGAAAAAAACCGACAGCTCAAACATTGATACGAATTTGGACGGCTTTACATCACAGTTTCAGATAATGTCATTCGATCGTTGTGTGTTAGAGCGTTGCGTTATGTTTGCTACATTATCTATAATTATCTTAGAAACTATTATCTTATTCTGTACACAGCGGCTAGTATGTAAACGTAAAACACCGAATACCTTTGAGTAAAAAAACGAATTCTATTCTAAAATCGCGTCATTATCGAGATGTGAGCAGTTTGTATCACACAAATACATAGAGAACAAAAACGAGCAACAGCAAAGAGAGAAACGGCGGTTAACATGTCGCAAGCGAAACTATCTTCTCTGGTTAATCGGCTAGCTACAACTAAACGCTGCTTGGCTTGGCAATGCTCTGCTGTATTTACCCCGCCCGGCACGGGGTTTGGTTTAACGTTTAAACTCTTAATTGTTTAGCTCCAGCAGCAATATCGGCCTTTTATGCTACTCTATCTTTAATGTTCTATCTATAGCAAGCAAACACAGAACGAAAGCGCTTGTGTATCGTATTCAGGGGGTCGCTTTTCTATATTGCCTAGCACCTAGCAGCTGATGAACAAACTTCAAACGCGTGGCGTGTGATTTATTGGCATTTAATCAGAGCGAATGTGGTCGAAGCTATTTATAGTCCATTAAAAGCGGTTCGCTGAACTGCAGCCAGGCAGCTTTTTTTCAAAATACCACCGCTAACGGGTAGGTGGGTGGTGGAGCAGCTTTTTTCCTGTGCTTCGCCTGCAGGCTACAGTCATTCAGGCGTTGCAGCGGCTGAGGTATCATGCAACTTAGCCGGCCCGTAATATTGATGTATCGCTGCGGTACTTAATAATTAATTACTGGCTAGGAAGTGTAAGCTGTTTCTAGTATCGTGTTCAATTACCAATAAAATCAACGGCCAAGAAATCAGGGATCAATGATTGACGGCATGAATAAAATATCGAACGCAACTATCTGACACCGATGGAGACGCCCGGTGGTTGAAGTAAAATAACACTAAATTGAAAGAAATAAATACAACTTTTTAGTGTTTCTGTTTAAAACAATTATTTGTACAACGTTTTGAAAAAAAAACTGTAATTATATTGTAAAAGAATCGTCAATCAGTAAAATTTCCTGCAGTCCGGCAACGCGACTAAAATTATTCCAATAGGTTAATGGAGAAGCCTGGTGCTTCATGAAAAGTGATCCCAGTTTAGCGCTAAGCCTCGCCATGATCCAGCCTCGGTACGCACGCCGTAATTTAAACTGACCATTGAAACATGCCGCTTGGGTTGCAGTGAACCCTCCCACCACACACACACACACAGCCCCCAAGTGCACCCGAAAGTGCACAAACTGCAGCCGGGCGACCGAGACCCGCATGCTGAATTGGCATGTGCTGTGCGGCGCCAAATCGATTGTAGGTCAGATCGAGCCGTCGCTGCACATTTCACGGCTGACCGGGCAAACAAATGTCCCTCGTCCGTTCCGGCACGTTCCGGGACGGTGCAGTTTGCCGCCTGCATCCGACATGCACACAGCCACACGTTCACCCACATGCTGCTGGGGAGCTTTTTCACGCTTGCCGGCGTCGATTTGTCACATGTTTATTTGTATGCGAAATGAAAATCAGATTATGTTTCGAACCGTACACGCCCGTTCGGTCCATTTCACTAATGGGCTCGCAACCCCGTTGCCCGCACGCGCCCGCCTCGATGCTCTTTTGTTCGGCTGATGTTATGTCACGGTGTTTTTTTTTGTTGTTGTTTTTGTTCGCTTCACGTTTTGCTGCCAAAGGTGATGTACACATCACGGCGGGGTGTACTCGCCCATTCCGGGTGTGACTTTTGGGCAAATTTTGCAACTTCATTGAATCTCGCTTTCACTGTTTGCGCTTTCGCAGGGGCGTTTGGGGTGTCTGTTCTAGTGAGTGACCGTATTTCGGCTGTACCCGTTGTCCAGCCTAATAGGTCTCAGATTTAAACGCTTGAAGTTTTGTTCATTTTACAGCTGCCAGAGTGTCGCTTTCGTTCTAATACTAGCATTGCAGCTTAGGTACGCGTTTGTATAGCCATTTTTTTTTTAACTTTTGAGCCCAACTATAAATAATAGAATTGATCCTTTTTGTTTTCTTCTACACTACGATTTGAATTTCCTGATTGCTTTTCGGCACGCAATGGTTTTATGTGTTGCAATATTGCATTTCTTTGTTATTGTTGAGCAGTAAATGAATTAAACGTTTGACAACCGTGCGCAGAAGCGTAGAGAAGAAGAAAGATGCAGCAAGACAAGACATTGATTTGAGTTTGAGATATGGATAAATATATGCGTATAAATTGTATTAATATTTATAAGTGTGAATATCGAGTATCGAATAAACCTTTCATAATCGAACAAAGGTGAAACGAATGGAACATCCAATTAGAGAACGAAAACACATTCCGAAGTTGTTTGAGCACGAAAGTGGACAACGGAAAGAAAAAGATGCACAAAACAAAATTATATACTGACAAAGAAAAAGAAAAAAAGAAAACATCAATCTGGTTCGTTAAATTAGTTGTGTTAAACACATTATTTACAGCAAGTTGGTTGAACAAATCATGGATTTACAACACGCACGTTGGTAAAAATGAACAATTGTCTATTCAAATCACACAACGAGTTTTGTTTTATTTTTTATTTTTGCCCCATATAAAAATGTAACAGTTAGCTCTGATGTGAGTTTGCTTTAAAGTTTATTTTGCTACGTTAAACACAAAGAAACATAAACAGTAGTAACTGTACAAACATACAGATTATTAGCTATCGATTAATTTCTCCTTTTCTTTTGTACGTTTCATATTTATCTCTTCCCGTTAAACAGGCAACGAGCTTTGTTGGCAGTGTTTTACTGGGACAAATCACTTGCGTTAACAGATACGAGTAGCACAATCAAGGCGAATTTGTGGAGCCAAATTTGATCTGATTTTTACTAACATTTCTTTAGCGCTTGCAAACTGTACACGACGAAACGTAGCGAACGGTACGTGAGTGAACGAGAAAAGAACGTATAAACAAAAAAAAAAAACAGTACAGTAAATTAAATTTAGAGTGGGTGCAGTAAGAGTAACGGTTACCAAGAAAAAGGGCGGTAAATAATGTATCTATCTATGCGACAATAAAAACGGGGGGTTTATTTTCTTGGAGCGCAAACATGGGATGCACTAGATCTTACAGCTAAATGAGTTGCCCCCGCTAGTTGTCGGGAACGACAGTGAACAGTTAGGCAAACTAACAACAGGAGGGATTTGGTTTGTTGTTGAGCGGGGACGTATCAGTAAAGGTTTTGTTCACATACAACTCAAAAAAACACTATCTAGACAGGGTGTGTGAGATATGGCCGGAAGCGAAGGACAGTTTGGAGAGGGGATTGGATTTGATCGGGAATGAGAAGGGAACGGGAGAATTTGGGGTGTTTTTTTTTGGTTCATTTGTTGTAATTTTCTAGACTAGGTGGTTTATTCTATTGGCCCGGCTTCGTAGGGAAGCCGAACCCGGGCGAACGCAGCTATTATAGGGAAGTAGGTTCTAGTGGGGGGAAGGGGGGTGGGGTATTTTTGTTAACAAGAATCCAGGGACCAGTGGAACACTGGGCACACTTACCTCGAGCCTGTCGGAGCGCGGAATTTTCTGTTGCGTCGAGACGACGGCCTGCTGCACTACCGGGCCCAGCTGGGACACGCTGGACGGGTCGGAGACGGGACCGAGCAGGGTCGGTACCAGGTGGCCGGGCTGAAAGTATGGACTGTAGGTGCTCGCTGGCATACTAGCCAGGTAGGGATTGGTTGCCTGTGTCAGTTGGGGGGTGAAGTTATTATTTTATTTATTTTTTGAGGAGGAAGGTTATTTAACATTGTTTTACGGGAGAAGGAATAGTGGGAATATAGCCGAAACGAGTGTGGGAAAGGGTTGTGAAGAGAAAGAGAAAGAGAGAGAGAGAAAAAGAAAAAAACAAAAACGAATTAAAGCATTTTTAGTTAGTGTGTGAACCCGCCCAATGTATGGTTTTGGGATGGTTTCCGGGTGGTTGTGGTGATGGGTTGGGGAGAAGGGGGAAGGGAATGGCAAATCAGTGAGCTGCTCCGTGCTCGCTGTGAGGACGTTTGCAGGCAAAGGAGAAAGGAACATCAATTTGCAAAGCCAACGCCCTTCTTAAGCGCTTATTTACGCATTGTTTTGCGGAAGAATACGGGAGTAGGGGTTCGGTGGCGTAAAACGGGTAAAGAGGCAGGAGGGTTAGAGAGGCAAACACGAGTGTATGTGGATGTACAAGCGCCTGCGTGTGTGTGTACAGCGACATTGAGAAAAAAAGGGTAGTAATTTTCCTAAGTGGTACGAGATTTCGCTGTTTGCTACCAGGTGGCGCTACTATTTGTTTTTGTTCTGTTGTGGTGTTCTATGAAATATATAGTCAAAAAACTAAAATTAAAAGAATTGGGTTTAAGAACTATCAAAATTTTACTAAAATAGGAAAAAAAACTTTACGAAATTGGTAAAACAAGAATATCCTTTAGAATGAGATATCAGAGGCGTACTGCGCCTACATGTACGCGTTTTAAATGAAAAAGAACAGGTTTTTTAGACTTCTAGATTTATATTCAAAGTGTCTAGTTTTTGGGATTACAAAGTATGCATCAGATCTATTAGAAATACTAAACAAACAAATATATCGTAGCTATCTTTAGGTTCAGCTGGATTCTATTTGTTTTTGAGGAAGTAGGAAGCGATGCATACGTCCATGAACACCAAACAAAATAAAAACTTTAAACATTTTCCGTGAACTAACATTACTACACCTTAACGCGCTATAGACTCTTAAAATTAGGCACACACACACACACAGACACACACCGGTAAGCAAACAGCGCAAAATCTCTATGTAAATAAACCCCTGCTAAATGTGTAACATCTTCTATACAAATAAAAACTCTAACAACACCATGGTAGCAAATGAAGGTAACTAGGCTCATGCACCTCATACACACGCAAAGGCCTGGTGGGCTACATCACCGCACACATCGAGAAGCTCAACCATTGCACTTGGTGCCGGGGTACGGTGCCCGGGCACCGATCTAAAGGACAAAGTTCTGCAAACTGAAAAACTGAACCACCGTCAGGGGGATGGAGATGGCTCCAAGTGAAACGGGTTGATAGGGCCGCGTGAGATACATGTGAGGCAAACGATTTCAGTGAGGATGGAGGGTAAATGGGGGATAAATGATGATTGGAATGTCGGAATTCCAATGGTCGCCCGCTCGCTCTGTAGCTCGGACACTACTACCCTGCGTCTAGAAAAAAAACATGAATAGCGACAAAATACGCACACAAAAACACACACACACACACACACACAAACATTATGACGGGGGTTCTCAACCCCCGTGTGTACGAAGAGCAGCAGCAGCAGCAGCAGCGGCGGCAGTAGAGTAGCACAGCAGTAGAGAGTAGCGGCAGTATCATAAGCAGCACCCACAAGCAGCAATTGATCAGGCTGTATGAGGTGTTGTTGCTTCTTAATCTGTGGTCTGTGAGCACGTGGGGCTGTACGAACTAAGCACTAAGAGTCAAACAACGCATTGATCAATGCTCGCAAACTCGTGGTTCAGGCGAAGCGAAGGAGACAGATAGTGAGTCAGAGCGGTGGTTTGAGGCCAGCCAGTATCGCTCGGCTATTATCGGAATGATAGGGGCGCGCGTTCCCAAAACTGTTGAATCTAAATTGGAAGCATGCAGAGTAAGGCAGTTTCGTATACATGTTTGTTTGGCTGGTAAAGGTATGTAATGACTAAACAAAGAAAGCACACAGGAAGACACTCTTAACCTAGTGAGTCACTCTCTAAAGCACGCATACAGAGCACAAGGATACACACGCGGTAGAAAAAATAACACAACTGGTAGGTGGTCACCGTGCGATGGATCTCACAAATGCTGAACTATCTAAAATCTTTTTTTGTTGTTGTTGTATCCAACCACGTCACTTGAAGGTAGGTTACCTGAAGCAGATACTGTCCATGCAAATCATTCAGTAGTGGAACAAAAAGTCTTATACTTGTAATAAAATCATAGCCATTAATCATCAATTAGAAACATTTTGATTCTCTTTTCATAAGAACACATGTAAAGTTGGAAACTAACTTCAAAATAAACAAAAAGGAAAGCAATAATGATCGCTGAACATAAAACTGATATTTAAACTATCTATTAAAACTATATAGTAGATTGAAGCTAGTAAAACTCTTTGTACGAAACAACAGGAATCGAAAGAACAGAAAACATGTACCAAAGGGAGGAACATGTTACACAACTATGTCTCAATAAAGTGAAGAAAATGGGAGCATTTAATACAAATTAATTGAACAATTCAGTCTACACACTTCCGAAATTGATGTAAAGCGGTACGTAAAAACAATATAATTTGAAATATTTAATCCTCAACGTGTTACGTGTGTATAACTCTATTCGAAGAAAAGTGTAAGTAGAAATTGTTGATAGTATTAAGTAATTTAAGTGGTAAAATTTGAGAAAAAAACAATAACTTAAGAAAAAATGCCATAGAGCACGATTTCTGGTGTCGTCCACCAAAGTGTCTCTGCGTTTTACCATCCACATATCAAACTCGAAACAAAAAAATAAAGAGAAATATAATTAAGGGGCACAGGCATGTAAAGGCAATTGTGTGGTAGTTCAAGTGGGGGGGGGGGGGGGAGTTCAGTAAAGAAAGGTATTTAATTCATGACATTGCGGGGCGGGGCGGTGGAATTGGTGGTGGAGCAAAAAACGAGAGGGAGAGAGAGAGAGAGAGAGAGAGAGAGAGAGAGAAAAAAACAAGACAATCCCGCACCGAATCGGTGCGGTGTCGCCTGTGTGTGAGTAATTACTTTGCAGGTGGTGGTAGTATTGTTGTTATTGTTGTTACTGTTGCCGTTGCAGTGGTTACTGGTGTTATTGTTGCCGGGGGCACTGTGACTGAGGCCGTTGACGACGGTGCTGCTACCGTTGCTGTTGGTGGTGGTGTTGGTGCTGCCGATGCCGTTCGTGCCGTTACAGTGCGTCACCCCGTTCGTCGGCGGCGGCGGCGGCGGCGGTGCATTGCCGTTGTGGTGCGTAACGACGGCAGTCGGACTGTGGCTAACGACGTACGTCGTGTACGGTGGTGGCGGTGCCGTGCCCCAGGCCAGTGTGAACCCGAGGGCAGCGGCGGCCGCGGGCGGTACGGCCGTGGCCACGGTCGTCGCAACTGTTGCGCCGTTCTGCCGTGGCGGAAGAATTTGCGCGCAGACACACACACACACACGCATACACACGAAGGTACACAAAACAAAGTAGTTTGGGAGAGATAGATAGAGATAAAAAGAGAGAGAGAGAGAGAGATTTATATAAAGGGAGAGATTGTCAGAGAGAGAGAGAGAGATAGAGAGTGAAAGGCAGAGATACAAATGATCTGCCACGCGGTTTTGTGTACGGGAGGCGTCTAAGGAAATTCCAGAGCTGTTAGTTTGGTTAGTTGTTTAGTTTATTATTGAAATATCTCGTTTCACTGTGGACAGCATCCAACAAAAGTTTATGTTTCAGTATCACATCGTGCTACACGTCACAGCAAAATCGTCACAGGTGAACTTTATCCAATGATTTGCATAGCGTTTGGCGTTTTGCCATGCGTATTGCATACTTTGCAGGGCAAACTTTACTAGATAGCCAACAAGTATGCAATCTGCAACACAAAAGCTCTTCATCATTGAAATCGACTCGATAAAATCGCCCGGACATGTTGGTAGCTCTTAACAGTAGCATTTATCGAAGGGAAATGAAGAGTAGAAAACATTGGAAATTAGATTAATTAGAATGAAGGTCGAATAGTTTGCTAGAAGTTATATGGCATTCAGTCTTACTTGGGGGAAGTTTCAGCAGAATACAAAACCGATACAAAAACTAAGCAGATGATGCAGAGGAGAAACTGAGGCAAGCACTCCCAGCAGGCGGGGTACACCGTGCGCAAGAAGTTTGAGTGGGAAGGCAAGCCATGGGGGGGAAGAATCGTGTAACCATTCTGGAGTATCTCTAACAAAAGAAAACAACCAAGGACCTCTGCCAAAGTTGCACAGCCCATGCAGCCGAATATACCAATGCTTCTTTGCTTCGTATCTAGCTCTAGCCCTGGCCCAAGCGAAAGCAATCCCTCGCCCTGACGTTTGGTCCTAAAACGAGCTGCGATTGGCGGTGTTCTACGGGGCCATCCTGCTGGTCCACGGTTTGAGGTCTACTGCGAAAGTACCCGAGGCGGCACCCTAAATACAAGCGATACTGTGTCGGTACTGTCCCTCGCTTGTGAAGCGGCAAAAGAGGCAAGTTGGAGGGATGGAAGATGGCACCACCGCATATCCACCGCACCACAGTGTGGAGAAGTACTGGGACACGCTTACCGATCGTACGCTCGAGGAAAAGGCTAGCACAGACGGTCGACGGTACTTTGGTGCTAGCTCGTTGCGATCGTTTGCTTCACTCGGACCACCTGCACTAACAATGCGTCCTGCCTTACACTGGTGAGAGCGGTTGGTCGTACCGTACCTCTCAATACCTTAAAAATTACAACAGAACAAAGTAAGTTAAGGATGGTTGGTAAACGTTGGAGAGTAAGGGTCGGGGGAGGGTGTGGGCGTAGAAGAAGGGCCGCTAGGTGGTGGTTCCTGTCAAAAAAGCATCACTTGACGCCGTTGTTTCGTGCTTAATTTGTGCACTTCCATTGCACAGTCTCGAAAACGAACGATTCACGACCTTAGTTTCGGGAAAATCTGAAGTACCTTGAGGTAGCGGACCGAGCGTGCTCGCTCGTTCTATCACTAATTACTGCGCTTGGGACGCGAGTGTGTTGCGCCCACCGAAGGCACACTCAGCTGGATGAAAAGGTATACATCAATTCAACCACCACTGAAGAATGAGTTGATAGCAATTAAAAGTCTGAAGCCTCTTGACGACACACACTTCTGAGTCGTGGAATTCCGGCGAGTGAAGTGAAGCAGCCGACATTGCGACGATATGAAACGAGTTTATGATTTTATGAAGCAGCGGAAGAAATTTGAGAGCGTTTGTTTTTTGGTTGATTCGAATTGTATTAGATTGCAAAATGCTAAGGAAAACGAAAAGATATAAGTGGGGAAACAAAAAAAAAACGAATAAACAGATGCAGCTTGGTTTAGCGTTATGTTTTCTTTCCTCCTGTCTGTACTGTAATAGCGAGCAGCCGTGTTAGAATTTCAGGCAAATAATTAGCACAAAAAAAAAACATTAGTATTTCTCTCAGAAAAATTCTCACACACGCGAACACAAACAGTCGTCTTTTTTTGTTAAGGAATTGAGTGTAGAGATAATTGGGTTGAGGTTATGCGTTTACAAGTAGCTCCTCCACGACGGCACGCGCAACAATTCACAAAGAAACGTTCACGCCTATCGCATGCAGGCAGTCCCAAGATATCGCATAAGACATTTCTCTGCTCTTCCCAGAACGGTTGTATGGGGACGACGTTGGACGACGCTTACAGCTCTCTTGCTGCTCTTGCTCACTGCTGCAGCTCTTCTGCTTCTTCTTCTTCTTCTTGTGGTGTTGTTGTGTTGCTTGGGTAACCCGCAAAGGTTTACCCGGTAAACGAAATCATAAGGAGCGAGCGAGCGAACGTGACGTGTGACAGAGGGAGAGCATGGAAAAGCGCGCAACATAAGGTGTAATGAGAAGAGCTTGGTGGGGAGAAGATGAAGTGGGTAGGTGAGGTGATAGACGCGATTGATGTGACGATTCGGATTCCGATGAAAGGATGAGTATTCCAATTTGGCACAGATGAATGATAGACGGTTGTGACGAGAATTCGATGATGGAAGGAACATTAAATTCAGGTAACAGATACGATACAGTCACGGGTATGGCGAAACAAAATCAATGACAATTTAACACATTAAACGGTATGCAAACGGTACCGCTCCCGTTGTGCACTGTTTGGAAGTCTATTCGGTGAATCTTAGGAGAAGATATGAACAAACAATGTCCTGAGACTCGAACGCCAGAGCGTCGTTTCGGTTTCCGACAATCGCGTTCACTAGCACTTGCTCTGGGGGGAGGGGGAGGGACATGAAAATGTCCTGTTGGACGCGACTCGTTGGACGACGGTGGCCGAAGCGTAGGAGACGGGGCAGGGAACTTACCACTGCTGGCACTTGGCCGGGCAGAACCGGCTGGCCGGGTGAAATTCCCATCTGTTGCATCAGGGCGTTCTTCAAGGCGAGATGGTTTCTTCCGTTAATCAGCAGCTGGTCCTTCAGGTGCTGTGGGGGATGAAAGTATTTACACGGTGGTTTCTCACGATTGCAACGACCCTGGAATGGAAGAAAGAAAGAAGTGGGAAAAATATATTAAAACAAAAAAGTTTCATCATGTTACGCTAGTGTAGTGTACTTAAATTCTTTAAAAATCCATATTTGCAATGATGATTGCATACATTTCGGCGAATTAATTTTTTTTTTGTTTCATAAGGGGGGAAGGTACTTTGACGAATGAATGGAGAAGCTTTTTGCAATGATATCACTAAACAATGACTTCTCATATAACATAATGTATTAAAAGAGACAAAGTTATCGAGAAAACGATATATTTGAAATGCGGATTGCATACTTTTAGGCGTCAACTTGTGATGCATAATGTAAAAATATGATTATTTGACACTTTATCAAACAGTTATTATTTGCAAGCATTTAGTTTTGTAACCTTTTATTCGCAACATTATCTAAGAATGAAGCATTTTGTATCTAGCTTAACTAAGCTGTAGCATCTGCTCGAGCAGATGTCACCAGTTTGCTGGCAAAGACCTGATCCCTCGACCCCGGCTGCTGTTGCGACAATATTAATATTTGTACAGTTCTTGTTAGAAAGCTTGTTAGAAAAGCACTACAAGCAAGCGTACGTTCTCTGCCCCGCTCCGGCAGCTCGATTGACACGAGATCACGCAAGGAGCTGAAGCTAAACCCCAAAACCAACCGCACAGCAGGTAACACACACGCGGCGTAGCGGTTGGCTGCTGCTGCTGCGACACAACTATCTTATCTCGGGCTCCAAACCATCCCCAAACCATCGCAAGATGTCCCAGTGCCCAACGACATGCAATAGGTAGGACGATACGGCCATGTTGTGCCGCTTCCGCAAACACCCCAGCACGATCCGCCGTCCATCCCGCAGTACGAGTGTTGTCAAAATAAATCGCAGCAGCATAACATTGCTCCGTAACATTGTTGTATCACGTATTGCGTTCTGTCCGGTGGGTTGAATTGCCACCGAACCGGTGGCAAGTGTGTATGTGTGTGCGTGGGGGGGGGGGGCAAATCTCGGCAAAATGGAAAAGCCCCCGAGAGTAGCAGCACCGGCCGGGTGGTGCTACACGAACAGAAACCGGTCGTTAAGTCAAAGCTTCAATGTGTACGGTTTCTGCCAGCCCCGAACAAGTCCGGTGGAACACCGTCAGACCTCACCGTCGGCTCCAAAGCACGGTAGCCATTTTGCAGCTTGTGTGTGGACACTCGGGGACGCATAGCATCGGTAGTAGACTTCAACACACCCGGGCCACTCTTGCCCTGGGGTCTGCATCTAATAAACGGTATTATATCGGTAGGCGATTTGTGCAATTAAATTTTCAACTTTAATTGAATGTAACGAAATTAATTGAAGCCCAGCGGGGGAAAAGGAAACCCAGGTGGCACTGCCACTGAGTGTGCGTGCGTGTGTGGACGGACAGCTAGACAAGCCTACAAGCGAAGCCTCAGCGTTCGTACATGTTACGGGACAAAATTAAAATACCCCGTTTCGCTACCTTCAACCTTCCACATCCAAAACCTATTGCAGCTGCCTGGGGTAGCAAACTGCATTCGCTGGAACCGTATGCGCAGCATCAGCTTGTAGCGAACCGTACCCGTAGGTCATTTCATGGCCCGTAACAACTACAGCACGGAACAGAAACTTGACAACCCGACACAGCAACATCCGGAGCCGGTGTGTGTGGTGTGCGCTCTGCGCCTAACTCTCTTTTCGCCTTTTCTTGCTTGATTTTGATTGAGCGACAGCCCAAAAATCAAAACCATTTCGGACTGTCGGCACACAATACACACACACTCACACCGAACTCTTCGAAATGGCAGAGAGAAGCTTTGGGTAAGCCGATTTACTGCACAACACTGCTGTAAAGTGCTTCAGCTCGAAATGGGTTGCCCTGTTAAGGTGCTTTTGGCGAGTGCGTATCAATTACGGTCCACTAACCTCCCGAATGTAGGCAATGGGCAGGGCAGTGAAAAATGGTTCGTGGACAGGGTGAAATGGTGAACACAAATTAATATTCAACCACAGTGCTTCTAACAGCGCCCCGAAGTCAAACCCAAACGACGAAGAGAGTGTGTTGCATGGGTTTGACCACGGGCGGCAGTTAAAAAGGTAGCCATGGTCGAATGGTCGGTTTAAAGGGACCCAAGAGTTGACTTTAACGATGCTTTTGCATCGTTAGAAAAAAATAAAGCATAACATTTTGTCACCTTCTCCGTGCAAACCGCTCGCACGCCATCAAAGCCCTGTCAGTGAGTGATGATTTTATACGTTATGAACGGTGCCGACCGCGCTCGGTTGCGTTTTATTTGCGTTAATTTATTTATTCCCAGTTTTACGCGCTCATTCATTGCTCCGTTTTAACGGGGTACCCTCCTACCTACCCTGACCTCACCCGTTGGTTGTCCATCAACTACCGTTACTGGCCATTTCGAACTGCTTTATCCTCATCTCAAACACAGCCCACCATGTCGATGGTCGTTGGACGACACCCCGTGACCACACGTTGGATCGTTTTATAGCGAAAGCTTGCTTGATCCGCAGCGCTGGCAAGGCTTGTAAAATGTTAATAAAAAGTAAAGTAAAACAAAACAAAAAACGACCCGCTAAGAGGTTATGCGTGTCAGACAGGGGGCCGCGCAATGACATGTTTCCTGCGAACCGGTGGGGCGAGAGGGAAAAGTTTAATAACACACACAAATAAGCTTACTTTTATGATTATCCTTTCTCATCTCATGGTACGGCCTTTCCACTTTGGCCTCCGCCTCCGCTTTTGTCACTGAATTTCAGACTTCTTTCGTGGTTACCCCCCCCCCATCCTCAAAGTATTTTGTTGGGTGGAAAATGATGTTTTAAATAATGAAATAAAATACATGACAACTCCAAGGGCGGGCAGGTTGTTGGCAAATTGGAAGCGATGGTGAAAGTGTCACCAAATGAAAAGCCCATCGTTGGATTGCTCGGCACAGATAGGACCAGCGAAAAAAGAAAAAAACTTCATTGGGAGAAAGAAGCAATTGGTGGAGAGCCAAAACCCATAATGTATTAAAAAGGTTAGCAGAGAATCGCATAATCGTAAAAGAAAAGAACACAATTACTCATTTTAACACCGAATGAAGTGGGTCTGGTGCGTGTGTGTGTGTGTGTGTATATGTGTTTTTCCGCGAGAAGTTACGGCTGTCGTGGAGGAAAGAGAGAAAAAAAAGAGAAGACAGCCGCAGAGATAGCTCTTAATTAAATTAAATTTACGATCCTTGGAGTTTGACGGTAAACACTCCGAAATGCCAAAAATCGTAAAAAAACAGCGCGCTACAGCCGACCACAGACACAGTTTGAGTGCCATCGAACTGCTGTCGAATGAATAGCCCAGTGTGTGTGTGTGTGCGGTGAGTGCACCGGTATGTGGCTCAGGTGGAAAGCACATACCGGAGAGATCATTTGCTGCGCATCCCTCCCACACACCATACGCGCGTTTTTATCTTCTCTGCCGTGCCGCGGAATGGTAAACCACAACACCCTGGTAAACGGTAAACACATCCTTCATCTCTCTTATTAAATGATTACTTTCCAGCACACTGCACACACACACACCCACAAACCCATGTGTGCGCTTCCGTTTTAACAGCTTACTTCACCGGGCCGTGGAAATGAGCAGCAACTACAGCACCCACCCAGCATACCATCGGTGGCGGCGGTGATGTGGCGAAAAATTGCGCTCCCAGCATTCGGTGGCCCAGGCCATCATAACTTTGTCTGTCAGCAGTAGGATGGAGAGGGTGGAGATGGTCGCACGTGTGCAACTAAATCACACTCAGCCTCAGTGGGGACGCGGGCGGGCGGCCCGAAATGGCCCACAACAACACAGGGCAGAGAGCTGGCTAATGGAAAAGTGGAATAAAGCGAAACACAGCTCGCCACACCCCGCACCCACTCCACGCCGGTGACACCCGACGATGATTTGCCTTCTCACGTGAGCGCGAGCGGTAATGGTGATGGAAAGTCTCGGGCCCAAAGGTCCCCTCCCGCCCTGCCCCGGGCTACCATTCGTGTGGAGCCGCTCGGACGACGTGAACGATGGTTGAAGTGGAAAATGAAAACAATATTCATTATCATTATGATTACGATCAACATCAGTCTCTCCCGTTCATCATCGGAAATGGTGCCTTGGATGTGAGCTGTGTGCAGACACACATACACAAAAGGAAGCATCGTGATAAAAGCGGCCTGGGTTTGGGAGTCTGCTCGGCCACACTGCTGCTGCTGCTGATGGATTGTGGTGTGGTACGATAGCGAGACGGAGCGATGGAAGCTACGGAGCCCCGAAACGATGCAGCATTATGGAAAGTGAAAGTGGAATTCGGGCCCACGGAGCTGGCCGTAGAAGAACCGAGTCAGCAAGTGAAAATGAACAAACTGTCACTGTCGAAACGTTCGCCTAACCAAACATCGTTGGCCGAAGTGTAATGCCTTTTGGGCTGCGTAATGATGATGGCATGGTGGTTTCGTGCAGGTAGTTTTGCTTCACCATTTTATAGGTTCATATTGTTTTAAAGCTGTTTTTTTTTAAGAAACCACGGAGCCATAATGCTCGCGCACGTAAGATAGATGATGGATTGGTTATTTGATCAGATAAAAGCGCGCTGGAATTAATTTGTAGAGCAATGATTTTCTTTCCAAAAGGCAATAAAAATAGATAACTAGAAAATCCATTTCACATAAAAACGTCCAATTGCATACATTTAGGCGCTATTACTGCAAAACTGCTTCGAATGCAAATTTACTCCGTCCGTCGTATAGCAATAGCACTAATAAAGCGCCATCTGACGAGAATGGGTCACATTAAACATTTCTATCTGCCCACCGTCTTCTTCACTATTTTTTTTTATGACACCAATGGCTGTGGGTCGCTTTTTAAACGATGCTAATAAAAACTAGTCCACCAATTCCACGCTAGTACCCTGCTTAAACCATGGCCATGAAGAATGGCAAACAGCCGTGAAAGCAACCCAGCCCATAAGCACCCAGCGAGACGACAATCATTAAATTCTAATCGTTGCTTTGGCGCGCCAGAACGAAATTATGCCAGAGAGAGAAAGAGAGCCAGAGGTTGTTCCGGTGAGCGAAAAGCGTCCCGAGCCGGAAGTGCGGTAGGAAGTGGAGCTTGTGTGGCAAACAAAGCTACACAGAACGAAAAAAAAAAAACGACTGCCCGACGCGTAAGGGCAATAAAGCTGACTAGACGCTGGGCGCCTCGGCGCACCAGAATGGGCAGTAAAAGTAAAAGCGGATGGGTTTCCTTCGCCGCGCACGGAATCGGAATCGGTCAGTTTAACGGTCGTCGCGTGTCTTTGTGGATCTGCTGTTGCCATTCCTGGTATGCGGCCGTGTGTCAATGGGTGCAATTTATAACGTATCCGCCGTTCTGTACACACCAACGGCGACAGAGCGCACGTCCGAAGTCAGTAAGGATGTCCAAGTTTTTTTTTTTCGGAATCCATTAACGATTAGCACAGGTCGTTTCGTTAGAATGGAGCAGCGTCGGGATCGCCAGGGACAAGCGAAAGAAGGTTAAGGAATATCTCTCCCCCGGGGGTTCAAGCAATGAATGGGCTGGCATGTTCATGTTCAGTGCAATGTGCGAACTGTCCGAACGGGATGATCAGGCAACATGTTTATAGCGCTGGTTCGGTGTTATTCGATTTTATGTTTCCATACTTTAACGAAAAATAAAACAAAAAAGTGACCGAACAAGTTTCAGCACATGGCAACAAAAACAGAAGACAAACAAACACTTTGTCCGACGCCGCATATAAACCGGCAAAGATAATTGCAGAAGTTGTACTATTCATTTGAAAACTAACCCCATTGCCAATGCGCCTAAATGTATGCAAACCCCAAGTCGTAATAGTTTAAAAGTATGCTTCAAAACGGGGTTGTTCCAGGGTTTGTGCTTTTTGTCTGTAATTATGGCAATCAACTCAGTCTGCGATTCGCTAAACTATGGTAATATCTTCCTCCTACACCATTTCCGTATCATCGCTTTACCCAATTTCCAACTCCTGAGTAAATAAAACATTTTCAACATTATTAAACACGTAACCCGCTGCGACACGATGGCCTACGGCAAAAAACGAGTGCGATAAGTTACTGCCCTTTCATTGCATCCGCTGCATCCACGGTAGGGTTTGGGTACGACCTGCTAACGCCTACAAAAACGAACCGAAAATGGCCATTTGGTCACGAGCTCGCCCGCTCGCCCCCGCGCGTCACAGTTCGCGACATAACAAAAACCAACCGAGTTCAAAACGTCGTCGTCGTCGCCTGCTGGTTTGCGGCTCTATGATTCACTTCCGGGCGTCGTCGATGAAACAACAGTGGGCGTCCCGTGTTGTGTCTCCTCGCCTCTCTTTGCCTCTTCCCCCAGCAACACTATTTCGATTGCGTTTGTGTGTGTGTGTCCTTGTTTATTTGCTTGTGCTTCAATTGCTAATTCAACAAGTACTCCCGTTCCCGGGCCAAATCCAAGACTCGAGAGCAAAGGATAACAGCAAGAGCCAACCGGAGGAAACCATTTTGTTCCTTCACACAAGTGCGCCTTTCACACAAGTTTTGAATAGAGGGGGGAAAAAGCTTTTTGTTTTCGCTACAAAGCGTTGGCAAAATGTCGGCGTGTTTGGACCGAAACAAACCACTGCACCCCGGAACGAAATGACCTGTTTTTTTTTTCTTTCGCTATTTGGACTTCCGGCGATGGCATTCACGCCTTTGCATTCATTGGCAATAAACATATGTTATTTGAGGAAGGTTATGATGTTTCCAAGTGGTCGAGCCGGTCCCTTCATTCGGGGGTGGTTGTTTGCCGTGCTCCGTTTTTATACACCAAGAAACGAAGACAACACCACCACCACTGCGCTCTTCCGAGTGCCTTTCTTTTTGTGTGCTGTTGTTTCCTGCAGCAACAGTGCTGTGCCCATTTATTTTACCCCTTTCGTCGGTGCTGTGTTTGTGTGCTAGAAGAATGGTCCTGGTTGCTCATTTGTACCAAACACACACACACACACACGCCGGCCGCATGAAACACTTGGAACCTTGGACCGACGGCTACCGAGTGACGATGACGATGGTGGCAAAATTGCTATCGTCGTGTGTCGTTTAATGCTTGGTTTGCGGTGTGTTCGTCTTAATGCGTTCCCGCCGTACGTCCCGGCCAAGCGTCCCGTCCACTAACTACCGGTACTCGGCCACTGGTTGCCGGCGACGATGGCAACGATGCAGAACGTGGGACGGAAAAACAAAAACCGGATCTCCGGTGTTTTTCCAACATCGGTCTGCACTGCATACACGCGGTAGAAAAAGGGTTGCTAGTGCTGCATTTACACCCTACACCGCTCCCTCTGAAGAGGCAACTGTGAACCGAGTCAAAGATACTGTTTGTGTGTGGGAGTGTGTGTGTTTTTTTCCCACCAGATGGCAGATGCAATACCAACGGCAGCAAAGGGGGAAGATTTATTGTGAAGACACGAGCAGGCAGTAGGCAGCAGAAATGAGGACACCAAACGACGCCGAGAAATGAACACTAGATTTCACCCCCGAGAGAGAGAGAGAGCGAAAGCGAGACAGCGCCATCTGACGGCATTGCATCAAGGGTACCAAGTGTCAAACGGGTGTCGTCTCTCCTGTTGCACCAAAACCCTGTTTGAAAGAAGGATAAGCACGGAGTGGCAGCAGACTGTGGCAACCAGAAAAGCGGAGAATAAAAACCACCCGCCATCAGCAAAGAAAAGGAAGCGGAACAAAAGCGGTGTTTTCATACGACAGAAATTAAGTGCCAGTCCTTTCAAGTGTCATTAATTCTGGGGGGCCGACTCTGTCGCACTTTCTCTGGCGGGTCCTGGCGAGGGATCGGGCAGCAACGCTTCCGAGGGGCGCTATTGTTTTTTGGCATCGCTGTATAGAGCGGAGCGTGCTGAGAAGTTTCTTGGGTGCGAGCAGGTCCTTCCCTCTATAGGGTGTGCGGTAAAAGGATGAATTATTGTTATCTTGGTTTTTGCCGTTTTTGCTAATGTGGAGTCAAGCACGGACGGTGTCGCTGCTGCTTGTGTGATGAACAAGAGCTTAATTTTCTACTCATTTTATTCCAGCACCAGTACCCTCCCAGTGCCAGAGCGAAGCAGCTTCCTGTACAGCGCGTTAGAAAATACAAACAAAGAGGAAAGGCGAGCGTGTGAGAATAAAAAAGACTAAACTCCGGCAGTCCGACAAAACACCTTCGTTGCAGTGGAAAAAGATTCTCCAGCAACAGCTCCCCGGCAAAACTGCACTCTAGCCAAACAAGCACACGCAGACACACAACAACAACAGCGCTGGGAACGGGATCCGGGTGGGAAGATAATTTAATCAACGAGTTTGTTTTGCTACCCGTCTGCTATTGAAGTTTATGATTCCTGTGGCCGTTGGCACAACAGTCGATGCGAGAGGGGAGGAGCCAACAAAAAATAGAGATAAAGAGAGTAAGAGTTTCACGTTTTGTTTGTTTGCCACTGCAATCTTCATTCCAGCGCCGGAAACTGATCCCACCATTGAGTCTAGCTGTTTGTCGGCGAAGATCAGCAAAAGGGAATCGGTTTTAAATATTAAAACCGGAAGCAAACGATTTGCTCTTCCCATTTGGGTGGCGGGTTGTTGCGGCGTGCTGCTTGCAATTAGCCACCAGACCGCCGGTGATGTTTGTGTGTGAAATGGGCAGCATATTAGGCGAGCGTTTTACAGTTGCGGTTATCTGTAGAACAAGCAGCTGATAATAATTATTTGTGCAAACTTCCTTAGCCGAGTTTTAATGTTTGCGTCTAATAATCAAGCAGACCCCACTTGGTCTTGGTGCCAGCAAACTATCAAGTTTGCAAATAAAGAAGCAAAGAAGTTCACGCTTATAATTTGCTTTATGCAAAACTTGGTCCTTCGAGCCGGATAAACCGCACCGCATTGTAGCTCGGTGCAGCAACCACAAGTGGGCCCTATTGCTGCTAAAATGGCTGCTCTCCCATGTAGTGTAACAAACGAGCCACTTCGCTTGGGATAGCAGGCACCACTGTACTGGAGCTTGCTTCGTTCCAGTAGCATCCTAAACCGCCCATCGTTCTTCGTTTTGGTAAGCACTTACCTAAGGTAATTTGTTGTAATAGAGCACACAACCGACCATCCCGCTTCCCGCATGGCTTGTTGCTATTGAATGAACAACTGTGAACATATACACACACACACATACGGGTCTTCATTACGCGGAAAAAGAAGATCCCGCTGCTCTCTCACCCTCTCTTTCTCCCGGTGATAGGGCAGACTACTGGGGCTGAGGTACGCTGACCGGCTGACATACCGCACACAGTCCCCAAGTACACAAGTTGGTAAATATTTTCACAAAAACCCGACCCAGACCGGCCCCGGATGACATCGTGTGTCATGGTTACATGCCAGCACAAACACACACAGCCGCGTCGTGGTATTTTCTCGCTTTGCAAAACACTCTCCACCGTCCCGTGCGTGGGTAGGTAACGTGGAGAGCACCACGGAGCGGTTTATTAAGGTTTATAAATATTTGTTTCCTAGCCACAGCGAGCTCTCTGTAAAGGGTGATCCATGTTTCCTACAGTTGAAGAATGTTTGAAACGGGCGGTACTACAGGCAAGGAGTGGTGTGTGTGTGTGTGCTTGTCTGGATCTATTCAACTGGACGCCACACCACTAGAGCTAGAGAGATCATCGTTGAAAAGACGGGATGCGCTCTAGTCAATATTTTCCATTTTCCAACTTGTAGAGATAGCCGTAGCCGTCTCCCGAGTGAACCGTACATCTCTGATCGGTTGAAGCGTTCTGGTTGAGTTGTTGCTGCTAAACTGATGAAAATGTACGCTACTGTAGAGCCATTATGTTTGGCTGTATTAAAAGCATTCCTTTGTTTTAAAACCACTGAACGGTGTGCAACTTTTGCTGATTAATTCTGGCAGTTTTGCTTGTGGAGCTTCTTGCGTCTTTTTGTACATTGTAACCCCTAATCCCTGAACGAACAGGGAAGTAATGTACTGCAATATAAATTCACTATTTTATCATCACTACTCACGCAGCTCGCTAGTGGCGGGGTACGACAAACCATACCACTAATCGCAAGCATCACCATCCGATGTTACTGGCGCAGTGTACTGAGATGTCCCCCTGGAGGCAAACTAGCACAGGCATCGCGGGGCAACTGGCGTGTACAGCAGCCCATTTTCCGCACAGAATGACAGTCATATGCAGTTAACAGCTGCCATCAACGAACTGCGTGCGTATCCTTGCGATACAGTGTGACGCGTCGTTAATTGCCGTCCCGTATCCCGTAGTAGCGCTCCCCCAGTCAACCCGAAGCAATATCCATTAAACTACAACGCCGTTCGACGTTCAGACATTTGCCCCGACATTTGCGCACTGACACTTCCGAGAGATCCTTCCGGCCATCAAAAGGCTTCCGCGCGGCTTCCCCATCACGGCAGCTAGCGCCATCTCGCTAGACACTATCGAACAACAGCTCCCCAGATAATAGAGCGAGGATGGTGGCGCCACCGCCATAGCAAGGAACTGTGTGCCCAAAAAACCCCCCCAACAATGGGGCACTTGTCGCTCATAATCCGGAGCGGAAGTTTTCGGTTAAGCGTTCCTTTTCCCAACCCCGAGCACTTACAATGTTATAAAGAAAAAGAAAAAAGCCCCGAAGACGGGGGTGATATCTTGAGGATGTATCTATCATGGCAGAAGGTTGCCACGCTCCTGGTCCTCCAGGCCTTTGCCATTTAAAGCCTTCGCATGCCCATCGGTCTAATCGGTGTATTATTTGGCAGGCAAGGAACCGGACCACCATCCTTTAGCTCAGTGACACCCAGTGACATCACCGTAGGCTTAACCCGAGTAAAGTGTCGCCTTGCGCCTTAACACTTCAAGTGGACACACATTTATCGTGGATTATGGCGCAGCTAAGAAAGCTCCGGGAAGAGGCTCGAAAAGAGTCCGAGATTTTATCGCCAGCCCGTTTTTGGGATGTACACAGCGCACGGGGAGCCATACACACTACCGCCGTACGAGATGCAGTTTGTACGGGGCTGTTTATGTAGCCGATGAAGCAACTACAGCACGATAAGCCGCTCGGAAAAGGCGAAAGCAATTGGACACAATCGAGCGATAAGTGTGCGTTACCGTCGCCCGGGCTTTGACAGCGCCGATAGTGTCTGTTAGCGAGGGCGATGCGGCGAGGTATACATTTAGGGGGTTTCATTTTCCCCCCCCTTTGCTCTTCTTCTCAATAGCCACACACGCATCGTCACTTGGAATGGATGGGTCGTAACGGGTTTGGAAGCAGCGTGAACAAATTGAAAAGAAGTTTTCAGTGTTCAGTCCGCGCGAACGGGGACTACTGTTTAGTCAACAGTTTTGCTCCTTTCCTCTGTTTGCCATATAAAGTAATGTGTTTAGTAAAGTAAGATTACAAAACCGTATCCAAATGGGGCAGGAGGCAAAAACAACCCACACTCACAACGCGCCATTCGCCACCGGTAAAGGAAAAGTGCTGACTGAAAGAGACAGGGCGCGCTCGGCACCGGAATGAGTCCCCCGGGAGAGCCACCATAAAGATGTCGATGGCAATACCGAACGGGCCGTTCACAATTTCAGGTGCCCCCTAGAGGTAGGCAAGAGTTACTTTTGAAGTGAAGCGAAAAGTTTTTCCGCTCCCATTTTGCTCTTCCGTCCCTCCGTTCGCCGAACGGGTCGATTGATTTCGGGGAGTGTAGTGTGAGTGCGTGTGTAGGTATGTAGGAGGGAAAGAGATTCGCTTGCCCGTGTTTGCAACGGGGCGTGAAATGTGACGATGTGTAACCCTCCACTACCGAATGCGTTGCTCGATAATGGAAATTGAGAGCTAAAATGCAATGCTTTTCCCGCAAGCTGGCACAAATAAGAAGCCCTAGCATAGGGGCGGAAATGAAATTTTGCACTAAATTATGCATTTTCTTATGGAGAGGTTTTGTCTTTCTACACAACCAAACACACACACTTACAAAGAGTGGTTGGTAGTGACTCTCTAGAGGCTTTTACATGCTATCTTCGGTTCGATTCAATTAACGTGGTGGATTAAATAAAAATCGAGCAGTCTCGCCCCGCTTTACCGTTCCGATTGCGCCGATTTGCGCTTGCTCGACAGTGCTAACGAGCGTTTTAGCTCCCGAAAGCGATCTACTTATTTAGCGATTTTTCATGCTACCACACGGTAGCCCTTTTTTGTGGCGCCTTCGGCAAGACAGCGCCGGTTCGAATCAAAATGGCTCCATTTAAATTAAATTCCCGAAATTCCTGGCAGTGCCCCGGACAAATTTCCCAAAAACAAGCCCCCATTCCGGGGAAGAAATTAAACAGGCGAACGTATAAATTCGAAAAGGTTATGTAAGCCAATCGGAGTGTGCTGCTGGGGGCTTGCAGGGGACGCCCAATGCTGCCAAACGAACCTATTACTCTTTAATCCTCCCCACGACAAATGGTGGCACATTTTTCGGGCGTCGGATTTCGCAGGCCAAGCCGCTTCGTTTTTTATCGCTCTCGCAGCACTGGGTCTACCACCACCTTATTTGAGGCAGGCAAAATCTGCCTCCATCAGCATCAGCGGCAGGAAGCAAACACACAATTTAATAAGGACAAATAAGGGCAAAAAATCGTAACCCCGATGCAACATAATAACATAATCCGCACGCACTGCGGCTCCAAGACACTTCCGTTCCTTCCATTTGATCGCCGGATCGAACAGATAAGACGTGACGCGGGATGGGCTCGTAAAAGCAAGCAGTTGAAGAAATAATCCTTAAACTTTACACCACCAGAATACTAATTTCTTGCTTAGCAGGTTTACGTTTCTGCCCTACGAAGAAAAATAAACGACAGTTGGGCCACCAACACACGGGTCGCGTTATTTTTCCCTCCTTCGATGATTTACTCGCGAAGCGAGCGCAATCCCGCTACGGTGACTGTTTGCCCGGTCGAAAAGTGGGCCCTGTCGTCGTTAGATCTTATGGTGGTTACGTGAAAATGGTCACTCTGGCCCCCGGCCGTGTTGACGGTTCGAGAAATGGAGGTCGCCCATAAAGGGATAAGAAGGACAAGCCACACATCATGTTAACTGCCTGCTCTGAGTGCTTGGACACGCATACACCCACACAGTAGGGTCGGTGTGCCCATCGGTAGGCACTATCTGTCGACGCTACCGTTCCCGTCACGGGGCGGCCGGGTTCAGTACGAACGAAAGCTAGGCCGCCGAAGCAAAAGGCTAGCCCTGCTTGTTTTTGTGGCACGGTATGATGACAGTATGTATCGCAAATTAGCCATTTCGGTTTGATTTTTCAATCACTGGCCGGAAATTCGTTCGGCAGGAAATTTGTCCATCAGGATGACATAAATTGGGTTGGTTCAAGATTTTGTGTACGGTTGTGCGGGACGAATTTCTATCAGCGCTCTCAGGGTTTTCCGTAAACTCCCGGGTACGGATTTCTCGGTCGGTTTTCTGGATAGCATTTTGGCTTTTGCTTCTCACCTGAAATTAGAATATAAAGACAAACAGAAACGAGTTAGTGAAGGCAGTTTGAAAAACAAAAAAATTAGAAATTGAAATTTGATTGAAATAACTATTGAAATTTACAGTTTTGCTTACAATAATTAAACTAAATAAAAACTCCATGAAATAAAATCACTGTTTCATATTTTGTAACTATTTTTATAGTCAACAGAAAAAAAACCGCCTAAATGTATGCAATTTTAGTAACAAAAGCTCCTTAAAAACTGTATCGATGAGATTGAAGTGTTTTTTTAAATCTCATTTAATGTCTAGTGTTCTGAATAATCCATTCACAACATGAGAATCTTGCGGTCAGCTATATTGAAGGTTTATTTATTTCCACCGGCACGGTTCGATGCACAACTCTCGTAGCAAATAGGCAGTGAGTGCAGTGCTAGCCAAGACCACAACATAAAAATTACCAGCTAAACATCTTCACATCCACAGCACATTCGGTCTCAAAGGCTTCTTTTTCGGTAAACGCTTGGACTTGTTAAAACTATTCGTACGGTAACGTTAGAATGGGGGTAAAATAAATTGCCCCTTTCTTCTAGCCAGTATGCAAAAATGCTAAAACCCCCACACCGACCACCGTCTACAAATGACCATCAACTGCAACTTTTAACTGTATCGAAAGTGGAGCTCCACCGTTTCCTTCGGCCACCAAAGGTGGAAGTATCAAAGGGCAAAAGTTTCCTTGTTCGAATAGTCCAGTTGCGGTTTGGGTTGGTGCGTTCCACTTTTGACAACCGAAAGCCATTCCTATTGCTTGGCATCGTGTGGTTGGGTTGCACAAGAAACATTCAATACAACCGCAATCATATGATGCGCCCTGGGTGTGTGTTCCGGTTATATGGGCTAAGCCTAAACACGGTTGCAGGGACGAAACAGAGCATTCCGGTGAAGAAGAATAACAAATGGCTTTATTTTACGAAAGTGTTTAGTGTGTGAATTATTTTACGAGAGCTACAACATTTCATCATCATCGCTGAGCACCATCAATTTGTGGCGGCGTCGGTTGCAGAGAGCGGACGTAATAAATAAATCCGCTCGCGTACACCTCGCCGAGATTCTGAACACCGGAAGTCGATAGCCACCAATCGGTTCTCCGATATTGAAGGATTACAACCGTTCAAAGTACCGATACCGATCGATTGCATTACGGGTGAAGTAAAAACGAACGTTTTCCCGCCATCTGCATGCTGGAAGAATGAGCGCAAAGCAGGGAAGTAACGCGTTCCGAACGGGCAGGATCATCCAGCCGATGAATGTTCGTCCTCATCGAACCCTATCCAATTATTATCCGACACTCGCCCTGTTCATAGTTCTCAATTAATCTGGTTATACGTTCTTTCAACTCTCTCTCTTTCTCCCTTTCTGTGTGTTCCGTTTTGGGCAGCGGGCACTAGCAAAATGCACAGCTTCTGCGTCGATACAAGGCTTATCATGCTGTGTTACCAAACCCTCCCTTCGCCGATTCCGTAAAGTAGTGAAACCCCTACTTTTGCCACTCTCAGCCGGAGGATGCCCAAATGCGGGGGAAAAAAAAGTACGAAGCGATAAAAAACCGTTTTCCACTAAATTTGTCTAATTGATGAAATTTTCCAAAGATATAAATCAAAATTTTCCAATTAAAATTTTCATTATGATTTATTGCTCGATGCGAGCGCGAGCGAGAGCTCGATGAGAGAGCCTTTTTCCGGTGCTGCTGGTAATGGTCGGCACTGCACATGTATGCAGGTACACCGTGCCCATCTCCACATCAAAATGAACCCTTTTTTCAGGCCACCGATTAAGCGTGTAGCTGAAGCAGTAAACCTGCCGTTCGATGCTTTCACTTTTTGCGAGCGAGTAAACTATTGAGTAAGTTTTTTTTTGTTTTGTTTTGGTTCTGGCCAGCTACCGGAAGGGCTTATCCACGCTGATAGTTTGCTATGGGAGGTATTCTTGAATGGTATGCCAGTGGTGTGAGCTTGCTGTATACACTAGTGTAATGTAGGTTTGTAAATTGAGCAGAGATTGCATGAGTGGATGAGATGAGTAAAAAAATAAAATCTGTAGAGCCTTTTTTTATGACTAATATATGATAGAAAAAGGTGCAATGCAAAAATAAGCTAAATTTGTTTTCCTTTTTGCATACTTTAAGGCGTATTCACTTTCAACTAAATCAGTGTGCAATTAGGATTGCATACTTGCGGGCGAAAAGATACAAAAAATGGTACAGCTTTTTCAGTATAATTTGGTACAAAAAATAATACAGCCCATGGACATAACACCAAATACTCAATTTCTTTCCTTCACAATACGTCTAATATTATCATGCTCAGATCCTGCTGGGTTTGCCTTATTTTTCATAGATTCATCTCGACCGGCAAACCAGCCAACCAGCAACCAACATAACACAAGTTGGGTAATAAAATGACCATAATTTATGTCCGTGGCGTTTCTAGAAACTCCCTCATCTCCTCTCCCTAAAAGATTTGAAGTTTAGGTAACATGTGGCCAAACTCTGGAGGATGGTAGCGATTGAAGCGTCACAGTCACAGGGCTGCCAGCTCAGCAGGATGAGCAGAAACCACCGGGCTAGCATTAATAGGATAAGTTCCTTGCTTAAGCTTTGATTCGGTCCACTTCAAGACGTGTCTGTGGCCCCTGTAGTGTGCTACAGCAGCCAGCAAAACTCAGCTGCGACTGTTTGATGTCGACAGTTTTCCGAGCGCTATAAACGGAACCAACCGTGCAGCAAGTTGAGCAAAACCCAAGAAATTACATTTCGGTTGCTAGCTCCTCGCCAGTTTTGAGAGTGTTTTTGGCGAAAGTTTTACTTCCGCTTTTTTTTGTTGCACTCCCGTGTTCGGTAGTGGTGTGCATGCATAATTGCATCGTTTTTAGCAAAACCAACATTTTGCGGGAGCCACAACGGATTACGGATTGTAATCGGAGGTGAGAAATTTAGTTGCTTTTACCGCAGCATAATGGTGCGGCGCGTCAGACGGTTCTCTAATGCACACATCCTGCCCCCCTCGTAAGCCGTGCTTTGCACGATTGTGATGGGTATGAATGTTTTATTACGGGTTTGTTTCTTTGTGTTTTTTTTTGGTTTTTATTTGCAGGCAGCGTGCATCGTGCCGGTGAGTGACTTTTATTGCATAAATTGCAGGCGTTACAAAGTATGCTCCCTGTCCGATAGGGGAGGAGCAAGCGGCGCCCAAACGAGGGCTTTCGTGTGGGGAAACATTATTCACCGCCGGCTCAAAAGCGATCAAAACCCGTTCTGAATCTCTAAGCGCATTATAACTTTTGCACACATGATCATAAATCTTTTGCGTGTTCGTTCGGGTTGCATGCATACACAGCGAAAGCGTAGCCCTCCCCGTTTCCTGCCCTACCCCGTATCGATTGTAAGAAAAATTGCATACCTTTTCGGTGGAAGTTGGAAGGTGCAGGAAAGTCTTTGGAGCACAAGTTCTACCGCTGAACTGATACCACTCCTCTCGGTTTCCGTTTGCGGAAGGTAGGAAGTATTGTTTTTCGAAAGCGCATCATTCATTCTAGATGTTTTTCCTTTTATTTTTTTTCGGGGCTCTCATTCTTTTCAAACCCACGCAAACACACACACACATACTCATCGTAGCATTGGCACGCTGCTGCAGGGCTTGCATAGAAAATAAATTTAAAACTTTCCTTCACGCCTGTCGATTTTCTCCACGCCTTCCAGGTGTTTTTTTTTTCGTTTCCGTGGAACGCTGCACAGCGTGTTTTTTCTTCCTTTCCGCATTTTACCAAACCAAACTTTCACTGCAAAAAGACGATTCAACCCTTTTTACGAGCACTGGAGTACGGTAAAGGACGGAGCAAAAAAAAAAAAAAAAACAAACGCTAAAACAAAATGGCGTGAAGAATGCTTTTGTCTGAGTGCCGATAGTTTAAACGGAAGTAAAAGTTCGCCGACACGGTACACTATTTAACCGAAAGCTTTCCTATTGCGTTGTTCGAAACCATACGGTTAGGAAGAATGTGGTTCACACAGAGCAGCACACTCTCAAGAAGGAATAATAGAACCTCCACCAGGGCAGACACACACACACGCACACTTGTATATTTGGCGGTGAATGATGGCTGGGGAAGATAAAAAGCGAAAGAAATCGATGCAGGAAAAATGCAAACTTATGCTTATTGCCGCGCGGTTGGGCTAGTGCGTCTTCGGCAGAAGCAGTTTGCAGTGCACCCTTTAGAGACACAGCGGCGCAATGCCTTCACTTCCTCTAAAGAGTTGTTGAGAGTAGTCTGTATAGAAGAATAGCAAAAAAAAAAGATCTGAAAACGATCATGTACTCTTGTGCTCGGTTCTTTTAGAGCAAAACATAAAAAAAATAAAATCACAACCCTGCTACGAAAAGGTAGCTTCAGGCGATCTTTAAGAACAGCAATCTAACACTTTCATCCTTTTCTTTGCCAAAAAGAGGTTAGATTTTCGTCCAAAACCTGCTGCTGTCCTGCCCGTCTCGGTTTGTGTGTGTGTGTGTGAGTGTAGTTGAAACCTTAGGGGCAAGTTTTTAATCTAAAAACTGTTGCGATTTCCAAATCGGAAAACTTCCCTATTTTCCGAGCTGCTCTGCCACTGGTACACCGGCTCGTGCTTGAGATGACGCGGCCTTACCGCGTGCGAACGGAAGAACTTTGGCAACCGGTCGTCGTTGCCGGCGATGTGGTCGACGTGGTGATGGAAGTCTTTATTACCAAACCCAATCGGCAGCCCAAGCAGCAGAAGTTTGCGAAAGTACAATTTATGGAAGTAATTGTAAAATTTATATCGCCCGTCGTTTGGTAGGGAGAAGTTTGTGTGGGCTTTTTTTACTTTTTTTCTATATATTTAACAGGAAAAGAGTAATGTAAGGCTGTGGGAAAACCTTTATTAATGTAAAACATCCAACAGATCTTTGATGTGTCCCTGAATGGTAGGCTAATTGTATTGCATTCAAATCAATGATTGATTTTCACAATTTGTTATTCAAATCGGGTAGTTGAATATTCTTGTAACAGATCCAAATTAAATATTTGTGATAAGTACAACAAATACAAAATTTTTTCACTAATGAGCTTACAGTACCAAGCTTAAATATTGCATGTTTAAGATAATCATGCATGCTTTTAAAAAAAACTTAGTATCCCCAAGGATATTTAAGAAAAAAATCTAACACATAAAAATAGAAAAAAGACAAAATTAATTTTAAATTCGTCTTTGTTTTCCATTCACAACCAAATAATTCTATCACAAATGGTCATTTTTGCCCTAAAATTCAATAACATGTGTGCCCCTGAAAGGTAGGCACTCGGCATTGCATCAAGATTACACTTGTGCTTAAAAAACCTTCCTTTTCCAATTTTGAATTCCCATTTTTAATCACTTCAATATCCAACTAAAGCAAATGTTTGTGTAAGGCATTATCACACAAAAAACACCTTTTCTAGAAAATAACTCCTCGACTCGGAAACACTACCGACAGTGAAGACAATCCCCTTTTTGCCAGTGCAGGTTCACCAGTGCCGAGTGAGTTCGTGTGCATTTTCCATTTCCTTTCTGCTGCGCACTGGCGCTGCACTGGGCACGGGTGAAAAAGGTCAGCAAAGGTTGCGAGCCATCCGTTTAACCGTGCCGCACCGGCGGGTGGAAGACAGACACACATATTAAAAGAAATTACTTCTAATTATACGTATCCCGATTTAATTTATGAGCACGAACATGGGTACGAACCCGCCCGGAAACCGGGATGAATCGTTACCTCCGCCTGCCGCTGCGCGCTGCCTGACGTGGCGAGTAATTTATTGCCGAAATCCTTCTGCTGGTTTACACTCAAGCAACACACACACACACATACGGTGCAGATGGGGGCGGGGTGGATTTAGCATCGTAGCTGTTCGCTTTACAAACAACAGAGCAAACAATCGCAGAACTAGCGCTTGATAATGCAGTGCCAGATGCTAGAAAATCATCAGACTCGCTCCACAACGTGACGGAGGAGTAGCAGCAGCAGCAGCAGCAGACAAGACAAGTGCAGCGGAGCGATTTTGGAGCCGCTTTGTGGGTACGGCTCCTTCCGAACCGGATTAATTGGAAAACAACATGGAAGGGAAGTTTTGAGAAGCTTTCTGAAAATTTGTGCCCACCACCCGCTCGCTCAAGTGCAGTTTTCTCATCCGGTGCCGTTTGTGGGAGGGCTAGATGAATGGAACAACTTTGGCTATCTTTATGAGGAGGTGCATCATGACTGCTACCTCTACTGGTCTTGTTTTGTTGCCGAACGCCGCTCACACGTTCCCTCAGGCGAGTAATGTGTTTTGCTTTCAACTGCGTTTAAGTACGGAACACCGACCCTTCAAATGTACTCCCGCGTCCGTGCTTGTTACGCTTCGTGATGGGAAGCTGTTGCAGCAAAGTTCACACAACAGCCATAAAATCAAGTGCAACTTTCAACACATTTCAACTTGTGCACATTGCGCAGACACGGACACGTAGGGGCGCAATGGCTTCACAAACCATTAAAAATGCCGTGTTTTGTTAGCTCGTTTGCCCGGTGTCGTGTTGCTGGTGGTTGTCGTGTGAGAACGATATGTGTGTGAGGCACGAGCGCATTCCTTCACTTTAGCGAGTTTTAATGAAGAAGTGTCAACGCGGAGGTTAGGGTTGCTCTGCATTCCACGCAAGCAAATAATGCACTCGATCGGATTCTTTGCACACTTCTGAATGACAAAAAGCACACATGCTCATACACACACGTAAAGTGATTAATTGCTGATGTTGGAGTGTTTAGATAAACTCATCACGTCCCGGGCGGTGACGATAAATTTTGAGGCTAAAACCACCCGTAGGGTGTGAGGAAGGAAACCTCTGTTGAGACTATCCGTTTTTCAGACACTTAACCAGATCCTGAGCTGTCATCGCACAACTACCACCAGCAACACCATCGTGCCGAAGTGCCCAGGTGAAAGTGTTGCCGGGTGAAAGTATTTTGATGGCTTTTAAATGACTTTACAGATATCCCATAAAATAATCTTCCATCTGTGGAACGGAAGAGAGAGAGAGAGCGCGTTCTAGAACCGCAGAGCAGCCATTCTTATCGATAGTGTCTATCGTGTAGACCCTTGCTGCTTTCTCCCCCTGCCACTGCCCTGATGCAACAGCCTGATTCTGTTCGCCCACACTGCTAAGATGAATGTTCCGCATATGGAAGAGGAAATTTTGAAAACATCCTCACGTACCGGACAGTCCGGCGTCTACCTCTGCCCTGGCCAGGGATCTTTCGACATCTCGACCATGCGAGGAATGTATGTGTGTGTGTGTGGATGTGCGCCCTGTCAAATGTCCGGCAAAAGTGACCTTCCCCTTCCTGCCAGTCCGAGCGGGTCGAGCACACATGGCTCGAAGTATGGCTACAATTTAATTATATATTCATGAATTTTATGCGACAATGAACTTAACGAAAGTACGCCATAACCTAGGCCGGCCCTGGGGGAGGAGGCTTGGCGTGGTCAGCACGACCAGCACGGTGAGTTCGGCCCGTACCTCGAGAGGCTATTAGGGTGTGTGGAGGGTTTTTGCATTGGAACTCGGCACAGCGCACCACACAGTTCACCAGTAGGCATGAGATAGGATGGCGCGTTTGTCCCTTCCCCGTCGGGCAGCATAATGGTCGCAGCTGTGCTAGAATCAAGGCGTCGATTTCTACGGCGTGATGACTCAATCGGCACGGAGCGAACTGCCGTGTGGTTCTGGCAGTGTTTTGCGAACCGAAAGGAAGGCAGAAGGGGGGGAACGACAAAGATGGCCACTTCCGGATGGGCAGTTGTATTGGGATGCATACATTAGAATACATTTGGCTCGTTTTGGGCATGAACAGTCGTCCGAGCGTTGTGGAAGAATATGTAGATATGGAGGCGATTAAAAACGTGTACAAAGCGCTGAGGCCATGTTTTTGAGAGGCGGTATTATGGATTTATACTTTGAAAACATGTTCAGCGGGTAGTTTTCTTTTTCAGTATTTGATAGGATATACCGAATAAATTTTAGTTAGTGCAAGAGAAAGATCCAATTTTACATGATAATCATTATTGATTTATCAAAACCAAAAATTGATGCAAATAATTTTTGAAAATAGCATACTTTCGGGCGCTTAAATGAAGCTGCATGCAGAAAACGTACAATTGACGTGAGAATGCATACTTTTAGGCGCGTTCAACAAAATATACCGTGACAAAAAAAAAAATTATGGCCAAAATATGCGCAAGTGAATTCTGCAGTATCGATGACAATAGTCTAGAAAAAATTGACTGTCACACAAAATTCGTTTCCCAAATCGAATAAAAAAAGAGAGTAAATATCGCTAATACCTGTCATCCCTTTTTCCAGTGAAAGATTACCGATTCGGTATTTAGCAACACTCTTTTCGAACCTACATTTTCCTACCCTCATCTTCAATAACCATAGGTTAGCATAAATTAGGCTGAGAGATGAAAAGGGTCACCACCGCCGCTGTACAAAAACGATGAGCGAGATCCGGTGCTAATCACTTACCCAAAGACCTATCCAAGCCCGTCCGTCAATCAACCCGGTTAAAAAATGATGCGATATTGAAAGCTTACCTGAAGGAGAGAAAAGAAAGAAAAGAGCAGAAAGAAACCCGTCAATAAAAGAGCTTAGGAAAAATGAAGTGACTGTATTTTTGTGAAAATAGAACGTCAGTAGACAGAAAAAAAACTAGGGACTAGGACCGTCCCTAAGCAAAACGGATCAATCACGCTGCGTGCTCACGATTTAACTCCCACGACAACACAGCAGCGGTAGCAAACAAAGTTTTTCTGCGCTGTCTTAGAATAATTAAAAACCGGAACAACCTCCAACGTGTTTCCTAATAATGACACCTGGCCCCCCTCCTACCACCGTGAAAAAAATAAGTGCCGGCAGTGTTGTGTTGTTTTGGGGAAATAATAAAAATAAACGAGCAATAAATTTGACTAATTAAATCTACCCCAATCAGGCGCTACGGTACACTTGGCGGAGGATCTACACTGGCGTTTGTGCTGTTTTCCTCCAAGGTATGTCACATGGAAGGGAAAAGAGGAAAGCGCTTCACTGTATTAGCGTTTGATAAGTCGTGTTTTTATATGCGGTATATTTTTACGGCCCCGAAAGAGACATTCGTCCTGCGACTAATTAAATGACTGCTGACCCGACTGCCGACGAAGCCGGTATAATTAGCTTTCACGCTTTGACGCACTTTTCGGACAGGTGTGAGCGTGAGTCTACAGTGTTTAGAAAAAATAAAAAAATACAGAAATTTATCCATTTTCCGGATATCTTCAATGAGCGTGAAATTAAAGCCTCGCCGGTAGATTGGGCAAGACATTGGAAGGAAAAACAAAGAATTAAGTAGGCGGCTCCCCTCAAACGTATTTCATTGCACTGGTAATGAAGACCCCTTGAGGTCGGGGAGCCGATTAGACCACTTAACCCCTAAACCCTTCTACTATTCTTGATTCAACATAAGCAGTTTTGTTGAATGAGGAGCATGCGAAGGGGTCGAATCTTATCGCCTCCGCCGCCGTTTGACATTTGTCTGCTCGCTCCGTAAAATCAACACTCCGTTCTTATCGGAACAAACGACGACATCTCGTCCTGGCTGGCTTGGCTGGCTGGCTGGCTTGGCTGACGGGTCAAGCCCATCTTGCTTTTGTGTGCTCATAATCCTGGGTGAGAAATTTATATTCACGACAATGATGCGCGCTCCCCAAATTCTCAGGCCGAGCCAGCAAACACAAAAGCGGATACACTAATTTTGCGGTACCCGTCTTGCACGTTTCCTTTTCTCGTTCTGTTTTTTTTCTCTCTCTCTCTCTCTCTCTCCATTCTTTTCCTGCGTGTTCTGAAGTGGTGGGCAAGATTGTTGTCTCATTTCATCAGCCATTCTTCTGGCTTCTGCGTGTACCATCGGAGTTCTTTATGGTTTTGTTTCTGCTCACCCGCAATTTGGACACAAATTGCTGACCCTTTTTTTCTCAACCATCCTTTCACACAGCAAGGCGCAGAGGCTTTTGAACTATCGTCCCACCACGCAAGATCTGCTCAAATGCTCATCTCTTCCTCTGCTACGTCTGTTTTTATCTCTTCATTAAAATATTTTTCTCACAATCAACCCAAATCCGTCCGAATTGGTCGAGCCCGTCGTCGTCGTGGACTTGGCACGGGGTGGCGAGTCTGGTGGCTGTGATGTACCAAGATTTTTTCTTATTTCTTTTTTTTACTGATAGTATCCACAGCCGAGTGGCCGCAAGAACTTTGAGACTAATTTTGATCCTGTCTCGCAACTTTGCAGCAGCACACGGTGGTGGAACGCCGGACCAGAAACGCGCGTACTACCACCGACAGGTCCGGACATTCGGCTGTCACATTTTGGTATACTAAAGAAGCTTACAGTAAATAGAAGGTACAGGGAGAAAAAATACAGCGTTGGCACTCACATAAGCAACCGAGAGAAGGACCAACAAAAAAAAAACAACGAGATGATACACTAATAAAAACGAAAAACGGAGGAAAATCCCCCGGATTATGTTGTCGGAAGATGAGCACCCCATCCCCTGCCAGCGTTCTTGCTCCCTTTGGCCACGATTATCAGGCGTCCCATGATTGGGATGTTTTTTTTTTGTGTGTGTGTGCTCCTCTTCGGGATAAGATTCTTTCTTTCACTGCTTCTAAAGATGAATCAACCAATGTTTTTCCTGCCCCTGCTCGCTGTGACGCGATCTGCCTTTGCCTGCCGCTTAGATGACTCCTTTGTCAGGTACGTTGCGTGAAGGGGAAGGCAGGCGGCTTACGTTAGTCCACCACGAGTAGCTTTCCTCTTCACTGTCACTCTCCCCCATCGCAAGCATCAGTTGGTGGGCTTCATTGACCGCCCTGTTTTGTTTCCCGATGCTCCAAATACTTGTCAAGGACAATCGACCTTCCCAAGGCATTTGCTACGACTCGTCCACTTCAGCCCAAGCTTAATTTGCCGTTTTGTTTGCAGATGAATATAAATGAGCCACACTGATGGTAGGCAGGATAAACAAAAAAACAAAAACATTCCGCAAATCTCCCCTTTGCTTTCAGAATATTGATCAGTTCGAAAATTGCAAATCTTCAAAAATGATACGCCACAATTTATGCAAGCCGCATTACGTTACGGGGGTAATGCGGGGCAAGATGAACCGTTTTGTACCGACACAAAACAACATACTCATACGTAATGCAAGGGTTATGCATAAAAGAGGCTCACAGTTGAGCGTAAAACCAAATCCTGCCAATTGCGTCACCTTTACCGCTGTGATGATCGGTTGATGGTGATGTGCGGTAAATCCCGGGGCAAAGTTTTGCAAGCACACTACCGGGGCTGTGCTGCTGTTTCCGTAAGGAAATGAGGAAGAATGGATAGGTTAAGCTTGTTGGAAAATTTCAATCATCATCACGCTGGCGGTGATAAGGTTGCCTTACACCTTTGAGGATGAGGGAAAGATTGTTGTTTGCAAAGATGTTTATCGGTAAGCTTGGCAACGGAAATGAAAGCTTCTGGTTTTGAGGTTTTTTTTTGAGAAAAAGCAACTTAGGGTATTGTTAGATCGTACGAGATGTTTTATACGTTCGTTAGATTGTCATGAAATCTAAAAATCGAAAAAGGATTTCAACGCGTTGATACTTTTTCAGTCTTTTTAACCCCTGATGTCATACAACTTTTTTTGTTTATAGAAGCAACAATTCACTAAATTTTCATCAGGACCTTTTCATCGAAAACGTTTGCAATTCTACCATCAGCACGCACTGCAGATGCGTTCCTTCGCTTACTCAATTATGCTTCGCGTGGCTGTACATTCGACTGACTCAGCTTGTTTTGCTTCGAAACCCACAAATGCAATGTCCAGCGTACGGTGAGAAGCAACACACAAAACCTTCGCCATAAAACAAAAAATCATCCAACACACCGACACAAAGACATCTTTCCATCTTTTCTCGTTTATCAACGGGGTGTACACACACACACACACCACAAGCACCAGTGGGCGCTTTGGGAGGGAGTGATTGAATTGCATCCAATTATGCGACGCCCATTATGTTGCAACCTCAGCGAAAGGTTAGCAAAGCGGGAATGAAGCCCACCGCCCGAAGGGTCTTTGTTTCTGCCGCTCTCTCCTCCTTCCCATCCTACTTTGCACTGTTCCTCCCAAGGCACTCATCAAAGGCAGTTGCGCTGTGCGCGTGTGGTCAGTTGGATTCCCCTTGCTGTCGGAATCAGCTAAAAGGGAAGGAGGACATAAACATTGATTTAGTCCCATTCGTGTTCGGTTTTGTTTTCCGACGATGAATAAAATGGAAAGGGGGCAACAGGAACAAGGTCCGGTGGTAAGGAAATGAAAATGATGATGAAAAAATGTGGCCATCGGGAATGGAATGATGGAAATTTCACGCAATCCAATCCCTTTATCCCTTTAGCCGGCTCGCTCGCTCGCTCCCTCTGCAGAAGTACCAGCTCATCTCAAGCCGTCTTCATTTATGGCGAAGATGCTTGCTCCTTACATCCTTACCCGAGGTCACCCATGGGGAAAACGATAGGCTACACAAAGAGCTAGAGCTGTTTGGTGGTGTCGATGCGTAATTTCACCCCACCAGCGCATCAGCATCACATCGCCGCCCTCTTGCGAGTATCAGAGGATCCGATCCGATCCAAAGTCATTGTCCGGTTTAGTGCCAACGGGCTGCTCCGGCGACGGTGATTCTCATTCTAATTTTCCACCAAAGCCATAGGCTGTTACAATTTATGTGCCTGGCTCATGGCTGTGTGTGTGTGTGTGTGTGTGTCGGTAAAGGGCGTTTCATGTTCCTTCCTGCTGCTGTTTTCAGGGTCGTGTCCACGCACGGCTTGTTTGTGCAGCAATTAAGGGGCTGCAGAGAGGTCGGTACGCAGCGGCCTGTCGTCATCACGGATAGCAGGCCATTCATTTACCCCCTAACGGTCATGTTATTGTTGGATCAACACCCAAGAGACTCACCGGGCCTGAGTGCTTGAGCGAAAAGGGACTCCAACGAGAAGCCATCAGGATCACACAGGAAGCAACGCTCAGAGCTCATGTCAGCTAAAAACGGGTGTTGCCTGCACTAAGCCATTGGACGAAAAAGGGAAGTCGTTGGGCTGCCATCAGTACCGGGGCACGTACACGTACATTTTGCGGGAAAGCCCGAGCAAAAACAAAACAAAAACCATAACAATATCAACGACAACACACATCCGTCGAGAGGTGAAAATATGAAAACCACAATCTTGCGCTAAAACCTCATGATTGTACCGTCCTGCATCCAGCCTGCGTTAGCTGGTGTGTGTGCCTGTGTGTATTTGTGTGCAAAAATCATATTTGTCTTTATTATTTTCCTAGTTATCATTGCAACTCTTTCCACTCCTCGCTCTCTCCACTTGCAATTTGCAGCAACCGGTGGATGGCTCCGAGTATGTGTGTGTATGTGTGTGTGTGTGTGTGTGTGTGTGTGTATGTATGACACACAAACACACACGCACGGTAAGCGACTGCTTTTGTGGACGACCGAGTCCAACGAGTCCAACTGCAGCAAACATCCCCCTCATTGCATACATTTAGGCGCTTCGAACCGAGGTTTTCCTTCAATGCACACATTTCCGAGAGCGCTTGAACGGCCGGGACGGACAGGCCCGAGCTCGGACAGGTTTCTATGCTAGCGCAACACATAGATAATCGTGCTCCGGCCGTGGCCTCTTTCCTCCCCGCTCGCCAAATTGCTCGTGTTGAAGCGAACATTTCAGCAGATTTAATATTCAGCTCGAAAATATACTCCACTCCACTCACTCATTTCGCCGTCTGGTTCACCACTTCTTCTTCTTCTTACGCCTCTCCCGTCCGAGCAAGCAATATGTGCAATCAAATTTTATGCTCGAGCTCGCTGTGCTGGCCAGTGCATGTTCTTGGGGTTGACACACGGAGGCGTGTACGCCGGGGGTACGACACACAAACCACAGTCGCTTCCAATTGTCAGTTCGTCTTTCTGTACACAAGATCGCACACAAACAATCGTCCACATACACACATACAGGCACACACACACACACACGAGAGAGAGATGAGCTAAGTGGCCGTGGCTAATGTGAGTCGGGCAGCAGCCCGGTAAGCCGGTGTGTCGGTCGCCCGGTCAGGACGGTCTTCAGGTGACAGTTTCCCGAACCACCCGGGTGAGTGAGTGCTCCAGAGGCCGGTGCGGTGATTGGCAACAGAGTATAATCATTAAAGGATTAGATTATCATTCCGAAAACACATGGAGCGCGCATGTGGACAGGTCGGACAGGTCGCCAGTTCGCCAGTGAGATGGATACGGCACACGAGAGGTACGCATCGAAGGGTTTGCTGAGACAGTAGGGGACAAAACTTCTCGTCAGCAGCTGCAAGAAGTGGGATAGTTTTTAATCCATCCCAAGTCCGGGAAATGGATCGCTGCATGCGGGAAGAGTGGACCACTGCGTTGAGCGACGGCCACTTCTCAGAAGCTTTCTCAAATACGTCAAAACTTTCCCCGGTACGAGCGACCCGCTCGGTGTGGGAGCTCAATTTGTACGGCTTTATTGAAAAGTAGGTTAATGGAATTAGTTACAGGTAGGGGAATGGTGCATAATTTTGCTACTTCTGCTCCAGTGCGGGCCGGTATGGATGCTCCCGAGTCGCAGGGAAAACGATCGGTTCGGCATGTGCCAGCGTGTGGCAAGGCTGCAATAAACGAACCGTAAAGCGGTATCATCTGATTGACAAGTTATCGCTGCAGGGTTCTCGGTCGAGAGCGTGCTGTCAATCGTGCCCGGGGAGGGTTAAGCCGGCACGAGTAGAAGTCCCACCTTCCAATGCAATCAATTGAAAATTAGTTCGATCCATTTGTGCAGAAGCTACCGCACTGCTAGTGCCCTCTATGCCCTTCAAACAAAGAGAATGCGCGCAGCAAGGCTTTATGATAAACATATTTGCTACCACTACCTGCCAATGCACCTTGATGACTTAACGACTTGCGGCAGTGGGGGAGCGACATGCTCACATGGGCTTGAGATGGCAACTCCCTGCTGGGTGCTGCCAGGCACCATTAAAAACGGCACAACCGCACCGGGTCGAGCAGGGCTGTGGTGTAATTAATTTCATGCCGCCGCGCTCACCATTTCTCGGCGGATTAAATTTGACCCCGAAAGGCTCACGCCCTGCGTTAGCCACTGTCAGCCGAAGCAGTTTGCCGAGGAGAGCGGCTCGGTGCTCTAATTAGGAAAATTAATCAATAAGAATGACAGCACCCCCGGCCGAGGCCGGATGGAAAGTACCAAACTATGCCAAAACCGTCCATCAGGGAGCACCGGCGTTCGAGCGGGGGAGGGAGAAACAGGGGATGGGGGTTTTTATTTTGCTGCGGCGTCGCCGGCAAAAATTCCGGTCCCAGGGGCCACGATCCGACGCACCTTTCCCTCGGTGCTCGGTCGGTGCGAGCGAGTGTCGGTGAAAGCGAATTACGAGTGATAAAATTTTAATTAAATTCCTTAAATTCACATCATCAACCGGGGGCTGTGAAATGTCTCTCCAGCTCACTCTCTATCTCTTTGTGCAGCTGCTGTGCTTAATGTGCTCACAAACCAGTGAGCGGCTCTTATGGAGGACGCACCGCGATGTACTTGATAAACTCTCCGGAGGCTTCACACACTCATCCTTCCACGGAGGAGACGCCGGCCGAGGCTGGCAGCCGGAAAATGGGGAATATTTTATCACACACCTCTTTTCGGGAGTTTGGGAGTGCGCAATGGTGTTTTGGAGGTTAAGTTTGCGCTGCTTCACATTTGAAGTATGTGGTTTTGAACAGGGCGTCGTTTAAGAGAGTGGCGCACAATGCGGCCGTGCAGCGTCTGGATGAACAAAAAAAAACTCGGCTGTGTGTGTGTATGATTACATCAACGCAATGTTCATGCAGGACGAGTAAACTTTGATGCGTGAGCATTTTTTGCCTACCTTTATGGCTCTCCCTCTGCTGCCTCTGACATCATTTATCAGGTGCTCGAAATTCATTAACTCTCACATCTCAACAGCCACACAAATACTTGTTTATGCTGTCCCAAGGGAGCGAGAGGTGAAACAACTTTATCGAAACACGCACACACCTGGAAGCACCTTTGCAAGAATCCTTTTGGGTGCGACAAAAGGGGCCAAAAATACGGGCAAAGATTGAAGTTATATGAAGAGAGAAGGGTAAAACTTTTTGCACCGACAACACTCATTCATCGTGTGTGTGTGTGTCGGTTTGTGGGATATTATTTGGCTCCTGGCTGTCTAAATGACCAAAACACGAAAAACATATTTAATTCCCTCGATTTGAGTTGATTGTGGTAAAGTGGGGTAGTATGCAAAAATCGGACGCTCATGATGAGTTTCAAATTGAGCGAATGCAAAAGAAAGAAAAGGATGCCTTATCATGACGTATTTTTTATTTGCTCGAGTACCGTCCGGGTCGCAGGACGCAAAAAGCGACCGAGAAAGTTTGGTAATCCACATGGTGGAGTGCAAAGTTTTCGCACATTTCTTTCGCATTACACACTTTTCGAGTGTGTGTGTTGAGGTGATGGTGGCTTTGCTTTTTTTTTTCAAATGTTTTCCATTCAGTAGCTGATCCCATTTGATTGAGCCACAAAACAAGGGTAAGAAGTGTAATGTAATTAAAAACGCCTTAAAGTATGCAATATGTGCTTCAAATGTGAATGCATGAGTACGAGCACGCATTTTGCGCCTGAAAGTTATACAGCGTGCGAAACATGTAAAGGAAAGTAAATCAAAATTAGCTCGAAAACGTTCGAAAATGACTTCATTCGCAACGAAACCAAGCCGCCAATGAAGGTTAAATACGGCGCTCAGTCGTTTTTTCTTCCCCCTCAGCACTGTTTGGCTAATGCTGTGCGCATAAAATCACGTACATTAATCGTAACACGATGCGTACCTTTTGCGTAAAAACAGTCTCCTTCACGAGCTTATCCTGTTTCGCTGGATGTGGTGTGTTTTCTCTCTCCCCCTTTCTTTGCTGTATCCAAAGCCACCTATACTACGTACGCGGTGTGTGTTTGTGACACGTTTCACTAATGTCCATCATTCCGGGCTTCATTATACCGAACCATAAAACGCACTGTTATCGTAAGTTCGGAGGTCCGCAGCCAAAACCAGCAGCAGCAGCGATCGTATGACATTTGATGGTGATGGTGGCCCGTACCAGCGCAGCCGTACCCCTAGCGCGCGTATGCAGATGTAATTAGAAACTATAAACATTTAATTATGCCATTCGATGGCATCGTTAGCCAAGGGTCCCGCTGCCGGATGGTCAGGTAAATGGGTGCCCATTTTCTGGGCCCGTCACTCGATTAGCTTGTCGCGAAATGCCCGGCTGTCGGTGTCGGTATTTGACTGCAGAACGACAAGTTTTCAGGTGGTTGAAGTGAAGAGAAAAAGCAGCAGAAGTAAAGCAGGCTTGAATGGCGACAATAACAGAACAGCAACCATGAAACACAACGAGGTAGAACGCGAATCGTATGAGTAGAGAGAAAAAAAAAGAAAATAATGTTACAAAAGAGCAGATAATCTCGTTCGAGGTTTTGCGCTGTGAACAGTAGAACGGCACGGAATTGCCACATTTTTTTACCACTTCTTTTTGAGAAACTGTTTCGGAAGGGCAAAAATCGTAAATTACGACGAAACGAAATACAGAACCAATTTTGTATGTGTGTGTTTGTATCCACTCACGGTCAAAGGTTTTCTTTCCTGTAAGGCTTCGTTTGCCGCTGTCTAGCTCAAGGGAACCCCAAAACCCGATACCTAGAAATGGCATGGAAAACGATACTTCACCACTTCCCAGGCTTCCTCCGCGCAATCGAAATTGAAGAGGCAGAAAATGAAGCGCCCGAATCGCTGCAAACATAAATTCTTGGTGGCAAGCGAAAATAAAAAAATAAAAGCCTTCTGGAAGCCATAGCAAACGGAGAAAAAATAAAGGTAACCGTCCATAAGGCACACACGCTTCACACAATTCGTCCTTGAGCAATAAGACAGCCAGAAGAAAAGCAAAAACGGTAAGCGACGCACTTGCCGGCGCACTATTCGGCGTGAGTGTAGGGCACGTGCCTACCGAAAATAGGAAGCAGCAGCAGCAGCAGCAAGTGCTCGTACCCCGCCGAAGCCCATCAGGTGGTTGTGGAACGACGAACCGAAAATGAAAAGCAGCCACAGCCAAACCAAAGACGGTAGGCAAAAACATATTAAATACAATTTATTGAATGCCACGGATTTAGCCGGCTGCCTGGCGCATGGATGGGGGCGATGTTTGGGGACACGGAGCAGCAGCAAAAGTAAAATACGCTCGCTAAACCTACGCAGTGCAAGCAGCAGCAGCCGCAAGGAGCGTGTAGGAGGATCGTTAAGGTACGCGCGGGAGCATTCCGCTACCGAGCAGCGTGACAACCCTCGGCGGGCAAAGCAAAGAATAGCTCGATATGCTATCGCAACGGCAATAAGTAATAGGATTATGTTACACATTTTATCTTCCTGCGTGCTCTTCCCAGGCAGTAGCAGCAGCAAAGGGCGACGGCGGCGTCGTGTCTTGTTGTCTCTCCTGGGAGGCAGGAGCAGCGGCAAACAGCGGCAAACAGATATCTGCAGTGGCTCGCTTTCTCTATTTTAGTTTCCACTTCTTCCAATCGCAGCACCGCAAGCTCTTGGGTGTGGGTGTATCATATCCCTTCCTTTCCCAAACCCACCCGGGATCGGTTTCTGCTATAATCGGTCCAAAAAACGTTTCACAAACCCTCGTCAAAAGGCACCCACCAGAGTGAGCTGTGCGTGCTTTCTTATCCGGCATGGCGTCTTCGTCTCTTGGCAAAGCCCGGTACATTTTCCGGTAGCATATCTAGCCGAGGGTAGCACGGCAGCAGGAAACACATCCAAAGTGAATTATTGTTATCGAAGGCGAAGCGCGCGAAATCAAACCGGATATCAAACAGAGGCGTAGTGGCATTGCATTTGCCGCGAACACGAACGCGACAGGGAGGTGAAATGTGTGGCCCGCGAAGGCCCAATGATAAAAAACCGATAGATCCGAAGATCGATGAGACCGATGGGGGTGCTTCGTTACCTACAGTTCGTAAACGACTGCTGGGAGTGGCAGCGCCGATACGCGCGTCGCTGACGTGTCGTTAGAGTTAAAAGCAATGTGCGCATATGAGTGCTCCACGAGATGAGTGCTTCCGTTGCGCAATCGTTGTGAGGCGTAGAGAGCCATTCACATCAAACCCGTCCCTGTGTGTGCTAGTGTAATTCTTTCTACCGGTTAGCATCTAAAGGCCTCATCTCGCCTCAAAAGAAAGCGATGGTAGCGAGAGGCGGTAAAAATCGTAAAACGTAAAGTTTCTAAAAGCTTCCCATTCCCTTTCGCGGCCCCCTGTCTGATCGAACGGACTCATTATTCGGCATGTAGCACAGCCGCATGGTGGAACAGAGTTTGATAACAATTAATTTGCATAAGTAATGTATTTCCACGCTTCCTGTAGCAGCAAAGAGGCCCAGCTGCGTGTGCGTACCTTCACAAAATCAGCAGCCTCGCTAATGCTGCCACACCTCCCCGCACAGAAGCTGCAGTAATTAGATTCTTCTGTTTTTGGGCCATTTTTCTTCATTTGTTTTGCCCGGCCCGGGCCCCCGATCGTCGACGCCACGGAGGCTAGGGAAGCATGAAATTAGCCAAGAAGGTGACTTCTTGCTACCAATGGTCTGAACGAGGAGATTGGGGGGGGGGGGGGGGGGGAAATTACATCGCATTTACTTTCCCCTTACAACAAAGCGCCACAGCGCCTCTCTGTCTCTATCGCGTCGTGCCTCGCAACAAGAAAAACTTCACCAACCGAGTCAAATAATCATCAAATCAAGTACAAGCTTAGATGAATGGACACAGTGTCGGAACACTGAAAACAACACACACAAGTTTCACTTCAAAAACATTCGATTAGACCTGTTTGGCAGGAAATGGAAAATCGTTCCAGACAATTCATTAGCTCGTCGATGGCTATTCACTTTGGATTGTACTATACACACCGAGGGTTCACACCAAAAAAAAAACCTTCTTCTTAGATCTAAGTCGAGAGAAAAAAACATTGGTGAGCTGTCAAATTCACAGCACGGAACAAATTATGTTGCCATTGCCCGTTGTGCACCGAAATAATGAAAACTCTCCACTACGAGCGTTCGCTGTGTTTTGCGTGCGTACACAGCGAGGGCTAATTTTGATTAATGATTGGCCGTGGCTTGTTACACGAGCAGCACGAGGAGCGCTCCTGCAGAGGAGCGCAAACGTAAGAGTAATCGAAAATGCAAATCGATCCATTGGTGCGCGGTGGTGTACGGGAGAGCTCCAGAGCATATTGATAATTTGACAAACGGCTTATCACCGGTAGCATTCGTGCCGAACGATGCTTGACACCTTGGCGCAGGAAGCGTTCCACCGTCGACCGTCGGACGGAAGAGATGTAAGCGATTTTAATTTGTGTGCTCTGCTTGTGTTTCAGCCCGAAATTTGTGTTTTTTTGTTCAGTTTTCCATCTGCCAAACACGAGACATGGGATCCAACAGTGCGCGTCTGATAGTTTGGAGTTTTTTTCCAATAGGTTTTTTCCAATAGGTTTTTTTCCAATAGGTTTTTTTTATTCCCGTTTGCTGATACCTTTTGTTTGGCGACCGTCACCCGCAAGGACGGCGTCTGCAACTGTGAGGCAACCTGGGTGCTTTGCCATGAATTTAAATTAACTTCCCTATCGCAAAGGCTTTACAAAGGACGCAGATATGCTGCCTGCAACGACACGCGCACAAACAAATAGAGAGTTTTTTTGCGCTGTACCGTGCACAGGTGCAGGTGTAGTCAGGTACGTGGTTTCTTCGAAAGAGCTTCCTTCTGCTGGGCGCCCAGTTAGTTTGTACGTATGAGCGTTTGTCCAGTGCACCAGTGTGCATCCAGTGGTGAGTCACAGCGAAAGGGCTTCGTTTCAATGATGATTTTCATTTGAATTCCAAATCCAATCGTGGTACGTTGCTTTTTTTCGCTGAGTGGAATGCTTTGAGATTCGCTAGTCATTGTCACGGGGTTCACTAGCTGGTGGCGGTGGTTTATTGGAACCGGCAAGATAAAGCGTGTGCTAAATGGGTTTTTAATTCCAGTGAGCCGTTAATAGAAGTTTGGTTAAGGCGTACGGGTGTGTACGGTCAATGATAGATATGGGGCGTGGGTGTTTTCTTCGCTATCATTGATGCAATGAAAGGAAGAATGTCCTTATGTTGTGCCATTTAGGATAGAAAGAAAGAAAGTATAAAAATCCGGTTCGAAGGACCAAATGTAAGGAATTACAGAATGTGTTGTAATCAATCAATGGTTAGCATCTAAGGACCTTGCTCTATTTGTTAACATCTAATACACCTGTATATTTTTAGAGCCCTAGGACATAACTGCTGTGAAGCTCAAGTTTAAGACGACTAAAGCTATGCAATTTTCATTATTATGCGAAATATTGATATTGATAGTTGCTGCAGATTCAGAATAGGTGAAAGATTCAAAATAGCATCTTGAACACACAAAAAAATGACAGTTTACTGATGCTTTACTTGTAAAATGCAATCATTTACTCTTAACAACATACCACCCGCACACACAAAATACAAAATGCAAAAGAGGTCTGCGCGAAATCAACGCACTGCTAACGATTCAACAGGAGCATCATTAAAGCGATGGAAGCGAATAATTTCATGGTTATAGAGCTAATAAAGATTGGCGCTGCTTGTAGTGCATAATTTCGTCGTTCGCCAAAGAAGCCCGAAACACCTCCAAAAGGTTCGCCTATCTTCCCAATGCACCAAACGGAAGTTTGGTACCGTCATATTTCATGTCCCAATGCACACGATCATGTGTGAGGCAAACATGTGAAAGTGTGTATGAAAAGTCCCTCCGAGCACAACGGGATCATGTACACGGGCCAACCCAACCTCCCTTTTTGCTGGTTCGTGTTTGAAGAGGACGCCTTCGGCATATAGAACAAACCGACATTTCACGTCTGACACATGGTTATTGCTTCTCAAGACGGTAGACACCAGTTTTCTTTTTTGTCGCATTTTGCTTTTTACAAGATAGGTTCGGGGTACAAATTGCAGCAAAAATACAGCGCCCACCTCTCTCAAGGAAGGACAAAAAAACGGTGCTGTAAAAGAACTGCACCGGAAGTTCCCGAAACTCGTGGTCACGTTGCGATAAAGCAAAATGTTTCGCACGAATGTCTTGCGGCGCGCGTCGTTTGGTGTGGGGTTTTTTGTTTGCTTCCCTTCATCTTCACGAACTCGAAAGTGTCGATCAGAAACACGCCTTCACACGAAGTGCAACGCCCGTTTTTTTTTTTATGCAGATGGTATGGTTTATGACAATAAAATTAAACTGCATTTTTGCGTGTGATATCTCACCCATTCAGCATCCAGGAAGGACCGCGCACCACACTACTCCGGGGCAACCGGGGCGTTCGGGCCTCGAACATCCAAGACGGTTTCAGAGGAATACCCCATTGTACTGCTGATGCATCGATGGTCTTCCTGGGGCGGTTCGATGTAGTCGGCGCAGAGAAAGGTGGTGAAGATGGTAGTGTTTAGAGTAAAAGCTGACATAATGTTTTTCTTCCGGAAAACTGCTCTGTTGCTGTGCACGATCTGTGTGGTCTTGGTCTTTTCCGTCTTCTTCTTTACTGTGCGGAAAACAATGTGTGTGTGTACATGAAAGAAAATCGATTTCCACTCTGCAAGCATCATTGCAATGGCGACGTTGCGCTCTTGTTGCTGCTCTGAGAATCGCCGAGGGACGGAGGCAACTTTTGAAGTCAAGCAACCAACGCTGCAGTGAAGTGCGGCCACATTTTTCAGCATCGGAAAAAAAACTTAGTGCACCCTTCGCTCGTTTGCCAGGAGCACGAGAAAGAAAAAGATGCAGCAGTCCGCACAACACATTCTTGGGCCAAAGAACGGAGTCAACCAATCGGAACGATGGCAAGAAGCCGGAAGTTGCTTGGCAAAGGATAGCCGAACTCTCTGGCAGACGAAAGATACCGAGAGATCGGCTGGTATGCAGAAACGCAAAAGACTGACAAAAAAAAACCCTCCCAACCCAAGAGGTCGTAAAAACGGTCGACTGGAATGAGGCAAAAGGAGCAACTACAAAAAGGAACTATAAAAAAAACCGCATATGAATAGATATTATTCAATATCGTTTGGATGCCAAACTTCCTCGGACCGGCAGCTCTGCGCTGTGGCTATTGAGTCTTGCAATGAGCGTTTTTCTTGCACAAAATTTTTAAGCACCAACGATAGGTTTTGCCGCACAAAAACATTCCACCAGACATGTCTGGTCGGAGAGCGATATGGGAAAATTTAAAAATTGTGTACACTACAAAAGCGCTGCGCCGAAAGTTTGCAGCATGGCAGGTGAATTGAGGACTTCAATTTGAGGAACAAGAGGAGTCAAATTTCCATCAAAGTGATCGTCAAGTTTAAAGAGTGGTTGATTACTTTGTACTATGCATGCAAGTTATGACAAACGATTAACTCCCAACTTTTAATAGACTTTATGTTCATTGTGGCTTCATTAGAGCATTGGATTAGTTCAAATTTGAATAAATTTGCCTTCAAATTTGAACTTTAAAAATTGCGTCAAAGCAGTTATTAAGACGCATTGGGAATTATGTATGCTTAAGAATCATAGTTTGTGAAATTATTGCATACATTAGGGCGTTTAAGTAAATTTAAGAGCAATTTAAATGCTTTCAAATTGTAAAGCTCGAAACTGAACTTGTTACAGATAATTCTTCACTGAAAGCGATTCAAACAATCCTAGTTCCCTTTAAGCAAGCAAACCAGCGGGGCCATTCTTGCCGAAACTATTTCCATCCAAACGAACCCTCGATTTGAAGAACCTTTACTATCGTTTCGTTTGTTTACCCGTTGTTGATTTATGCACCGCCGTTTGTGTGGCATAATAAAAAGGCTTTTTCTCTCTTCATAAAATTCCAACCACTTGTCACCATGCAAAACCATAACTAATGTTGCGTTGTGCGGTTAGTTTGCTCCTTAGTATTACATTGCTCGGTTGAATTCGGTGCGCTGAAAATGGTTCACCCAGAGCAACCCAATCTAATGACGGAAAATAAATAGACACACAAAAAAACGCTGTAGCAAACTAGCAAAAACGGACGGAAACGAACGCGTGTCCTTGCAGGATAGACAACGATAGACAGGGCGTGCTTGGAGCGCTCAGTGCGCGTTAAGGAAGCAAGTTTATGTAGAGAACTAAACACAGTGTATGGTTTATCTCTCTAGTGCGCGGGCTAGTCTATTTGGTTTCCAACTCCACCCCCTTCTCCCCGTTAGTGTCTGTTGCCGTCCAATCGCATGAAGTTGCGAGTCATAAAGGCACGACACTAAAAGCGAGCGACTGATGCGTCGCGCGCGCAAAAGGACCAGTAATAAATAAGTAAATTTTATGAGTTATGGCTCATGCACCGTAGCCAATGGGTTGGAGGACGGAAGATCGGAAAAAAATGAAAGAAAGAGGGGCTATGGTTACCACCACACTCATCCGGGTCAGATCAACCCCGAAACCACAAACGGAAAGACCTCGTTCGGCGGGAAGGTTTGGCAGGACAGAAATCCCTTAACAAACCACTCCTCCCCACAAGCTACCACCGACCATGCCACCGACATTCACATGCGAAGAAAGTGTTTTGGGAAAAAGGAAAATATATATTTATTGATTGTTAATAGACGGGCTATAAGTCCTCGTTCGACCGAAGGCACTGGTCATAAAATACGCTCTTCCCTCGCTTGCTTCCTCGTTGCGCTCGCGTTCACGAGGGGGTGTACTGGTGACATTTTTCCCATTTTTATTGAGGCAAATATGTCATAAAAAGGGAAAATTTCTTCCCCATTTGAGCGTGCCTGGGTTTGAGTGTGTTTTTTGTACTTTCCAAGAGTAAAAGCAAGATTGTTTGCTTTAAGGGTCCCGCGGGAACAGCGCCAGGGCACACGGAATTGATTTGGAAGGTTTTGGTGGGTTTACGGGGTTTATAGAGTTAAATTATCCAGAAGTTATGGGGTTTTGCTTTCTGCCAAGGAAGTTTCCACTGGACTGTATCTCTTTAAGTGCTCGGGCATAGTGCGGATGGGTGTATTCAGAAACACTTGCCCACTAAGCCTTAGCTGTTGATTGAATCGATTGTTAAAAATATTGTCTCGTTGTTTGTGGTTGCTTGTTTCCATCCTTTTGGAAGTAGTACAGATTTGTAAGATGTTAGAATCTTTTTAAGAATTCTAAATAGCGTTGCATAATTAAAGGAAAATGGGGTTTCACGAAATGTCTTTGATTTTGAAAATATTTCCTGATTTCCCAAACAAAATAGAGAAATATAGAGCCAACAGTAGCTAAATGCAGAAAGTCTGCATAAGAAGCATGCTCAATACAATTTCGTACATAATTTGAGTACAATTTAAAACCAAAATAGTTTTGAAGTGAAATGATTTAAATTCATTGATTCAATGTATTTTTGCCAATATTCTTTACATATCCGAAGGTATGAAAATCATACCAAAATCAGACAGTTTGTGCAGTTGCAATCAAAATAAAATGTGCAATACTGACGGTAGATTGTTACATCACAACAGGGATGCTTGTTATTCCTGTAAACGTGCCCTGCTTACCATACCCATTAGCAATTGATTTCGACATTAGGAGCATCCCTATTCAAATCATCATGCATACGAACCTGAAACGAAAACAAAATGTAATTTAGTCAAATGCGTTGCACAATCCAAGTTCGTTGGAAAAAACAAAAGCAAATCAACATCAACCGAAATAGCTCAACATCCCAGGCGAGAGAGATTCCACAGTCAGCGCAAATTCCACACCAGACAAGCACCTTACGATTGCGGAAGAAGCACCAGAGAAGTCTATTTGATACACTTGGTCGTTTTTGCCGTTTTTGCTCCAACTATTGTATGCGATGCTTTCCTTTTTCGTAACAAAGCGGACTAGTAATTCAACAAGATACTGGTCTCCCGCAAAAGAGGGCCTCACACAAGAAACTACCGCCCGGGGAGAAATTGAGTCAAAATCATGGCTCTCTGACCTGCCGGGATCATTGTGCAAGCAGCGGAGTACGCTATATCGATTTCGTATCAAATATTCATCAAACTAAAGCGCATTCAGCTGACCGGAGCGAGCTGCTCGGGCCAAAGCCAAACGACGACTTTTCGGCATCTTCCAACATTGGAGAGATAGAGCGAACGGCCAACAAACGAGATGATCCGGAAATAGAATTGAGAGCCCCGGTCCGCTATTCCCCCCATTAAGCCCGCCCTCGGGACCCGGGTCGGCAATGGAGAGCAGAGGCTCTCCGCGGCAGAAACATAAACTCGGTAAACAAATAAATAAGAAAGGAAGCATAACACGATTCCAGCATCTACGCTACCTTGCCTCTGTACGCGCTGTCTTGCATGGGTAGCGTTGGTTGCGAATTGTGACTTGGATGGGTGGCGATTTCCAACGAGCTCGGGTAAGCATTTTCTTTGCCCTCATCAAATATTGAAGCTTAGAGGTTCTTTTTTTCTCTCTCTCCTTCTCTCTCTCCTGTCCACGTTTCAATGGCAATGGCTCTGGACCGAGCCTTAACGTCTTCTTGTGGCTGATTGCGACCGGAGCTACCCACACGAAGACACACGCTTACACAGACAGAAAAGGCGAAAAGTGCACCATAAAGTCCCGCAAATTCGCAAACCATTCGAAGGTGGAAAGAATCGTTCCCCTCTGTTCTATAAGGAACACACAGCAGTGCGCTCCCAAGGAAGGGCTGCTTTTCCACCGTATTCAACGGGGGTTGCTGCTGCCGGTTCCGTTTGCAATGCTCCTGCCGTTCAGCGTCCGTAAATTGTTGATTAGAATACAAATGAAAGTGGTTCGTTTACGGTGTCCGTTGGGGGGCATGTTGAAGGTAGGATTGGAGTTAAATTTTGCTTATCCTCCAGGAGGCGATACGTTACTGTGCGCGTTTGGTGTTACCAACCAAGACGACGACGACGACGACGATGGGCTCGTTTGATAGGCAGAGCACATACACACGTGTGTAAGCAGCTCGTACCCGGGGTTTTGAATGAGCATGAAAAATTTACATGAAAACGGGATTGGGCGAAGGGTTTTTGGAGCGCAATGTAAGTTTGGTTAAGATGGCGGCTTTTGGAGTTAAAGAAAACACCGATTCGGATGCTCGGTCAAAAGAAAGCCGTCAAGGTGTGGATGTTGCTGTTACCTTTAAGACGCCTGAAGCCGGTTGAAGACACTTCAAAACCTGGAGTGGGGCGTTGATCTTGTTTGTCTTCTGTTCGCAAAGCTTTGCCAAGGTTTACTTTGATACATTATTCATCCGCCCGTTTATTTAACCATCATCAAAGCTCGGGGAGCTATTCCGGGGCTGATCAACCAATCGTTTTACTGATAAATTTCACCTCTCGCTTTCTCTGCCATTAAGTGCACAAAACATCCCAACAGTAATTATGACGTACCAGCTGCAAATGAAATTTATAGACACCACATTTCCAGCCAATTGCAAAAGCCGGATGATAAACAAGAACTTCGTGGAACACCCCGTTGGATTGTGATCAAAATATCAACCACAGCAAGAGCGCCAGAGCGTTTCATCGGCAACCTGGCAAAGGGCTTTGTTTTGTGCTCGTCCGTAAGGCACTAATTACTCATCCGAGCCGCAGCAACCTGGCGACGCAAAGACGTCCACACTTCCGGTGGTAAAGGCGAAGACGGGAGGGAATAATGACATCTTCCGCCGGTGTATGCCGAGCGATGTGCCAAGAAACTTAATCAATTTGTTATGCTAATTATACGTACGCACGCAGGGATCTCGATTGCAGTCTTTCGTGCAAATCTTTGGGACAATGGTACCCAAGTCTTGAGGACGTTCCGGGTGAAATCAGATAATGCGACTGCATCAACTTCTTGGGATGGAGGCATCGGAGAAATGAATTAGGACTTCACACATGGGGACACACACGCACACACGATAGGTGCCATAATCGGATCTGGAACCTATTCCTGGCATGGTAGGCACATACTCCAGTGTCTCAATGTTCTTCTCGAGCAGTCTCCAAACAGTAGACATATCGTCTTCCGGTGCAATCCGGTTTTAAAAGATCGAGATATCCTGGTGTCATAGCGTGTCGTGCGCCACACTAAATGAATGTCTACAAGGCTGTTCGACAACTGTTTGCCGAAGCAAATTGCATCTTAATGGAGAGCACAAACGAACGAGAAAAGAAAGAAACACCTCCGGGGCAGGGGAGACGTGCCAGTTTTCTTTTGTCATTGTCACCTCGACAAACGTACAAACACATGCTAGGCCAAAAAAAAGGGTGTCTACTAGTGGCAACCGAAACTGGCACCAACAAAAAAGGCACAACATGCAAAACCGAACCTGCTGCATGTCGGCATCATCCGGGGAGCAGCGCAACAAAAAAGAAGAGAGAACACGTTATTTATGTGCGCTGTACTCAGTTTCGACCGCTTTTCAAACAGAAGTTCGGTGCGATCGTTCCCACAAGAGACGGACACGGCCAAGAGTTCGTCGTTTTCGTCGGTGCAGCAGTCGTTTATTATCACATCGTTTGTAATGAACGGAGCAGTAGCGTATACAACCCAGCGCAGCAGCCTCCAGCTGGTTCGAGTGAAGTGACACGTGAAAAAGGACGACTTCACAACTGGTGGCCACCTTTTTCGGGGAATGAACTAGACCACGCCGCACGCCGGAAGTCATGCCGTGTGGGTGTGTGCGGCTTCGTCTATTGGCAGGTCGCTTTGGAGCAACGGTGGGTCATGTTATTGGAAAGGGTGGCGCGAATACCTAACCAAAAAAACGGCTCACAATTCTAGCAAAGAATAGAACATGAGAGGCTCCTATTTTCCGATCCACACACACACACGGAAGCGTTGGAGGAAGTGGTAAAACGTGCAAATGAAAGTCGAGAGCATAATAATAATGGCTTGTCAAGTCGGGCTTAATGTGACAGAGAGGGTTTTGGTCGAGCTGAACCGTCGTGAAGCCACGACCACGGCACACGGAATCCCAGTCTGTCACTGCGCATGCGAAGGAGGGCGAAGAAAAACTGCACCACTACTGCGGCGACAGCACCGGCAATGCCCAGGATTCTTATCCCGTACTGTCAGGAAGAAAACGCTCCGCCCGGATACGCTTTCTCCCCGGGTGGGCAAATTCGCTTGCTCACCAAATTTCATTTAGGTGACAGGATTCGCGCCCGCATACGTGGGGTGGTAGGGTGGAATGCAGGAATGCAGCAACAGGGATGGACAAAAAAAAAAAACAAGCGCTACCCAAGAACCATTGGAATAGACTTCGTAGCTTCTCTTACGGCTGACGTGCATGGGGATTTTCGATAGCTTTCGGTTGCTGCTGCTGCTGCTGCTGCTATGGCATGGAGAACTGCATTTTCCACTCAACTGAGCACTCATTCGGGGCTTCGGGTTATTTTCCGCCCGTACAAGCAGTAACGGGCTACGCCGTTGCCTTTTCCTTTGGCAGCTTAATCAGCGTCCGGTTCGGGTGCGGGATACGGGACGTGCGCGTTAAAGGCGTAACGGCATGAATAATCGGTGATGGATGACAACTTTCTTTCGTCTATGAAAGCATGTGCGCTAAAGAAAAAAGGTCGTTGCGATAGTGGGAAGTAGCTTCAGAATATATGCTCGAGAGCTCTTAAGAATCTGGTCTAATTGATCATTATTGGGTACTTGAGTATTTTGCAAAAAAAAAGAGATGTCAAATTGGCCATTTTCATGGGTTAATTCTAAAAAGAGAGCAATAGAGGCCTAATGAGATGAGGTTAAATTGGAACTTATTTCTTGGATCTTGTTATAGCCGTTGCTTTGGATTATCGCTGTTTAGAATACACCACAAAACTGTTTGGATTTCCATTCCATCCCAAGATGCATTCCAGAAATTGCAAAAACAAGGTCGGTAAGGCATATATGTTTGATCTTTAGCATTACTTTGTTTCTGAATTGACATTTCAGAACTTTGAATGAGTTGAATGGGATTTCATGTGCACATCTTTATAAGCAGCTAGTAAATCAATCCGTTGGTAAACTATAGATAAAGCCAAGCAAGTGAATGTAGCCAATAAGAACGAAAATTCTGGCAACACAAGGCTCTAGAATACATCCAAGCTCTCCCAGTCGACCATCAATTTCCAGAGTCATTTTAGGCTGCAAATCACCAAACGCCAACCATGTTAACCTCGTCGAACCCGTTAGAATCCTTCGTACGGTCGACAATTCATCGCCCAGCAGCAGCTCGTTAAGGTGCTGCAATGACAAACATCAACAACGCCGCCCATTAACCCGGCTAGACTCCGTGACATTATCTATTTGTCTCCATCGCGGTGTGCGTCTCCTTGCTAGAAAACAGTGGTCGAAATACTCCAGCATACGGACACAGACAGACGAGTCGTAGGATGTGCATTTTGTCTTCTTCTTCCTGCCGCTACCTTTTCTCTTTCAGCAATGCAGCAGTGTATGTGAACCGGTTCCGAGCGGGTCCTTCGTTGGGAGTTATTTTTTTCCACACACATTTCCTTTCTCGTATGCCACCGCTACAACCGCTCGGCTGTGTGATATAATCAGTTTTCCCCAGCACTAGTTCCTTGCTTGTGTGCAATAGTCGGTGTGTGTTTTTTGTTTGTTTGTTTGTTGAAAAACCTTCACACAGTGGTCATTTCATGATGTCACTCTCCGGTGCACGCAGTATGTAAATAGCAACTCTCACCCGTGGGGCAAAGGAGCCCGATTTTCGGTCGGGCAGCACACAGACAGCCGAACAAGTCGAAAGGCAGGTCGAAAACGACGTAAACGACAAGATAGACAAATGACGGTGCAAATGAAGTGTGTGTTTGTGTTTTTTTTCCACCCCGGGGCGTGAAGAATTTTAAATAAACGCTCGCGTGAATAAATTGCTTCCGGCGGTGGGTTGTACGTTTTGTGCTCTCGGGAGTAAAACAAAAAAACAAAAGGAGACTAACACATCCTGCACGAGCACAGTTGTGACATGTGAAGGTAGTTTTACAGACAAATTGTCGGAGACTGAGTTATAATGAAATTCTAGCCGGTTCACTCAGCCTCATTCTCGATCAATTGTGTGAGCGTTTCTAAAGGTGAGCGAACCAGGGGTTTCACATGTTTTATTTTCCTTTAGTCAAACAAATATGTTCATTTACCCAAACTCTTTTGAGCAGTGCAATGTTTTACTAATTAAAGCGAACCTAGTTTGTCCTTTGACAAAGCTGAATGTAAGCCCCGAAGAGAATAGGTAACATCAAACATCTTGGTGTCGTTTTAATCTGCTAAAATACGGCTCACTCCTTCAAAGCGTAGGAAGTTCCGAAGAAACTGTCTTTCCTGCCTTCAGGATCGATTCAGCAGCTTCCAGAGTGCAATACTGGTTTGCGAAGAACGCATCCGGCTGAAACGAGCAACTCCCAGGGCGTATTGAGCTATTGAACCGAGCATGAAAAGGCGTGCAAAAACTTATCCTTTTCCCATGAACCCGGGACAACCACACACACACACCGTTCTGGGAGCGCTCTTTGTACTGTTACTGACGGGGCGGAGTGGTTCAACTTGAAAGTGACCAGCCGGAAACCAAGATGGTACGGGAGCTCTTGGTGGCTCTGCAGCAAAAGTTTTCATTAAAAATACTTATTACCTCGGTGCGAAGCGTATGGGCGGGCGTTCGGCGGCAGAACCGCAGAAGGCGCAGATATTTGCGCTTCTTATCATTAAGTCTTGGACGACGACACTTGTGGAGTGAGTGCTGGCGCGCTCAAGAGTCGGTCGTCCGTCCGGGAGTGGTGGGATAAAACAAATGACAAACTTGCTCTGGCAAAGGCCCGGTAACCCTTTCCTTCCCAGCCAGAAGGGGTTGGTTGGCCGGTCGGAACCGGTCGCTTTGCCAAATAAAGACAATGGAAGCACGGGCGGAGAAGTAATAAAACGTAATAAAGTAGGTGCTGAATTCAATATTTGTCCCTTGGAGCGATAAAAATGGAGAGCCCTTGTCTTCGGCACTCATCGGCGCAAACGGCGGTGCTGTACGCCCAAGCAAGAGGGCCGGGGGCTTCATTTTGCGATGCGCTTTATCAAGGATATTTTATTGTTGTTTGATTATATCCTTTTCGCTAGCCCTTCATCAAGCTCACCCTCCCCCGTTCTATCTCCAGCGCTCCTAGAACACAACACAAACTTGTAAACAAACAGCCGTATATAAATTCACATTCAACCCGGAGTGCTGAAGTATTTCTTTTGCGGGCGGCAACAGCAGCAAAAGGTGGTCCCGGGGAAGCTTCTTTGTTTATTGGCCAGAGAAGCGCAACGAATTGTAATGGTGCATTTGGTTTTCGATCGGCTTTTTGTTGTTGCGCTGGCAGCAATGAGCGCTAATTTCGGATGAGATGCTAGCGGGGGCTGATTTTTAATTAAAGCTCCACGATTTGCTCTCATTCCATCATGGTCAATCCAGAAGAAGGTAGAAGAGGTAGAGAGTCATTTTCATTTCATAGGCAGGGAAGCAAATTCTTTTCAACACACTTACATGCTTACAAATGATCGGTCAGGGGAAAAAGCAGTTTTTGTGCGAACATTTGAATGGCTTAGGGAAATTACCTGCAATGAAACGCAAAGATAGAGAAATTTATTAGATGCGCCTTAGAGCAAATGTATTAAGAAACAAAACGAGTTATATTTGAAGTGATAATAATTTTAGTTTATTAGAAAATGAAATTGCAGAACAAAGATGTTTAGAACATTATTGTTTTATTATTTTTATTTTTCGTCTAACGCCTACCAGTGTACTGTGTGCGCTTAAAAGAGGTATACGAAATTTAATGAAGGGCTACGTAATTAGAAACGATTAATGGCATCAATTATCTAACTTTTTTTGCGCCCAAAGACTGCCCGAACATTGGCCAACTTAGCTGCGCCGTCTAATGTTGCCTCCAAAGTAACGTTATGCGCAGGTAGCGCCAGTTTACTTAGGTAACAACTTACTGAAGACCATTCCCGCTAGTGAAAGCGGTCTTGAAAATCATTAATTTCCCACCTCTTTCCAACCCGATTTCTACTTGCCTCGGTGACGGTTCTATATTGAAAAACTTTTGCCCAGACCCGTCCGACGACACGTCCACTCGGGGGCTCTCTTCCTACACCTAGCGCGCTCACATCCTGAGCAGTAAGCTAAAAATTGATAGGAATACATTTTTATTTTCCTTTGTGTTGGGCTTTTTGTCACCCCACATGGTACGCTGGCACGTTTTTCCTACTAAGAAAGTGCGGTACAATATTCGTCAATGTGCGTGCGTGTGTTCGGTTCAGTTCTGTAACTTACATCAGCTTCAAAGTTTTGGGAGTTCTGGCATGAAATCCCATCTCCTCAAAGCGATACAGAATCGTCACTCTCTCTCTCTCTCTCACTTTCCCGTACCACGACCATCCGACATAAGACGGTTGTCGCACGATATTTGCTCACCAAGACACGACGTGAAATGGTTGATGATGATCAATAAACATCCGTGTCACGTAGTTTTTCCTGTTGAGCAGGACGTAACTTTTGGGCTGTTACCACCACACCGTCGGGTTGTCAAGGCGTTTTGTAAGCGGCCCGAACACGCAAGCTGTCTCGCTGTGTGTCGAACAAAGGGCGCATGGTGTGCCGGGAAGGGGACAAAATACAGCGACAATTTTTAAATAAAGAACAAGCGTAAAGCTTGTTTAAAGGTTACATTCTAGCGGTTTTGCTGTGCAGAATGCATACCGCTAGGCGCGTGAAATTTCAAATTTTAACAGAACGTTAATAGACATACGATATTCCTGCCTAAAAAGATATTCATTGTTAATTATACGTTTCCTATACCCTTCTCAAAGTCAGTATGAGAAATTTTAAGAAAAAGTCACATTATTGTGGTCGAATTTAAATTACACCTCATTTGACATGTCGGTAAAAGTTTACAAATCCCACTGTGCAAGCTTCAAAGCAAAAACAAGCAAAAAAAAAACAGTTCTTTATTTGCCTTTGTGTCTTTCGGTGCTTTGTTTCTGAGCCCACAAAATACGAAACCCTCGAACGAAAAAGGGCCATATTAGAGCGCCAGTTTGCGTGGAAACTAACACACGCATCCCTCCGAAACCGAAACCGATTTGATGGGACCCAAGAATAAATTTCTTTCTTTCATCTGCGAACTAATAAAGAATACATTCTTATAGTTTCCCCCTCCTTCCCACCATTGTGCAGGCCCGCAGAACCCCATTTTGCAAGTCGAAAAGAAAAATGTAATCAATACTCGAAAAAAAAAATCGAACCAACTTTGTCGAAATTTAAGCAACCCAACGGGGAACAGCAGCCAACAAAACAAACATGTTGGCAATGGAAGGAAAGAAGGAAATAAAAAACTTCATCGGCCCGGAAAAATCTAACCCATGCGTGGTTTTTCGAAGGGCGGAGAGAGGAAGCCAAAACGCCATAAACGACGCGACATGACTGGAATGGAAAATTTTCACCATTTTGTTCGCCTCATTTTGGGGGAGGTTTTCCTTCCTCCTGCTTTTTTTGTTGTTGTTGTTAAAAGGCCTCGTCATCGATTGCCATCGTCATTATCATCATCAGAACTAGCAATCATCATCATTGTCAACACCAGGCCCTATTCCGCCCTCTGCGTCAGGCTCTGCCCGAATTTTCTTTGTCCTTTTGCCATTTTCCACACACACACACAAACCCACGTACATAACTACATCCAGAAGCAAACCTGTGTGTGTGTGCGGCGTGTGTTGCAAACCGTTTCACCGGCGTATTTGTGCCGCTCGTCATCATTATCGGGTTGGAGATTCAATAAATGAAAGCCGATCGCTCGACCCGTTGCTGTGCGGAGCTGCCGCCATTGTTTGGGCGAAAGAAAGGTTCGCCCTGGGGACGACGGTACGATAATCGGTGACATTCCGGGAATGCATATACACACACACACGAGACCTGGCGATTTGACAATGGTGATATCAATGCAAAAGGTCGATTTTATATGTTTTGCTTCGCACACTCCCATCCACGTGTGTGTGTGTGTGTGTGTGTGTGTGTGTGTGTGTGTGTGTGTGGTGTGTGTGTGTGTGTGTGTGTGGTGTGTGTGTGTGTGTGTGTGTGTGTGTGTGTGTGTGTGTGTGTTGTGTGTGTGTGTGTGTGTGTGTGTGTGTGTGTGTGTGTGTGTGTGTGTGTGTGTGTGTGTGTGTGTGTGTTTCTACTCCCCCCTCCCCAACGTCTCATGTTCGCTTCTCTTTTGTAGTGTCCGCATTTTTTCTCTCGATCGATCCCACACAATCGGCAAGTTTTAATAGATTTTCCGACTGATTGCGCCCGGATTCGATTGCTCTTCCTGGTGGCGGTCTCGTCGTCGTTGTTTTGTTGCTGTTGTTGTTGCCTCGGATTGGGTTAAATTTGGACCCGGAGAATGATGCTGGCGGCGTCGTACGTAGTGGGTGATCAGGTAGTTCGCCCACTTTCACAAATTCACGTCTGTCCCACACATTCCATCCTAAATCGTTTCGATCCCGCAACCCGTGGACGAATGGGACGGCAGTGAAACAATGCCGCCGCATTTGATTATGTTGCGATACATAAGCGGACATGTTTGGGATCCATTTTTGTGGTGCTTGGTTGCCATGGAACGATGTTCGGAACGTTATAAAAAGTGTGCGATGTTCATGTGTTAGCAGATGTTAGAAATCTGGCCGTATTACCAATTGTCAGTAAGGTACGCTTGACCATTTGCATCCTTTGAATAGATTAATTAACATTGATCGATTCACTTATATTCCAGCTGACAGTGTGATAAATATTAGTTTTTATAGTTTAAGACTATGTTGACATTTGTCTAAATTTTCTCTCGCTTACAATCATTGCCAAATGGTAATACGTTGCCACGTGTTGGTGAAGAAAAATCGCACCCAAGGAGAACTTTCACAATTGCAAGGAAGAATTGTAGCGGTCGATTGAATTATATTCGCTTTCAATTGATTGCAAATCGATAAGCGTATAAGAGGCAAACCAATCAAGATGAGATCATCAAAAGAAACTTCCGCTACAACATTCACTGTATTGGGTCATTCAGCTTGATTGTGATGTAATTTGCGAAGGTTTATTCATTACTCGCTTGCAATTGGAATGAGTGGAACCAAAAAAAAAAAAGTCTTTAATCTTTGACACACAAACATGAAGATTTTTTGCATTATTGAAAACAAATAGAAAAAAGCAGAATAGTTCAACAGACCATTCACCATAATAATGCTGCTCTGTGTGGTGCATTGCATAGTTTTAGGCGATTTAAAAACGCAGCCCTGAAGCAGACAACATTCAAGGAACTATTTTGATTTTCGAAAGATGATTATTTCCGCTGTCGCCTAAATCTTCTCTCTCGAATACAAATTCCAACTCTTGGCGCATGATTGAATTTGAAGCATGAAAAAGTTTATGATGGACTAGAATTATCTCCAAATCATCAGAAGTTTTTTTTTTTGTAGAATAAAGTGAATTTTGACAAGAAACTCAATCAAATAAGCGTAAAAGAGAGTAATTGAAATGATTCGTTATCTACCTAGTTACGTTTTCCAACTACCAGTAATGCAAGGGGAGAGAGAGTAAACTGGAAGTCATAAAAATCAGCCACCTTACAAATGTCTTTCCTGCTGAGCAAATTTGAGCCATATAATAGATAGTTATCGTCGTTTGACGTTCGTGCTTGCTTCGATTTAAAGTTAAGCTCGTGTCCGACGGTAAAAATCCCTCCAGAAGCAGAGCATTACTCGACGTCTTGCTTCGAGAGTTTAGAAAGTTAAAGAAACTAACCGAATCAATGGCTGGTACGAAAGTAAACACACACACACACACTCACATAAAAAATAATGCCGATGGCCCAGACGATGAAAGTGTCAGTCTAACTCTTGCTCCTTCGTCCTGTTCTCTGCATGGCCGTCAAGCTTGAGTCCCGGAAGCTAAAATCAGTCATAAAACCAAAGTTGCAAAAAGAAATGGAAGCGAAACTAGCAGATTTTGCCATAATGTCTCCCTTTTTTATTGAAGAAAAGGAACAAAAAAAAAACACACAAAACGCTCGTGCGGGAACGGGAATACCATTTCGCAAAGGTGTGCGCTACCGCCCTTTTTGTTGCAAACCCGTAACACCGCCCATCAAATGCTGGCACATGATACCAATCTTGTTGGAGATTTTATTAGCCGGGGGAAGGGGAAAGGGAGCACCGTCGCCCAAGGTCGCGCTCTCAGGACGGTCAACAAACGACAAATTGTGCATTTGAAGCAGTGGGGGAATGGTCGATCACCCACCATCGAGGGAACAAAACAACACAAAATGAACGATTTGGCTTGTCGTAACCTCATGGACCGAGAGCGAAGAGGTCACAACATGGTCTCCCCAGTGTACACCGTAATCAGGGAGCAAAACTCTTGGAAACTCATCAAAATGTGCACCACACAAACCGTGCGCCGTGTGGTGTGTGTGTGAGTGCGGAGTGTGTATCGATGCGAGACGTCCGGAACCGGAAATCAATTTATTATTTTATCTCCCTGTTCAGTTGGAAATAATGAGCATCAGCTCCCCCTTCGCTTACAATCAGCAGCACACCGCTAGCGGAGTCTTTCGGATCGATAAAGAGAAATGCGCCTGAATGTATGCTATCGTCAATACCGAAGCCCTATAACTTGCTTTTCTTTCCCCAAGGGGGACCTTGGAAACGAATCGAATTTGCAGTTCCCGGTCATTACGCTACACACGGCGGGTGTTTCGCGTGCGGTTGAGTACTGCTGCTGATTGTTGTCGATAAGGAATCTTGTCAAATTCAACAGTGAAGTTACTCAATCCTGTTAAGGGCATTTATTGTGTGTATAACTGTGGTCCAACATTTAAAAAGGATAGCAGTATGGTTGACTTTCGGGCAAATTTCCGCGAAAGAACCATTTCACATCGAGATATTCCTAAGAAGTTCATCATATTCTACCCTTTTGGTGCCCCCTCTTATTGCAATCCAACTCCAATCGTTTGGAGTGCACAATAATTTGCCACGAAAATATGGCGGAATGTGCACAGCATACCTCCTCTCCTCGGTGAGTGGTTGGAATTCTTTTCCGAATGAGGTATTGCTAGGTTTCACAGTAAATTATGCTTCCAGCCAGCATCTCCAATTGGTTTCACCCAGCTGCACGGCTCCGGGAGTCCGTGAAAGAAAGCATCCGTAAAATGATGTGGTTCGGGCTACTTTGGTGAGGGCAATTTGTAATACAGACCCCTTCTTTCACACACACACACACACACTTCACCGAGGTACACCGAGCATAACCTAGGTGCAAAACTCTAGTACTGGAGGGGGAGCACGTCAGCGTTCGCCTCCAAAACCCTATGCATAATAATGATATGATGCTGCGAAATTAGATGCTCACGCGGGAGAGGTGTGTGTGCACACGCGGCAGTGCATGTGTGTTCGCGCACATATGGAATTCTATTTGCGAAATTTTCCAAACTAGGTTTGCTTCGGGTTGGTGGAGCCCGGTGGAGAACGGGAGCGACTGGGCGGGTTTTATTTATGATTATGATGATATTCAGGGCAGGTCTCGGGGCAGTCTGAATTGTACACCGATAGCATTACGGTCCATTTCGTTCCACGAACTTTAGGGGGGATTGGGTTGTCGAGGAAACGGAATTTGCACACAATTTTTACTCTAACCTTTGGCGGGGAATGTAAAGGAAGGGTCATTTTGTGGAGTAAAAAATGCTCCTAAAGCTGCTCGAGTGCAGCTGGATGGTGCAGCAGATGAAAAAGTTGGAGTTTATGCGCAATGTAGAATAAAATGCAGCATTAGATAAAGGTGCAGGTGAAATTTTGCAACTATTTAGCGGTCCACGGGTGGTGTGAAGTTGAATATTAGGGAAATGTTTTTGTATATTTGGAGGATCCTATCGGAATGAACTTAGTTAAAGTATGAGATGATTTAGGAAAATGGAAGGATTTCACTAAGAATGTTACCTTTTTCCATAAATTATCATAAACAACTTTAAAACACCCAAGCAAAACCAATTTTGACAACTTAAATTGATTAGTACAAACAAATGACAAGTGATGGCGCCACTATCAACTTACTAAAATTAATCAGCAAGCTATAAACAGCGATAACTTTAATGGGATGACCATTTTTCATATGAAAATGAAACACCAGTGACTGCATTAATTGACACGCTTAATAAGCAGCGCAATAAATCATCGCTCCCTGCACCAAGCCCGTCTCTCCTGAATGACCTGTTTGCTTTATGATGCGGTTTACTTGAGTATAGTTCAATACATCAAGAATGATTAACGCTGAATAAATCGACCGATTGCAAGTGAAGAAGCCAATCGTCACCTTTGGCCACAAACACCACTCTTCGTGTGCTAGTGTTGAGCCTGCCGGGAGATGGATCGTTCTTCTGCTGGAGGAGAAGGTGGTTGATTTTTTTTTCTCTCCTCCTTTTCACTCATTTCGCATTACCGGACTCGGTCCAATTCCATCCACGCGAGCAAGAGATGTTTGCTTTTATCGGTCAGTCATTGAACATAATTACTGTTGAAGAGGTTGCTCTTGAAGCGGCGCTCGCCGACACAAACGGCCACTTGCCACCGTTCTGTTACCTTGTACCGATTTGTCCTGCCATTGAATGGTTCCGATCGTTCAAATCGTTGCGGGTGAATGTGGTGTAAAGGGGCATTAGGATGTGGGATAAACGGCAACGTCACGCTTTTGCACCTTCTAGTGGTGGTGGGTTTTCAAAGGATGCCTTTAGGTCACAGCATCAATGGACCTGGTGTGGCCGGTGCTGAGCTTGGGTAGGGCAGAGCGCTTCAGCAAATGACGACTTATTTCGACGTTGTGGAGCGTAGAAATTCAGACTAGTTGGTAAACAAGTTCTAGTAGTTTTGAGAGTGTTTTATAGATTCAATACACATTGTTCATCATATCGTTAGTATTATGTAGCGCCTAAATGTATGCACATTTCACAAAAACTGAGCCAAATTTCAACACACTTTATAAAAAGATTAAAATTTTCTTTTTGAAACAAATTTAATGAATTAACAATCAAAACTCAATCCACTAAAAGATACAGTATTGGTACACTGTTTTCGTAATAGTACATAAACCTTGTTATAGGGCCAATCAAAGTGGCCCGAATGTATGCAATCCGTTGCAAATATCTGCCGTTGGTTCTAAATCGTGGTTTAATGTCGATTATTAGTCTGATTCATCATCCTGAAATATTTTTTCTTTCATGTTGCCTTTTTCTAACGATTTTAATTCGCAAGATTTCTTCCGATTTCCTAGAATACCAAACCAATCTTCTTAGATTCCACCAAAAAAAAAACCACAATTAAATTTCCCCAATAAAAAAACCAACGCTAGCACCTTTGCGTGTTTACGAAGCGCTACATTATCAGTTTCCGGGCGTTAATAACACCTTTTGAAGGACTGGCGTATAAATACACCCCACTGCACCAACCTCTCAGCATCCCCAAAAAAAACGTGAAAACAAGAAAAAAGCGAATAAAACACCCCCAATAGAACGACAGGGAGGGGAACGGTTATGGCGTTACGCCGAAAGATTGAATGAAAATTTAAAAAGATGAATTTAATAATTCAAGCACAATTTCCAGCTGCCAGCTGAAGGCACATCACCCGGGCGTGCCGGCACGCGGTGGCGATTCGTGGAACATTGTTCCGGGAATCATTTACCAGGGCGCATGCCGCCGCCACGGTGCCCGCCTATACAGCCCGCGAGCCCCGAGGGAATTGGGAACGAAACGACCGGCGCGCTACACAGCCAAGTCTCATCTTGACGCGTTTTTCGGCAAAACCTCATCAAATAGCCCGCGGCAGCGGATGGATGGACCGAGTGTAAGAAGTTGTACGGTGTTGTGTATGTGTGCAGCAAATCTGCCAGTAAAATGCCAGCGTGCGAAGGAGCAAAAACACCAGTACCACCACCAGCACCCGGAGTGTTTTCTTTTTTGTGATTCGCCTTCGCGGTGGTGGGAAAGCTTTGCGGGCAATGAATTATTGATCGAATGACAGTTCGAAGGTGCGAAAGAAGTGCGGGAGGAAAAACAATGCCGATGAGATTAGAAGATGGCCTGGGGTTTTTTGTTTTAGTAGCTGTTCCTGGTGCAGAAAGTCTGATTTTCTCGGCACCACGCGAGTCCTGTGGTGCCCCTGTTGAGGGGGGTAAAAGGTTTCTTCTCGATGTCAATTTAAGTTGTAATGAGCTTTGTTCGAAACTTTTTATTGTCACACGGGCAAGTCGGTGGGGATGGGACGGTCATTTTCGCTGCCTGCCTGAAGGGGGAAGCGAGCGAAGCAACGTGGGGATTAGATTTGGTTGGAAATTACGACTTGCTTTGGACGATAAATAGGAAGCGTAAACGATTTGATAGGATTAATTATGGTGGCAGTGTGTTGATCTGGGTCGGGAGGCATCGCGTTTGCATCATTGTTTCTGTTCGAATAGATTGTCAAATGAAGCGAATAAGTCGTTGTATACCGTCGTGTCCAGCAAGTAGGTGTAACGTCGTGATATTTAAACGCTGTTAAGTATTTGTTTCCGCAGTGCATGATGTTAGTACAGAATTGTTGATTTAAGGCTTATGTTTATGTTTGATATTAATAAAAAAAGTATTATTGAACACTCAAGACTCGCATTTGGCACTATAAATAAGCCTACAAAATTCCTATTAGCTATATCTTGCTATAAACCTTGCAGTTGTACTATAAAAAAATCAAAATATCATTTTGTGCTACCAATTGCATACTTTTAGGCGTTATGGACAATGTTACGAATAACTTAACAAATATGCTTCATAAACGGGACAGTGTACAATGCTTTTATGCACTATGTATTCTAATTCCTGTACAAAACCCTCTGAGAAAATTTTTGGGCTTTACCACCTCACGAGATGACCGGGAAACACTTTTCCAAAACAGCGTTCCTACAGTATTATCCCAAAAAAAAGTATGTCCTACCTATTATGCATAATGCATGACAAGCACACTCAGCATGCCTCCACTACATGTGACTTGCGTTAACAGTGCCTATGTCACGCTACAAACACTACCACCTTCGAATGTTCCAAAACGAGCTTCTCCATTAGTTGTGCGACTGTGAGAGCAACGCTAAGGGAAACCATTTTTACTCCAACAGAGCCAAACTGCGCTTGCATGTGGACACTAAGCAAAGGAATGAAGCAAAAAAAACAGCCTAAACGCAACAAGATAACCACATTCGCTTGCTCTGAAGCTGCCTCCCTGTTCATTACCACAAACCACAGGCCGGAAAACCGCCCAGTTAGCTGCCCCCGTTGCTGCATACGAGCATGCCGATAAATGGGTGTTTATTTTCCTTCTGCCGCACTTAGTCGAAGAAAAGCCCAGCCTGTCACATGGAAGGCCACTTTGCCTAATTGTGGTTTAGTGAAGCTACGGTGGTGTGTGTGTGTCTTTACCGGGATGAATGTCCAGCGTGTTTATTTTCTAAATACTGCAAAAAGAGCATGGAGGAATAACACATAACACAGCGCCCAAGCTTTTGCTGGAATGTTTGCTTTTAAGCGTAATTCTCCTTTAAGCAGATACACAAATACGGACACCGTGAGGGGAGTTTGGCGGCGTAAGGTACTGCTCCCGTCCCAGGAGCTGCTTTATTCAAATTTCACTGCCCTTTCGGGAAGATTTGCCATCAACTTAAAGCGCCGAGATTTGATTGAGTGCTGGTGCATGGCTTCAGACAGTGCGAGGCAGTGTGGCCATTAAGATTCACCGTCGATCCTTTGTCAACTTCACTTCACTGCCAAAAGTGGATCCAACAACATGATCGTTTAAAATGCAACGTTACCGTACCTCTGCAAAAGCCGCCCGCAAGAGCTCCCCTGTTTTGTTGATGAGCACAGAGAAAGAGCGAACGAGTTTTACAACAAACTCCCGCACAAACCATTTGCGGAAAACTTATGGCGCAAGGAATTATTTCCATCCAGTGGCAAGAATGGTCTAGTGGGCAATCCGGCGGTAGTCGGGAGAAAATGACAACGAAAAACATCGCTTCAAAACAGGCCAAAACTTTGATGAAACTCTTACCCATTTTAGCTCCGAGGGAATTCAGTGCTTAATAGTCCTCGACACTTCCACAAGTGAGGTGCTCTACCCCGCCCAACGGGTTTCTCTGTGCACCGGAAATGTCCGCGACCGAGGCGCACTGCCGCGTGGGATGAATTTATAACCGACTTCAGAAGTCATAATTATCCCGGGATGCTATAAATTCTGTCCGTAATTTCGCGTATTTCGCCCCGTGCCTGTGGAGATATTTTTGCGCATTAGGCAAAGAGGGGGGGAAGCCGCCACCCCCAGCCGAAAGACTGCAGAGACCCCAGGCCGGAAGAAGACTTGCCGTGGCGCGGAGCGGAGGAAAATTAACGAAAGATTAGTGTAACTTGCAGCGACGAGATGGGGGATGAGGAGTTTGGGGAATCTTTTTATCGCTAGTTCACCAGACGGCTGTGTTGGTGCGCACGCAAGCACACATTCCGGAAGACGGATAGAGAGGGGGCGATAGGACCACTGTTGGGCAACTTCACAGCCAAGATGGCGTCGATGTCATTTTTCTTTCGAGTGAGTGAAGTTTCCCGAGAAGTAGTGCAACAAACCAAATCTCGATTGGAGAGAAGCATTCTTGTCCCTCGATGCTAGTGGTGCTGTGGCATGAGTTCCAAATGAGTTAAGTCATTTGGTTTATGAGCCGGATGTAACTTTAAACGGGTTGGAGTTGGAGCTGGGACACAGGCAACGAATGATTGGGCCTAATCAGTGAGCGTTCTTGTTTCGTAGAGTGATTTAATTTAGTTTTGCAGACCAAGGCTAGGCAAGGTATCCTCATCGTTGAAGAATGTGCAATTACAATTCTTCCTAAGTGCTGAAAGGCAAAACTGTTATTTCGGTTTTTATTGTCAATCCAAATCAACATTCGGATACTGATCAATCAGGCAACAAACGACCGAATCACAACAGCCTCCGGGGTAAATATTTACCACACACACACAGAGTCGATCGATTTTATTAAAGAATAGCAATTGGATAGCTTGACGTTATTGCTACGGATACGGTGAATTGGTCTCATTTTTACTCTTTCTCTCGCTTTCTGCTCGGGAAAGGCTCTACAAAAAACAAGTGTTTGCCGCCGGTGGTTGTTGTTCTCCCCTAAATGTGTGTGCGTGTGTGTGTGTGGCTGTGTGTATCCTTTTCATATCAACCACATATCCGCCAAATCAGGCGAAACCCTGCTAAGAGCAAGCCAAAGAATCAAAACCCAAAACCGACGGATCTTGAAGCGAAACGTCATCCTTCACAATTCGGGAAAGATCCTACCAATCGATGACAGCAAACCTCGTTCCATTCCAAGGACAGTAATGGTGGAAATGGTCTGCTCAAAAGCAGACAGACAGACACCGGGCGAGAGGGGGATGTGTGCGTTTCGAGCCTCTCGCTTGATAAACGAACCAAATCAACATCACGTCTTTTCCCCGGCGCAAACTTTTGTCGCAACCGAAAGTTCCGCTCCGTCTGGACTGTTTCTTGGAAGGGAAGGGTCCGGGAAGTAAGGTCGTAGGTGTTTCCGTTTTGAGTACGCTCATTGTCAGGAGAGCGGCCCACACGGCGGAGGGACGCGTGAGCTGCCGTGATGGAGCATCGCCGAAACCGTCTGGGGACTTTCGGGAAACATTTTTGGTGAACATTCGCCTGCCAACCTTAAACCAGCCACTTACACGCATCCTCCACGTGCCAGGCGCGACATCAGCCCTCCGAGGGAGTGAGGCGAAGCGTGGGGAGAGATGGGGTTATTCTTTCTTTTCGTCACTCACGCATCACGCTGTCTTCACGCATCACCCACCCCAGCATACCCTGGGGTTGCGCCATCAAAGGACCAATTTTCCCGGAAGAAATAAACGGATTGAAGCAGTTCGTTGCGTTGTTCTTTTTTTGTTGTTGTATTCCCAAGCAAAACGAGCCCTTTACGCCGATTGTCACCGTAAGTTTGTGTGTGTGTGTGTGTGTGTGTGTGTGTGTGTGTGTGTGTGTGTGTGTGTGTGTGTGTGTTTGAGCGTGTGTAAAGATTTGTTACGATATATTCTCGCTAGATCACGGTTCCCTCTAGGGGAGCGAGAGCTGAAAGTATCTTCACTTCCTAGATGTGAGTCGATATGATTTCTCCCGAGAGTAAGGTATCGCTTGCACAGAGTAGTAGAATGCTTGGAAATCTTCGTCTCTAGACGCAGTTTCGCTGCTCGAGACGACGCAAACTGTCACCAACAGGGTACGGAGGGAATATATTGGCTTCAATATATTTTCAATGAGTTCTTGCAGCCAAAAGTGAATAGCAGTAGGAAGGGTTTATTGAGACTGATGCGAGAGGCAGCAGAAAAGTTACACTGCTCTGTTTATCGCCGCTTTCTTCTCCCCGGAACTGGGTGGTCGTAACTGGGCAAGGCAAGACATAACACAAACATATTAAACAAATAAAGCAAAGTTACGCTCTACCAAAACTACGCTATCAAGCTCGCTCTTGTGTGGTCAGAGGAAGCAGCGTCGCTTACTGCCTAGACAAAGTACTAAACACGCAGAGAGATATAGAGAGAGACATGAACGAGAGAAAAAAGAAGACATTGGTCATTGGGCACACCAATTTGTTTCCCTTGCCGGTAGGATGCAGCATGCCTCACTTCAGCCTCGCTGGCCGAAACTCGATCAATACGAAATCTCAATCAAATCCGTCCCCAAATTGAATTACACCGGCACCGGGGATTCATTGTGCGGCACATGAACGTCGAACACAATCGCCCGACCGATGACAGGCGACGGAAATTGAGCAATGGGTATAATGTGATGAGTGAATAAAATCTGCCTTTTCCGAACGAGCCGGCAACCATCCACAGCAATCAATTCCGGACAAGCCCAACCAAACAACAGCGTTCCCACAGAGTGAACAGGGAAATTGACCAACTTTCCGCTGCTGGAAGGAGGACGGAGCAGCCTTGGAGAAGATCTTTGCAAATTACCGGGTTAGTTTGTAAATAATTTGATTGGCTGAGGGGGTAAATATTGTTCTTGGTGAAAGTTAACGCTTGCTTGCTGTGCGATGGTTTCGACTGTCTGTTTTGATTGCATTTGATGTTTTAAGCAAGTGGTGGATTGTTCCGAAGATTGGAATGGAAGTGGTTTTGCTTGGGATGACTCTCTCGCAAAAAAACGGCAAAAAATCACCTTTTTGTCCGTGTGAGATGCTGCACGTGCTGTCGAGGCCACAATGAATGACTTTTACCGTTTAAAAATGCCGCACAATTCATCCCCACATTCGTGCAGCCCCACAGAAAGATCTTGTGCCGAGAGTCAGGTCCTTCAGGAATCGTACAGTCAAAGAAATGTTCAACTGGAAGACACCATCACGGACCGGTGTGACCGTGCAGAACCGCTGCGGTGGAAGAATTTTTCATTTATTTCAAACTCCCACCCCAACCACTGCCCAGATCTCGGGTGCGGGTAAATTGCATGTGAGAATTAGGTGTGTAATGGCATGTAGCAGTGGCACATGTAAAAGTGTGAAATATTTGGTTTCCGTTTACCCGCCACTTGCGCACCCGCGCCCTTGCTTAGAGCGTGCAGCTTGAAACGTTCGCCTCGCCAAACTGGTTGGTGCCAAAAGGCGCACTCATTCCGTGTGCGGTAAGGCGTCGGTGCCTTTGAAGCAAAATAAAAAATAAGAAAAACGAGAAAAGGAAAGTAGAACTCCAATTTTCACAGTCAATTACCAGGATTGAACACCATTTTGTGCCCCTCCGCGCTCGCCAGCAGCCAGCAGCGGGTAGTAGATGGGTAACTTCTCAGCTTCGATTTGAAGAAAATTTTGTTCAACAAAAGAAGTGTTGCTATGCTCACACCATTATTACTGCGCGCAGACACACACACACACACAAACGTACATTACTACACGGGACTTTTGGTAGCCCCAGGACGAAAGCGGAATAGCGAAAGTAAGGGGCGAAAATTGAACTTTATTTCAATCTTACACGCTTTTCCCGGCAGCACGATTTTTCAACTAGTGAAACACACGCCTGCAAAGGAAGCCATTCATTTCTCGGTTACGTGCCGAACAGGTCTCTTGGAGTGTGTGAGTGTATGTATGTGTGAGGGAGACGTTGTATGCGTTTGGTATGTATGGTTTGTGCGCCTTTTGCCGAGTACAAAACCAATGGACGTGCCAAACCCGCAGCATGACCAATGGACAGTAGAATGGCGGCTAACACAACAGAGCGTTCTGTTTTTGTGCAATATTTGTGAGTTGCGCGTTGCACCACCTTGCTTGTTGCGGAGGAATTTGGAGATTGGTCTTGCCGTTCACCCTAAGACTGCATTCGCAAGATAATCGATGAACAAAAATCTTTGACCACACCACCAATAAGTCAAGCGGGTTTTTGGTCCTTCGAGCCGGATTTTTCCACGTGCCACCGACAAACGCGCGTTCACGCCGCCCGCCAAACACGTTGGTGGTTCGTTTTTGAAATTGGATTTTTTTGGATTCGTTGAATGCAACAAAATTGCAGGATTGGCTTATTGAAAACAGATAGTGAACTGAGAGCAAGACCTTTAAAAATTGCATTCTTCTACTTACTGGAGCTCATGAAGAACATTATGATAAAGACAAGACTTCTTACCTGTAACGAGAAAAAGAGAAAATTTATCTTTTAATACATGGTCTTAATAAAGTATCTCATTATAATATAGTTAAATGCAGTTACCATATCTTGAAAATAAACTACGTTATGCTGGGTACGTACTCAGTGGTAGGTAAAAAGCATCTCTTCTAACCACAAACCCTGAATAGATGCAGACGGCAAAAGCCAACGGTTCGCAGGCATGATCCACCGTCCAAAGCCGGCACACAGCACAAAACCGCGCCCGCTAATCATGCACTACACTTCATTAACTTCATTCAGCCCCCGATGGTGGACGGCTAATTAAATGCACCACTAGCTTAAGTGGTGCGGATTTAAAACGCATTCATAATCCCACCAACTCAAGCACTCAAGCCCCCCGTATCCTTGGGTAGGTTTGTCAAAGGAAGGACACACGCGCACGTTGCTCTGACTTCACCATCATTGATCATTTATGAACAAAGCGAATAAGAAACTCGCGGAGCTGTGTGGGGTTTTTTTTTGCTTCTTCTCTGTACTTCGTTGCTACTCGGTTTTTTTTTTCAACTCTGCACGATGAGCCCTGGATGCATGTGAGCAGGAATTAATAATTTTCCGACGAAGTGAGTGAGAAGACACACACAAAAAAGGAGGAGCGCTTTTCTCCGACAGTTTTAAATCGTTTGTGATAAAACTGGGAAAAGAAAGCGCCCTAGGATGCGTTGCACCGACAGTGTGTGTGTGTGTGAGAGAGAGATTCAACGAAGCATGCGGTTGTAATTAAGCTGATCGGTATCAGTGTCGGTCGGGGAAAAACCCGGAAGCGGTAAAGTAACAGCGAAAAGAAGAAAAAAAAAAACGCTCCAGTCCTTTCAGCGGGATGATAAAGCGATGCAAGGATTTTTCATATTTTCACTGGATGCCCCCAGCCCATTGTATCCGGTATCATTGTCTTCAGTAGTACTCAGAAGAGCAAGAAAAAAAAGAGAAGCATTGCAGAAAATTAATTATTTCATAATAATGTTGATCCTGCTGATGGGCGGGCTTGGTCGCTGGCGCTGGACGGATTTCTTCAGCTTTGCACCCATCAGATGGATGGAAAACAAACACTGCAGGATCGTAACATCAAAAGCGCTGCTGAAGCTGGTGGTAGCAGGAACTCGCTGCACCCCTTTTGGGTAAGTCATTTATCTTCAAAAGATTTTTTATTAAATGTTCATCCCAACGATGTTAGTTTTTGTGATTTGGAAGCAAACGAATAAAGCTGACATATGCACTGGAGAAAGAAGTGACACTGACATTAAGTTAAAATTCTTGCCAAGTAAAATCCTTCTTTTCCAATACTTTCACACCAACGAATGCGGTAAACTACTGCAGTAATTAAAAAAAAAAAGAAGCATTTCGTGACCATTCCCTCTCCGTTTCCATTCTTTGTTCATTAACTGATTTGAGCTGAAGTTGTACGCCAGTCGTACGGAATGCGCCTGACACCGGCGAACCAGGGAGAGTAGTGAAGCTGGCACACAAAGCCATTCCTCGTAAACCGCAACCGGTCGGCTTCCGGGTACGGTCACGTACACGTCTTACATTGGGGGTTGCGCCGGCAAACGACACCACGGACCATACGCACACGGCGCTCGGATCGCACGAGAGGGTTGCGAACGAGGTGAAATAAATTCATTTATTTTATTAAATTACAAATGAATTTCAATGTAATATATTATTTGCGCGTTTTCGTCCGTTTTCGTCCGTCCGATTCGGAGCCGGCACACGGAAGTCGGGGGTAATGCAATTAGACCGATTTCTCTTTGGTTTCGTGGCTTTTCGCTTTGCGAGGAGCGGAGTGGCTGAGACGCTGCTGTGCCCAAGCAAGCTTAATGGAGATGAAGGAATCTTCTTCCCGGAGCGCTCGGTTTCGCTCGGCTTGCTTTATTGGACGTCGGGTGATGGTTTATCGGGTACGGCAGGCGTAACCGTAAGTAGATTACGTCCCGAGGCGGGGAAGCATTCGAGGTCAAGCAGGAGCAGCAGTAGCAGCAACAGCAGCAGCAGCAGCAGCAGCAGTGCTGGTAATAGTTCCAGTATTTCACAATTAACCACCGATAGTGGACGCACGGGGAAGGACGTTAGAAGCATTGAGGTCGCGTAAACATGTCGTCTAAAATATCGATAGAATCTAATGCAGTTTCTGATGTTGCTTGAAATGTCTTTGTATGTTTTTATGAAATATTTTCTCAGTTTAATATAAACACTATTAACAGTGTTTTATTTGAATACAAATAAGTTGTTTAGCAAAGAAGGAAAACAGCATGAAATCAGTAACAGAAAGTTATTTAAAGCACAAATGCAATTTTGTTAATTTCCCCCAACAACTCCCCTTTACCCTCTGAAATGTAAATGTCCCCACCACCAGTGTCAAATGCTAATTATCGACCGATTACCATCGACGTATTCTGGCGTTGTGAGTATGGCAGCTGGGAGCAAAAATATAAAAAAATAAAACACTTCGATACGCCCGGAAGTGCCCAATTTTTCCAGCCACAACTTTCACCCGCGCCAATAACGCCCGACGTCCGCCACCGCAAAACGCGTTGTTGAAACGACTAATGGAAAGAAAAGCATAAAACATTAGAAACATGGTAAGTAAAAATGAAGAAAAAAAAAAGCAAGCGACGAACGGCGGCCCGAACGAAAACTTTCCGAACAAAACCGGTGCTAACGCCACGCGCGTTGCGGTGACTCGTACCGGAAGGTCATTTATCATCGTCACCCGGGAGCGCGGAGCGGGAGAGAAGAACAAAAAATATACTTTGCAATAATGGTTTGCGGACCCCGCCAGCGGAACGGAAGCGGGCCCCACAGTCATTTGCGGCCAAAAAACTTATCACAAAGCGATTTGTGCGGAACGGACCCGCGGGTGTGGAAAAGTGGCGGGGGGAAGGGTATAATACCAGGCCGAGTGAGAGAGAAAGAGAGCGAGAGCATTATTTTTGCTGCCTTGATGTTGGGTGGAAAAAAAATGTCCCTTTCGTTTTTTTGGGGTCCTTTTTCCATCCGGCGCGTTCGGTGCTTAGGCTCGACACTTTCGATAAAAAAAGGAAAAACTAAAAACGAAAAGCACACACAAACAAACTAAACTGTGTGACGCGCCGAGTTCCTGGAGCGAGGCCTTTTTTTGTTTCTTCTGGCCCTTTTCAGTCCATGAGACAGAGGTATGTAGAAGGCTCAGGCGGCGGCGCAAAACCTCATCCAAAATGCAGACAAGCAGGTTCGATGATGGAGAACGGGAAAAGCTAAACGAATTTAAAATGAGCCTCAAACAATCTTCCGCAAACAAAATAGCACCAAAAAAAAAAAGATCTCAAACCACAGGTTTGGACAAGATGCGCTGTATGAAGGAACCCTCTCTGCTGAGCTGTTTTCCTTCGGAACTTGCCTGTAGCGTTTTCCCCGTTGGACAGGAATTGCATCTTCCTTTTCCTGCATCATCATCATCTTCATCTCCGCCTGAAGCCGACCATCGGGGTGATCGTAGAAAAAAAAAGTTGCAAGCGTTGCAGGAAAGCAGGAGCGCAAAAAGAGTGCACGTTGCCTAAATCCAGGCGCTTTTGCCCGGTACGCCAAAAATTGGAAAATATATTTATTTCCTTCAATGGTGTGTCTGCACCGACGCTGGCGGACGAACGATTCCAATTTTCTTTCTAGAAGACGACGACGACGGACCGTTGCGGTTTGTGGTTTGGTGCAACCGTTGGCTGCGTTCCGCATGCTGATCCGTATTTGGGCGACGACCGAGGAAGACAGGGACTGTGGGGTGAAGCTTAGGAATGAGCGATGCGATCCTTTGCGACCATCATCATCATCATGGTGAGATGCATAAAGTGCTTTATTAGTATTCAAAAGGTATTTTCGGTAGTATATACCACGCACTGTCCCCCCGGTGTCTTCTCTACTATTGGGCGGTTGCTGTTTTTTATCGATTTGAACAATAAAAGAAGGCACAGACACGGAAACAGCCATCAGAGTCGGACGTTTTTGCATGCGAAAGGACACTGTGCTGAATATTTGATGAATAGCTGCCAATGTTCGAGATGGCGGCTCCTGGACTCAACAATTGCCGCACGAGAATGTCGCAATGGTTCTACTGGAATTGTTGGTGTGCCGATTTCCACCAGAAAATCAACCAATGAGAGTAGAGTTCGGACATGAGCTTCCGTTTGATCTGATTTGATAAGGTTTTGCGAGGGAGAATGAAGTTAAGAAATATTCATTCCAAGATTTCCCTACTCATGGAGATTACATTGTTGCAGACTCAAGCACATTACAAATGCAGTTTTTCTTCCACCAATCGTTGGCCGCGTGAATGGACAGCATGCAATAAGCAAAACGTACCCGTCACGGCTCAAGGGCTATGAAAACTCGATGAACCCTGAACGTGACTGGATGATTAATGAGACTGCAGGTATAAATGGATGGATTACTTTAATTTTAATGGAACAAGAATATCCTGGTAGCGGCGCGGATGCTTGGGACGATTTAAATATTATTTTATAGGCCGTAAAATACGCTTAAAGAGCAGGAGAGCTACCAAGTATCAAAAACTAATTAAAAATGAAATTACCACGCTCCATTATACGCTTATACGTATGCAAATAATGTGCACAATGTATTCATCTACAGTTGTCCGAAACATGACGTTTTTGTGAATATTGCATACATTTAGGGGTATTTTATTATATCAAAAAATCCTGTCACTTAAGACGCCTAAATGCATGCAATGCTGAACAGGTCAAAGCAGCTCTACTTAGGTTTTGCTCGAAAATGGCATTCATTTCTCTTGTTTGACTTTTTGTTTTTACAAATATTAAGAAATCTTGTTGACGAAAAGCAATTTGCTTTATGCACAAATTGGTTGTTTTTCGCCAAAGCCAGTCTCATTAATTTGTCACCAGAATAAGGCTTCTAAACAAGTGACCCAAACTTGGCGGCGAACAAACTTCCACACGTTTTGCACCAAAACACCAAAACAAAAATCCCCATCGCAACAACAATCATTCTCTAGTCGCGACAAGTTTGTTGTTGTTGTATCAAGCATCAAGCCTCTAGTTATTAAACTTTCGTCGTCAAATAAACCAAGTCACATTTGGTGATAATGCTTTCCGCTCACTGCTCGGGACAAACGCCGTACGAACCGTCTTGAACGGGTGTGGCGGTGGGTTAAACATTGTGCATGGGGCTGCCTGTTTGTCTGTTCGATTGGTCTGTTGTAACCTTACCGCGCACGGAAAAATAGCTGGTTTTAATAATTAGAAAAGTTTTTACCAATCTCATTTCTTCCCTTAACGCTCGGCAGAAACGAACGCCCACCACCATCACCACGTGGTGCGCCATCGTTCGGCAATGTTTGCAAGGCGCGCTCCATTGCTACTGCTGCCGCCGCTGCTTCGATTGCCCTTGATGGTGATTATGATGCCACCGTTGGTGATGCTATTTCGCAGGAAAAGATTTTCGTTGTTTTCCACTTCGCTCTGCTCTTTTTTTCTGAACGACTTAGCCCCCTCTTTGGGTTGTGTGGTGCCTGTGTGCACGGCAGGCCTGCTTTCGGTGTGGATTCGGTTAATTCAATTTTCTTCCAATGCCCACTCAGTCACACGGTGAGCCACGACAGCGATGACGACATCTATTGCGGGTGTCACAGGAGTTAGCAAAACGAAGAAAAGGAACAACAGGCGCATACAACATGGAATGTGCTCATCGCAGCAAGCATCCGAACGAGTTGATTACGAGAATGGTGTCCCAGCGAACGTGTGGGTAAAAGAAAATGCCAAAAGAAAATGGTAAAAGAAAAGAAACACCCAGCGTGTGTGTGTGTGTGCCCACAATGTGTCTGTTTCTTGGAAGCAGCACCAGCTCGGCTAGTCGAAAAACTTTTCCGAAAGGCAATCACTAAGCGATGGAAGGATGACAAAAAAAAGCAAGACACCGCTCTTCTTAGGAAAGACCTCCTGCCGTTCCAACGACTAGCCTCACTACATACACACGGTCACACTCAGTGGGTAGATCGTTTTTCGCCCAGTAAGAGCACTCTCCAACGCCTTCTTTTTTGTCTAGCTTTACTTGAATCGTAAAGCCACGTGAGAATTGTGCACGCCGGGGACAAATTCAGTGTGTCGCGCTGGAACTTTGCAGAATAACTGTGTTTGTGTGTGTGTGTGTGTGTTTTTTTTGCATTTTATACAGCCGTTTCCTACAAACATACAGCGAAAAATGCTGAAGCGTTTCTTCAAATAGACACTGTCGCACGCGTGTGTCTGTGTATGAATTATTGAATTAGTTGTAATGGTCTAACGAACCATATTAGTATCCTTCCTTTTGGAGGTTATGGTACGACCGTTCTGCAACGTTGCATCCTTTCCATTTACTTTGGGTGTCGGAAAAATCGTAACGAAAAGGTTAGCTTTGTGCCCTTTTGAAACATGTAAGGACCTGTCCAAAGCTTCGAATTTGATGTTAAATATTGTGATACATTTTTAAATAAGAGAAAATATGTTAAATATGTAAAATAACAAAATTATTTTGATTTTTTTTAGTTTCTATCAATTGTCTTTCTTGAGTTTTTAAGTATTTTCCGACGCCTAAAGGTATGCATGTATTACAATAAATTCTAGAATTGTTTTGTGCAACAAGTATCGCTTAAAATGTCAATTAAGTAGAACGTGGAAACATCATTCATAAGAAATTGTTCTTATGCTTGCTTATCTTTAATTTGCGAATAACTTTGTACCAAAAAACTAAAAATAGCATGTTTTGCCTAACTTTAGGCGCTGCACTTGAAAACGAGCAAAGGTTGTGCAGTTGCTAGAATAATCCCAGAATACTATAGTTCAACGTGGACCGTGTTCCTTTGCATGGACAGGCCATAGATTCACAAAACGGAACAATAAATTGGCCTGACTTTTAGTAATAATGTAATATGTTGATTAAAGGGCATCCTTTTTTGTCGCGCAGGAAAGCCCAGAAAGAGGAAAAAAAAAGCCCAGCCTTTCCCAGCTGGTGCAGAAACGCGGGCACGTTCCGCCGGTTCGACTGCAATTATTCTTCACCATCGTAATTTGCACGTAATTCGGCAGCTGCGAACGTGCCGTCAAAGCTTAATGAGACATCGTAGCGCGCACGCGGTTGGCCAGCAGGGAAAACAGTTCACAGGATCGAGAAAAGACAGCACACACACACACACACACACACACACACACACACACACACACACACACAAAAACGATTCACCACCCCCACGAATGACTAATTTATGCCACATCCGAGTGGGCAGAGGCACCGCGAGTTTTTCTTTGCTCGGGTTTTCCCTTCCCCCGGCTCGGTTGTCATTCGGGGTCTTGTGCTGGCACTTCGTGTCTCCGAGAAAATAATCATCATCGTTCACCCGTTGGTCATCACCCCCGTTGCAGCATCTCATCCCTTCACTTACTGTGCAAGGACGGTGAATGGTAGCCAAGCGTCATGCCAGCGTTTCGTTTGTTTCTCGCCAAAATGATGAGGCGGAAACGGTTTGCAAAAAAAGTAAAAGCCAAAAGCAAAAACTGGTAGTTAATAAAAATTGGTCAGCCCTTGTCAACCCACACTCCGGTGGCACGGTGTTTCTCTGCTTTCCAGCTCCAAGTTTGGTTTATTTAATTCTGCAGTCGATTCAATTACAAAAAAATGTACAAAATCCAATGGCTTTAGTACATAAGTTTTTCCACTGGCATATTTGTTTTTCTTCTTCGAGTTTACCAAAGGGCCATAAAAATCGTCCCCAAACTCGCTCTTGTCCAGTGGCCCAAGACTTCAACTCATCACTCCCATTCAACGTGACAGTGGCGCACTCGTCCATACTTAAACCCTGGGACCAACGAAAAAAAGCCGCCAAGCCACCACCACTACTAAAAGTTGACAATTACGGTCGCACATAATGGACGTTTGCCATCCACCGGGTCCGGGTTGGTGATCGCGGTACTCCAAGTCACCCACGAAGCAAGGTCAGCTTCGTGCACGCGCATTTTTTGCCATCACTCCGTACTCACTGATTGCGAGTGGGGTTGGTCCGTGCTCGCTGGTTCAGGACGGCACTAATGCCCGGGACGAAAAACAAACTAGCGCCATCTATATTCGCCGCACGATTTCGCTTAATGATAATGGAGTGCGGGCGGTGCCCGGTGTCGAAGATATTTCGTTTCCCACAGCACACGCTGACCGGTCGTCACCAGCAGCAACAGCAGCAGCATGGATCGTCATGATGGTGCTGTTTTATGCGTCCATCGTGAACGTGGAAAGAAACATTAGCGTTCTTTGGTGGATCAGGTTTCTTCGGCTAAGGTACACGCACTTTGCGCGAGCGGGATAATTTTCATCGCCGGTTTTTCAGCGGTGGAGGAACAACTTTGGCACGTCCACACGGGTTTGGCCGTGCCTGTTTGATATTGTTTATGCGGTTGGATGAAACAGTGGTAACATGAAACTGAGATAGGAATGGACGAGTGATACAACAGGATTGACAGATACATCAAAATGTTACAAAAAATGGTAAATGGTAAAGAAAGGTACTTAAAAATTGGTAAAACGCAAACAATTGTAACGAAAGAATTAAGACAAATATTAGATCATTTCAAATGTATCATGACGAATATGAAAAAAGAAAAACTAAATAAGATTAGCATCAACTCACTTCAACGAATAAAACCTTCTGTCAATTCTAATAAGACCATGTCATCGTTTGGAGCCATCTGCTGGGAAGCACAGGTACTACGGATTCGACATAATTGTCAAGAATTTAATTCTCGGCTAAATCTTTTACAGGCCTGCTCGCTTCAGCGAAAGTATGCATGCATTATCAAACATAGCGCCTATAAAACCCCTTTCGTCGGGCAGGTTTAGTTTCAATCTTCCGCCCTTAATCCGCATAGGCTTAACAACACGCCACCACTTGGGTCGTCCAAGTTTGTCTGAGTCGGAAAGCAAGAGCACGGCGAAACCTTCCTGCGTTTCCTCCACCCTTTAGTAGCTCGCCGTACTTACTAACTAGCGGCACTCAATTTGTAGCCCGTTTGCAATGACGCCGCGGCCATTGGAGAAAACGGAACGTAAAAAGAAACAAACTACAAACCCAACACCCGACAACCCTGCTTTGCCAAAGGCCTTCCTTCTTTTACCGGACCGAAAGGAAAGGGACCGAAAACCGACCCCGATCACACAGACACCCACCTACACACACACACACACATACCCACCGAGCGAAAGAGAGTATTAAGATTTAATTACATCATAAATAATGTTAATTGCATACTTAATGCTGCATTTTCAGCAAGATTTTTATAGCATTCGGGTGTACTACGAGCGCGCGCGCATCCCGCCAGAGCGCGTTACGTTCCTACGTTGGTGTGGTGGCGCGTGAACTTGCACGAGTGGGAAAAAATCGATTTTCAACATTCTGGACGCTGCTGCCGGTTCGCATTCTGCAGCGGTGGGTGGGTAGGAGAAGTAGGCAGCGATTTTCTCTCTTTCTTCGCCTTTCTTGTAAGACACAACAAACAGTGCGCAAGGGGATCGAGACGGATGGAGGTGTTGGTAACTGGGTCTCGGCCTAACGAGACTTCTTTCCGGTAAATTGCAAGCCGGAAGGTGGCCGGCCGCACGGTGGTGGTGGTGCCAAGCGGCAAGAGGTGATTTAAACGATTGTTATCTTGTCTAACGTAGTGTGTGCTTAACTTATGCTGCTGAACACAGGTCAACGAAGTACGTTCTCGCTTTCTCGCAACGGTTTGATTTTGCGTAGAAGGAAGCGTGGATTTACGCAACTTTAGGCAGGGATAGTGGCACCCGGTAAAAGACCTTTACGGCGTGTTGGGGGTGTTTTTTTTTGCTTTAAAAAATGCCAGCTTGAACTAGTTCTCTCACATACACACACACCTGTCCACAAACACTTTCCTTTTGCGTCTTCTTCCGCTAGAACGGCTGGAGGATAATCTTTTACAAGCACGGAATTTTAAGCTTCCAATTATAGCGCTCTTATGCTGCCGGTTCGCTCGCTTTCTCGAGCAGTACTCTCGACCGTCTGGGCAGAAAGGTAGCTTTATGAGTATGTGTGGTACACGGAGCTATATGGATTTTTTTTTACAAGGTGAGACACCTCACAGTGACGCTTGGTGCAGCATTAATTGGAATTTCCAACTCGCACGTTAAATCGAATTTGAATCACTATTAGAAACATCGAAAGAGGTTTGAATTGCTCACTGGGAGTGGGCAAATTGGAAAATTAATATTATTAGTCAATTTTTTTAGGAAAGATACGAAAACTTGCGAAACTCCTCAGTACCATTAGTCAAATCAATGGTATATGAAATAGTTAAAAAAATCATCGAGATTTAAGATTTTGCTACTGCTAAATTGCGATTGTAGTACTGAAGTTAATGAACAAAATATTGAAAATGATCATTTATGAATATCTAAAGAAAAGTGCAGGTATGTTGCTATTGTTCAAAATTAGAAGCAATATATTATGATTAAGATCTTCTCACAGAACAAGAAAAAGGTAGAAAAAAAAAGTCAAAATTACCGGCAACATACCGAACACATTTTGCTGCTTTCCGTATCGCTTGAACAGCCCCTTCCCTTTTACAAACCATACTCTCCAACTGTTCCACTGTGCAAAACGGAATTTTCCTAGACGATCCATCCACCACAGTGTGTACTACACGCATATCATCAGCCCGCTCGAAGAAAAAAAAAGGAGGCTCCAAGTTTATTTTCACCCGTTAGCGGATTTTTCTTCCTTCACACGCTGCGGCTTATCAGCGCACTGGCGGTAATAAATTATTCAAGCTTAGCCGCCGCCCCGGCAATGCAACCCCGTGTGTTGCTATTTTTCCTTTTACTCGTCCAACAAAATGCCACTTGCATGCATGGCAAGGAGGCTCGTACGACCCATCGGTCCTTTCGGTGGCGAACGCCAGTTGCTGCTTATTTGGTTATTTATCATTTTCCACCCTTCCGGCGCACGGGCTTTGGGTGATGCAATGAGGGGGTGGGAAAAAAGGGTAAACCCTTCAACTAGAAGCGACCTTATACCCCTACCCACTGCCCACCATATGTACTAGGACCGTGTTGTCTAGCGAAAACGGACGCGACTTCATGTGACAGTTTTCTAGCGATAGCAGCACCGCGGCGAACAAAGAGTGCATGGCAATGTTTCGCTCGGAAGGAAAGTCACTTTGAGCGAACTTTTCCATCCATCGGTTTGCCGACAGGTCGCCACGTTCCCACATTACGATGCAGTGGAGGAACATGCAAATGCAGCGTCGCTTTCGCATGACAGCAAGCGGGTCGGAAGGAGAGAGAAGGAGTCTGCCAGGAGCTGGGTGGTTCCTTAAGCATTTTTAGCTCCCCCGGGGTCGTCGGGTTCACCTGGGTAAGCTGTACCGGAGTGTCTTAATAATGTGCTCAAGGTGTCTTCGTTCGCCGTTTGTGTATGTGTTTTTGTGTGTGTCGCCAGGCTGACGGTAAAGGATATTTTCACCACGTGGTGACACTGCCGAGACGAAAGAATTAATGGCCGGAAGGCGCACACTCGGCGTCACGCTGAAGTGTAAGATAAACGAGTTGATAAATCGCGTGTATTGGAGCATAGCCGCCAAGAGGCACAAGTGTGGTAGAAGATTAAAGAATGGTTTTTGTTATTTTTTAATGGTTTTAATAACATTTTTGTTATTTTAAAGTACAAAATGCATATTGCAAACGCATATTTGGTCATCTGAAAAAAAAACCCTTGTGCCACTCTAAACGCCTGAAGAGTATGCAATTGAAAAACATTGAAAAAAGCTATCAATAACTGCAATATATTGAATTATTACTCTTCGGAATGCAGTGTAAAATGTACAAGAGTTTGTTGTACATCAATTCTAATTTGAACAAATCCGTTTGGGAATATTGGTTGATGAAATAAAAAAAAATCATGTTTCCTCAAAAATTTTGATCTAATATGATTTATATCAAATCATGTTGTAGTTTATTTGAATAACAAAAATATCGATCGAAACGCCTAGAAGTATGCAATTTGCAATGCAATGAAGTTGCTGTGTAGCTTATTAGTCATTTTTTTTTTAGCTTTTTCACAAAAAAGTGTATGATTTACATTAAAGAATAATATTCGGCCTTTTTGAATAATTGAATGTCGCTTCAAACGACACACCAACCAATTATCTTCTACCCTCAATAGCTCACGATATAATACGAACATTTTAATTGGTATAAAGGGTCATATTTTATTCATCGACATGTTGTTCTGTCTCCAAAAGCCATGCTTTAGTTCAAGTCTGAGGCCATCCACTTGACCGTCATCGCACCCGCAAACAAAACTCATCATTATACCCGAGATCACCCATTCATTCAGCTCACCAGCCAAAAACTCTGCTTTACATAATTTCCCACATCCAACTTTACGAACACTTCGTTCCTCCAAATGTAGCTGCCTTAGCCGCTAGCCAATTTGCAGGAGGGACGGAGCTGTGCTGGCCAGATTTGCAACTTAATAAAACATCCTCCGCAAGCAGCAGTAGAAGCAGTCCACAGTTCCTTCTCGTTGTAAAAACGAGTAGGGGTTTGCAGCTTTTCGGTTGGTGCGTTTAGCGATTTTCATCTATTTTTGGGGCGCAGATGAGAATGAGGCGGCTTCCATCTTGATAAGTGTGTCGGCATTGCACCCCCCAAGAAGAAGAGAGAAAAAACACACACACAGAAAACAAACTCGCGACCAAGGTGAATGGGCGAAAGCAAAACTGTTTTCCAGTACGCGAATATCCCCACGCGTTCGCTGATCTGTATCCCGAAAAACATTCCACCACCACCGTGTGGAAGGAAAAAAAACGACGGAAAATGTCACCGACAGATGGAACGGGGAATTGGGACGGCGGTAAGTATATGTAACCATCGCCAACACCGAAGCATAAATAAAGATTTTAATCTACCGATAAACGAGTGAAATAAAGCGGAACGTTTGGCGTATTTTCGGCGTTTCTTTTTGGTGGGAGGGGCGCCCGAAACCCGGAGATGGAAAGCAACGGGAGTTTGGGAAAATTTACCAACTCCTTCTGCTTCCCACCATGCACCGTGTGCCTTTCCCGTGCGCTGGAATAGTTTCGTGCTGGATTCATCTCCGGCTGGCAGCGCCGTCGTATCGCGCCCGCAGATAACGTCGCCTCTTAATGCGCGAAAAGGTTTTCTGCGCTCCGGCACAACGCGAACGAACGCGCTTGGAAGGGTGACACTACACTCGCCTCCCGGCAGAGAAACCCCCCGCGAGCCCGACACGTACGACACTTCATTTATCCCATTTAATCTAACCGTACACATCTCTGTGCGGCGATGGTTGATGTAGAGGTTAGCAGAAACAAAATCAGGTTAGCTGATACCGGCAATGAGGCGGCGGTGTGCGGAAGAGAACAGAAAGCGGAAAGAAACACACCCACACACACACATCGGTATCCTCGGCATGGATGTTGGAAGTGGCGTCTTATCGAGCTTATCAAACGGCGGCGCCACAAAACAGGAACCTACGTCACAAGCGGGCTCAACCTTCCGCCCGGCGCTATTTCCCAGCCGTTATGGTGCCAATCACTCGATGTCGAAACTACATCATCATCTGGGCTTCTGCCTCGTGTTACCTGCAACACACACACACACACATAGGGCCCTCCTCACAACCGATTTCCGGCGCTTGCAACATGGTACAGCGGACTTCGAGCGGTAGTACAAATGGGTTTTCATCCAGCAAGGTGGCAAGAAATTTTGCTTCTTCCCATAAACAGTTCCTCCATCCAAAAAAAAAAAAAAAAAAACACGACAGGCCAGCCACACAGCGAGAAAAGATGAAATTATTTTTAAAAGGGGAGCAAATTGGCACGCGCACAGCTGAGAAAATACGAAACCAGCGCCATAAAAGGATAATTTATTGGCGGGATCGTCGAAACAGAGAGAGGGTTGTAAAAAAGCGGCGGCCGCTTTTATGGAAAATAAACCATAAAACTGAAGAGAAGAGGAGGGTGAAGGCGAGCAGACGGGAGGATATGAAAGGACAGCCACACAACTCATTCAGCGTTCGAAGAAAGCAGGCAGCACACGAACAACACACTCATTAGCTTCGTGCTGGCGTTGTTCCATCCATGTTGCAGTAGTGGAAGGAAATTTGCCGCCTTAAGGAAGTCCATGGGTGTGCGTGTGTGTGAAAGGATCGTTTACAGGCGTCGAGGCAAAACTGGAACAGTTTTATGACGGCATCCAAACGAACGAGCATCCCTTTTTGGCACTACGACAGGCGGCTACAGAGCAATGCGTCAAATGCGTGCGCTTTCGGTTGACACATGTGTGCGTAAAAGGCGCGCTCGCAACATTAAGAACGGTGCCATAAATTCCAAACCGAACACACATCGTCGGTTGTGTGCGAGATGTGTTGGCGACATTGTTTACAAGGGTGACATAAGAGGATGGTCCAAACAGGGAGACGGAATTTACAAAACGTCAAGATACATTGTGTCTCAAAAGAAACTCCTTCATTTGATTTATTTGAAGAGTGTCATCCGACAAATAGACACAAATAAGCTAACGATGCAAGGAGGGTTGCTTGTTATTAAAATAATAAAATTTACCTAAAATATGGCGAAAAGTTAATCACCTTTCTCCCATGGGTAAAAATGTAAATACAAAATTTGAAAATAGATGTTTCAAATTCATTCAAACAGCATTGCTTGCGTTTTTCTTCTAACAATGAAAAGGAGACACAAACAACCTGGAGCCAACGAATTGCCTACGATTTCTCTCCACCGATCAAATCATCCACACAACACCTTTCCAAAGCTTATCAATCTCCCGACCAGCCAGCAGCAATTTAATTTGATGCAAACTCCATTTCAAATAAACTTCATCAAATCATCTAGGAATTTCATCCAGCCCACTTTCAAAAGGCTGATGCTGTTTGCCCCCTGTCCCCCGACACCTCAATCCATTTGTTTTCACATCTCCCGGGAGAAATGGAACGAATGAAAGCGACTGCCCTACACTGGCGAAGGCAACGGAAAAGCCCACAACTTACACAGAACTTCCCTTTAGCCTGGCTTAAAGGGTGGCGCAAGCGGTTAAAAAAGGGAGCTCCAGGAAAACAAAAAATATGATTATATCAATCAACCCTTTTCTACACCTTTTTACAGCTGAAACACACACACACGCGCGCACGCTTTCACCTTAACCGAAACAAGGCCACTCATATCTTTAAAATATCTTTTTCTCCCAATGCCCCCAGAATGGAGAAGCGTGACGAGTGGGTAGGTGTTTTGTCGGTGTTGCCTGTCAGCTTTTTTGAGTGTTTGCGTGCTGACGCCTCGTTGCCTCGTTCCCCACTCCCTCCTCTCACGCTTTTTTGCTGTGGGTTACCCAACCGAGTTTTCCGGACCGACGCGGGACCGTAAATGTTTGATGATTTTTCAACGCAAACATTCTTCACCGTGGTACGCACGGCATTAAGGGCATTGGCTTGGTGGAACCTTATTCCAGCCGCTCCCTCCCCTTTCCTGGCCTTTCCACGTTTTTGGAACGGAACGGAAAATTTGAATCTTTTCAATTCGTTTGTTACAGTTACACTGTACCAATCCGGGGGCAGTTTTCTCCTCTCTCCCCTCGCTCTGCTCCCGAAAGATGGGAAAGAATGGAATGGTAATAGATGGTGGAATGTTGCTCAATAGCTGTCGGAAAGTTTGCGCTCACTTTCACTGACAATCAACCCCTTTACAAGCGGCGGCAGCGACGCCCGCGTCTTCTGGTCCTTGCCACTGTTGCCATTTTCTTTTCAGTTGCCAAAAAGAACCTCTTTTCTCCAAACCTCCGTATCAAAGTAGTGAGGGGAGAGCGAATATCCTTCAATACTTGCCGCGGGAGGGGCGTGTAATCGAGCACGGAATTTGGGCGCGTGGGCCAATTTCATCCGTTATCCAACTCGCTTCGCACCAAACAACAACATTGTGTTCACTGCCGCCCTTGGAGTACGGAGTCAAAGGTGTGGTGGGGAGTAGCGCACGCAAAATAGCGCACGAAGAAAGCATTCACCAAGAATCTCGCTGAAAAGTCAAAATTAATTTCATTTCTAATCACACCCGGTGCTGAGGTGGTGGTGTTGCTGGAACAGTGCGGCTGGTTTTGACTTTTGCGGCAAACACTAATAAAACCTGGCAGGAAATTAGCCCAACCGGGAAGAACAATTGGTGCTCTATGTTCGCTGTAATCGTTTTGCTACGTTTGTTTGTGTTGGTTTTTTTGTGTGTGCCGTTGTTGTTTTGTTGAACTGTTAATGGATTGTAATGTGGCCCTGAAATGGTGGCTCTGCTACGGAATAAATTGTTTAATTAAGGCCAATTGCTGTGCTCTGGTGGGATCGTTCGGGGAACAAGCACACAGTTTGATTGGCTAATGGAGGCGCATGGTGTGTGTGCACCGTTAGTGAGGGGAGGGGGGGGGGTGTACAAAAGATGCTTTGGTTTGAAAGTTTGGTTGAATACATGTTTGAAGGATAACTTAAAGTAAGGAAAGAAAGGAAATGAACAAAATGAATCAGTTTTCCTTATATTGCTCTTATTAAAGGCCAAATGTAGTACCGATTGCATACATTTAGGCGAAAAGATCAAATAATCATAATATCACACAAATAGTAAAAAAATTGTGCTGAAAAAAGTAATTTTCTTGTCTGAAAATTTAAACTCCTTAAAAACCTCCACTCTCTGCTACGGTTGCAAACTTCCCGCTCGGCAAAACCGCAACCATTTGTCGCGTGCAATAAATGATAAAAATTAGCTCCAATTGGCTGCGGGGCGGGATTATCAGCAGGCCCCGGCGCAAACGGAACCCGCCCCCCCCCCACTTCGGTGGTGGTTACTTCGGTTTCACTTTTAATAAGATACAAACTGTGAAATTATAATCCGGTACCCGGGGACCCGGGTGAGGGGCGCCGGCCAGCCTAACAGGGGAACGGGGGAAAACCGGACGAGCAGCGAGAGACTAATTAGCTTACCAGCCACACTCTGCCCGGAAGAAGGAGCTCGGTCTGCTCGGTAGTGGTGGGTGGATGAAACCAGAGCAGAGCTTAGAGTGTTTCGCCCCTTTTTTTGCTGCAGCTCCGACAGGACGCCTTGGCCGAAGGACGGCTAATGCAGCCGTGGAGAGGTTTCTTACACGAAAGGATATTTATTTCTTCTCGGTAAGATGTTCTCCGTTGCTCATCGCAAAACAAGCACCACACTCAGCGAAATTCGCACTCTTCCTGCGCGCAGAACGCAACCACTTCACATTGGTTGAGCGAGAGACAGAGCTTCAAAGGAAGACAGGCACTAGCGAAGAAGTGATCGAAAACTAAAATCGCATCACATAAAAGAGCGCCAAAGTAAACTAATTCAAATGGAAAGGTTGGAGCAAGATGCTCGCTCGGATGGGAGGGGAAATTATATCCATCTGTTTCCGGTTGCGGGTGCCAGTACCACTTCAATTAGGTCGTTCACCACCCCCTGCCCGCTCTCTATGGTGTGGTAACGAATAAAGAATAAATACGGCACCTTTAGTTTTCGATCGTTTGTTTTTGCTGCCGGAAAGAGCACTGGTCCTCTCAGTGGGCGAACTGCTTGGGAACGCAATCTACGAAATGGGCACCGCCACACGATGCAGCCACTTGTATCCGGGAGTTTCCATTTTTTTTCCTCATTCGAAGCATTCAAACACGGAGCACGGTTTCAGTTTTACTTTCGTTCTTCAATTCAATTCACCGCGTAGTTGCTGGTAGAAAAGGTGCTCCCATCACCTGTTTCCTTCTCGCTTCCCGGGCAGGAAATGTGCACGGCAAAACGTCAATCCGTAGTAGTTTTCCTTTTTTTACTTTAATTTCATTTTCCCATCCATGTTTGCTGCTTCGTTTAGTGTTTCTCGGTTAATTCGATTCTTCGCTTATTTTATACCCCTGGAAAACACCTCCGTTGCTGTTTCAGTTTCGCAAAAAAAAAAGGTTTGAAAGAGGCAAACTTAAAATAGTAAAACAAAAAAAAAGGAACGTACCCACCACTGCTGTGTCCTTGTACTGGGTTGGGCTCCTTTCAAGGAGAGCAACAACATGGCACAGAAATGGAGTCGCAGAATGCGATAGTGTGGAAGGAGGCGTGAACGGAAAGAAAGCGCCCATTTCTTTTTTACCGGACAGCAAGAAACCACTCCCGATAGCCCCCCCTCTTCCGGTAAAGCTAATGGTGATTGTGTGTGGACGAGAGACCGATCGGCACTGTTTTTGCTTACCTGCAACGAGAGAGAAAGAAAGGCAAAAGCGTTAGAGATATAATTGAATTTATTAAACATTTACGAAGAAAATAAAACTGTACGAATGGTTTGCGAATGCGAGCATGGTAGCAACAACAAAAAAGGCGGCATAGCGCTTCTTGTTTTCATCCCATCTCCTGAACCAGAGGCTACTACCCGTAGCCGCAGGGTGCGTCGGGGTAAAGAAAGGCAGATTGTTTTGGGGCACGCGAAAGCGAATAAAAGATATAACCCACCCCAAAATGAGTTAACATTTAGATTGCGGGGAAACGATCGCTTGGTGCCGTGACCAGGATAAGGCACCGTACAAAGCGAGCGGCGAAATGGAGCGTAACAACATTGAGCACATAATTCTGGCACTTTTGTTCGGGGTTTTCTTGCATTTAAGAGTGTTGTACTCTACAAAAAGGAAGACGAGGAAGAAGAAAAAGAAGAAGAAGTAGAAAAAAAGAAAACGTTTCTGATTGCATCAATTACTTAAATTACTTTTCAACGGACTTCTTCCATCGCAACCGTTACCAAAAATCCAGAAGCCAGAAGTTTGTGGAGGTGCAAATGTTTTGGGCGTTGGAAAAGAAAATACATTTCCTGCCGTACACTCACTCCGGTGCGCAAATTTACCCGTCCCCCATCCGCATTTACACGGCACAGCATTGAAGGTTTTTCGCCAACGGTACCCGAAATGGATATGTTTATTTCCACTAGCGAGCGCGCGCGCCGTGTTTGCCATGGGCAGCGGCCATGTAAACACGGAGTCTCACTTCTCAGCAAATCTGGCACGCATGAGGAACGTGCAAGGAGGGCAAGGACCTGCCACACATCGCTCGCGGTTTGGGTACGGGTGTGTGAGAAACCTAAACAAACCCCAGAGCACGGGTGGCCACAAACAGACGGAAGGGAGAGCAGCGCTGGTGAGTAAATAATATTTCGGTTGAGTGACATTGGCCACGCAAGCCGAGAATGGGACGGGTTCAAACAAACCTGCCGCCACTGGGAGCTTCGGATCGTTTTCCATTTTCGGATCGATTCGGAAGATTTTTTTTCTTCCCCGGGACAACTGTGGTTTGATTGGATAAAGTAATTAGCACCTGGGCGCCGGACGCGAACCCTCCCGACGATGCTAGAAGCTCACAAAGCTGGCAAATTAACTGCCGGCTAATCGAATTACTTTTTCAAACAGAAACTTTCGCGCTCCAGCGTCTAACAAGAAAGAAGAGAAGTTCGAGTTTGCTTGCTGAAGAGTTGCTGACATCTCTTTGATGAAGCGCAGGGTATGTGTGTGTGTGTGTGTGCACGCGTTTGATGCAAACAGTCGTTTCCATTTGAGATCCGTACTAATGCCACGCTAGCAGTAGTGATGACATGTACGATAAATATCATGTCCAGCATCCTTCTGGCATTCGTGAACTATACATGATGCTCAGTGTTGACAAAGACTGGATCGCTTCAGCTTTTCAACAACAACAAAAAGCGCCTCCAAAATAGACTCCACACAGGCATCAATTGATTATGCAAACATAACGCACAAAAAACATGCCACCAATATCACTGACGTCCAGAGTCATTCTTCAACTGTAGGAGAGAGAGAGAAAAAAAACTGCGACGAACACTGTTCCGTTGGAAATTCGCGCTTCATCACGCAGCGCGCTGTGTTTGACAAACAATAGAAATTTCATAGATTTCTGGTGCCGTTCCTGGCGTCGAATGATGGATTGGCTAGTTGTTTTTTTTTTTTGTTTATTATTGATTGTTCATGCATCCACTGATGCGTCGAGATTTGAATGTGAAGTTGGGCACAAAAAACACACACCTTCAACGGAGGGTGGCAAACCGTGAAACGAATACGGTTGTGCAAAACAAGACGCTCGGAACGTTTGCCGACTAATTGAGTGTCAGATTCGGCAGCGCAAAGATGACGACCAACGGGGATCAATTATGGTTTTTTTCTCGACACACTACTGCAGCTTTTATAAAACAAGGGAACGATTTTTGCTTCTTTTTTTAATATTAACGAAACCACTACACCCTCCTGTCAACCAGAAGGCGGCGCTGCTTTTGCTTTTTTCTTTTCAAACTTCCCCGCGTTTGTCTTTTGTTCGACAAAATGGACCGTTTTGTAAACTGACAAGATCTTCCACCCTGCTGTGTGTGTGTGTGTGTACGTGTATGCTGGTGATGCTGGTGTATGGTTAGAAGATTTATCCACAAAATTTCATCATTCTTGATTGAGCCACTTTTGCCGGTGGAAGGGCAGGATGGTACGACCGACAAAGGACGGCATGCGGTTGAAACGATCAACGAGAAACATGCCCGTGTTTGTGCCACATAAGGCGACATGCAAATCGCAGCCATCTCACTAACGAACGTACTCGAAGCCAATGAAGAGAGAGAGAGAGAGAGAGAGAGAAAAGAGGAAAAATAAAGACAACGTTCCGCTTGGAGAAACTACCGGTAGAACACGCATACATGTGCTTTCCTGCTGAAGGTGGTTTGAAGTTTGACGTTTGGGAGAGGGCAGAAAGGGAAGACGTTGGAGCTAAGACGCTAGCGTGTGGCAGGACGGTCGGTGTCCAATAATGAAGATGGAAAAATATTTGTTCTTTCTTTCTTTCTTTTTTTGTTGCGTGTGTGAGTGTGTTTGTGCTGGTGGCTTGTGTGCCATCGTTAAGATGGGAGGGAAGTTTTCTTCGATCCACCCGGAAAGAGGAGCTCATCTGCATCGTCATTTCGGTCTTCCGGGGGTGTGTGTGTGTGCGTGTGTGTTAGTATTCTTCAAGGATATCTTCGTACCACGTCGTCTCTTTTCGGACGAACGAGAAGCTTATCACAATAGCTTTGCGAGAAAGAACATCGGCAGCGTGCGGCCTGAGGGACGGGAGCTGAGAGTTGCCCAAACGACAAAATGTACCAACTGATGCATATCCAACCGTATATTATATCATCTCCTGCCAGCGGCACAAACCGTATCGAACAGATTATGGACGTGCCCAGCAGCGGTGGTTCTTCGGCAGGAAGGAAAGTAAATTCATCACAAAGAAAACATTATGCACTCCTGCGCACACACATGCACACACTAAGTAAAGTAGAGAAGGAGGAAACCGGTCCATTGATGCATGTCTCATAAAAGATTGGAACTTGACTTGGGGACCAATAACTGTGCCTCCTGTCTTGATGAAGAACTGTCTTGAAAATTATTGGACCGTAAGTGAAGAGCGTCTTTGCGCTTGGAGAGGGACAGAGTAGGAAAAGTCTAGCGTGAACCATTGCCATTGAGTGTGTGGGAAAATTTACTGAAAGTGTATTTAGTCCGGCTGGGTGAGCTGTTAGCGTTTATCAAGTCTTTGACAGATTAGGCAATGAAGATTGATTCTGAACTACTTTTTTTCTATTTGTCTAGATGAATCTTTCAGTCTGAGAGAAGAAGAAAATGCATTTCGTTTCAATGTCATGGATTTTTAAGACATCAAAGACCATATTGTTCAATTTCTTACTATTGATGCAGTGCTATAAACTCATGAACGGCTTTTGCTGAACAGCTTGCATACTTGCAGGCGCAACACATATATCTTGGCATATGTATTGCTTTGGAATATGTGGGTTATTAGACAACGCATTGTGTGCTATGATAAGCGAAGTATAATCTAAAATCTCTTTAAAAAATCTGGATATGGATTGAAATGAAATATCTACGCCTAAAAGTATGCAAACTTTTGCATACTCGTCAAAAGAACTGGGCGCACTCTTTTTAAAGCCTCAATTAGTCTTCCAATTCTTCAAAAATGCTTCAAAATTCCCCGCGAATTGCATAAAAATATGGAAAAGAGTTATGTTTGTTTTTTTGTAAAACAATTCACCGCAAAAGAAAAGTTGCCGGCGGAAGCCTTCTCGCACTCTTTACTCGCCCCACCGAACAAAGCGGCAAGAGTTCAGCCGAACGCTTTTATAGATTATCTCCAACGCGATAAGCATCAGTCGAGGGCGAGGGCATGGATGGGGACCGCTGTGTCTCTCTAGCCTTTCGCCAGCAAAAAACAATTTCAGCATAGTTTTACCCGTGCAGTGGCACTGTGTGTATGTGTGTTTGTGTCACCGTTTACCATATTACCGTGCGCCGTATCGATGAGGGGCGAAAGCGAACAGTCGAAAGCAGGCGGCAACACATCGCCGACATTTGCTCGCGCATGCAGCTGGCAGCAGCGAAGGAATTTCATTAAACTTAACGTGCATCAGCTTGTTTCTGCGGTCGGAAATTTCCCTACATTATTCATGACACTGTTTTTCCATTCTTTCGCAAACAACCCGGGGTTCCGCACCGGCACTCAGCTTAAGACACTGTAGTTTGCTTTATTTTTTTTTTTGCCTTTTGCCGCTATCACCGGTCCTATTCGCGTTCCGCGTTTCGATTACAGCGAAATCCGCCGATCACGACCACGACGGGACGGTGCGGTAGATTGGGGGTGAAAGGAAAAAGGGCGGGGGGGGGGGGTGATTTTCTAGTTGTCACTTCGATGCAAAGTCCTTCGCCGTGATGGTGCGCAGATAGAGATGCTGCCTTTTTCCACTGATGGAGTTTTCTTCCGAGGGAGGCGCTCGCCCCGTTCGTTTGTGGCATCGAAGCGTGGAATATAAAACAGATCAACGCCGGTCGCTCTCATCAGCCGTGAAAAAAAGGGGGGAAGAAGGGGAGCTCAGCATCTTTTTACACCGATGTACATTGTAGTGGCGGAAAGAAGCAAGCGGGAAAGATGAAAATCAAAGTTTTTCACGTTTTTACGCCCGCATGTACACCTTGAACCGTGCAGTTACCGCCTACCGCCTGTGCTTGAGCTTCTCGGAAGCAGCAATCGAGCATCGAGCAAGCCGAGAAGGGGGGGGGGGGGGGGGGAGGTTGGGAAAATCGAAATGTTTTCCATAAAAACATATTGTGCACTTTGCCACCGTTCGTTCGGCGCTGAAGCAGTAATCGAATGGCATCGGAAAGCACTTGGGACAGGGCGTGGGGGTTTTGCGCTGGGGTGAGGTAACGATTATGATGATGATGACTCTCTCTTGCTCTCTCTCTCTTTCTTCCTTTTACCCTACACCGAAGTATGAAGTATCGAATACTAGTCGAAGGACGAGGAAGATGGTGTTGACAATATTTTTCAACGGGCTTTTCTTCCTCCCCGATCCTGCTGAGGTATTCTCAACCGTGTCCTCACAGCCGTGGCAATATATACATAGCACGTGCATACACACAGGGACACATCGGACACCAGAGGCTTGGTGGAAAATTGTCCTAAGTGAGTGCACACTTATGCTGCCAATCGAGCAAGGCAGCGGCGCCGCCCGTTTAAAATGGCAAACATGAGCTCCCTCCCCCGTGTGCTTTTGCTCAGTTGAAAGAGTCGCCCCGAAATCGCTCTGCTTTCCAACAAGAAAAAAAAAACAGGCAGTGGAAATCCTTTTTGCCCTCAACATGTTTCCCCAAAATGGGTTGCGGAGTTTTGCCCGCTGCTGCAAAGGTGTGACACAACCAAGCAGGCATATAATGCGCACCAAAATCGAATGTATCTGTGCCGTCTCAGCAGTTTATAGCGGTGGCGGCGCAGCTTATACACCCCGTGAAGGAAAGACATTAACGTAGAGCGGGACGGGAACGCTAGAATGGAAGGTGCCATTTTTATTGTAGAAAGAAGAAAGGGAAAATGTATACCTTTTCTATCGATAGCGAATGACAATATATGACACCGTATGGGGATGCTCATCAATTATGAACAGAAATGTGTATTATTTTTTACTTCTCCTGTTATTTTTTATTGAAAGATGCATAAAGTTTAATGGGTTGAAACGAGTGTGTGCTCCGTTATATTCTAGTGCCTAGTAAACCATGCTACTCTCGATGAAGTCCTTATTGATATGGAAGGAATGAAGATTCAAGGCGTCAATGGTTAAAGGAAGTGAAAGCGTTTGTTATTTATTTAAAAAAATGTTAAAGGATATTATGTATTAATATATAATGTTTTTTTCTAGACTTGTAAGTGACTTTTGGAATTGATAAATATCTAAATAATGAAATCAAATTATAACAATTATTTTTCTATATTTGTCAACGTCACAATAAAAAAAAAGCTTTATTACAGTTTTCAGCTCTATAATGGTGTGAAATATATTCACTACAATGCTGATATTCGCTTAGTATAAATTTAATGAGAATGAGAAGAGTGCACCTTAATCGCCGGTCTGTTTGCAACTGTGTATTCGTTTGTCCTATAGTTCATTACATAATTCACTACAAAGATCATTCGTATAGTTCGAGCAGTTCATTTCATGCAGTTCAAATTAGTCAAGTAGTTTTATCTATATCCTATGGTTTAGTTCCTTCTAATTCATATGTGTTTTCTGATTTGAATTCATATTCGAAATATTAATTTGAAAATCCAGAATTCAACAAATGGAATTAAAATATGTAGTTCGTTCCATAGTAAAATATATATTTTTTTAAGTAATTGTGTGTATTACGGTTTGGAAACTAATTATAATAATTTTAAAAACAGCTAAAATATATAAAAACTGTGAAAATTGTAATCCAAAACTAATACATTTATTTAGTGCACAATAAAAAATATGAGAACTCCGTGAGTTTTACGCGAAGTGTCGAAAACAACCGGATTTTTTTTAATTTCAATGCACTACAGCAACAAATAAATGTGAAATGAACATTAAATTGCATGCATTTAGGCGCCTCTAAGAGCTCAGTACAAAAGATAAGAGGAATAAATATTGAAATATCTTATCTTTTTTTTTCAAACCATTTTTTGCATTAATAAATATCTTCTAATCAAAACAGCTCGTGGCATCAATGTATTGTACGGTTTTTACATCCTCTCCTAACGCACGAGACGGACAAGTTTGATGTGCCGGTTGCATGTGCAGACATGGCAAAACTAACGAGCTTGTTATGGAATGGCATCTTCGTGCCGGGAAAGAGTGTGCCATTTTTCACCAACACCTCTCTCGGATCAGTTTAAGTTCCCGTGCGTTTCAAACACACACGTGTGGCCGCCTGAACGTCCCGAACTTGGTAAAAGAAACATTATTCTCAAGAAACAAACACACACACACACAAACATGCATGCGAGGGCCCCACAATGCAAATGAATGCTAATTTTGCTACCCCATAAAATGTACTTGTGCACAGTAAAACCGCGTAGAGGCAGGCGTATGCATTCGCTGCCGGAGGAAAACTCAGCACCATAAGCTCGCCGGCGAATAAGAGAGCAGCAAGCAGCAACGGCGCTAAAATGAAACAGCAAACAAACATGTCTGAAACACGGGAGGAACACTTGCGCCACCGTGTGTGTGTGTGTCTGCCGTTGTTGCAGCCCGGCTAACGACCCTTTCGAGGCGACGACGCACAGGAACGATGAAATCGTCCCGTGCTGCTGGCTAACGATCCTCGTGCCGTACGTGTGTTTCAAGAGCGTGTGGCGTTTGTGTGTGCCTGTGAGAAAAAAAAGGTTTATGGCAGCGGAACATGCAGACGGGGCCGGAAGCATCACCGCGGCACAGGATGCGGCGCGATGTGTGAAAGGTGAAGGAAGAAGAAAGATAATGTGCACTAAATGTGTTCATAAATTTTATTTCAAAAATATTATACGCTCTCGTGTTGTTTAATTAGATCGCTCGCCAAGGGAGGAAGGGTCGCGTTAGCGGGCGATAAAGAGAAGGGGAGAGTGGGAGAGACAGAGCGATCACACCTCTCGCACGTGCACGCAAGCATCCTCCAAATGAAGAAACCGGAAGGAACCGGTATCCTCTTTTCCATGTTACCGTGTCAACCCCCGCAGCAGCTCGCCTTGCGCTCTCGTGTTGCAAATTTCCCAGCTTGGCTCGCGGCTGATGAGCGGCTAACGACTTCAGTCGTTTCAGGCCACCGTGCTAGATGGGGGGTAGAGAAGGTGACACTAGCACGAACGTCAGGACATTTCACAGCCAAGCGCGAGCGAACGTGTCGCGAACCGAAATGGCAATTTTACCCACCGTTTTCCCGGGCCCCACAGGGAAGCCGCCGCTTGAAAAAGAAAAGGTTTATCCCGGTAGAGAAGGTGTGATAAAATCGACAGTTCAAGCGGTGAAGGTTTTGTAGCCATTTTATGGCTTCATTGTAGAAGAACAAATCAGCTCAAAACAAGGCTCGATGGTAATGCGAATGGATGAACGTGAATGAAACAATCGTAACCCATTTTATTTGCTTGATGATCGCAACATGTTTATCTAGCAGATACAGTGGCAAAAAAGTAAAGCAGGGAAAAGGTCCATTTTACAACACACTGCCGCGAATGAGAACATATCTCATCGGCGATAAGGGAAAAAACACATTAATCCATACGCTTAAGTGAGAAGTGATCAAGATTCCTTATCGGAAACCATGAAACCGAAAGGGGTTAAGCGAAATTTGACCCAAAGTGCAGTATACAACGCCCTGTTTATTCGCTTTCACTCGCTACATATTGTACAAAAAAAAAGGAAAACACACACACACATAACCTCTATGTGATACTGCGTGAGAGTGTGAACTCATTAAAATATTGAAGATTAAATCACTTCATTACCGTCAGAAGAGCATCGTACGCGCGCACCCGCTCTTATGGCGTCCTATTTCATGCAGATGATGATGATGATGATGATGATGATGAGTACATGATAAGAATTGCACGAGGATAAGAGGATATAGCCCCGGTGTCGCCTCGGCTCATGTACTCCCCTGGGAGGCTTTTATGCGCATAACCACTCTCTGCCGCCTCTGGGCCGGTTGCTGGGCGAGCTGAGTTCATTAGCGCAGGGAGCGATGAGCGCAGAGAGTGTGAAAAGGCAGTTTTTAAATCCTCTTTACCGTAGCTTAGGTGGGAAAATCGTTAAACGATAACCGAACACGCAACGGGCCACGGGGAGACAAGGAAATTTTGCAGTCTCCGAAACCGAACCACCGGTTCCCCCCGCCGGGCCAGGTTTAAAATAAGTCTTTAATTGGGTTTTTTCGGGCAGCTTTCGGTAGGCTGGCTGATTATGGCCGTCGGGGGCGCTTGCAAACGAGGTCAGCAAATAAGGGATTAAACTGTGCCACTGATTGTAAGGGTGTGCGAAGAGCAGGACGCTAGGCGTAATAATTTATCGCGAGATGGTCGAAAATAGATATAATGAGCTGGTCGTATCAATTTAATGGCGCAATACAGGGTTTCCCACGATTTATTGGTCGGTTCCCATCAATTTTTGGTGGGTTCCCATATTTTGTTGATGCGTTCCCACGATTTTTTGGTCGTTTCCCAGAATTTTTTGGTCCAATTGTATTGATATCCAATCGGAAAATACCAATAAATTATGGGAACGAACCAAAAATCTATGGGATACGACCAAAAAATCGTGGGAACGCACCAAAAAATCATGGGAACTGACCAATAAATCGTGGGAAACCCTGTAATGAGATTCATGTAACACATGAGTTCAGAAAAACAGAAAAAAGTAAATGATTATTCGGTTTTATGCATATTCATATTGGACGATATGGATCAACATTTCTAATATGAAAACATAAGAAAAATCATTCAAAATGTTTCTTACGTGAATTTTAATCTAAAATATTCAAAAAGATAATTTGCATCAGTAAAACGCCACAAGGTATGCAGTAAACAATCTTAATACATGGCTTACAACAAACATTATGCATACCTTTAGGCGCTTTTCAGCCTAAACAGCCCGATTGAAGCAATTAATAAAAAAAACGCCAAAATGCATGCAAATTCCACACAAAAAGACATTTCACTGCAAAAATTAACCTCTAATTGGATATTCATGACAGTCAGATCCTTAATTTAAAAATGATTCCCCCCGCTTGGACTGGCCAATGGCTGATTTGTCGGCTACACTCAGTCAGTCAGCTTTTTGAGTAATTACGCTGCTTCAAACCGTTGATCCTCTCTGTTTAACTTTTCACTCCTTCCGCTTTTCTTTTTTTTTTTTTTGTTGAGACACATTGACCCACACCACACCACAGTCCTGCCGAGGGAAGCCATTTTTTCACGCCAGTGACAAGTTAAGCCACCGAAAAATAGAACCATGTCCTTGCGCGTTTCGTAAACGGAACTGCGAGCTTCAGATCCTTTGAAATCACTTTGTCATTTTCACCATCTTTCTGGGTTGAACCAAACACCCAAACCACACACACACACACACACAAACACATATTCAGACTTGTGGTGTGCTGTAGTGCCGTTGTGCTTCAAGGATAGTCTATCTAGCACCGAGCATCGCACGACCAGACCACCACCGGAGACAAGGCATAAAGGAGCATTATCACATGGCTTCTAACTTACGGCACCGACAAGACGACCGGAAAGAACCAACGAGCAACCCCCAACAAGGAGTGCATTCATTTTAAAGCTCCTTTTCCCCGAGGGCGCGCGGTTCTTTACGGCAGTGTCCTCCTGGTCGGGTGTCGTGTTTGATCCATCTTCAACCCGGAAAGGTTTATCCTGCCTGTGGGTGTCCCCTGTGTGGGGCTGCGCGCGTCTGGTTCTGTGACGGGCAGACGGGCAGAGGATCGTCTTGCAGTGTGCTTTCCTCGAGCTCGAGCAAAACCGGAAGATCCAACCAGGGCGATGTAAAAGGGCCAAAACACCACGGTGGGGTGCGCCACACGAATGACAAATAATTTGTAAATCGGGTCGAAAAGTTGATTTTCGGCTTTCCCTTTTGTTGCTGTCGTGCTGTGCCGTGTGTCCGTGGTGTTTGCCCGTGGAACGGAGCTCTGGGCCCGCCGGACCAACGACAGTTTAATGTCATCGTTTTCCATTTGCCAAATCCCTCCCCCGGCTATGGCTTGTTTTGCCCGACGCTTAAGCGCTGGGGCGTTCATGGCAAAGCGCGCACACTTTTCGCCCCTTGAGTTATGCAAAAATAATAGATATAAATTCATTTTTAATCAAAATACATTAATTTATTCACCCGACAGTGGCACGGCAGGACGGCTTCCAAACGGAGCCAGGCGAGCGACAAACTTTGTGCGCAGGTGAAAATACGGTGAAAAATGTTTATTTTTCACCCTCCTTCGCTCCGGTCGTAATCGAGCCACCGGTGAAGGAAGGAGGGAGTAAACTGTGAGATATTGTCTAGTCAAGTCCTTGAATGCAAAACAAAATGTAGAAATGGAGGCAAAAAAACACAAAAACAGGAACGGTTTCTACCCAACGATAAAGAAGCCCGGACAATCTTGGCAGGTAGTGATTATGCCCGCAATAATGGCCGGCGAGACCTGTGCGGGACTAGAGAAAATTATGTGCAGTCACGGGATAGCGGCGGCTCGACACTCCAATCGATCGAATGCCGGGAAGGCAGAGGAAGGAAGGTTGTCCATCCCCGTTTAGCATAAGGCTCGGCTGCTTCCGCCCACTGCCTTTGCTCATTGAAATTCAGCCCCCGCGGCAAAAAGGGACGGCGCAAAGGGACGTTCTTTAAGTCCTTCTGGAAAATTAAACAAACAACTCGGCGGCGGTGAAAGGAAGTAGGCAAAAATCCACGGACTCTTTACACACGGCAACGGGGAGCAGGATAATGCGCGTGCGGGAAATGTATTAGCTTTCGATAATAAACAAGATTATCACATATTTATGATATTTGCATACTGCACGGTTGGTTTAATTAGGAGGAGAGCAGTAAACGGAACAAAAACTACGTGCGCGTTTCCTAACTGGGAATGCGGAGGAGTGTGGGGGTGAATTAAGTGGTCTCATTGATTTTTTTGTTGTTGCTCCCCATTACACTGACTATGGACATCATATGGACAGACAGGTGTGGGCTAGCGCCGGCAACGGGGTGGCGGCCGCTCTTCAATTAAACATGTTTATCTGCTTTATTGGATGATGCACGCGCTGGTTGCTTTATCAAGGATGGACAGTTAATTACTATTAGCATGTTACGAGTCACGATATTATTTAGATTAATTAACTGCTGCCTGTCGCCTGAATGTATGCTATCTGTTTTTTTGCATTAAGTGAGGAATAAAGTACAGATTGACAGTGTTTAAAGTGACGAAATGTAATAACAAATAATGCCTTTTTGATTATGAAATTATAAATATTTCCAAATTAATACAAATTGAAGTATTCTAAAATTATAGAAAAAACACAATAGCTATTGCTATAATTGCTCATAGTGCTTCACTTGCATCCTAAATGTATGCAATTTTAAGACAAACGCGCTCTATTTAAGTTGATGTAGCTTTTATTAGCAATTATTAACTAAACATGTTATTTTCATGCATTTGTCTTTGTTTTTGTTATAAAAAAGGATTATTAACATTCGCATGGCCTCTTAATTTTTTGGGAAATTATTTCACCATCATTTTCCTCTCCATGTTCGTGCCAGCACCAACAAGGAAAATCTCCTAATTCGACCTCATTGAAAGCACTTTCAAACCTCTTTCACCTTCATTAACCTTTTTCGCGTTCGACAGAATAGTCCACTCACTCCCAGCCACGGGACCGGCTTTTCTACCACCCGCCACCACCACCGCAGAGTGGTCAGTCATTCGAGAACGGAAGCGGAAGAATTAAAACCGAATCCCCCAGGAAAATAAAACCACACGCAGCACCGGTCGACCTGGTTGGCAGTTCGCGGCGCGCCTTGAAATGTTTCTCTCGCCAAAAACCTTACTACAAAAGCAGCGCCACGACCTGAAATCCTCGGCATGGTGGAAAATTAAATTATCCTCCAAAAAATGGTACTGCCAGCCAGCTCTCGGGGTGTGCAACATTCGTGGGGCTCGGTCGGCGGCCAAACGGCTCAACCGCAGCCAACGACAGACTGTACTGCCCCGCGCACGTTTGCCTGTGTGAGTATGTTTTTGTGTTTGGAAGGAAGATAAAAATTTAATTACCTTCCGGATATCGCATTGCACGAGAGCACTCCAACAACCGTGCCCCGAACCGGGGGAAGGGGAAGCCGAAACAGCAGCAGCAGCAAGCAACAGAAGGCTTTAATGTGTTTTTGCCCGCAGTGGCCTTTCTTCGGGAGAATGGTTTTCATGCCCACCCTTCTGTCCTCGCTCTCTCTCTCTCTCTGCCCTCTCTTTGCCACTGGAGGGAAATTCCCCAAGGCACCACAATTCACAACCCTCGGGCATCGGTTGTGGTGTGTGTGTGTCGCAAGGAGCAATAAATGAGTGGTTTTTGCCCACTTTCTGCCTCGAAGGCGACGTCGCGTGCTGCCAACATTAAAGCCCACTGTTTGATGCGCGTCAGATGTCAACGGTAGTACACGCGTTCTTCTGGCGGTGGGGGTGTTGTGCAGGCTGAACGGGAAGGAAACGACTTGAAGGGCATAATCGGCTGGAGAGCGCGCTGAAATGAGGCGCGCGAATGCTTCCGAAATGTCCTCAATGTTGCGGGTGCGCTCTACCGCAACACGGAATGACAAGTACCAGACCTGGAGGGGTGCTTTTAGAGGTAGAACACACAGCAACACTGGCAAGTTGTCGCAGTGATGGCTGCGGAGCCGTAAAGGAGCAAACCGCGCGTCACAGCAAAAGGTGACACAGAAACCGTTTTGAAACGAAACACGAACACGAGCACCACGGTGCCACGATCGGCAGGAAGTACTGGCAGGAAGAAGTATAGACTGGGCAAAAGTGTCCTTTTTTATGCAGGAAGAACGTCAACTCAAAACAGATACCTCCCATCATCGATTTTTGCATGTTAATTCCCCAAAACCACCCCTTTTTGGGGAGGATTATTAAAGTCATCAGTCTTTAAAATAGCAAAGTACATAAGGCGAAGGTTCATTAAGGCATTAAACAGGTAGCAGCAACATTGGAGCCGGTGGTGTAAGTAAAGTGCTTTCCCGTTTTTTTCCAGCAGGTCCATTTATTCATCCCATGAGACATTGTGCCTCGTGTGCACGGAACCATGCTGTAGGGCAGCAGGCGCCAAGGTAACTTTGGCCCATAAAAACCGAGAACGCCACCACGTGGTAGGGTTAATATGGTAGACACAGCCGTTGTCTACCGACTTCACCGCGCTTCCGGGAGAGTGAAAGTGTGATGTTTTGATAAAATTAAAATTTTCCACCCCGAAAAGTTTAACCTCGAACGGGGGAGCGAAACTATGCGCGTTCCAAACCGCTGAGACGTGTTTGCACGCGGCTGAGGCGCTCTTGTCTAGAGGTGGCTGGATTGACTTTCCACCTCTTGCGGATAGCGCACGGCAACATCAGCAGCGGGAAAAAGGGGTACGATTTTGTGCAGGGCTGGAAACTTTTCCCATTTTCCCCGTCCCTCATCGCAAATTTTCGTAACACATCTCCCTGTTTTGTGCTTCCACCGTTGATTATGTGATGGGAAATTAACGTCTTAATCGTAGTGGATGTGTGTGTGTGTGTGGTTTTCCACGTGGATAATCGGGAAGACCTTGGCAAAAATGTTAGTGTGTGTATGCGCGCACGTGAGATGTTTACTCAATGTGTTAGAGACATGGTTCGTTTCCACTGTGCCGCCAAACCCCCGTTTTTGAAACACAACAATACTAAACAACCCTTTTTGAAAATTCCCAAGCGTGCAAGCGGAAACCCGCCCACCAAATAGCGTCAAATTTTCGCGCGCACAATGACATTTTGCCCACGAAAAACGGAACGGGTAGGGGGGCGGGGAAACAATTTCCCTACAATACGATTATTTTCTCACACGCATCGTATTGCCAGCGAAAGAGCGAAAGAAATTCATCTTCACCACAGGTGCGCCATCTAGCCGGGAGGCAAGACGTTCTTCACTCCACTCTTATCGCTACCGGCATTTGTTTTGATGCGCTATCAGACGTTCGCTTTCTTCGCCGCTTCGATTCGCTGTCGACGCTTTGCTCAGCAGTGTGGCACGCGTATCGCGCGCCCTATTTTGCCATCGATTCGGTGACATAAAACATAAACAGGGAGGGTGACGACAACGACGCGGCAATGGTTGTTGTGTTCATCTGCCTCGCTTCTCGAAAGGGCTGAGCAGAGCAAGATGGATGGAAATGGTTAATATTTCCACGGGAGGAGGGTTTAAGGCCGCAGAACGGGGACACAATTTTGCGCCACCGCCGCAATCGTTTTGCCTGCGAGGGCTCGGGTTAGATAATTGAAAGGATAACGTAACGCCGCTGGTTGATGAACACGTTTGCATGCTCAAGTGGAACGGCTGGTTGGGTTGGTTGAGATGAGTTACTGCTGCTTGCGCAGATACAGCAGCTAGGTTAATGTGTCTTTGTTTGCATGGGTTTTGCAAGTGGTTGTTTCGAGCAGCCAGAGTGATGCAGCCGCGGAATTAATTCGACGGTCGTCGTCAAGTGAATTTTAATTTCGCTTTCAACGCTGCTTGCCTAACCAGTTGGTAGGCGAAGCGAACGGGATGGCTTACGTCACGGATTGCAATGAAATTGAAGGAGATGGTACAGCAGTTTTATTTGACTATCATGTTTGGTTTTGATGAAACAAATTCGAATTAATAAAATCCTGTAAACTGAAAGCTGTGGCTCCATGTTAAGCCGCTGCATTAAAATTTGGGTGATTTTGTAAAGAAAATTACATAAATCTAGGCGTTTGGAAAACTACAAATGCCTACTTGTAGGCGAATTTATAGAAATAATAGCGTTTTGCTATAACTGACACGCCTAAATGTATGCAATTTTCTGAACTAAGCCAATTAATAAAACAAAGTGAAGCTTGATGTGAATTCTTTCACACAATATAGCTGAATATTTTCGCATTCTTGTTAGTGTAAAAACAAAACACAAAACATATTTTCAGACAAATTGCTTCTTCAAAATAAATGTGTTATTTTGACTCTTAATCTTACAATTTAAATCTTTCAACCATATTCAAGACCCTCCACCCGCTTACCTCCTCGCTATCAGCATGTTTTTGTTTTATTACAAACCAACGAAAACACATAAAAATTCCCCGCTGAACGTCCCGCTTCACAAGGAATGCGAAATGTTTTGGAAAGATAAACACCCCCTGCCGCGTAACGAGGAGCTAGATCGCGTGCCTGCCTTACGCTCCCACCCTTGGGACAAAAATGTCGAATAACCGTCAAACGTCCGAAGCCGATACATTGAGGCAGGGATACGCATCGATTGCACCCTGAGCTCAACGGAAAACAGCAAGCCCTCAGATCGGCAGCAGCGTCGCGCTGTATAACTTGCTTCTCCCTTCACACGCACGTAAACCCAACAATAAAAATATCCTGTACAAACTCCCTGTTGGGTAGGTTGCTAGACTGTGCGTCTTCGTGAGGAGTGAGTTCTACTCAGGAACAGAGCATGAGAGAGTGAGAAAGCGAGCAAGGCGCTGCTCAAGAAACAATCGGATGAACACTCTCACGATCATTGAAATCTCTCGTTCGTGTTTAATCCGTTGCGTTCCTTTTTTTCTTGCTTCGACTTCCCTTCGACCAGAGAATTCACGATATGACCGTGTTGCTGCTCGGAATGAACCGGTCCCCTCTAGCTGGGGATTTGAAGGAAAACAACGGCAGCGGTTCGAACATCTGCGAACGGTCGGGGGGTAAGACAAACAGGATCTTCCCGGGATCGGGAGCGGTGCTCTTAGGTTGGTGCCTCGCCAAACACAAACCCCACAAAAGCACACACGGGGGTGATCGATAAATACAGCATCCCTATATATGTGTGTGTGTGTGTGGCTCAGAGCAAAGAAAAGAAACACCAGAAAACAAGCCAAAATCCTGCTTATTTTCCTCGGCGCTCGATGACCATGAAGGTTGAATCCTTCGACGAGCGGAATCATCACGCTTTGCGGATAGCAACATACTGCTGAAGGTTTTCCCACTGTTTGACCTTTTCTTTCTTTTCTTCTCTCGTTCCACACACTGTGTGTGTATGGAGCTGTGTGTCCGAGCGTCCGAATGTTTGCATTGCAAGTTAATACGATTTTCGGACCCTATCTAATCCACCCAAAGGAAGACGAGGGCAGCCGAAAGGGAAAACCCTGCTTCCCGTGTTCTCCCGAACACCATGCAGTGAAAAAATCGAAATCGAATAAAGAACGAGAGAGAGAGAGAGAGCGAGAGGGAGTAGGAGAGATTTTGCTCCGTCCCGTTCGTTTTGCCAATGATTATGTCCAGCCGAGCGCAACGGACCGTTTCATATCAGAAATCGACGTGATCGGATTGTGTTGTCCATCCCGTCGATTTCCCCTGTGTGTTTCTTGCTTCCCCCTTCCGCGCGCACCGCAATACTTTGTCCCTTTTCTCATGCTCGAAACACACACACACACATATAGGCATACATTCACATTTTGCCAAATCGAACCAAGAAAAGCGGGAAGCTCGGCCCAAATTGTTTCCCATTTTCGATAAGCATCCGGGGGGGGTGTTGTGGGTCGTCCGGCCAAACCCGTGCGTGCGTGCGTGTGTGTGTGTGTGTGTGTGTGTGTGTGTGTGTGTGTGTGTGTGTGTGTGTGTGTGTGTGTGTGTGTGTGTGTGTGTGTGTGTGTGTGTGTATGTGTGTGTGTGTGAGCCCGAAACGAATCGAGAACTACAAAACGGTGGCCCCGATGGTCATGCTGAAACGCGATAAGACGGATGGGTTGATTATGGATTGAACGAGAACGGCTGTGTGTGTGTGTGTGCACGTCCTTTCATGGTCACCGCGTGTGTCGAGAATAAAGGAGAGTACAAGCAAGGCAACCCAAACCAAAACGAAGAAGAAGGGGTCAAAATATGTTTTTATTGTTATGGATTGACCGTATTACGAATCGGATGCTGTTATGCTATGCATTATGCTGCAGCAGAAAAAAGGGCCCCGGTACATATCTGCCCGTGTGACCGTGTGGGCAGGGGTTCGAACCCCTTTAACCGTGCCCGTGCGTCCGTGTCGTCCGGTGTTATTATTGCAAAATGCGGATCTCTGTTTTCGATTATATTTTATTGTGCGTCATCGTTCCAGCTGGCAGGGAGAAATATGACAACATTGTTTCTCGCACACACTTTACCGACAAGCGAATGATAAGAAGGAGTAGGGCTCAACTGGATACAATTCAAACGTCAACGGTGGCAGTGAAATCGGCAAACAATTCCAAACACTCTCGTGCCAGCCGTTGCGCTGCAACGCCCCCCTGCTGTGGCCCGCTAGCTTACTTAGGCATGCAAGCGTGCGTGGCATATCCCTCTCCCTGCACACCATCGGACCAGAGCATAAAACATACGCTCACAAAAAAAAAACACAAATCGGATGGGATTATCCTCGAAAGAAGCGATACACCTGATACATGGTCGAGATGAGCATCGACAAGCGGGAGAGGAGCAACAAGCAAGCAACAACAAAAAAAAATCATCAAAAAGGAGATCAACGTGGGTAAATCCCAGCGAAATAGCCGATTATCGCATCGGACCACACGCTAGGAGGTGTAAAAAAAGGGATGCGATGGTGCGAGGGAGTGTCTTGCATATTTTGATGGCAATTTTTATCCGCACATATTAGGACGGTTTTACTCACGCCGTTACGGGCACAGCAGCAACAACCAATAAGGGGTGAATAATCAGATTGAGCTTGAGTTGCTCTTACCTGGAAAAAAAGAAAAGGAGAAAAAATTAGAAACCAGTACAGGAGTTGAATGTTATTGGACGAGATAAATCGAAAAGATGTCTTCACAGGTAACATTTAAATTCAGGCGTCATTTAATCTGAATGTTAATGTACGCAAATGTACGATTAAAACGTTTATAAGCAGAAATAGTGTTTTTGCATACATTTAGGCGCTGTAGTTAAGGTTTTACAGGGTTTTCCAGGGGTTCTCATTATTGTGGGAAACTTCCTATTAGAAGTGAACTTCATATGATGGAAATTGGACTCTATGGCACCCTTTTTGGACAAGCTACTTGCAAATTCCTATTGGAATTGTCCAACAAGGATGCTATAGAGTCCAATTCCTATTACGTTAAGATCATTTCAATTAAGAAAGAGTCAATAAAGCGCCCCACAGCTATCAGAACTCCTGGAAAACCTTTTTTATTTTAAACCATTAGCTGCAAAGTCCAATCTCACATTTAGATTAATAAGTTATTGCGTCTAACACTCAAGGCAGACATTTTTATAAGCTTGACTGCTGCTTAAATACTGCGATTGCGTAAATCAAGATTGTTCTTACGTTTTGTAACGCCTAAAAGTATACAGTGTTAGATATTTTAAAGATTCTGATAGCCCTGACCTGAACTATTACTGCAGCACCAAAAATGCAGGCGCTGTAGCTGCTACGACACTGCATTTACTGCAGCATTTTATCGAAACCCGTGGATAGCTGTTGCAAAAATATCACCGAAACATCAAGAACGTCTTCAATTTAAAAGTAAAGTCTTTGCCCAGACAAACACTATCTCCGATAGCGACAGGATTAGAGCAGTAGACCTAACGAATGCTTCAGTTTTCTTTCCGCCTTATTTTACCGTACAAACACGCCGCACACGCTCGTTAAGGGTTTGATGCGCCACTGATGCATCTGCACTGTGTCTTCTACCCCGGCTGACAAACAACAGACACACAGACAGACATGCTGCTGATGAAAAGCATCTTTCGTTACTCTACGGCAGAGCACAAATCACGGAACCGACACGGAAACCGGTTCACCTGGCTCACCAGGACCTGGCACCGTTCCCGGGCAAACATGGCAAGCTTGTTTTGCTGCTGAAGAGCTGGCGCTGCTCAAGAGCCGCCGCACATAGCACCGTGGCGTGGAACCGGAAAAGTTCAATAGGATGTCGCACCCGGTGCCCGGGTGAGAAATAGGGGAAGAAACACCATCCCCCGAAACCTCTGCGCGGGGTTCGTTTGCACAAGATTTTCTGCAGTCTCCGATGTTCCCGTTGCGTTGTTGAAGCAGTTCTAAGTACAACTCGTTGGGTTGAAAAACCGGGAACGTAGCACAGCAAAAAAAAAAAAAAAATATCTCAGACACGCATAAAGTACCTTGAAGTTAAAAAAAAACACACAAAAATAAGGAACGACGGCGACGACTGCCGCTCGTCCTTACACAAGAAGCAAGTAAACAAACAAACGGTTGTGTGTAGAGAATGCGAAATTTGGCAGCTCGTCGTTTGGTTTTACCTGCTTCTTTTTTTATTGCTTAGAGCACAGATTCGTCTCGCTTTCCCTTAAGCGCGGGCTAACCGGCAGCATTTTCGAGCTGGCAAAGGGTTCATACCTGTCTTCTTTGATTCGAGTCGAAGATGTTCAGTTTTTGATATTAAAGTAATGTGCAAGAATATTGAGAGCTCTTGCAAAAACCGAAGACGAAGAAACTCCCAACTCCCGCATGGTGATTGTTCTCACACAGGCAATCAGCAAATGTCAACAGCATGAGTTTGAAAATTGAGCGAGAGAAACGGAGCGACTGTAAAACGTGAACAATTCAACCGTATGTGGTGTTTGTTGGGTAAATTGAGCAAGCAAAAGTTGTTATCTGCTTCTGTCTTTTTAAAGATTAAATATAAATGTTAAGAACAGTCAATCACAGATCATAGACAATGGAAGCTTTTGATCGCAGCAGCATCATTTAATTTCTCTTGAAACAGTTTTAAAGTGTATTAATGAATTATTGCATACAATTTTAGCATTTAGACGGGTATTAACAGCATTACCACAGTTCTATGTTAGAACAAAAAAAAAAAAAAATAAGCGTCGTTAAAAGATCGGACGCTCATGTAACACATTCAAATGATTTCAAAACCTTAACAAAACAATGTATGGATGGAGCTTGCATAAAAAAAAAACAAACAAACAAACAACCACTGCAGAACCGGAACCAGCATTCCAATTGCACTCCTACTTGATTTCTCAAAAGCATCAAGCCAGATTTTCTTTTCACTTTGCTGCACTGGTGGTGGTGGGCTGGCATGGGCCGTAAATATCCTCTGCAAAGGGCAAAAAAGATTTTCGAAAGAAGTTTTCCTGCCCCACTTCGCCAAGGCACACTGTTCCAGTGCGGGCGCTGACGTTCGAATTCATTTTTTGCTTTATTCCTCCTTCTCTACTTCCACTTACGATTTGCAAACACTGCCACACCATTTACCACCGGAAATGCTTTGTTGTGCCCGATGTGTTCCCGCGAGAGATTGGCTGCTGCTACTAATCCCGCTTGCGCCTTTCTCAATGTGCGTGTGTGTGTGTGTGGCAGGGACATGAATTGAAGAGTGGAAAATTGTATCCAAGTAGTCTCATCCTGATTGCAACCCCTGCAACAGCGACCAAGAGGGAAGGGATACAAAAAAAAACAAAACAAGAAAAACTTTCCAACATTGTGCGCGTTAAATGCCAGCGGAGGGAAGAGCGGGTGAAATCGGGCCACCCCCGTACGGAATATAAAACCTCGAACAGCGCGCTCATGAACAGCAGAGTGCACTTAAGTGCTGTCGAGAGGGATACGATGTGTTTCGATGTCGGTGACGTTCGAGCCCGAGCCCCGTCCCAGCGCCACCGTCCTAGCATCCGAGGAAACTCGCGAAAAGCTGAGAGAGGAAAAAACACAATTTCACTTCCTTACACGGGCAAATGCGGTGGGGTCAATGGGAGAGCAAACGGAAGTGGGAAGGGAGAAATATGAAGATATTTGATATTTGCCACAATTGCTGCAGCGTGTGAAGAGTACCGAGAGTGCCCCGCGCGTGAGCTTGATCCTGTGCTTCTTTGTTTTGCCCATTTGCCACCGGCCACAGATGCATTGTGGACCAACGGATGCAGTCCTGGAGCGCGCTCTAACCTCATTTCGGATTGTGTGACTGGGTGTGTGCAATGAGATGAGAATGTGCATCAGCGTGAAGTGCCCACTCGTGCCTTGTGTGATGCGTACTTAGTAGCGGGTTTTTAGCTGCAGTAGGCTGCTGCATTAAGAGTCCCCTTTTGCTAGGGGACATGTTAAATCATTTGCAGAGTGCGGTCGTGCTAACACGCATCCTTCCTGTAAGCGAGCTAATCGAGCTGGAGGCTGGTGGTTCGGAAAGGCAACCTGTTGCCTTCAGTCATGCCCTGGATGCAACAAATCGTCGGGCGAAGCGAAGAGTACAGGGGAACGGCGCTAATTTACTGTTCGATGGGTTTTTACTTGAGTTGATACGTGCCGGAGGTTCACTTGTTGTAGCGTTTTGTTAATTTTGTTATTTTAATTGTGTTTTGTTATCGTTAAAATAAGGCGTCATCCATCAATTATGTAACGTGGATATTGGGAGAGAAGGGGGGGGGGGGTGGTCGTCAAACGATACGATTTGTTACATGGGGGACAGGGGCAGTTGAATTTTTGTTACGTAAGGCAAAATAATTTTTTCGATTTTGTTTAAACAAATGAGTAAAAAACGAGGATTTTTCTTGGTGACTCACACTTTCGCGGTTATGCCAGTTTAAAAAAGATCTCGCTACGTTTGCAAAAAGTAATTTGTTGTTTTTTTTTTGCATTTTTGCAATTTGAAATTTTTGAGTTACGTTATTGATGGATGACGCCTAAGTTATGCGGCTTTTTCTACCAATAATTCAATTTATTGGAGTCAAAATTCAGATTTTTTTACACACAGGTTAAAAATCCATATCACTTGAATGCTCAATAAACAGGCTTGTTAGAGCCGTGTATCAATACAAATGTAACAGAGCATAAAAATGTATTTGTCATCGCATACACATCAATCCATTTTGGGCAGCAACGGAAACCCCAAACCGCCTTCAAGCAATCCAATTATACCCCGTTTATGGCACGTGTCCTGTTTGGAACTATTTTTCACTCGACCACACACTTCACTATCCCAGGAAAGCGTGAAGTGTGCAAAAATGAAACACCAAGAACCAAGCCTTTCGTCAGCACTACTGAGGTAACAAAGTAGCGCGTGCGATGGAAAACGATCTCGAGTATGAGCGCCCTTCAACATCGTCGCGTTGATGATCGCCACCGCGCGCTCACAATGCGACGAAATTGAGCCGTAAATCATGTTGCACCCAAAAAAACAAATTTACAGCACCCTCCTGCAGTTCGGGTCTTGCGATTATGAAACGGTGCCGTCTCGGAGAGTGCAACAGGAGGTGAGGGTTGTGAGTGTGACAAATTGCACCGACCGGTACGGTGACATTCATGAACCGCAAGACATCCGGCGGGCCACCAGTGAGCGCGCGCGAGGACGACGAACCCTTGAGATAGATGCGTCCTCGCAGGGGTTGAGAGTGTGAAATGTTGCCCAGTCGCTAGGACTCTCTGCCTCACACAACGGAACGGACACACACATTTGACAGTCCAATTCGTTCGATGTTCCCCTTGTGTATGAGTATGTGTCTGTAACAAGGGACACACACCATCAATTTACTCGCGTATTTCCGCGAAGGGAGACACAAATCAGTGTCCCGAAGTTGGGAAACGGGACAATGCATCGGCGAGGACGTAATTCTTTCCCCTGAGATACCACCAGTGAGCGCTTCTTCGAATACCTTCGGGTACAGAGTGTCTAGTGTGTGGCGAGCAGCATTCATTCTGTACGGGTTGGTTTTTAACGACCCAAAATTTTAAGGGAGGGGTCCCAAAAATTAGAAAGACACGTGCCAGAGTGAGGTGCTTGCTGACGGCCCAAAAACAGATTGGGAATAGAGCAGGTTTCCCCCTTTTATTTTAGAAAAAAAAAACACCTTTTGATTGGGTTTGTTTAATTGTCCAATTGTATCGTCGAAAAACGCTGTAAGTTCACACCGTACAATGATATTCCGCCATGTACAAAGACCCGCGAAACTAGGGTGAAAGGTGTCCCAGAACGAGATGCTGGCACGCGCGCGTCTCTTTCAGGATTAGAAGGTCGAAGGTTGCAGGCATTCTTCAAGACCCAAATCTTCCTATTTAGGAGATTGTTTACCTGTACCTTTTAACAGTTTTGCTACCATGAAGAGTTTTTTTTCGTTTCGTCAGAAGTACCTTTCCCAAACAAAATAGAGGAACTTGAAGGAGCGCGCGCGTGTACATCACAATATTGGGTTCAATCTAAATAAAGGGGATTGGCCAGTTTAAGGATACGATTATCGGCACGTGGATAATGTTTGGCATCAAGCGCGAGCGCAACGAGATTGGATTGGATAGGAGCGTGGCGTTTGTTACTCTCCAAGGCGGAGGGGAGAAGATCTTGTTTTTCAGCAACCGAAATTATGTACGGCTAATGCGATTGCATTGGAAGAAGGAACCCTTTCGGTTTATATTTACTGGAAGCATTCACTACAAGCGGTGTGAGTGAAAGTGTGGTCTCAGGCACAAAACGAAAAAGAGTTGTAATGGTTTAAGGATGCTCTTACCGAACGCATCAAGCCAATAAGAAATAAGGATCTGCACATGGAGATCTGCCGGTTCTCATGTGAGCAGATGTAATTTGATCCCCTGGAAAGAAGGGGTTCATGACTTACGAGAATGTATCTTTGCGAGCAACGGACATGGAACCATCTCCTCCTACCGAAATACACGCCTTTCCTCTTCTTATTGCTTCTGTTACGCTGTATAAAAGGAACTACCCCGTTTTGAGGCAGGCCGAACGATAATGATGATGAAAATTTCCGTATATTTGTCATCATCCCAATGCACACGTTGGATCTCCCTCTCCTTTAGCTCCCATTACTAGACCAGAAGACAAAAAAGTAACCTGCTCCGAAAGCCGCTCCTTGTATTTGCTCGAGAGCTCACACAACGCACTCAACCATCTAGGCAAAAAGGTAAATTATGTAAAGCCACAAAACAATGTCAAATTGTGTACGACTCTCGTGGGGCTTTGCGACAAGACAAGCGGTACTCAGACAGTTGGGCACAGGCTGCTGCTAGTTGATACGGATACTGGATCCCTGCAGTAGCATTTATTATTCAGCCGGCTGGCAGGCTGGTGTGTGAAGGATAACAAAACACGCACACAAACATACACTTTGGAGTGGTCTTTCCGGTAGAATTCAGAACGAGTCCATTCGCCGTTCTGTAAGTCGTTGTTGGTCTTCCAGCTCATCCGAAAGTGGACGAACGGGCGGCAAAGTTGAGCATTACTGCCAGATATTACCGTCCAGCTCCGCACAAAAAAAGGAAAGCAGCCGGTAGCAAGGTAGCAGAGTGTATATTGCAGAAATTAATACTTTTCTATAGACCCGACCAGGGTTTGCTAGCATCGCCCGCCCTCTGTCCAGGTGGAAGGATTTGCTTTTCGACGCAGCGACTATGACCGTCCCACCCCTTTCCTATTTCTATTTGCAGAGTGCAAATTTCCCGTTCGAAAGTGCATTCAGTAACCAAATACTTTTTATCGATCCACATGGAAACACACACACACACGCAGACCTTCAGACGGCAGAGATAGAGTTGCCACACTCGATGTAATTAAATAAAAACGTACACCCCAGGTCCACCCTTGTGTGTTTGCACACGCTGCGTGGTTAAGCAGCAGAAAAAGCATTCTAATTAAATTAGAAGCTTTAAAGTCGAAACAAACACACACACACACACACACACACACACGCATACGTCAGTGAGGATAGTTTGGTTTAAAAATGATTTAGACTACTACCCGGAAGCACTGCGGAAACTGCAACGCATCGCATATTGCTTTAAAATCATTTTCCAACAAGAATCGTGGTACGGTTGCAGTGGTTCCTGCAACGAGTACACATGATGGCACTTTTCATTTCCCGAGAGAGCGAGAGAGGGAACGAGCGAGGACCGTACCTCGAACCGAAACGTTCTCTCTCTGGCCATGCTGTGTGTGTGTTTGCCACACGGATATAGTCGACAGAAAGGAGTAAGATTGATTGCTAGCTGGTCATCGGTTACATTTACGGCACGGGACGGTACTATTGCTGAATTCCGGAAAACTGGACGTTCAGCCTTTTCTCGGGACATCACGATACACATGCGACCATCCTCCCCTCCCTAGCTGATGCTTTGTGTGATGCCGAGGGTCTTAATGATTATTCATCATTTATTTATAATTAGCACCGATTGAATTTAGTGACCGAACGGGGAGAGCTTTGATAAAATGGTCAAATGAGTGAATTTTGATTGAAATTTATGTGTCTCCGTGGGCAGGGCTCGAAATATGTTTGGCTTAAGGATACCGTGTCGATCCGTCGAGATCTACACAGGTCTGAATGTTCAACCGTCCATCTATAGGCGGGGTAGGACTTTTTGGAGGTTTCAACAAGCGCCCACCCTTGACCCTTTGTTGGACTTTACGCAAGTGAGGCACAGGTTTGTGTTGTGAGTCGTTTTTATTACCCATCCCTTCTCGGATCGCCTAATGATAATGAATGTTGACCCGTTCGGAAGATGAATGGACACACATATTGGAGGTAGTACAGGCACACAACATTGGACCCACCCATCACAACCGTAGGCTAACGCAGTGGCAAATAATACTCTGAACCGAGATTTGCACTACGGTGACTACGTGTTCTGAGGTTGGAAAACCGGACCAACTCCTCACGAAACTGTGAGACTAGTAGCGTCAAAGGACACACACTTTATTGATAGCTTCCGGATAGGTTTTGGAGGTGGCGCGAGCTTTAACGCGAATCCATCAATTAGTCTAGCTGGTAATGAAATGCGCGTTTCCACGCTTCTAGACTTTGCATGATGAGGCTCTCTGTCAGAGTTTGCCTTTAAAACTACACGTACTTTGGCGTTTTGCGATACAGACACAAGCACAACGCTTAAGACCTGACAGCGGAGGACTTGATAAATCGTTGCTTTCGATCGAATCGAACACCACAGCATATCGCGTACGAGAAATGAGTTTCCGATGAGACGATCGTTAATTATGCAACCGGTCGATGGGACGCGTGGCCGATTACCCCTTCAAAAGCTTTACCTTCGGAAACGCGTTGTTATCCAGCGTTGGGCAGGTATTGGAGCGTAGGGGTCAAGCGACGGAGAATCTCCCGATATCACAAACAGGCACACGCACACGCACGGGTCACTAATCAATCTGACGTCGAAGATTTTCGCTCAACGGCTGCGGTGGTGATTCTGTGCTCTACCAGCCACACGGATGAGATATCACGACCGAACCTTTCCGAAAGTGGTTCCTTATACAACGCTAGCGGTGTATATACACGCTTTACTGCCAGAGCACACCAAGAGCTACCGTCGGCAAAAAACACGCACCGTGCTTCAAAGTAGAACCGTTCCGTGTCACAACAGCGCCAGAACTAGCGTTCGACAGCTGGCGAATGTAGCTTGCAGGCGAATGTAGTCTCCTCCACTGGACAGGGCTGACACTGGCGCCAGCCGGCTGGAGCGGCGGACCGGGAAGCCTTGTCCACCGATGTGTGTGAGCGTGTGTGTGTGTGTGTGGGAGTATTATTTTCGCGTCAACTTGCAGCCATTTAGAGGGAGCGATAAGGAAGACAAGGACGGTACGCCGGCCAGCACGGACAAAGCCTTGCGTAACGAGCGCAGCACCGAAGCGAATGTAAAAGTTGCAACCACCGCCGGTTTGGGCAGCAGGGCAGTTGCAAAAGAGTAGAGTTTTCCAGCGGAAAGGAAGCAACAAAACAGGCAAATCCAAACCAAACCTCAAACCTCGAAAGGAAACCAAAAACCATAAAGAAAGCCTTTCCCCGGCCCTCCGTGACAGAATGTCAATGGGAAGTTCTTTTTTTTAGGAAAAAAAGGAGACGCATACGCCAAAAGCAATGGAATGCATTGCTCGAGCGACCAAACGGAAGCTCTAGAAATGTTATGTGATTATTGTGCTGCAGCAGCGTTTTTTCTCTCTCACTCTCTTGGTTGCATATGTGGAACGTCCCTAGTTTGGAGCTGGTCGAGGGATTTGACTTCCTAGTAGTTGGTTCACAACTGGAGGACGACAATGTGACACACCGTTGCCAGGTGCTGGAAGTGGGCCGGCGATGTCTACAAAAACATTTTGTGTGATGTTAGTTTCGTGGATGCTTCATTTCTGAATAACACTCCAGAATAATGTTATTTTGAAGAAAGCAGATATCTAATTGAGTGGAAGAAACTAGGAAGGTTTTGATAGCTTTTTTCCTGAAGATAACTCCATAATACCTGAGGATTTTCTGAATACCTCCTATACATTAGGAACTTCGAATTACTCCCAGTTCCTCACATTCGTGATCAAATTAACTTATTCTCATAATTTTCTCTTGGTTGATGATATTACATTCCATCATCAATTTCCGCGTTATTTCTCCCATTTTTTTTTCTGGACATCTTTCATCGTCCCCCACAAATGGCGGAAATGTATTTTATCCGATCTGAAACAGCAAACAACAGCACTCTCGGCACGGCGGTGTCCTCGTTACCGTGTGCTTCAAAAAAACAAACGCACCGTAGCAAGCGCCAAATCGGCTTATAAATCAGCCGAACGCGCGGGCGCCACCAACCGCCACTCTTTCGCGCTGTGCCGTCATAAATTTTCTATTTTTCCTTTCCCCCCCCCCCCCCCCCCCTGGCAGTAGGGTTCACAAGACGACACTATCTTGCGCGGTGGCAGTGGCAAAAAATTGAAATATTAACTATTTTTCCAGTCCGCCACGGAGACCGACACAAACGGGACACTGAACGACGACACGCGGTAACACGCGCTGTTCCGGATGCAGGTGTGTGTGTGTGTGTGTGTATCGGCTGTCTTCACGGGGCGATTTTTATCGAGTCACGATTTTAATAAGCAACGCGCACAAAGCTTCCCGTGCTTTGCTGCCCGGGTACAACCAGCCATGCCCGTCGCGCTAGCTGTTTGGAACGGGAAACCCAACACCGTTGGTTATCTCGGGCCAAGCACCTGGCACTCGCCACTCGCCCAGTAATCTCTTATTTCATTCGCGAACCATTTACGCTGACTACGAGGACTTTCAGCCGCCACCCTCCCATTGATGATGGGAAATCATCTCGAAGATGTGCGAGAAAATAATCCAATCCCGGTGGAAAATGGGGCATTCGCCCGGGCCCGGGCTGAGAGTCCTCGGAAGGATGCATTAATTTGCGAGAAAGTTAACACCCTTGACGTTTCAAATAAGGTGGTGCCATCATTGGTAGATTGGATGAAACTGGTGCCAGGCGAATAGAAAAAAATGTGCCACAGGTACACGGTACTCTTGCGCGTCTCTCCATGCTTAAATCAGCGTGTGTCCGTTCTGCATACACCAGCAGGTAGTTCAATTAATTTCCGAATGCCCAAAACACTCGGTTTGGATTTTTCACTTTCCGTTTTGTTTTCGGGCAAACTGGACGTCCCGAGGAAAAGTGTGAAAATAAAGCCAAGCGAAAAATAATGTTCAGGATTCACTTCCGCCCTCGTGCCACTCTTCGTGCTCCTTGTTTGTATCCTGCACGGCGAGCGGAGCGAGAGATAGATGTTGTTTTTCTGTGTGCCATTTTTATCGACATCGTTACTGCTGTTAATCTTAATTAAGAACTATGCGACGCTCGTAAAAAATGGCATTAAATGTGGGGCCACGAGCAGGTGGAGTTTCCGCGTTCTGACCGTAGTACATACCTGCAAATAGAAGAGAGAAAGCAATGACACCAAATTAGTGACCGGTTAACAACGAGAAACGGTTATTGGAAGTGGGAAAAAAAGTTGGGCTTTTGGGTAAGAAGAGCACCACAATTAATTAAACTTTGGGCAGCAAAATGTTTTATTTAAGTATCTCACATTCGGTGGCATAATGTCCACACACTTCCCAAAAACCAAAGTTCTTTCAAAACGAAAGGTACGTCCCAGACATTTTACCCTTTTTATGCAAATTCAATCCTCACCCGATCACTCACACACATGCACGCACTGCGTGTGGTGATGGAAAAGCGGCAAACTTCTCAGCCACAAGCAGCATGCTCGCCTTGGACGGGCCACACACTTACCGCACCAAGTAAACCGGCTCCTAAGACGCTAATAGGCTTTTGCGTGAATAATAGATGGTAAGCCAGTGTGCGAAAGCTACGCCCTGGCACTGGAGCTATGCTTTTCCCAACGTTTCCAAATGCTGGCGCGCGTAACCAGTGTGTGTGGGTGTGTGCGTGTGAGCCCGTGAAAAAGAGGCCCAGGCAGCTCACACCGGCTGCGATACCGTGGCAGTTACTTAAGTGCTTTGCCCAAAAATCCGATAGACGACACCGATTTGATACGGCACATTTGCGTTGGCTTTCGCCAGCGACCTGCTGGGCACCTCTTGGCTGGTTGGCTGCCGCTGATGAAGTGGGTGGATGGTACGCCCGCTCGGTGTTACTTCCGAAGAGCTACGGCTTGTCTCGTTACAAACGGCGGTGGTAATGCTAGAAGTTCTTGAAATGTAATTAAAACATGGGCAGCAGCATGCACACACCTGCCGGGAGCTATGGTGAGGACCGAGTTGTGGCTTGTTTGGTGCGGGAGCTATTTTATCTAATGCCCGCTCAACTCAACTTTCAGCCGGCTCTGACTGACTTCCTGAGTCGCTTGAGCTCTCCAAAACTCCAATCAACTTCCGGGGCCGGACGCTCTCTTCAAAGTTTGCCCCCCCCCCCTCCCAAAATAATCCCACTCTGACCACACGGACCTACTGTGCCAAAGATAAAGATGGGTCTGTTTTGGCAACATGCATTCATTCGCCACTGGCACTGGCAGGGTTAACCGCAGCTCCAAAGACAACTTCCCACGTACAGGCGCGTCCGCATAAACACACACCCGCGTACGGCGCTGTACATCTTCGAAGGTATGTAACAATCGGCGCAGGGGTTAGCTATATTATTGAAGCAAATCTCTAGCTCCCCTACCACACCACCCATGAGGTTTGGCAATGGTGCAAAAATTAAACACAAGGCAGATGCCACGCAGAGTTTGCCGTAGTAGTGCCGCTATAAAAGCGCTGCATCTTCCTAACCGCAAACTGTTGGACACGGACACACACACACACACGCCGGTCGGTACAAATAGACAGAAAACCCCGTAAAACCGAGCCGGCAAACATGCACACTGCACACGTCCGTCTTGGCTAGTTTGCTGATGTTAACTGCACATCCCTGGCGCTCCCTCGCTCCCTGGCACTGGCGCCGGAGCTGGGGTAATTCAATGCCGTTGATGCTCCTGCAGCTAAGGTTCTGTAATATGGGCAGTAAATAAGGTGTGTGGTGCTATTTTTGGGACACCAGAGATGGCCGCATCATACACACACACACACACACACACACACACACACAAACCCCGCAGCCGCACCGTCTGAATGTAAACTGTAATTAAATTTACTTTTCTGTCCATCCGTTTTTCCCTCTGTGCTTCCTGGTTGCAAAGCGGGGAGAAACGTTCCCAACCATCGCTGCATTGACGCTCCTGCAATGGGTTCTCGTTTGTAGCGCAACAAAAAGGCTTAGATTAATTTCTTCACAACACGCTAGCTGCGGTTCCATTGCCAACGGTTCAAACCTTCACTTGAAAATGCAGAAGTTTAGACGCTTCAGTACGCGAGCGTGCGATAAGTGGAAGGTTTTGGCTAGGTTAACATACGCTGCTATCGTCAGTACACCCTCTGCAACCTCTAAACCCGTTTATCTGCGAGCAAGGGAAGGCGCAATAAGAATGCTATAAGAAAAGCCGGAAGCCGGAAAGCGTAATGGAAACTGCATACAATATTAATGACGGCAAGATAAGGCCGTCCACCTTCGTCTGGGCTAGGCCCGTTTCGACTAGCTGACTGAGCGAGTAAAAACTAAGTGAAACAAAATGCGAGAAACACAACAATCACCAAATAAAAGTGAATGTGTTGTCGGTTTTTTCATACGATTTTCCGCCTCTCTTGCCCATGAAAAATATGAAAAAAAGCATGCAAAATAAAAACACACAAAAAAGAAGGCAAGCAAAACGAACCAACGACCCAAACTGCGGCAAAATCCTTTCATCTTTATCGCCGTGCCGAAATGAAAATGCAGCCTACCAGACCTACTTGGCACACAGACACCGGCTCGGGTAAAATCAAAACAACGTGAAAATTGCAGCACAAAATTTGCTTACAAATTTTCGTGGGTGATTTTTTTGCTTCTTCAACAGAAAGCAAGCTTTCCACCTTACTATCATGCCTGGTGCGCTGCAATCTTTAATAAAACTAGCAGCAACCAAAAAAAAAGAAAGAAACGAACACAAATTGTAAGGATTTCAACTTTCCCTTTTTCCTTTGCCTGGTTGCCCCTGCTGGAGGGCCTGCTTTCGCTTCCCCAAAACATTCTTTTCTTTCACTGGAAAATCAAACCTGGTGTGAAAATGGGTCGTTTTGCTTCCTGCGTTCAGTTTCCCGCACACTTGGTGCGCTTGTTGTTCTTTTCACTTTCCGTTTTGTGGGGGCAAAAATGAAATTATCCTTCACCATGCACAGCGCAATCTACCGGCCTAGCTACCTCTCTCTCTCTCTACTGCATAAGGCGGCGAAAAAAGGGCCTTGAAAATGTGCAACGGACTGTTGTGTTTCTTTCTACTACTACCGGCAAAAAGCGTCGAGGTAGAAAATTGGCCCTTTTTTGTCGGTGATGTTTCAGCCCGCACCGAGACAAGACAGCATTAAAGCTATGCGCCGGGGAGTTTGGGGTGGCGTTTGGTTCTTAAATTTTGATGCCTACGCATCCTCTTTTGCAGGAATTCAGATTTTCATCTTTATCCCCAATGCTCAGACGTTGGTCGGGAAAGCGCTGGTCGAGGAGGGTGAAAAACAAAGTGGTGGCAAAATAGAAAGTGGTAAACCATAAACTTTTCCTAACCTTTTTCCTGCGCGTGTGTAGTGGGAAATGGGAGAGAGAGTGCAAGGGAACAACATAGTACAACCATCTTCTCCTACCCCAAAACCCAACAGAAGGGAAAAAAACCGTTCGTTCGTTCGTTCATTTCAATAAATTACTATTTATGAGCCCCTCTGCCCCGGTGAAATGTTGCAAAACTGCTTCTTTTTTTTGAAGCCCACATTCATCCCTGGTGCGAGCGGCAGTGTTTGTGAGTGTCCACTCACAGGGGGAAAATAAACTACCGGTCGGGGTTGTTTGCTCACTTTCTTTCCTTTCCTTTCTTCCCCGAGCACGGGGCACGGGGAAAACAAAATGGATGAGCCCAAAATATTGCCTCCTGCTTTCCTGTTACACCCAACGCAAACCCAAGGACAAGGACACGTTTTCCGCAGAGGAAGCAAACCCGACTGGGAAAGAGGTTGGCTGCCCACCATGCTACCCCGGGAAAAGGGAATTTCGGTTTCCTCTGGATAGGTCAGTCTCGTCTGCTTGCAGGACGGCCTTTCCGCGCCACCCGGGCCTTTTCGGGTGGTTCATTAATAGAATCAAATATTTAAGAGCTATTTACTCCCCCAGGTGTTTGCCGGCATGAATCTTGCATACCCACCCCCCCGGGGGCGAGTAAGGAACGAAAGGAATGGTTCCAAAGAATTTCGTTAGTGAAGGAAAACCCGATGCGCACACGAATCAGCTCGTAAAAGTGTGTGCGCGTGTGGGCGCATGGGTTATTTTCAATGCGTTGCTGCGGGTAGCGGGAGAGTGGGTGGTTTTTATTAGCTCTGGGAGGTGTACTGACAATGAAGAAACGAATAAACCAACCCAGCCCGCGTTCAACATTGATGCCATCGATGTGAGCAAGTGTCCCTTTGCCGACCCCGGAGAAGCGGTACACAGATGGTGCGCTATTTTTAAATTGTATCTGTTCGCTTACCCAAAGCAAGAAGGAATACGCGCGGAATAGCTGGGCAGCGTGGCTTACTGGGCTAAAAATAATTTCCTTATAGCGTGAAATCATTGAAGACATTTGCTGCTCCGCGAATGGCAACCTTTACGAGGCGAAGAAGAAACAGCAGCTGACGGCGGAGTAATGATTCTGATCTCGTGAAGTAATTTGCCATGCCTCGCTCAGCCCAGTGTCAATTGTTTGAACTTTCCCAGCAGCGACTAGGCCAACCAACATGCCGATTGGAATCGTTTGCATTCCAAACATCTTTGCACATTCGAGGGTGCGAGATGTCGCTGACCTTCGGCTCATCGCACATTCGTTACATTCTCGTAGTGGCAGAAACTGTGAAAGTGAAAATGGTGCACTCAGAATACATGCAGCATCACATCACATGGCCCTTCCTAGAACAGTACCTCCACTAGACTCATACTCAGTACTTCACAACACTCAGAACTATCAGAACATCAACCATAATTGTCATTGCGCTTTGTCGATTTAAACGCAAAAAATCGCCTGCAATCGCGGCACCTTTTCTTGAGCGCGATTTTCTGCAATTTTTATCGTTTTCACCTGAACGAGCTGAAGCTAGGTTTCGATTGGCAGCACGTTTTCCGTTTTGCTCGTTATGTTTTCTTCCCTACCCTCTTTAAAACCCATCCTGGGATGGGTAGAGCAATGGAACGATCGACAAAAAATTGCATAATTTATTTCCTCCCAGCCACTGCTACAACGCCCCAATGGCCAAATCTAAAGGGAAGGAGAGCTAAGGCTGCAAGGATAGGGAAGTGCTAGCAGGCGAGTTATGACTTTATGAGTTTTTATTACAACTTTTAAATTGATACTTCCAGCGTCCATGGAACTAAAACATCCGATGATGCGGGGTACAGTTTTTATTGCATTTTTGTACCACCGCCGTGGTGCCGTGACCAGGATACGACGGTATGGTATTGCTTTGGCACGGTTTTTTACGGGCGCCGAACGAGTAGGAATGACAGGAAAATCGATCCGTAGGAAGCAAGTGAGTTAATCCATGGCAGCAAACTCGTTCAATTTATAATTTGACATTTTTTTTAGCTTTTTAAGAACGTGTAATAATCCTTTTGATTAAAGTAAAGACATTATTTTAAGTTTATTTGCAACACAAAGAAAACGCAAAACCCACATTGAGGTTGTAACTAATCAGTTCGTTGGCCAATTGTGCCACTTCATTCAGTGTCGAGTGCTGCTGCTCTTTTCGCACAGTTCTCCCCGGCTAATCGCTCAAGATCACCGCAGGAGGTCAGATTAGCGATTTGTTTCCTTGGCCACACTATGAAGGAAGCCGGTAACTCTTTCACCGCTTCGCTATCGTTCGTCGTAGTTCCTCGCCAGAAAAAAAAGACACAAACGCCCTAACCATTTAGTCCCGAGACGAGGACGAGGTTACAGACCATCATCAGTTCGACAAATGAGGCAGGTCGTCCTCTGAAGACGCGCGAAAAATATGCAAATCACCCAACAGAAAGCCCTGAGCTATCCCGAGAGAAAGATCGGCCTCCGCCCCCATTGGTCCGGCATTCCTGCTCGCCCATCGCTGCGAGGGTGTACCAACCCAAGCTCTAAGCCTTGAATAATGATGATAAATTTGCAAGCATCATCGTCAACATCTTCGTTCGCGGCGTTTGGGATCATCGTAGCGTCATCGCAGTGCCACGACGACTTTGCAATCGACTTTCGGCTGCCCGGCCACGCAGAGCGCGCGCTTTGGCTGACGACTTTTATCAGCCCCGTTAGACACAGACAATCTTCGGCGTGTCCCGGTGTCACAGACAGTTTTAGGACCGTCGGTGGCGGTTGTAAGTTGCGCCGCACTAGCATTCTCACCACCATTGGATTGGACCATGCCGTCGCCCACTGTGGTGGGTAAATATTTTGTAGCAACTTCCACCGAAACGGAAACCAGTGGGGTAGATATCAAGATCTTGCAAACGCAGACGGAAGTACATTTTCCGAACTTTACGGGGTGCGGTACTTAAATTTCCATCAGCGCAAGATTAACTGTCGCGTGGAAATCGTGAACTCGTTTGCACTAACGTTTGCATCACTTGGGTGAGTGTGGGTGTGTGCGAGAGCGTGCACCACAGCTCTCCGATTGCTTTGCCCATTTCGCCAACACGCGCGTTGTGTGTTATCCCCGCTCACCAACGTCGTCTTCAAGGATGCAAGGCGGGCGGCGACACACCACCCCGAACCCGGAATGGATTGTAACAGCTGAAAAACCATGAAATATGTAGGAGCGTTACCGAAAATTTATTTCTCGAGTTCGAAGCACTGTCGGGCCCTGTCGGTGGGGCAAGGGAGAGAGAGAGAGAGAGAGAGAGAGAAGGCGAGGCTACAACACAGGTCGGGAAAGCGTTGGAATTTGCGCCAGCCAGAGCTCACATTTCACTCTGCCGCTGCTGTCCATTTCGTTGAAATTGGTATTACGCGAAACTGTCACCAGCTTATGGGACTTTACGGTGCGAAAAACGGGCACGGTGTTCTTTCGAGGATGTACTTTACAGAGAATTCTTCGAAGCAGTGTGTATGGCATGCACGAACATGGTGTGCACGAACTAGAAATAGTTTTGGCGATTGACTATAGAGTAGAAATGACTTTTTGCGAGTAATTGGAGATACTGTGAGTGCAATAAAACTTTTCTTTTAAGGATCCAACATTTTCACAGGTTCTGGTTTTCGCTCTAAAGCAATATTTCGTTCAGTTTAGCAGTATTACTATGTTGTTTAATACAACTGATCATATTTTTCACACGATTTGATGCTTCTTGCCCCCCAAACTCCAGGGAATTAGTGAACATTTCATATCCGATTATCCATAATCTTACGGAAACGTGCAATCTCTATTCGTCCCCAGAAGAATCAAGCTCCCATGAACCACGACATCACACATTGCAGACACATTCTCATTCGGGGCCAGGTAATGGAGTGTCTAATTTATTCTGCGAATATCCTATCCAACGGAATAATTCCTTATGGAAACACATCTCATGAAACCTGCTCTGCTCGAGTACTCCTACCGACAAGAACTGCACCCACTCCCAACTCCCCAACAAAGGCCAAAAGGAATCGGATATAAATCAAACCGACGAGAGCGGATCCGAGCGGTACCGTGTTCGAATATTAATCAGCCTTTCGGTCCGAGCCGAGTGTTCCGGGTCACAGGGATCGTACAGACGACTCTCGATGCACCTGGAGCGGAGAGCACATTTCGCAACCGACGATCGCAGGAGCAGTAGCTGTTACACACAGAACGCAAGAGAAAGAAAAACCTAACGGAGTGACATAATTCCTTCCCAGTTTTCGGGTTTCGAAGTTGAAGGGTGATGCTCTATTATTTATGTCACACACACACACACACACATTCGGCAACGATAACGGTGGGTGCAAAGGTGGCGTTCGTACCGATTCTTGGCCGGTGTGAAGTTACTTTGCCCAAACAAAACCACGAGAAAGGAATGTGCATATCATCGGCAAACATCTTCGCATAAGAAAATACTCCCATAAATTCGTCTTGCCCGCGTCCCGTGACAGTCGCTGGGCATAGAGAGACAACGATGGCGTTGTGTTTCTAACGCGCATATAAGACGTTGGAAGGATTTACTTTTTTCTTCGCCCTTTGCAATAGCGTCGTGAGGATGTAATGGATGCCACTACGCCCGGCCCATTCAAACACAACCCATCGGTTGCTAGCCATATGCTCCTAGGCCCTGGGTAAAGTAAACGGTCATCCATCGGCTATTTCTTCGGCCCAGCACAACACATGGTAGCATCAGGTTGGTGCTGGACCGCGCACCCGGAAGGAAGTGATATCGTTCTCATATAAATCACCCACCAATATGGAGCCGGTCCTAGCAAACGCTTAGTATGCCGTGAGGGTTACGGGCAGCCACTCGTACACCAGCCGGAGTGGCCGAGTCGAAGGATAATGCCAGTCCAGTACCAGCACCAGGGTCCGGTCATTGAAAGGGATTCCCCTGTCCTGGTTGGCTAGGGTTGTGAGGTACTACACCGTGTTGGTGAGATCCGGCCGCAAGGAACGGAAAGCGGCGGGCAAGCCTTTCGCTTTCACATGCCTAAGGACTCGTGCCGGGTTGGTTGGAGCAAACAATATGATCAATTTTCTCCTTCCCGTACGCACTCAGGAACATTGGTAACCCGAGACCCGGAGCAGCATCGACTGGAGGTTTAGTACGCCGACAGCAAAAAGCAACATGTCAACTAGATTTATGAGTTCACGGTGTGTGTGTGTGTGTGTTCAACCTGGTAGCAAGTGCCCGTGGCAAGGGGATAGGCGAACGAGATAATTCAACCCATCCAGCGAAACGAGGATAACAATAGTCATTGCTACAGCTTGCTCTTTTCATCCGCACAACCTATTCACCCGTAGCAGGACGGTGAAGCACAAGGATTTCACTAAGGATCATGATTTTGTAATCGAGTTTCATCGAAGAACAGCTTCACGGTGGTTTTTGTCCTCGCGGGTGACATTCGCCTGCGCAAGAAATGGATTATCATCGCATTTAATTTCCTGCGACTGCTAACCGGCAGAGTTACCGTAACGATTCCCCAATTTTTTTTTCGAGCACTTTGTCCATCGTTTGTCCGCGGTACTTAGTAGTGCAAGAATTCTGATGACCACTGATGTTGAAGAGAACAGTGAATAAGCGACCCATTTGGCCCACGCTAAATGTCGCCTGCGCAGCAGAAATACCATCGTAGCAAATATGAAACACGTTTTTTCCCGTTTAGTGTCCATTCGGTTAGTGTGTTCTATCCAAAGCCGCCCAAGCTCAAGTTGTCGGAGGTGGAGCAGAGCCGTTTTGCTAGCGTTGTGGGGAGTGGGTGGTATTTTCCCTGTACGAGCATTTTTTGCCATCTTCCTGACCCCGTTTACATCGCCGCACGAACGAGTACGGCATGCTGCTGGGGCTGCTAATTTTAGCTTTCCATGAAGGAGTAAGCAGACCGAACTGAGCGCGAAGAAGATGCGTTTCTTGTGCGGGCGCAGGATACGCGGCGAGCATTGCATCTGCCAACGGATGGTGCATTTAATTATGGTAACATTTATGACATCACATGCACGGTATTCAGAGCGGACAAGGGGATTTACACAGCAAAACAGATAGATCATTCTACCTGTAAATGAAGGTGTGAATGTTTGGAAAGATTTGCTGCTAAATTGCTAGAAAGAGTCTTGTGTACTATATGTCTGAAATTAGTAGTTTGACTGCTAGAATGCGCTCCAAATCTTGTTTCGGATAATTCTAAGGGTCTGAAATTTTACGATCTCGACTGTTTTAGCTATTTGTAGTTTAAATTTGAAACCAACGACGAAAATATATATGATTGCTTGGTGAAAAGAAAGGGTTTTTTTTAATATAAACTACTAAAAAGTTTTCTTAAGTATAACATGCAACATTTCCTAAGCAGAATTGAATTAAAAGCGACAAATATTAGAATCGAATTCATAAAATTGATTGATGGATAAGCATTGTAAAACTAAATTGGTACAATGTAGCCAAATCGCTCGTGAACTCCAACAAACTCCTGTCACTTGCTCGAAAACTGCTCGAATGTTCTCCAAATCTCATTACACTCCGGATTGCGAAGAGTTGCGCTCCAGAAGGCAAACGTGGCAATTATTGCTTTAATCCTGGCACTTTAACAGATCCTCCAAAGCAAATCCTCCACTCTGCTCACGACCACACGATGCAGAACCGCTCAATTAGATTGTCCGGCTTATGGTGGCAATCGTTTTGACCATACCTCAACCAACACAGAGCAGATCGCGCGAATGGGTGAGAAATGGCTGCATCCAGTGTGTGTGTGTGTGCGCGCACATATTTCGTGTATCTGCTATGGCTATTAAACATTCCCCCACCCAACCAATTTGACCTCAGCTGCATCTGCAGCTCCGTTGCTGTGCACAGCACTGTTGTTTTCGTCTCTCAGCGTGACCCGTCCCGCAGCTAAAGGAGCTGGCACCGTGCCGCTAGTGTTTCTAGTGAGGCAAAAGTTAATCACAAATGCAACGGCTGTCGGGGGGGGGGGGGGGGGGTGACCAAATGTCTCCGCCCGGTGCTGGGTGTGAGTTGGTCGCAAAACTTTTACGACAGCCAGAGCACCCTACACCAGCATATTAGTCGAGCACATCTCTCCCGGTGGTGATTTTTTGTTGTTCAGGATTCGAGCGTTCAGACTTCAGGAAGGGCAGGAGAAGGTGAAGTGTTTCGCTAACACGGAGAGGACGTGTCTTGGTGCTGTATGTATGGGGGTAAGGGGAGTTGTAATGAAATTTGTCATCCGGACGTTTCTGAAGTGAGTGTTGCACCCAATCCTCCCCCCACCCGACACTCACGCAGAACGAGAGAAAAAAAAAAAACAAACCATGTAGTAGGAAACACAACTTTATGAAACAGGTCTCTTGTTAAGCTGTCAAACGAAAAAGTTGGGCCCGAGTTTGGTGGTGATTCGTATTGGCCAAGAGTCACCAACAACTGCTGACACACCCGGTAAGTGTGTGTGTGTGGAGTTGGAAAAACGGTCGGTGTGCAGCACACAATTTTACAATTTATGTTTTACCTTTACCAGGGCACCTCCTTCCCCAATTCCGTTCGAGCTGGGTGCCAAAGACTGACAACGAAAGTAAATTTGTTACACCAATTTGTCGGTGTCGTTGTTTTTTTTCCCTTTTGTTTCTGTAGCGTCAGCTTTTCATTTAAAGGATTTTCTCCAAACTCTCATCGTTCGGTGGTTTTGTTCTTGACAGTACAGAAATTGCAGCATACGATGCGTTTTTTGTTTCGTGTGCTACCAATCAACAGAGGATACTGCTGTCCACTTGCGCACTTTCCTTGCTGGGCTTGCTGTGCTTGCTGCATGATGAGGTGCTTGGTATTTGTGTTTCGCTCTCATAATGCTCGAAAGAATCGCTCCGTGTTCTGTTTTATCTTTTCAATCCCCGTCCCACGTCAGGAAGGACCGACCGACGTACTATTTGTATTCGAGTACTTGAGCACGCTGCCGGTTTTGTGGTACCGATTGGCCCAGTTCCTCCGCCGAGCGCTCGAACAACCGCAACTCCAATAAAACACAAACAGCAAAGTTTGCTGCGCGACAGAATTGCTCAAGATAGCAAGAGCGCACACTTTCCCCTGGCCGCCCGGTCCGAGATCCGAAATCTTCCGGCAGACTTCAAGCAGTACAGTACAAACACCGGGGAAGTAAATCGGCATCAGTAAATACACTTGAGAAAATTACAAGCGCATCGCAGCATTGCGGCTTAGAAACGTATAAACCGACCCGCTCCGTTGTGTGCTGAGCTGCGAGACGTGAGGTTGATCTGCATTCCCGGGCTTCGATTGGGATAGTTATCCTTCGGCCGCTCTTCTGCGAAGCGCACGTCTTCAGAAGGCAAGGAGCTCTCGGTTGCACGCCAGCAGCGAACGGAGTTGTTCAGTTTGTCTTTGCCGTAAGACCGACGACTGTGCCCGGCAAGTGCAGCTGCAGGAACACATCAAAGTCTTAGCTCTCAGAAGACACAGCACAGCAAACAGGCGGTAGGACCATCTTTACGGCAGGAAAATATTGCACTTATAGGAAAAGAATGACAAAAAATAAGGGGACCATCCCGATTCAGTACTCGTTAACCAGGAGAAACGCCCCAACAGGGGGGAAAGAACAAACATATAACAGTGTTGGTGATGTCTGTGTGTGCGCTAACAGTGTGCATATGCGAGAAACAATCGAGTTTTACCACAAAAAAGAGACACAACAGCACAGTAACTAAGAGAGAGAGCAAAATCGCACAGGAAGTTTATTTGATCAAGGATGCTGCTTCCGTTGCTGTTTTTGTGGGATGAGAGATTTATTTGCACAACAACGGCATACGCTTGTTTGAGTGTGCTTTTTCGATTAAAATAAAAGACACAAAACAAACTCGAACAGTGGGAAGATATGGCAACCAAATCTTTAAACACAAAACATATGTGTTGTAGGGAAAAACAAATCAATTTCGGCAATCGATGTGAACTCGTTACGCAACAAAATGCCCTGCAGGAGCTGCACACATGTGAACGTTGTGCCAATAGAAGGTAAGAGTATTGGCAGCATTGTTTCGGTCTTCGCAAAAAAACACCGTGTGACTATGAAAATTGAGCGATAAAATATGAAAAGTTTTATACATTTTTTTGTTACATCAATTCAATAAACGATTCTATTTCACAGTAAAAAGCTGTGCAAACAATAGACAAAAGAAGCTTTTGTAACCTTTTTTTGTAGCATGCTTTACTTCGTCCTTTTTACGACCAACCCATGTGCGTGTGTGTGTCCCATATTTGCCCGCTGATGATTAAAATCAAATAAAAGGGGGTTTTCAGCAGCTCTAAGTCATCTGGACGAGCTGCGGAATGTCAATTGCGAAAGACTGGCTGCCCATCAAAAGTTCTACAACGCGGTGTTGAATTTTTTATCAGCAATTTCCGCTCCCCTTTTGGTACGGTGGGGGGGTCCTTGCTCGGTGACAGATGGAATTTGTGTCATCGGCAGCGTGGTGCGACGGTCACCACGCAACCAACACAACTGTGTCCATGCAAAATTCCCCAAGGTCCCATTTGACGGTGTGGAAAGGTAAGACACCGTGCCCGCAAAGGCTAGGGCAGCGGTTGGATCGTGGCATACGTGGTGCTTTGTTCCTTCCCCATCCTTCGGTACCGGAAGTAAGCTTCAACGCCTATGCCTGATCCGTCCACCGTGACGCAGCGCGTTGCTGGACGTGGCTCCACCAGAAACTACACACTGAGTGCTTGGGTGGGAGCGGATTGAGGTCAGGTTGAAGAAATCGCATCGGGCAGCATAATTTACGACACCGTCAATAAATTTATATCTGACAAAACATGACAAATTTCCTACGGCGAACGGTTATTAATGTCTCTCAACGGAGGATGAGTTCCGGGATGATGTTTTTCTTTGTTGTTTCCCTTTTTGTTGAGCAAAGAGGTTGAACAGAACAGCTGCACTGCTTCAATGCTAGTGCAATCATGGTACACAGTAATTGAAGGGTCAACACTGCCACATTTTGTGGTGATGGTGTGATGGACATTTTGTGTGAGTTTTATGAGCGTAACTGCGTATGAACATGATTGAGGCATACATTTAGGCGCATAAATGGAAGTAAGACGGAACATAAATTAAAAAAAATATATAAAAACAACTTAATTACACTTTTTGATAAAATATCATTCAATGATTTGGTTTCTCTACAATGGTTTCTCTATTTGCTTTCATCACACACATGAACAAACAAGCACCTAAAAGTATGCAATTGATAGCAGAGCTATTGATATAGTAAACCTAACAATCTAATGGTACTTGTGGATTTTTTAGCTGCTCCTTATCTCCATATGTTTGTAATCTGTGAAAATTGCCATAAAGTTGTAATATAACCAACAATCAATCAAACTAAAACATTGCGCCTAACATTATGCAACGTGTACATCATAATTTTCTTATTAACGATACAACAATATTTTTATGCTGCAATTCATACAAAACAGCTTAAAATAGTTTATCTTTTATAAAAATGGTTGTTGAAAGCAGAAAACAAAACAAACTACTTCGTTATTTCTCGCATGTGAGCATATGGGAAAATGGTTCCTCATCAAAGTAAATAAACGATTACATCTCAATGCACAACGGTTGGAAAAAGCAAACGCAACCCTCGACTTCCTCGTACAGTTTTTAATTTGTTTTTAATTCCCAACAAAACATTGCCACCTCGGAACGATTGCAACCAGCTGCCACACACCGATCCTTTCCCACCATCATCAGCCCCTCTTTCCCATGGGTGGGCGCAACACAGAGAGACTTCCATTTCCGCACTTGTTTTCCCAAGCGAAGATTTTCGCTCTATGTGTGTTTGTGTGTGTGTGTTTTTGTTTCTCCTTCTCCGCCTGCTCCATTGTAAGCCGGGGCGGTAAACCCGCAGATAAAATGCCAGACCCATCCCGCCCCCCAAAACGGAAGTGTACCGAGTGTGCATACCGGCGCCGCATCCCGAGATTCATAAAATGCAAATTCTCCATAATTACAAACAATATTTACTCGCTCTCCGCCGAGCAGGGCACCGAGCGGTGCACTGGGGTGGTGGGAGGCAGTCTTTCATACCCTCCCAGTTGCACACACGCGGGCTGCATGTGTGGGTGTGTGCATCGGGAAAACTATTGCATTGCATATCCGCGCACCGTTCCATCGCTGCTGCTGTTGCACTGGTGGGCTGATCTTGGTGGTGAAATGAAGAAGCAACCAGTGCTCGCATCGTGCACATGTTGGGTGGCAAATATTTGCACCGGAGAAAATGCAATAAAATTACGGCGCCACTGCCTTCTGCCACTCCCACGCGAGGGGTTGCAAGTGGGCGAGCAGAGAATGGTTGGTTAAAATGCAGTTTACAATTACTCTCCCATTAATTTGAAGGAATTAGAGCACACCCACATGTGTGTGTGTGTGTTGCACCGTTGGGGAAGACGTGTTGCAGGAAAAACCTCCAGGATGCGTGGCAGCTACACAACAGCAATAGCCTGGGATATGACTCAACTTCAGCTGGCTTCTGATTTCCGATAGTCAGTCTAATGAAGTAGGAGCAGCAGGAGCAGTACAGCAGCGCAGTTCCCCCCTTTGGACGAATGTGCAGGCCCACGCAGCGAACCGTAGCGCTCCCAGGGAAAACGGGCAGACATATTGCAGCCGACACAGAAAGCTGTTTTATATTGCGAGCAGCGAAACGCGAAGCGCGTGCTGTGAATAACGTTATTCCCGCCACGTTCCACACCAAGCGAAGCTGAGGTTTGAGTCTTCACGCGTGCTGTTGAGTCACATCCATCTCGTGGGTCCGCCGTCGCCGTCTTGGTGCGGGCAGAACATGGATCACGTTTCAAAATTTCGTCAATAGTCCTTTTTGCCTGCCGCCTTGGCGAAGTGAAAGAGTGAGAGACGACCACATCCTGTGGCGTTGTCTGTTAGCTCCAACACCTCCAACACGACCAGCAGACGATGCCTTCTCGGGTAAGGAAGAAAAGCAAAGCAAAAAAAAAAAAAAATCACAAACCAAAAAGGAACCCATAATGAAGCTAACCATCAATCGTGCCACTTCCTCAAACCGTGTGGCCACACGCATATGAACACACACGCGCGCGCTATGCTACATCTTCGCAAGCTGAGCACCGGCAGCAGGCATCAGATGGATTGAATGTTCATTTTGGAGGATAAAATTACACTTTCCCGCCCGTTCATTATGGTTTCGCTAGCGCGCGGGATCTTTTCGCTGGTTTGGGCACGAAACATGACGCGCGAACGGCGCCGGGCCGCACCATTGGACTCGGGCGTAGCAACGTACCGGAGGCGCAATCATCTCCTCCCTCAAGGCGCACCAACGACATCTCCCGCTCCGTTCCCAACTCGCCCACAATCGACATATTGCAGGGCATGTTCATTCCGCTTCACAAATAGGTTAGGGCTTTTCCGTGGCATGGAGCACATAATACACCGGGCACACCCTAACGCACACCCGCAGCAATCGGCTCAGGCTGGTAGCGGGGCTCGGTGGAGTATAATGAAGCTCTAAACTCGCTGGCACGGATCTCTGTTGCGACGTGCGTACGAGCTATTCCAAAGGCTTTCGGTGTGCCGGCGCGGGATCCGGCCGCCTCCACCAGCAGTAGTCTTCATGATCTGCCACAGGAATGTGTGTGTACATTCCGCTTTCACGCACTGGCATGCGTGTGTGTGTGCAGGTAAGCATAACTTACGGCATTCTATGCACCACACACACACACATATCACGGGAGCGCATCACGTGGATTAAATATTCAACGACTTTTCCACCGCCGACGGTACGACGGTGGACGAGGATGTTTTGTCACAGAGTGAGGGTTTTTTCCTTCTTTCGGTCCACAGGGCCAACACAAAAAAGGTAAAGCAAGTGTGCTTGTTATCTTTTCCTTTTTTTGTATGTGTGTGCCCTCCACTTTTAGCCAAAAAACCACCTTTGGCGGTTGCGGCTTTGGGGCTGCGCGGCGTGTTTGTAAATATGCTCGATTAGGATTTTTATGCTCCAGCCTTGCTCGGCGCATATTCAGGGTGAAATTTTTAAAATTCATCGGTTTATTGAAGCTGATGTTCTGTAGTCGTGTGTGTGTGTGTGTGTGTGTGTGTGTGTTTTTTTTTCTCCTTTTTTCGTTCTTTGTCAAGCTAAAAGCGTTACGCGTTACTCCATATGCTATATGGTGTATTTGATGCGAAGCGTACAGTGTGTGTGAAAATTAGGAAAATATTTGTTCAAAAATACTGTTATAGAGATTCATGATTTAAGGGAAACAATGTAAGGAGTTTTAAAACAATTTTATCCAATACAAAGTACAACATATAGGATCTGTACATGTGAATAAGCACTTTCAAGGTAACTAGGCAACGCAAAAAGTATAAATCAAGTCGAATCATGAAAAAACCAATCTGCCCTAAATACGAGAGAATTAAAAACTGAAGATTACTTTATCTGCAATGGCTTATCGATTGAAGCAATGTCACAAACACAACATTCGCTTCGTAAAAACAGTGCCAAAAAGGTGAAGCAACTTCGTTTAGAAGCGTGCGCAATGAAAGCGCCAAAAACGGACTCCGTGCAGCAGTTAGTGGACGTCGTATAAGCCTTTTCCGGCATCTACAACATCTTGGCATTATTAGACAACAATCCGAGTATCGGAAGCACGCCCAGTACTCAATGGCAGATATCCCTGAGCGACTTGAGATTCCAAATGATGCTGAAAATGCGAATGCGTTAGCTTGACTGGGAGGTCGATGCAACCGGCCAAACAGTGAAATAGTACCGGGGAAACATGAACAAACTTGTCAGGAAGCAGAAATCGAGTCCATTAGCTTCGCAGCGGCAAGCAATGATGCCAAAACGTCATGAGGTAGTTTTAGGTGAATTTCTGAGGAATTTCGATATGACATTCTAGTCCGCAAACTGTGTCCTTTTCTGGATTTTTTCTGGACCAATGTAATGCATACGCTCTACTTCACAGTTTTGTCGCGAAAGCTAAGGAGAAATTCATAAAAATCGAAGGTAGACCTCAAAATATGACTACACGCATGTCTTCGTCCGACATTGCGATAATTAACTCCGACTTGCAGCTCTCCAGATCGTAGATTTATTTTAGCAAGTAAGCTGTAATAACTACCTTTCAAAGGATGTTCATGGAAATACATTGTTTTGTGTAGTTCTATTTTTGACTACAGGCAGCCGAAAAAGCCCATTTTTTATGCTATTTTGAAGAGCAATTTGCATAGCTGCAGGCGTTTAATAAAATTGGTATAATAAAACACAACAAAATAGACTTCATTTTCGTTGCAGAAGCAGCAAAAAAGGAATCGAAGTCTAATTTGAAACATTTCAACCATTTAAATACAATAAATACTGGTATGCTTGATCTGAAGAAACAACACCTTTAAGTATTTAAACAATTTATACTCAATTAAAAAAATAGCATTGTGTCCACATTCTCACAAAAACGCTTGTTTTGGATGTTTTGGTTAACATTTTCGTTTTTTTTTCTTTCTTCGAATGATTATACAAAATTGCAGCCATTTCTGAGTGCATGTTCGCGGAAGCGTCACGCAACATAGTTTAATTAAAAGAACATCCAACCAATATCCCCGTGGTTGCGTACGGTTGCAACATTTTAAGCCGCACGCACGCACTCCGTCTCGTTACTTGTTTGCTTAATTTCATCTTCAGCGAAAAACGAAAAAAAACACACACACAGCAGTACAAAACCCAAATCTGGATCCAATCGGGACTCCTCTCCCGTTTAGTGATGAGGTGAAGGTGAGGTTGGGAAAATTTAAAAACCAATATTTTATTTACCTCCACGGAGTACACACACGCACACGCACTCATCCCTTAACCCCCGGCGTCAATGCCGGCAGCAGCAGGAAGGGGAGGGGAGGATGGTCATATATCAACATTGTAATCATATTTCGATACGGCCATTCCAGCCCTAACGCCGCCACCACATCACCGATCATTCCCACTACTGGCCGTATCCGCATATGATTGAATTTAAATTTAATTCCACCTTTCCGGGGAGGAGCGAAATAAATCTCTTCCCTTGCCCTGCTGCTGTGCGGTGCTGCCGCCGTGGTCGGCTTTTCTGTTTGTACAGCCGGGGGGAAAAAACGACCAAAAGGTCCGAAAATCGCGCGCGCCAAAATTAAGTTTGTTCAGTTCCGATTCGAGTGCGGCCACTGTTGTTGTTTCCCGTTCAGCCCCGCATACAGCCCTACGCATTACCTCCCAGCCAGTTTGCAATGCTTTTGTTTATACTGCCCCACCTGCCCCTGCCCCTGTCATTTGCTGCTGTTTTACTTTTCATCCTGTAAATTCATTTCGAAAAGTGCAATTGAAAATTATTCCCCAAAAGTGACTGTTGGCACTGGCACTGTAAAAAGGAAAAAGCAGGGGAGGCGTGTGTGTGTGAGTGTTTATAGTTTCATTAGCGACCACTTTAATTATGACGCTTGTGTATGTGTGTCTGTGTGCACTACTGCCGTTCGCACTTCGTTCTGTCAGCCATAAATCAAAGTGATTTATGCTTAATCAAATGGTCGCGCACGAGTCACGAGCGAACGAAAGGCGTCCTTTTGTGGGTGATTTTTTTTGTTTTTCTACCATTTTTCGGGAGGGTTAATTTGACGTTGGAAACTGGACATTCAAAGCGTGTAGCTTAAGGCCGTCAAAACTAAAACTTTAACAGGCGCGCACGCCATCGTGCGGCGCGATTAGGATTAAAGAGCAGGGGCCATCGCCCTGTGTAATTCGCTCGTCCTTTTTTGGGGTTGGACAAGATAATCGCTCAACTATGATGCCGCGCGAGCACACAAGAAGCAAACAAGACACGAACTAATTCCCTGTGCACATACACACACACACACATACACGCATGCTATTCAACGAACATAATGCACTTATGCGGTGCTGCGCATGTCTCACACCCCGTGAGTCATGTCGTAAATCATTATTCGCGCGTACCTTACAATTAAATGGGCGCCTTCAGGATGGGCAGGATGGAAGAGTTAATCATATTTGCATTTTGCTGGATTACGTGCTTTCAGGACCGTCGGGCAAAGCGCCGGGTCGCACCCGACCATAAATTATTACCGCCCGAAACCAATTGTTGTACGCGCCGCGAAGCCCGAGTCTCGGCGTGAAAGATGAAAGATTTTCCATCGTAAACGCGTGTCCACGTCATGTTTCTACCTCCAGGGGCGGGGGAGGTGATTTTGCACCGACCACCTCGCTCATCATTGAAGCGTGTGAGTGAGTGCGTGCGTGCGTTACGAGAGGGCAGGAAATTTATGCACTTATGCAATGTCAGCTCGCCCACCTCCACTTCCACCCGATCGGGGCAGGACACAACAAACCCGCCCGGTAGTCATCTGCCATTCCCAACGGGACATTATTCCCCATCCCGGGTACCACACTCCACGGACCCACCCATCCAGCGGCTTGACGGTTTTTAGGAAGAGCGTTTAATTTACTCTTTACTGCCCGCGCCGCCCGGACCACTTCAATACAACCCCTTTTTCTGTTTTCGCGGATCATTCCACTGGGAATTTCTTTGATTGCCGTTTGTCGATTCAAAAGCCCCCGCCGCTCCTTTTCATTTTTGTTCGATCAAACGCCCAGCCGGTGGTGCACGGTCGGGACTGGCAATACGTCAGCCGATTCCCTATTGTTTTCCAATCGCTTCGCAGCGGGTGGTGAGGGTTTTCCATTTGCCGGAAAGGCGGATCATACACTGCGCATTGAGCTACTCTTCATGTAACCGCAAGCACACACATGCCCTGCTGGTGTGTTGCGGTGCGTAAGAGATTGGAAGTTGGTTTGGATATTAATTATTTTCCTCGCATGACAGCTATGCAACGGTAAGGAGCAAGCGCAAGGAGCAAGGATCTAATGTGATTATTGAACGGGGCTTTAAAAGATTTGGAGACGAAATAATTAAATCTGCTTTAATTGTTAAAAATTTTAATCTCAAGGGTTCGTCGTTTGCCTTTGTCGTTGCAGGGAGCAAAAGACTGCTTAAGACGCATTTATTAACATTCTTCAAGCAAAGAAAGACATGAATCTCGCTTCAAAGCAATGTTTAAATTGTAAATTACGCATTTGCGGGCAGTTTTTAGCATAGTTTTCTATTCTTGACTTCTTAATAACGTGCTAACACCGTTCTGATTTAGCGATTTGAAATATGGCATTTATTACGTCACTTTATGTTATGGATAGTGCATACTGTTAGGCGGATAACAAGGAATCGAATATTATAGCAGCTTTATAGCAAAAAGGAAGTTGGAGTGTTTGAAAGCAGTTGTCAGTTTTGTTTTGAAGCATTTTCACTATGGATTATGGATTATCAAAACATTATGGTTGTATATTGTTAAAACATTAGTTCATTAATTAAAATTACATATAAAAATAATAGAAAATGCTGATAATACAAACATATTTAATTTCATTCCATACACCACCCGCAGCGATTATTCTATTTGGCATAACTACGTGCACTTGACAGCCTATAAAGGCTTTCAAGACTTATTCAGAACCATGGAGCCGAATAGCCAGTTCTTTGCTTCGAGGGGACAGTCCATATGAGTCTTGAAACTCATGGCGGGCATGTTATAAAATCGTACGAGTTGACGACTGTACCACAGGACTGCCCACCCGTTGCGATTATGCTCAATGTTGACATTTTTACGCCATCATTGCGAATCTTCCAGAGCAAACCACAGGGAATTGAAAGCAAATCTACACGCATACACACGCAAACAAACATTAGATTTTGTGTATCGTGTACCAAAACAAAATTTAATCATCTTCCATATACATGCATCCGACGGCATCGATCAGTCACCGTTCAAACTGCAAATCCATGGCAGGCAATTGAGAAGAAACGCACTTGAGACATACTTGTGACGGGTCTACAGTATATGGGTTAGCGTATTCAGATTTCAGTCCCATTTTCCATCATTTTCCTTTCGTTTTTCGTACGTGTTTTTCCCCCACTCTTCTCGATATCGTTGGTTATTCCAGAGCGAGTGTGAATGTCTCCGGAGGGTAAGTAAAATTTGTGTGTAGCTCAATTTCGACAAAAAACTCGGAATCGATACCAGTAATCCCATTATGCATCCCAGCCACTCCCGTGTGACAACAGACACAGGTCGGAGTCGGGGAGGGAAAGCTGTAAGCCTTTGATTTGTGCTGTAGAGTTGAGCCAATTTAAAAAGCTTTTGGGAAAGTTCAATCCGTGCCATTGGTGTGTGGGCACACCACATTTGTCATCGAATTAGCACCGAGTGTAGGAGGAGCGTAATCCCACCCATAATACACGATGTGACCGCTGGATTTTAGAGTACTTAAAGAGTGCGCTTCTTTGGTTTTAAAGTGCTGTCATTTCGTTGCCAAACTTGGCAAAAACGTCCACAAGCAACACGAACGCCTAAAAGTATGCAGCGCTCCTTGCCTTTTTGCCATACCTTTTCACAAGTGTTAACAGTCTGAACAGTCACCTTCGTTCGACAACCTTTAACCTACTGATGCGGTTCCATTCCCCCAACCCACCGGCACCACGGCAAGTCAACCATGCTTGAGATTCTTGAAATTCTTCCTTTGAGGTGAAAACTTTAACCTTAACACCAGCCCCAAAGACGCCCCTTTTTGACCTTTTTTCCCGTGCCTCAACACACACACACACACACCTTCTACCCTTGGTGAAGGTGTATCGATTCCAATTTATCTCCAGAGCGTGCAGCTATCTCCCTCGAAAGGTGGTCTCACATGGCCACAAACCTCTTTGCGGTTTGTGCTTTCATCGTTTTAAAACATCCACCTCCAGCCCCCCGAGCAGAGCTGGGCAAGAAATGAAATTCTTAGACCGTCATCCGTTCGAGACATCCCACACCGTCCCACGTGTGCGGTGCCGTGTGTATCAGCATTTGCGGCAGTTACTTTAACGTCACCGGAAACCTTTTCCTGAAAGGCAGAAGCGTGCGCTTCGCATCGAGCCGGTAAGTAATTTAATTAGCGAAATTTCATTATCGTTATCAGCGAGCGAGCCCGGTGGCTGTTGCGGGCCGAAAAATTGGGCCGATTTGGGAAGGTTGCCGAGCAATGGTCCAACGACTATGCAACCCGTGGCCATGGTCGTCGCAAATTCAAGCGTACCTGCACGCACCTGTCCCCCCGCAACAGCAGCCCAAAACGTCCCAAGCGTGTGCGAATGGTGCGGACTCATAAATGTGTAGAACGTGCGGTGAGTTGAGCATTTAAATTCAATCTCAATAATTAATCACTCCTACTGCCACGGCAGTGCGAAAGGTCTGCACCGAGCTGCCGGAAGGAGGGAAAGAAACCGTTGGAAAAGGGATGGCTTTTGCACAGTTTCAAATCGTACACACACGCGTTCTACATGAGGCAAGACCATGATGATAACGATGATGAGATGGAAAACCCAGAAGCACGCGCTCACCACCGGTTCTCCTCTGTCGTGAAGGTGTTCTTGGCGGTTATGCTGCTGCTGCTACGGCGGAGGAGCAGTCCTTCTGGTAAAACCCCTTTTCGGTATGTTAATGTTTGAGGTTTTTGCGGTACCCGGCCGCGTTTCACCACTCCTGGGGCAGATCCTTTCCAGCCGCATTGATTCCGATACAATTGCCACCATTCGGTCGTATGTGGCTGCGTGTGTGTGTGTGTGTGTGTGTGTGTGTGGGGTGGTATGTGGCACGAAGCCTCCAATTCGCCTTCCTGCAATCGCTCGCTTCGAAAACAGATTACTCAGCATCATCTCAAACAGTTACAGACGCGCGCGTGGGAGAAGTGTGGGATTCTCTCTTGGTAAACGCATTTGGTGTAAGCTTTTAAAGGCATCAAACACACACACACACGCACACACTTACTGATACAGTCACCAGACCATTGGAAGCAGGGTCGACAGTGTGCTTGGAGCAATATTTGCTGAGAAAACATTAACACGTAGCGGCATAGGCCTGCCGTCTCGGATGCCGTAAGACGAAGCGTTTCTTCGAACAAACACGTGTGAAGGCGAGGGTTTTGTGTTTGTCAGATTCGGAAATGGCATCCGTGTACGGATACGTTTGACCGGGCAGGGCAGCTACTTTGCATTTTATTTGCGGGACGTTTTTTTTTTTAATTCGAAAGGCACGTGAAGCCTCCCGCGATTGGATTACCTGACGGTGTAGTATAAGGTTGAGGCACACATTACAACACTTTGGGCTGCGGGTTGAGCCACTTTTTGCTCTAATTTTATACCAATGAGTCATACGCTGCATAAGGTTGGGGATGAAGATGCTTACCTGTTGATGAAAAAGAAAGAGCAAAATAAAAGAATGATTAGAGCCTCTGTACGATAATTAACAGTAAAAGAGTGTTGTATGTAAATTTGTAGATGCACAGATGCTTCATTTTGTATTATGTTTTTGATTGTTAACATTATTTTGAATGAAATATTTTACTGGAAAAATTCTATTCAATTACCAAAAGCAGCTCAGTTTGCAATTAAATGTTGCTACCGTTGTGTTGGATGCTAAAGAGATTTTCAATTTAGATTAATATTTCCACCTTCCATCAGTTCGCAACCCAAAGCGACCTTTTTTTTCCTCCCAATAATCAAACCCCCACTTCGCGGCGGTTAGCCCAATCCACTGATCCACTGAGAGCTTGTTTATAAAATAAACAAATTAAACCGGCTTAGCTTTTCCCTCTACACTCAAAAAAAAAACCTTCAAATTCACAAAATAAAAGAAAATCTCCATATGGTCTCCTACCGAACACTCTCGCCACATACACACCACCGTACGCTATCAAAATCGAATTTCATTTCATCGTTGAATGATTTTCCCGCCCGCTCACACACCCCGCTAACCCCCTCAGGAGCTAACCTAAAAGCGAACGCATGTAAAAAAAACGCACACCACGACGGGAAGTGCCATGAAGCATTCGGAAAGGGGGCAAGTGCTTTGAAAACAGCTTATGCACTTTCTCTGTACCCACGTTCATCCCCCCCGCTCCAGCGTTTTGGTTAGGATTTGGATCTTCATCCTCACGCAACGCGCGGGACAATAAAAGCGATAAATGTTTCAATAAATTAATCATCATTGGATATTCATATTCGTAATAATAACAATTCGTTCTCATTCAACTCGCGGCAGCAGCAAGGCGCGATGGGTGTGTGTAGGGGGTTGGATGAAAAAAAGGGAAGAAATGGGGCAACGGTTTCCTAGAGAAAATGGGTTTCGAGAGGGATTTATTGAAGGCAGTTTCGTGCGCTTCTCTTCCCATTCGTCGACATGGCTTGAGTTTTTTTTCGTAAACCATTTTTCAAGAAAAAATGGCAGCGCAGCTAAGAAGTGCCGATCCGATTCTGTATGTGCGTGTAAATCACATGTGTGAGTGGGTGTGTGTGTATGAAGCCATAAAAATCATAAATTTATTTAATTTGTTTCGTTGCACGTTACACCTACCATCGCTACGTATTCATTTTTTTCTTTCTTTTTCCCCCAATACACTCTCCTGGATGGATTCTTGGGGGTGGTTGTATTCTGCATTATTTTTGCAGTGAATTTGCAACATGCCAAAAATACTTTCAATCCCGGCACGAAAAGGAAGCAGTTTGGGAAATGGAGTAAAAAGGAAAGAACAAGTAGAACGTGTCGTCCAAAAGTTATGTTGTCGCAGTATGCTACACACACCGGTATTGATGCGTGCCGAGTGCGATTCACGACTGTTGCCGGGAGGTAGCAGCATGACATCCGCAATGAACGTTTTCGCTTTTTTGGGTGCAATGAAATAAAATGAAACATTTATCTCACATGCTTTTTGGTTGCTGCGGAGGCCCCAGCAAACAGTCTTGCGGTGTTCCAGAAAGTGTGGAGAAATATTTTCCATCATGCGTTAGGGTGTACAGCTTTCATACAGAGACATCATACCGAAGGCATTCGTCGATTTCCATCCCTTTCCACTTAGTTCACTGTACCCATTCTGGTTAAAATTCTTACCCAACGTTACTCAGGTAACAGCGAGCAGCAAGACGATGGGACAGCGAAAATGAAAAAAAAAAAAAAACATTCCCCAGTAACACGGGGAGCGGAAAAATCTGCTTTATAGGATGGACAATTTTCACCGCGATCGTCATTGGGCGCTACTCGCGTCCTGCACAGCATACAATTCGTACCTTCGAAGGAAGAAACAGCCGACAACCGTAGCAAATGGGAAGGAAAATGATCCTTTCTTTCAATGCAAGTCTTTCTCCTGCACACACACACACACACATCGTACAAGACAATCCCCGTACGGGTGAGTAAGAAAAGACGAGTTTCGTCTCGGGTTTTTTTGTTGCTTTTGCCGCCCCAGAGCTCCTTACAGCACAAGGGAAGATTATTTGCTTTTTTGGTACATAGTAACGGTCTCGCGTGCAAACGGCAAAAACACACGGCTGCTACACAGGTACGGTATTTTTTTTTACGATCGCCTCCTTGCCGGTGAAATGGTTTAATTTACCACCGTGCAACCTGTGCAACACATAAATCATGCGGCAAGACAACCGGGTGTGTACCCCCTTTACATTATACTCCCCCTTTTGGTAGACGCATTTTTCGTTTCTTTCCGAAATATGGTTACTGCTTAGCTTTTCCCCATGTTAGAGACCCATTTGCCCCTTGGAGTTATGCAATGTGAGGTGTTTTCGAGAACATTTTTCATTTCCTAAAAACGCATCGCATTCGCGCCTCACTCGCGCATTAAGCAATAAGCGAAGAATTCCAATCAACTGTGTTCTCGCGTTCGAGTCGAAAATACATCTCGCATTCCTTTATCGCTTCATTTTGCCGAACATCTCGCCCACACACAGGGGGTGTTAATTACGGGAAACACCTGTTGGGTTTGACCGAAGGTGACGGGGGTCGTTTTCCATAGCGTTTTTCAACGCCCATCAACCACCAGAGCGATATTAATAGATTGAAAAACACACACACACACAAGCACTTTAACGTTATGCTAAACCATCCATGCTGATCGTTAAAATCCGTTCCCATCCCATCGAGCGGGATTTTGAGCAAACTGATCAAACTACGGGTTTTGAGGGTAATCGTCATAATTCTGGCTCGAGGGCGTTAAGCGAGCACCATAAACATGTTCCATCCCACGTTAGGAAGACTTTAACGCCATTGAAAGGATTATGTTACCGCACGTACCTTTCTGTGTCGTTCACAAATAAAAGGGGGGAAATGTAAAGGAACCATGGAACCACTGGAAACACTTTAATGATGAATGTGTTGTATGAATGGAGAAGAAAGGAAAACGACTATTATTGTGGTGAAGAATGGTAGCAGCACAATCGGTAGTATTGAAACGTTTCCCATTCGGGTGTGTACTTCTTATGCTAAATTCCCTACAAAAGATGGAGTTTTCGGAAGGATTGTTTGAAACCTCTGGGTGCGTTGTTGGAGTGTGATCTGCTTTCATCGCACGCACACATTATGAAGCCGCGTGCGCCGTTTCAGCTGCTACGAAAGTATGATTTATTGCGAAGGAATTTCCATACTTCGGGTGGAGTAGTTTATTTTTAGCCGCTTCGTTTGTCGGATGAGTTTCCATCGAAGCCCGGCTTCTTTTGCTTGGATTCACCGAATGTTGTAAAGGGGTGAAAAGAAAATATTAAATTGTTTACAGCGCTGTTTATAAACGGTAGATTTAAAGTTCTTCATGAGACTTATCTTCTTATTCTTCTTTGGCTTAACACAACAGCAACCATTGTTGGCCAAGGCCTTTCTGTACACTACTAAAGGGCATGGCTTTCAGTGACTTATTGATTACCATAACAAGATAGTCAGTCCTAGAACATTTAGGAATCGGTTTATTCGGGACTTGAACCCATGACGGACAAGTTGTTAAAATCGTACGACTGTAGATGACGACTGCACCACTAGACTGGCCCGAAGGGTTGAAGCTAATATATAGTTTTAATTCTAACAACACTCACTGCAAACATTTAGACATTTGAATACAACATGTCACAGGCTTCTTATTGGAAAAAGAAATTTGCAAATAAAATTCAGCAACAACAAGAAACAAAAAATCCTCCGACTCTTTAGGAACTACAATCCAAACAGCACACAGCCCTAAACGTCGTTCTACGCGAACCGTTTTTCACTAGTTCCTGCCACTATCTTATCGCGCGGCGGCACCAGTAAAGTGGGCAAGAATATATGAAATTTAAAAAAAAACGCAAGCAAAACTAGACACAAATTCCGTGCAACTAAAAGAGGAGCAAAAACAACTTTGAGGAGGTAGGAAGAAAAAAAACCCTCAACTCAGCGAAAAACTTTGTGCCTGGGCAAGGAATAAAATGTACAATCATCAGCAATAAATAATGCTCTGGAAAGCGGAAAATTTCCCTCCACTCCTGTGTGTGTGTGCTTTTTTTCTGTTGCTTCCACAAAACGTTTCCTTCCAGCCACAAAAGTAAGAGAAAAGTCAGGCAACCCGGTCGCCTTTTTCTCACAGGGGGGTTTCCCCCTCCCCTTTTGGCCCCACTCTAAAGCAGGCCACCATCGCGCGCGCAAATGGAAAACTGGCATTTTAATCCGATTATAATGACAGGAGTTCTTTCTTCTCGTGCCGGGGCGGTTGAGATGGTGTTGCCCGTTTGCCGGACCGCTAGTACCGCTGGGTTCCCGGTGGTCGGAGCTGGTCGACAGGGAAGGGGAATAAAGGTTAGATGTTTGCCCTGCCCCTTTCGGTTCCATTTCGGGACACAGATAAGGTTTGCGCACCATACGGAAGAAAATTGTTCCCATCTTCCGATTTTCCAACGGACAAGAAAAGAGAAAACACCAAACTCCATAGCTCTTGCTTGGTGGACCTATGCTACACGAAAAAAAAAACTTAAGTCAAAGGCTCAAATTAAAAACGGATTGCACGGAAAAGTATTTTCCTCACCGATCGCAGATAGGTGCGTGTGTGTGTTCTCGCGAAACTGTACCGGTAATTCTCGCTTCGCCTGCGTACCAGGAAATGGAAATTGTATGATAGCCGTACGTACCTAGAGCAGGCTAGCTGCGTTCGGCTGCAGGCAAAGCTAGCCAATTCTAATACGATGCTCATCACCGTATTCGGTTTCACTCTTGCAGAGAAGATGTATTGCGGCATAGCGGCGGGAGTGATGCTGGCGGGAAACGACGCGCCAGCCAAAGGTAATAAAAGTTAATCCGTACCGAAGTTTACAATTTCGACCGCACACACACACACACACACACACACACACACACACACACACACACACCAGAGGAAGTGGAAGTTTTCCGTGGTTTTGCGTAATTTGAGCACCCAAAGCGAAACGAAAAGGATGCGCAACCGCCACTCGATAGAATAGTGGTACGGCGAGCAAGAGGCAGTACACTTTCTTCGAACTCTCCCGGCGGAGCAGTAATTCAAAGATCAAATTTAATATCCTTCGCGAACTGTGCGCCATCCATGCAGGGAAAGGGCGGCAGGGAGCCGGGGTACCAATGTTTTGTAATAGGTTTTGTGTTGCAGTTTTTCTCCATCCGCATGGCAAATCGGATCCGGGGCCCGAGCAAGTTTAAACGCGCAATCAGCTAAACCAATTTATGGATTTGCTTCAGCTGGAATTTCAGACGAGCGGCAGCATAAGGGCCGTAAATGCAAAGGCTTAATGGAGTAGTAGAATAGTACGATTGCATGTTTCTGGCGGTAACTATCGAGTTTAAGAAGTAAATCAAGTTGTATTTGATGTATTTCATGGAAATGGGGCAGGTAAGAATAATGGAATACATTTTGCTGAACCAATTGCATACTGTTAGGCGCTATAGCTGAAGGATTCCATAATTCCTTTGCATTCCTTTGTTTCCTAATTTGAAGGATTCCATAAAAGTATTAGCTAAGCGTATTATGTACATCACCAAGTTAAAGTGGCATGCAGATGCAGCAAAAAATAAGTATTGTAATTAATACAAATTCTTATTGGTTTTTTTTCTGTTAAAATAAAATCAAAACTAATACCGATTCTACCAAAACCACAAAAACTGATCATCCAATCTGTTGGTGTGTTGTTACCGATTTCAAAAAAAAAAAAAATCGATTCGCATTTAAATGAACGCTTTCGCGAGCGCGTATCGATTTCGCTGATTCTAATTTCAATCGCTTCCATTGCCAACTCCCCCACGCGCGCCCCAACTGACCAAATGTGTCGGTGCAAATCGATTGCATTTAGTGTAAATTAACCATGCGTATCCGGCCCGGGCAGGCCCCAACCGTGCGTTGCCGCGTACGAGCGCGTACGAGCGCATTCGAAAATTTAGTTTCACGCCTACCTGTAATCGGGCGGAAGGAGGACTCCACGACGTTTCTGGTGGAACCGAATCGAAAACGCATTTTGTGTGCGGCAATAGACGCGGAGAGCGTTTGGGTGGATCATCCTGGCTGGTACGGGGGAGGGGGTGGTATGCAATTAAAATGTGCATACGCTGACCGAAAACAAACCGTATGGGCGGCACGACGAGCACGACAATTGATTCCCGCGGTGCCGAGGGGACCTGGCAGGGTTTTAGAATGCATCCTCTCCCTTTCACACGCTCCTCGCACTCTGTGGACGGTGGGGGGGGGGGGGGTGAATATTTTGCAACAGGATTCAGTGTGCAAGTGCGCCAGCGGTAATGCACGGTGTGATGTTCTGGGAGTTGTTCTCGCTCCTCACCGTCATCGGCTGCCTTTCTTCTGCTCGGTGCATAATGAGCGTATCGTTTGCGTGACCAGCACACACACCGACACACACGCTAACGCACAGTTATGCCTGACCATTGGAACGTGCGCTGGAATGGGCTGCGGTCATAGTGGCATCATTAATCATCGTCTCTCCTGTGGTCGTCGTCGTCGTCCTCGTCGTTCGCTGCATCGTGTCCTGCACCGGCGTGTCCTGCACCACACACACACTCGCCTGAACGCGTAGTGGTTTTTGATTTAGCTCATTATACTCCACATTGGCTTTCGGGGCTACATCCTTTCGACTCATTCTTTTGTCTGTGTGTGCGGTGTGCTGGCTCAGGCACGGGCTTTACGGCGTCCGATAACGACGACGGCGCCGACGACTGTGACGATGAGACTGGAGCGACAGACCGTTCCGATCGTGCTTCGGACGCGCCAGACACGCTGATGATGATGATGATGGGCGCCCGATAATGGCAAAACGATGCGATGTCGCTGGGCACCCTTCAATCGCATTGGACATCGTTTGTGGAGCTACCTCCGCCTTCCCTGCGTGCCTGGATGGACACGGGGCTCTTCTGCTGCTCCCTTCAGCCCTTCCACACAATGGAGCGGACAAATGGAGCGATGCGAAAAAAAAGAACCCACTCACGGACACGGACAACACGGCACCATTGTAAAGCGCGCAGGTGCATGATCCACCTCGGGTGCGTCCACCATCCGAGCAGTGGCGGTGGCACTTCTACCACGCGCCCGTAACCGCCACAACGCCGCGGAAACGGTGACAATTAAATCGATTGCAAGTGCACCGGGCGTGCTGCTGCAAGAAGCTTCATTTGTGTAATTTGTATCGCGCACTGCGGATCATTTGTCGTTCGGGTTAATCGGGATGATTGGGGAGTATGTTGCAGGGCAAGGCAGGCAAACCACACCACTCACAAATGGAGCCACTTTAAGCTGAACCGGTTACACCAATCAAAAAGGGCGTAAGGGCGCGGATATTAAAACGTGAACTCCACAAAACCACAAACTGCAGCTTCCTAGTAAGCCGTTGTTTCCTTCCAATCACTTCCGATCGATCGGAATGCCACCAACGCCTAACAGTATGCAATCGCGAGTGCACGGCAGCTACTCGGTAGAACGTCCTTATCGCACTTATCGTTTCGCTGGCCTTGCGAGGCGGATCAAACGGATTGATGATGGAGCGGGACTACCGATACGGTCGAGCGTCGGTCGAGTAAGCCGAGTACCGTCAAACGCTTATCCTTTGGGTGCGAGTGAAACTCATTTCTAACCTTTCCAACCTTGGGTGGGGGCGACACAAAGCTTGAAGCAAACGGTCGCCAATCCATCATGCTCTGTGCCTGTGCTAGGGCACAACATCGCATCTTGCAAGCAGGAACCGAACGTCACTTGTTTAGTGTCACCATAAGGTCACACACACACACAGGCACGAGGGACCTTACGCCCGTCAAGCAGCAGCATCTCATTTCGTATCACGAAACGAGCCTCGAAGGCGCCCGAAAGCCCGAAACGGCAAAGTGAAAGCCACCGAACGAGCGTAGGGACCAAACACTTGGTGTACAGCGAGCCTGTGCAGTGTCCGGTCGTTTTAGAGAACTGGGCTTGCCGTACTTAGCGTTGCACACATACACACACACACACACATTTTCGAGAAACGTTTAACTATCGCGGTCAACCGCCAATCGTCTGATCGTCATTGCATGGAGCTATGAGCGTCGCACTCCACGCTCCGCGCGCTAAAAACCGAACCACACTATGTGTTGCAGGAAGCATTATTCCGGACGTCCGTAAATCCCCCGGTCCGGTAAGGCGCACGTGAAGGCAACAATCATGCTGCCGGGGCAGGCCAACGCGCTTGAGCGAAACATGCTACACCGCCATCCGAAGGTGGCCGAACGACGCACAGCGTATCGGGATTGATCGCCAAACTTATCGCACTTGACGTTTTGCGCTGCTCGGCTCGGTGCCAGTGCCAGTGGAAAACCAGCATTCTGCGCCTTTCAAAAAGCGATTCCATCAACCCGCCCTGAACGACCGCATCGGCCGGGGCTCGTCGGGTTGAATTAAACCACGAGATGACATGCCGTCGTCCCAAACTGCTTGCATCATATACCATGCAAGGGTGCAAAGAGCGGGCAAACTTTCTCAACTTGAACTTGATTTATTGCTCTGTTGACAAATATGACGTAAACGCCTAAATATAGGCACAGCCGCACGACTAGCGGCCTTTAGTACGGCCTTGCGGCACTTGTAAAATAATCGCTTCCGTCTCTCCGGTCCAGGGAAGCGCACGTGACGTTTATCGATACACACACACACACATCGATTAGGAGGGAGGGAGCTAAAAGCGAGATTGATCCATTACGGTGAACAGGCTTAGGAAAAATTGAAGCCGAAATGTGCTTTCCGGGTTGCAGACACGATACGGGCTTGAGCGGAAAACTTTTAGAAACACAATATAAAAGATAATTGGGTCAATATATAATGTGTTGAAAGTATCTCGCATCAATTCACCAAGAACAAGTGTTTTTTCTTTGCAAAAAAATAATAATAATAATAATATGTGAACAATAAAATCCGAAAATGCTATAAGGCATTTTGCATATATTTAGGCGCTCGACGAAGAGTGACAAAACTCTTTCCGTGCTGGAAGTTTTTAATTTCATTTAATAAGATCCTTGACATGATTTTTTTTAATTTAACGTATTTATTTTGAAACTGACGTCCCAGCAACTAACATTTGCTATTAAATTTAAAACAAAAGTATATTTGAACAAAATTTTAAAACAAGTACAGTTTTGCGGCAGCTGCAAGACTCACATTGCCCCATTTACACTATCAGTTTGCGCCTAAAAGTATGCACCTTTACCCTACTCACCGGTAGAAACTAAACGTCAAACAGCAAGCCATTAAATTTAATCCGCTTAGCAAAATTTTATGCTGATGCAGAACAGTAAAGTTATCGCGGTGCGGGAAGAAGGTGCGCCGCAGTCGAATAGATAAATAAATATAGAAATAAAGGAGCAAAACAAGTTGCCTACCATTCAGGCGCACGGCAGAGAAGACGTGCCATTTATTCTTCCCATCTTGTGCTGCATAAAATGAATTTTCATAATTTTTGCTTCCCTCCTTTATAAAAAAGAGGATATCTACCAGACACTTGTTTCGAAACCAAAACACCATCTCTAGAAGATGCTCAGAAAAATGATTGTAGTTGCAAAACAAAACACACTAAAAAAGTTTCCCCAAGCCCTTCCACAAACCCACGATGGGCTGAGAGGCCCGGGGACAAAAACAAATGTTTTCCCAAACAAATGTTTTTATACACACTGCGTGTAATTATGGCACAACTTATTGCCCCAATGAGTGACCGTTCTTCGTTCCCGCATCATGGATGACACATCGTGGCTGAGGCAGAGAGTGGCATGAAAAATCGCCTTAAAAATTAGCCATCGTTTAAGACGGTGGTGGTTCCCATTTGCGTCGTGTCGTTTTTTTACATTTTCACATTCAACTGCATGAAAAGTGTCTTTCCGCATATTGCTTCCGGGGTGTGTGTGTGTGGAATGGAATTTGGCAAAGTAGGAGAGGAGCTAGTGAACGCTACCAGGGGAAAAAATAACACTACTCTGCTATTAATAAAATGTCCTGCAAATGGGCAGCGCAACCATCGCGTACGAGAGAGGGAGAGTAACTTTCACTGTTAGCTAATTCTGGACGGTCGAGGCAAACGCGAGTGTGGACACAGCCAATGGCAAATGGTCGAAGAAGCATCGCTTTCCATTCCCCGTCCCGTAGGAAAACGGCGTCAACGTGCGACAACGACGACGGCGAACAAATGGCCACTAACGTTCGCGGTGCGCGCGACCACCGCGGGGTGACAAATTTGGATGTGGCGAATGCAATTATAATTTGCATAAGCTTTTTATGGGTGTTTTATTGCTGCTACGATTCCGCCTAAGGTCCCTTTCCCATTTAGCAGGACGAAGTGCACGCGACGGACGGGAGGATGAATTTTATATTTATTTCTACACCACAGCAAACACAGACCGGGACAAGAATGTGCAACAGTGTGAGGGCCACACGGTTTCCCGATGGAAGCAGCAGCAGAGCAGCAGAGAGTGGTTGTTTTTGTTTTTACTTTTGCTTGTGGCTAAAGTTTTGCGCTGCAAGTAGTCGAAAAATCCTGCAGCTCTCACCACTCTTGTCATGATGGTAAATGGCTATGCCATCTTCGAAGGTAGGAATAAATTAGTCTACCCAGGAATATTCTCTTCCTTCGGTGCTGTCGCTGTGTGTGTGTGCGAGCAAAGGTGCTGCAACAAACCACCACAAAGCGGGGCGGCGAAAACAACACCTTAATTCTTTGCATAAATCAAACGGAATACATGCACGCAGAGGCTGCTTAAAATTGGCAGCGGAAGCAAAGGAAAGTATTAAACACAACCACTCAAAAACCCCACATTTGACACATTCCGTACCAACACCAATGGCTGTGGCTGGCTTGGGAGGCTTCAGTCAAGGTGTAAAGTTGTCAGCCAGCTAAAGCCAGAATCAATTAGTGGGCATAAATATTCAAATCGGTTCATCGCTGCTGCTTAGAAGGCATTAGGGTGCTCCACAGCATCTTCCAATTGACGCGTACGCTTCCAGCGCACTTGGACATATTTATGAGTGCTGCTTAATTCTCCACACTACCACTCGGGGGCAGCAGCTTCTTCGGAGCAGTCAAAGCCAGGTAAAGCCACACCCAAAGCCTCTTTATCAGCCGGCAACTCACTCGTCTTGCGCTACACAGGTTTGAGGTCGGTGCGTAATTAAATTGTTTCCGAAAGGGGTGTATTAGTAGACACACGCCCCCTAGCGGGAAGATGCGAAACTACAAACAAGCTCATAAATTGAGCCTAAGTGAGATTAGGGAGTGCCGGTGCCGGTGTAGCGATTGTGATATGAATTTTCGTACCGGAAAGTGCTAGGTCCTCCTCAGCGTGTCTTTAATTAAAGTATTGAAATAACTGGAGCGGTTCACAGGACGCTTCACCTGTTCATTTTATCAGCGCATGAGAACGGGGAAATAAACACTACACAGCCACGCATGAAGGCAACGAAATGGCGGTTGGCAGGCGCTGGTTGCTCTTTTGCCGTGCCGATTACTACACGACGCTTGTTGGCTTGTTTCCAAAACAAAGCTGACAGTTGCATTTTACCAGCTTGCAGCTGCACCGCTTCAAGTGCCTGTGCTGGAGTGGATAGCGTATAGTGAGAGGGTAGAAACAGTGTAAGTAACAAGCGATTTTCCGCTTTGTTCGATGCAGTCATCCCGTGGCCGGGGGAGGTAGCGGGAAAAGCCTGTTAAAAAAGTGATCGGAAAAATGAAATAAAAAGCACACACGCACACACAAATTCCACTTAGCGCTGCAAATTCACCATGAAATTGCCTAATGAAAATGTTTCCGCGGTGTACCATTGATTTACCCTGTGCGACAAACTCGTTACAGGTCCATAAAATGTCAACATACACCAGCACTGCTCCCCCTCTGCGCACCCGTTGCTGGCCACAAATTTGATTTTGCATTTGTTTCTTTTCTGGCTTCGTCCTCGCTGTGCTCAATTCGGTTTTCCGCTCGATCGAAGTCCGGACAGGAGTGTAACGATCACGAGCGAAGGGAACGGAGCAGGACACACGCATCGAGCATTGGAATCGTTAATCGTTCGGTGAATGCCCATCGGTGCACGAACAGACAGAAGGGCGGTACACTCGGACGGGTGTTGCATATTTAAAATCGTACCCCAAAAAGCAAGGGGGAGTCCCGTTGGGCCCGCACTAGGAGCAACGGTTGGCGGTCCCTGGAACAATGAGGATGCGATGTGCTCTGGTTCGAAGCGCGGTGGCATTACACCCGTGGAGGGTGTAAATTGGTCCGGTTCATGATTTGATTTTCAAATGCTTTACACATTTGAACCACTGCCTTGTGCTTCGCCCCGGTATGTGTGTGCATGGCTCGTCCCCGTCCCTTGTACACATTGTTCAAGGACAAAGGTTTATCCTGTCAAGGAGGAATTCAAAATTGACTGTTTCATTACATACGCGACACAGAGGGGGTGGTGAAAAACGTTTTTGGAATAATAATTCACTGTTTAAACGCAAAGTGGAGCAAACGGTGAAAATAACCGCCTAAATGTAGGCAATGAAAAAAAACATTGGCAATTTCAATGATTGCTTAAATTAAAAAAAATGTTTTGATGCACCTCTCTTAGGTTTACTAGCTAGCAGTATTACCTTGTTGCGCCACACGCAGTTGGCATGTAGGCAGGGGAATGCTTGTGTAGTTGCCTGGCGCCCTGAAAAAGCTTTTTTCTACCACTACCCTACATCGGAAACAATAAAGCCCACTCAAAGTCTCAAGCTCGTTTTCCAGGGCTTTGCAGGGAAGTGGTTGTAGTAACGCAACACACATACACACACACAATGGTTCTCTCGCTCTCTAAACAACTCGCAACTACTACCCCTTGGCAGTGGAGAAACTTCATCGTCCTCATCGGAACAAAAATCGTCCCACAGGAAAACGAATGCTTTATACTGGCAGCAGGCAGTGCCGCTCTAACCGTTTCATTCCAGCACGAACTGTCGAACGAAAGGTAAAAAGGGGTCCGACTCAGGCAGGGGCAGAGGTGTTTGGAATTATTTATTGCACGAATTTATTTTATTTATGCGCTTTTATTCCAGCACATGTACCGATAAAGCGATTTGTTTTCCCACCGTTGGCGAAGGGGCAGCAAGAAGAGCGGCCGCCGGGATGGCTGGCTTGGCTGCGCCAATGGAACCAAAACTGTGCTGTAACAAACCGCCCTGGAGAAGGAGAAACAAAAGTGGCAGAGCACAGGTGGAATGGAGTGAAAATGAAACACAAAAGCTGCTCCAAAGCCCGTTGATGGTGAACCATTCACGAAAACTGGTTACTCTACCTGCACTACGTAAAAGGAAAATGATGAAAAAAATGTGAGGAAAATGTCTCTCTCACATACACACAAACCCACACACACACGCGACCATGATGGACTGGAAAACAGCAATGAAATGCGAGAACAGTTCACAGGTGCAGCGGTGCAACCGGAATTGTTGAGATTTGTTGCCGTTTTTTTCTTGTCGTTCGTACATTTTGTCAACATGTTTCACTAATGTTACCCATGCCTATTGATGCATTTGACGAACGCTAGCCATCTGTGATTGAAGCTGGAATCATGTGTGTGGAGAACCAAACAAAAAAAGGGGAAAATGCACAATTCGATGGAATTTTTTTAGTAGAAAAGGATAGCAATCGATTTTTATATTTTGTTACGTTTCATATTGACGAAATTCAAGCTACGAATCCTGATTCACACAATAGATTCAACTACAGGTGGCTACAGCTAATAAACGCCTACAAGTATGCAATAAGCATGGTGAATTCGCATTTTTAAGAGATTTTACAATATTTTCACTATTTTTCTATTCGTTGTTTAAAATAAAAAAAAAATCCTACAGCAAAATTGCCCAAAACATAAATCTGCCATCGAAAACGCATTATCATGCATAGCAAACACACAACATGGCACGAGGCCCGCTCAGGCCTTATCAATCGTTTATCACAGAGTCGGCGCACCGCGCAACAAATCGGACACAACCGGAGCGGCTCTTCCTAAGCTTAACGATCAATTTAAAATGTAGCTGCAACAAAAAAAGACATTATAATATTATCGACCAATCCGTGCTGTCATCCTTGCTCGAAAACGAGACATAGGAACATAAAGCCTGCGTCGCCTATAAAAAAAACACCAACAATCCCTGACAAATCGGTCTCGCCGAATTTGATTGACCAATTTTTCACGCGTTATCCGTTTGTCGTGGCAAAAAGGTAAAAACTCAAGTGGCACACACACACACACAGGCGCACATAGTGGAACACACGTACATTGTTTTGCACAGGAAGGGGTGATGATGCCGCTGCTCGAGTGTCGATTGCAAATCGTCAACCGGCCCAAGAGGGTGGTGCGAGTGCCCATCCGCCGCCCAACCATATTGACCAGAAAACCGTGTCCTGTGTGAGTGTGTGTGTGTGGGCAAAACACGGAGCGTCCGGGCGGTGCTCATCGGCTCGAAAAATGGCTCGCGGTAAACATTTCGATCATTCCACCAGGCAATAACTCTGTTTTTGTCGCCCCTTCTCCCGCTTTGTGACAATGAATCATCCAGGTGGATACTTCCAGGGGTGGGATGGAGTGTATCCAAAGCGTGAAAAACGTCTCCTCTCCCTAAATTACGGGCAACCACCAGCCACCACCACCATCGCTTCCAACGCGGTTCCAGTTGAATGAAGGTTTGTGCATGCGAGCGCGGTGGAGAGAGAAAAAATAACACACAAGCGCGTGCGGGACACGGTGGGCGGTGGAGGTTTGGAAACAACAACAAGCCTTCGAACAACCGAACAGGGAAACCCGCCGAAACCGTCCAGACAGCTGGAAGTGATGAATGATTTCATATTAAATAATTTATTAAATACCATAAAGTCACAGCAGACGACGGCAGAGTGCCGTGCTACTGCTGCTGCTGCTGCCGGGTTTGACCCGCGGAAATGAAGCGTTTCGATGAAGTGCTCGCATTTCCACGCGCACCGATCGGGATGTGAATGCGTTGAGTCGACAGCGAACAAAAAAACGCGCTCAAAAAACTTATCCACACACACACACACACACACAAAAAAACGACACTGCTACAAAACCCAAAACGCTACAATGGGCAACATATTACACACTCCTGACCAGCCACAGCGTTACCGCAACGTGCAGAGACACACACATAGTCACACGCAAACGCAGCTTTGCCTTTCATGCATATAACACTAACGCACTTCGTGTGCCATAAATTTATTCGGCTGGTTCATTTTCACGTCCTAGACACATTGGCCCTACAAACACGGGTGATGCTGGGAGGGAAAACAGAGGCGATGCGGCTACAGCGGGCAAAGAGTTTTCTGCACGACCAATTTTCTCCAACCAGCATCAACCATCATCAGAGTCCGTGACACTATTGCTTTCCCGGTTTAGTGTTGCTGTGTATATTTTGTGTTGTTTTTTTTTTTTCGTCAAACTGTTACTCACACCAAAACGGCGGTTACGAAAAAGAGAGAGAGAAAAAAAGGAAAAATAAAACACACCGACCGACCGCCGCGCTGTGACAAAGAGAGAACTAAACTTGCAAGCGCGTCAGCGAAAGCTTTTCGTTTCATTTTTCACCACCCCTTGCCCCTTTTTCCTCTTGTTGGGTGTAAGAGGAAAACATTTGAAATGGAAATTGTGAAGCGGCAGTTTTTGCCATCGCTACAGGGTGGCGCACTACTCGAAGCTTTGCACAGTTCGGCAATGGAGATAAATTTCGGTCGGTCGAACCAGTGAGCAGTGACTTTTCTTTGTTCTTTTTCTATGGTTTGGATTTTTTTGGTTCTCAGCCCAAGTGCCCGAAAAGCCCAATGCATGATGGTAGCGTTTTGTTCACACGGAAAAAAATGTAACGTGCGCTAGTGCTGCGACAAATGGGACGAAATTCAAAGGCACACTTTGTTCGCATTTATGAGTTTAAGAGGCATGTGCTTAAAAGAGGTGGATTGATTTTTTTTATGTAAGTTATTTGTAAAATATTTCTTTCTTCGTATTATTTGGAATTAGGCATGATTTTCGTAATTTAAATTACCAACAACGAAAAAAAATAAGAAATTTATCGATAGGACATTCATGTCTCATTCGAATATGGGAAACTAAATGATGCCAGAATTCGATGTTCGAAAAGAATTATTTCAGCGCCTAAATGTAGACAATTAGTAGACACATAGCAACAAAAGTCATCTGTCAGCATATCATACATTAATCTCACAAATTTGACACTTTTGAAGTTATTACAAGAACGCCAGCGATTGTTTGCACATACACTTGTTTTCAAAAATAGAATAAAGTACACTAAAAGCTACAGTAAACAAGAATGGCATCCATAACAATAATTTGATTGATTGAACATGCGCCTCTGTTTTGAAAACACAATAACAAAAGCAAACGAACAAATCAATATAAATACCGATTACTGATTGTGTGTGTTTTTTTTTCAGCAAAAATTAATCGTGGAAAAATACTGAAGCTTGCAAATGAATCTGGTTCCGCTGAAAACAGTCCGACTTATGAAGCTGATCAGAAAAAAACCTCTACCCGTAACCGAACATGGCCACAAATTTGTGACGAACAATTTATGAGACACATCAAAAGCTTTCGTAGCCGGCATACTACCACGTCCAGCCGCGACCACCAGCGTGATTTATTCAGTTTGATTGACTCGCTGTCACGAGGCTCCAGTTTTCTCCTGCTTTGTAATATCGTTTTGTTTTAACAAAGAATACACTTTTTTCGCTTGAGTTTGTTGGATGGAGCAAGGAAACTGCACACACACAAACCTCCATCCAAAAGCACAAACCAAGGAAGCCGACCACTGTTTTGGTACGGCACAAAATAATAGTCCTATAAATTTGATTGTTATTCGGGGAAATAAACTTTTAATTTCGTTCCCAGTCTTTCACCCCTCCAGCGGCGGAACGGTGGCAAGTGGGTCGCATTTGTTGACAATGAATTTTCCAACCAGCCCGTTTGATGCGAAGGACGTGAAAATAGAACAAAAAAAAAAAACAGCAATATTACATTCAGTCAATACAGAGTCCAGCCCAGCATGGTTGTGTTTGTCCGATCCCTTCGCAGCAAGCGGCACGAGTGGAGGACATTTCTGGTTCATAGGTAATAAAACGCGCACACACACACGAACGCGGCAAAAACCACTGCATAATGGAGAGGAAGAAATCAGTGCCTTTGCGTTGCTCTATTTGATCGATGGCGGTCGGCGGAGGTCGTCGTGCTTACCTCTGCACGCGCCACTCATATTCTCGACCTAGTTTCGTTTCTCGCAGAAAACCCCAGTGTGCTAGTGTGTGCGACTATGCCACGTGCGCACGAAAGTTTTGATCCGTGCTGAATATGGTAAAAGCATATTTGGGTTTCCGATGGACAGGGGGTGGTGCTAGTGAGAGACGAGCTGCTGGTCGGTGGGAAAGCGGCGAGAGCGCAAAGTTTCATAATCAACCGCACACTACCACAACAGTGGAGAGGGTTAATAATGCAGCAACGCACAGTGCTGAACAGCACGGGTGTAGCACTGCAGTAGAACAGTTTTGAGGAAAAAAATGTTGAAAGGCGCCTAGATGTATGCAAAATTAATATTTCTCGTGATCAAGATCGGAATTGATGAAATATTATTTGCAAAAATTACTATAAAAATCCTGACCAGCGCCAAAATGTATGCAATGCCATCCATTAGTGCAAAAAGGAGACTAAAAGCAAACACAATAAATGCTCCCTGAAATCCCACCCTGGAAAGTGCAAAGCTGCTCAGTTTCGTCAAACACCGTTATCCACCTTCGACCATGGTTATGAGGTCGTGAAAAGTGAAAATAAATAAATAAAAAAGCACAACCCACACAATATCAGCTCAATAAAATCCTTGCGGTGATAGAGCGGCACCGTGAGCACTTTAGGGAGGTAGAGAGCGGATAAAAAGCAGCAGGCTTATCGACCAAACCTCACACAAACACAAATGCACGCACGCCTCAGAACACACTAGTCCAGCCCCGGGGTCGGGTCGTAAAAACTTTACTCGCAATCAACTGCCGCCACCGGGGGATGTGTAAGTGAAAACTCAACGGGCCTATATAACTGGCTCGACGAGGCTTGTTCGCACCGCATCGTATAATTTGCCTGGCGAAAGCTGACCGAATGAGCGGTGTCCTTCTGACTGCTCTCGCGTATGGTTCATTATTTATCCTGCGAAGAGCTTTACGTTAACGCGCAGCATACGCGTATTTGAAATAATGAAACCAACTTTCTTCTTCACTTTTTTTTTGGTTAACACCATGACGTAACAAGAAAATGCGATCTGTTGCGTCCTTTCTCGAGATGAAGGAACAGCAGCAGCAGCACGCTGGCACACTTCAATGTTCTGAACAAGTTGCATCTTTTGCTCGTGGCATGTCAAAAGTAAACCACTGAAGCCACAAACTGCAGTGAACTGGGAACGGAAACAAAACAAAAAAAAATCCCCACACACCACGTCGAACGTGGCGTCTCGCAGCATGCCCCGCCACGACGGAGCGAGCACTCGCTGTTCTCCGTTGGCCGAGATTTTGTGCAACTTTTGTGCAACATTTTCCACTTCGTCATGTAACGCTCGCACAGCAGAGCAGCGCACACGCTTCGTCACACTTGGCGCTTTTACAACTTTGAGCATTCCACTCCCGCTGGTACACCGGGCAGGCCTGCTGAAGTGCAATGACACTGGCGCTATGCATTTTTTACCTCCCGCTCACGTTGTGTCGCCAAAGTGCAGTGAGGTTCGTCCTTCTTGTTCGTCTCCGCTTGTGTGTGTGTGTGTGTGTGTGTGTTTTTTAAATCCACTTTTTGCCTTCCCCAAGAAGAGTTTGACACGAACGATGTTCGTGGCAACAAGTGTACGGTCTCGTACCGCATGCTTATAATTGGTGCCACGTGACAAAGATGTTATTGCTGGTGTATGACAAGAACGACTGGCATCTTTTGTCAGGAGCGTTTTTTCTTCTTCTTCGTTTCACATAAACTAACTACATGCAACCACAGCCGCAAGACAACTTAAAAGTTGTGCCCCGAAGCAGCTTTCTTGAAGTACGATTTTCGAGAACCTTTTAGGCGCTTTCGGTTGGAAAAATAAGTTTACTTTAAGATGTGTTACCGTACCGTATTTTTTGATTGCCATTTTTGGTGGTACTGGGTTTTGTTGAACATACCTGAAATTATAGTAAATTAAAAAGAAAATTATTTATTTTTTTTTTGTAATTTCCGTATTCTATGCTTCAGCTTTAACTTAGTTAGTAAGAGAAACGCCTAAAAGTATGCAATTTGGATTACTTTTGATGATTAATGGTTAAGTTTAGTTAATTTAGCATACTTTCAGGCGTTTCGAACAAATATCATGCTATAAAGGTAAAAATTATGGAAAATATCACAATTTAAGCTTAAACTAATCCGTTTAATTAAGAGTCGTCTAAGCAAACTCCAAAAAAAAAATCGTACCAATCTATTAAACGATGCACATGCCCACTCTATAATGAAAAAGCATAAATCACAACTACCACACCACACGCCTGCAGCCAACTTTCATTTATTTGGACAGCTCACAACAAACTGCGCATTTACGCGATACGAACACGATCGGGTTTGATGGTGTGCCAACCAACGCACTGTTGTTGTCAAGCTCTAAGCATCACACAACTGCGATCGGGATGATGACGGTGGTGATGAGGTTTGGGCGGTAAACCTGCACCCATTCATCAGACACAGTTCATTGATGCTGCTCCCGTTTAACCAACTTCATCTATTCTCGTTCGGATTGAAAAACAACCCTGCGAGCACAACACAACGGCGAAAAAATCCTTATCCCACCACCCATTTATCAGCAGCAGAGCATATGCAGTATTCCCTCCTGATGCGCTCCCTGTGCATGCTCGTCACACCCCGCTGTACAGTGCTGATTCGGGCGATAATTTTATCACATGCAGGCACCCACACACTTCGGTACGTTTCGAACAGGTGCCAATAGCACACGTGTACATGTGTGTGTGTGTGTGTGTGTGTATGTGCCACACTGCGGGGGAGGTGAAAGTAACCCCTCCCTCCCACTCCATACCATTCCGAGAGAAGCCGCGCTTGAAGCGAAGGCAAGCCCCCCAGCCATCCTGAAGTGGCCCGTCAACGGCGATAATTTATTCATGATCGTAAAAATAATAAATTCATTAACATTAAATTATAATTATTACAATTATGCACCTTACACAGCGCGCACGGTCAGCGAGCAAAGCCCTGTGCTGGGGCGAACGAGCAGCGAGCACTGGAGATAGCTTACCGCCCATCCCGAGCAGTACGCTTGTTCGCTGTCTCGCTTCACTTCACGCTCGACCATATTGATGTCACTGCATTTCGATGCAATTTTATGTATGCAGCGCCCGGGACACCAGGTGCTAGAGCTCTCGCCCGGGCAGCCCCCTGCCCGCCAAGCGAAATGGGAGAAAGCATTTAATGAATGTTCATTACGCGCGCGAGCTTCCACGAACGAGAGAGGGCTGGCACTGCGCGCGCTGGATGCTTTCGCCGATCGGTGTCCATCGATTGGTCGATGGGCGGGTTTTTGTTCTTGGGTAGCTTTTTTTGTTTGCTTGCTTGTCCTTCCCGATGGGTGCAATATGTTTTCCGATCCGGGAAAAGGGATACGGTCGACTGGCGATTAGATGGAGGCAATGTAAGCTCATCATTAACCATGCTCGACAGCGATTGTTAGGAAGACCAAAAACTTTGGAAAAAATAGAAATTTAAATCGGTGAGTTGTGTTTAATTCCCTCATGCAAATTATGCATAAAGTTTATGTGATGTTTTTGTTTTTAAATATTTCAAGGTTTTTTTTAATTTTTTTCATCTTTAAAGTATCTGAATCGACTGAAGATTTTGGCCCAAAATTCTTTAAAGTATGCACGTGTCTGCTCTTAAGAAATGTTTTGAAAAATTTGCCAAACAACCAACTTGTTGATACAAATATGAGGCCCTAAAATAAATAAAATCATAGTAAGGCCTAAGGATGGTACACATAAATTGACCTATATCGTGACTCAACCAGGTTTTATCAACGAAACCGACCTGTAGATAGAAAGGATTGCCTCCTTCTCCTACCGTAACATAGATCTAGAGCAAGCATAAGCTCCCGAAAAAGGATGCTCCTAATGTGGTATAAATAATAACACAGGAAAAAAAAAACTAAACAACAAAAGGTCCACACATTTACCCCGCAACTTCTAACGGAAAACGACCCCGGAACTATAGCACTGCGAAACCTTTTCATTTAAAGTGACATGAAAAATAGAGGTCTGTCCAGCAGGGGCAGGGACTGCCTTGTGGGAATAGTTCTTCTGCCAGTTGCCGGTTGATCTAAAGCAGGTACCGGCGGCACTAGCTGGAAAACTTTATGTACCTGCCGCGATGTCCTTGAACGAAATAGACAGTCCTTTGCGTTCATAGATCTCCTGCCAGCGCGTCTACAACTAGCTTGCGTTTAATATTATTCATGAGAAAAATGTAAATATGCGTGTGCCCGACCACAGACCCTGCGCGCTACCTGCTACCGTAAGGACTTTGGTCCTGGTCCAACAAGCAACCTGCCCGCAAAACCTAAACAGGGCGTGTGCGCTGTCTAATACTTCCCCCCTTAGCTGAGCCGAGCCCGTTACTTTAACGCACGGTTGCGAGCGGGTTACTCCGAAAGGGTTAAGTGGCACAAACCAAAACAACAAAATATAAATCGTCCACCGGGCCAGTTCTGCCCGACTGGGGAAAGGGGCTGTGATCTTTTGCTCGCTTAATCTTATTTTATGCTTCTTCTTTTTTTTTGTTCTTCTACTCAAAGCTATGCCCAAAAACTGAGGACTCCTGCCCCTACCGTACGCCCAGCTCCGCCTAAACAAACGCCCTCGTGGTGGTGGTGGGAAACGGCATCGAGAGCGAATCTCGCAAAGCGAAACAGCCCCCGAAAAGTAAACCAACGGAATGAGAGGATTTAATTTAACAAATCTTATTTAAATATTATTCTAAGGCCGTGTGATACTGGCCCGGCTAGCCGGTGGCTCTCGACTCGATTGCCGAAAAATGCGTCCTTCAGATTTCTCCGTACCACAAACCACCGAAGGGCTAAATTATACCCGCGCTCACGAGGAAGTCGTTGGCTTTAATGAAGAAAGGCTTCAGCGATTTCCGCACAGGTGTGGTGTGGCGAGAGCGGCAAATGGAACGTTTCTCGCATCATTTACAGTGGCCTAAGATACCTTAAGTTTTGTATCATTTTTTTTCGACTAGCAGATCACTATTTGTTACCACTTTAAAGTAAGAAACTATTTCTGAAAACTGAAGTAAAACTCATTCCAATACGCGAATTGAAATTAAAAAAAAAAACAAAAAAAAATCAGATAAATTAAAACATCAATAAATCGTATAAGAATCCAACATAATTGTAGTTGGAAGAAAAAATGCAAAACAATCATTTTTAACAACAACTAACCACTCTATATACAAAGTATGAATATACTTTTAAGTCTTTGAGTCAAAATACTTTTTTGCACTTTTTTGTACAAAAAATAGGCTAAAACTTCTTCCATCGGCAATAACTTTGCACGCTCCTCATTTGTTTAATGGACCCCAAAATGCCGCCCTGGCTATAAGAAAATGTCCTCCCCTCCCCGTTCAATAACATCCCAATCATCGATTGAACCCCAGGATAGGAGCGGAAAACAAAACCACCAAACAAACATACACACTTTATCGGCCCGACAATAACTCGACGATTACGGCAGCCGAAATGGAAAACGGCGCGCCAAAGTACCCGAGACGAAGTACAAGTCATAAAAATGTCCAAACGAAAGCAAACCACACACACACACGCACGGCTGTCGTAAATTTTATTTCCCAATCGCAAATGGCATTTCCCATTCCCTCTCTTTCTTTCTCTGTTTCGGAAGTGGGAATTTTCCTCCTCATCACACACCGCCGCAAAAGGAAAACCATTTGCTGCGTTTAATTATGCATCATTGCAATTATCTCCACTCGGTGTGAGTGTGTGTGAGTGTGTGAGAGAGAGAAGGGATAAGAGGTGAAGAAGGTGGTAATGTTTCGCATGATATTGCGTAAAACCTTTCGCGCAACCGTTCGACTGACCGTAAAACTTTGCCAAAAATCAAAACGAAAGTGTGCGGTGCCGCTGCCGTTTTTAGCATGGGAAAAGCAACATGCACTGAAGTACAAGGAATAAAACATGTTGTAGTTATGTTTCCGGTCGAATTGAAACCATTTCGATCGCTTGGTTTCCTTACATCTCGTTTGCAGTTTTTATATCTTCTAAATTCCCGCTTTTTTTCAGCCAGCATCTTCTGCTTTATATCATCTTCAGGTCTCGCTAAACACCACTCTTACACCAATGGATGATATCGCCTACCGGATGTAAATACTGCCAAAACACACACACACACGCGAAAACACGCAGCCGTTAAGAGTACCCACGGGAGCTTCACATTTACGGCTTCATCTAATATGGATTGCGAGTGAATATTTTATTGATCACAGGATGTGTTTTCTTTTTTGACCGCTTACAAGCTTGACCTAACCCGGGGTGAAATGAAATTTTGATCCAGCTAACAGCACGCAACGACGTGTGTTCCGCCAGCAACCAATGCCCGCTCCTAAAAAAACAGTAGGAACCAAAACCCATTCCTCGCAAGCGAACGGCAAATAAAAGTTGCGACCGAAGAAAAACACCAAAAAACACCCTCACGGCTGCAAATAGAGAGGCGTTGAAGCCTTCCCAGGCTCTCAGAAAAAAAAAACGATGGGGTCGTCGACGAAGATTCAAAGGTTACTAGGAGAAGGTGGCATAAAAGTTGCATATTGCCTTTACTGTGCTCGCTGCTGCTCTCGAACGGCTAATAAGACGCGGGAGAAGAAAGGTGAATTCCAAACCTCGTTAGGAATCAAACATGGACTAAAGGCGCACAGCCCGCCAACAGTGCCACCTTATCCACCTCTGTTACGCCGTGAGACAAAGGAGTCTTCTTGTGCGAAACCTCTTGCCCAAAGCGAACGGATCTCGGGGTACGATTCCATTTTTACGATCCGCACGAATGTATAGTCGGTGGAATTCACCGTTGACATCGGCATTGGGCAGGAAAGACATCAAAAATACACACGGTTCCGAAATTCGCACATTAGAGTACCCCTTTGCCAGGACCCTTCTCAGAGCAGGGTGACGATACCGTACCTACTGCAAACCACACCACGCGAAATATCCGTGAGAAAAGCGCCCGCTTCGTGCTGGACGTGAAGAGAAAACCCCTTTCGGTCGTAAAAAAAAGCCTTTCCGTGGAGACAAGGAGAGAAAAAAAAACACAATATTTACGATACACCTTGCACACGGAAGGACCTTCCGTTTTCTTCCTACAAAACCGTTTGGGTTTCGCGGTTGCGTAAGTAATGCGTGCGTGTGTCCGTAGTTTTGTTCGAGATGATGTGTGTTTGTGTGTGTTTGTGTGTGTGTGTGTGTGTGTGTGTGTGTGTGTGTGTGTGTGTGTGTGTGTGTGTGTGTGTGTGTGTGTGTGTGTGTGTGTGTGTGTGTGTGTGTGTGTGTGTGTGTGTGTGTGTGTGTGTGTGACAAAGATCTCGAATCCTTTTCCTCTTATCTCGCCACCGCGTCCGCGCCCCAGCAAACGGCTTGGGACACAAATAATTTAGCACAAAAACATTTTGTATTTATGACATACACGCGCGTTACGAGCGGCAGCAGCACACTATAATGCGTTGTGCCCACACACACACACAGCCGCCCGGTTCTGCACGATGAGAAACGGGCCCGATTCGGGAGATCGTAAACTGGCAAGACTCTGGTAACGGCCGCCTATTTTCTATCAAGCGAAGGCACACGGTGTATCGTTTAGGGCCTCGAACACAAGTGTACCGAAGCTTGGGACATTATGATTCCTTTAGGAAAGCAAAGAAAACGGTGAGCAACGTAAAACAAAGCGAGAAGAAACAAGCCCGCCATAAAGAGGCGCGCGAGTGTGTCTTATTTTTCATTTCCATTCTCACTCCACAGCAGGATCGGTTTCGAAACCCGAACCCACCGTGTGGTGCGCACCGTAGACACCACGGAACCGATCCGGCGTAAAGGATATTGGAGACGAACTAATATTTATGATTACATTACCGCAATAAACCACACAACCGCGCCACTCGCCGGGGGGATCCTGATCAAATTATCATAACTTCTTCTGCTCGCTGCTTCTCTTGCAGGAAAAGCAGAGGAGGGAGAGAAAAAACCATCAGTTCCTGATTTAAACTTGAAACTTGAAGTAAAAAAGAGAGCACTGGAGAATACTCTTCTTGCATCGAACCTTGCCAAGAGGCGATATCTGATAAGAAGTGTTTTTTTTTTTTGTTGGTCCAATTTAAATATTTCCCGATGAATACGGGAACTCAAAAAAGGTATAAGAAGCTCGCAAGCTCTACTGATTGACAAAGTTGGGACTTTTTTCCCTCCATTTTGAGAGTGCATTGAAGCAAAACTACACCATCCGCTTTGGTATCGTTGGTCAAAGCTGATGTTAACTTATTAGCAAAGTTTGCAAGAACGTTTAGTGCGTTGAAAAGAAACTCTTAGAGAAACAAAAAGTATCGATGGTTAAATTTTACCTTTGTAACGTTTGAAACTAATTGGTTATGGTTATGTTACAGGGGGCTGTATTGAGGATGTATTTTATTCTTTATTTTTGTTTTCAAGAATATGGTATTGAATATGTTTGTATTAGTTTATTTTGTTTTATTTTAATCAAAGCGATAGTAATAAATTAGTACCGGATGTAGCTTTATTATCCCTGCTGAAAAGCGTACACTATAAACGCTGGTTGCAACTGAATACTAGTCATTTGTCCCATAGTTCATTACTCTATTCATTGCAAAGTTCATTCGAGTAGCTCGAGCAGTTCATTTTGTGCTGCTCAATATTTTTCAAGCAGATTAATCTATACATTATAGTTTAGTTCTTTCAACTTCTTATAGATATTGCATAATTTGTATGCAAATAGAAGTGATTAAATTTGAAGTTCTATAATTGATTTTAATCGATTTGTGCAACTTACTAACTTCGAACAAATACCTCGGTTTTTTTCGCCTAAATGTATTCCTTCCCAAAATCCTTTCAAATACTGAACGCTTTCAAATTTCTTTTATTTTGTATAGGCTTTTTAAACATATTTTTGAAAATCCTACTGGAACCCAGTTGGAAATTTAACCCATACCCAAAACCTCACCATCAACGTCAAGCGACAGTGAGTGCCTGTCTTGAGCACTTTCCGTTTTCGTGGAAAATCAAAAACTATTTTCGCTTATCAGATTTACCCTGGTCATGTTTTCAAATTGCCCCAGCGAACCTAGAAAAAAACTTCAGCACTACCACTTCACAAAACTAGGCAAAAAACCCTCCCCGAAACCGATCCTGCCAACAAAAATCTTGTAAAATTGGCAAAATGGCCCCTCTACCAGCTGTGCTGCTGCTGCTGCTCGATTTCCTTTCGCCCCCATGCCAAAGCATGGGAAAACTCTTGATTGGCCCGTTTAATGGCATCCGTATACAGGCACGAACAGCGCACTACCACCGTGCCCAGTACACCACACAGCGGGCCGCATGGTGGTCTCATTCACTCCGCTTCGCGAACGCTCTCTCCTTGACCGGACTCGAATAAAACGATTTAAAATGGCTTTCCCAGCCAAGTCCTTCCCCCCCCCCCCCCGCGTGGCGGACGGCAAAACGACTTCCGGTGTAGCCCCACGATTCCGATCCGATTGGCTTCTGGTGCCGTGCTGCTGGCGCCCTGCAGAGCGAGGAAACCTGCATTATACATTAAACTTTCATTCGTTTGCCCTGCCGCAGTGTGCTGCCCTGTCCTGTCCCCTCACCACACCAGGCTGTAGGTATGGGGCCGGCCGCTTTGGTTTGGGCGTTGAAATGTGGCAAAATCGTAACCTCGAAGAGTTGAGGCTTTCGTAATGATTTCGTTGCCTATCCGCGCGCCTCCTCCTCTTGGGGCGCGTCGCACTTTATCGTGCGCTAATTTTCCTCCACCCCGATGCCGCCGTGTGCTTGTGCATATGAATAATTGATGTCTGGAGGAAGAGCCCGGAGCCGATCTCTAGCTCGTGCTCTCTCTCTCACACACGCATTCGTCCTTTCAGATATCAGTGCCCGGTTTTGGAGCCGGACCGACTCCACGGAAGCGTGTGCGATGGTCATAAAACTGGCGACGTCATGTCTACTTACGGAGTGGCGGGAAGAGAAAGGAGGAGGGGAATATAGCAGAGCGGAATTTTCCTTTGGTCTCTCTACCACAGCTCTCACACGTCACACTGCGGCAGTGTGGCGTGTTTGTGTTGTTTGTCCCTCTGCTTTCCCTCCGCCCTGTTTTTGCAACCCTTTCTACCACCCTTTCCACAAGCGGAACACCACACAGGGGATGCCACACACTCCCCCCTCTGCCCGAGAGGAAGTGGAATGTGGCGCTAGGCCACAGGAAAGAATATCAACTTTTCTTTTTTATGAGTCTTTAATAGAGTCGGCGTAAAATGAGTTTGTCGGCCTGCGCCGTTCCGATTCCGAAGAATTTCGCTTCGGCGAAACCGACTGAATCAGCAAACGGAGAACGCACGGAGGAGTTCGATGGCGATTGGCGCCTTTTGGGGGAAGTGACACAGTGCCTTGGGAAGCATGTTTTGTCGGCTAGACGAAAATAATTACACACTTAATGCTGTTAGCCAGTGCAAGGTGATATTATTTACAATCGGTACGGAAACGAAGCTGGCACGGTAGGTAAGGGCACACTACAACCCAATGTCTGTCAATTATTTATAGACATTTTTCCAGGAACCGTGGTGGTACTAGCCCAAAACGCACATGGATGCCCGGGCCCAAGGTGAACCGACCTGGTTATGGTAAAGAGGTCCATCGTTTCATATCCATCACGCTATCCCACAACACAACCTCGTGGTAGGGCTCGTGGAGCGAGTGTTCCGGAAAACCCCGGTGCGGTCACACAGACTGCAGTCCAGCGGTACGACAAAAGCGCCATCTTTCGTTGGCGCCGAAGCTTGGCAACAGCAGAAGGAAATTACCACCAGACACGCTACAACTGCGGCGGCAAGGTACTGTAAGTAGCAAACCGCTACTTACACGCTCATTGACCATGCGGCGAGGGACACACGCTTCTCACTCACTCACGCGGCACACACGTTAAGCCGATCCGTTCGTTCAGGATCGACCAAAGCGTGGTGAGAAGGATTTCCTGATCGGTTAGGCTTGCTGGTTTGCCAATCGGTTGGAAAATTAACCACTATTCTTTTGGATGTATCGTGTAGTGTTTAACTCACACTAAAGCCTATTTCATGTATATGCTACACTTTGTAAAATAAAAAAAAGATTTAAGATCCTCTGATACCAAAAATTAAAAAAAAATTAATTAAAATTATTTTATAGATCAAATAACAAGCAAACTTAAAGTTCAATAAAAGCATTGAATTGAACGTTTTGTTACGCATATTGCATACATTTTGGCGCTCTGTTGAGAATGGATATGCAAGGAGTTACATTTTAGACGAGTTTACCTGATTGTATCAGAATACTTATGGGAAGGTTTTAAAATATGTAAGCTGAAACTAACGTCAACTCGAACGACTTAATAACATGCCCGTCATGGGTTCAAGTCCCAAATGGACCGTGCACTTAATTAATAAGTCACCACAAGTAGTAGCGGTACAAGACAGGGCTTGACCGACAACGGTTTTTGAGTCAGAAGAAGAAGAAGAAGAAGAAGAAGATGAAGAAGAAGAAGATGAAGAAGAAGAAGATGATTATGATGAAGATGAAGAGGAAGAAGAAGAAGAAGAAGGAGAAGGAGAAGGAGAAGAAGAAGTTCAAACCAAAGGCAAATGTTTTACATCCCAAATCTTATAATTTTAGGCGCCTTTATCTATTTCTTTGGGAATTTTCGATTTACTTGAACTTTACATGAGTTTTAAAGATATTGTATGCTTCGGTATGTTTGTTTGCAATAGTTACTAGACGAAAAGAAGTAATTAAACTATAAGTAATCTGTTTTTTTGCAGTATAAATCAAATGATTTGTAAGACTGTGCAGGATAACAAGCAAACGCTCAAAAAAGGGCTTTTTTGCGAAATTATTCTCAAACTTCTTATCTTACTCATAACTTCATAGCCAGAGGCCATTGCATACAGCAAAATTTGGATTTCGAAAAGGTAAACCCTTTCTGTCAATCTATGATTGACCTTCGCTTCCGATTGTTGTACATGCCAGAACCTAAAACGAGCTTGTAACAATCATCGTCCCGCCAGGTAAATGCAAAGCGTTACACAAGCAGAGCAGAAATCGCTTATCATGATACTATAGTCACAAGTTGCTAGAGTTCTTCGGGTACCTTACACGAAGGGTAGAGCATTGCCAAATAAAAGTGGATTGAGAACCCATTTTTCCTATCCCAAAAGGTTACCATCCCTTCGCTTTCATTCGCTTAACTTAAAGCGACCCCAAACAGCAAACAGGCCTCCCCGCGTGTATGGATGGGAAACTTCGGCAACACAAAAGGTTTTCCGCTTCAAACTCCAAAAAGCACGTGGTAAGGTTTGAGGCACTCTCTTTCACGTTGCGTTACGATAACACTTCTCGCTTTCTTTCACGCACAGCAAAGACTCTGCGCTTTGCTCTTCATCTGCAAACCCTTTCCCTCATTTTAAGGTATCACACTCTAGCACCGGGGCCTCCCAAACTCCCAAACAATAACCAGTTTGTTCATCGCTTTCCCCCGGAACGGAGGAGGCAAGCCACGCTCGCTTTACAAAAGTGGCAAAATCGTGTCCTCTGGATTCGCGTGCCACACAAAAACGCTGTACCGAGCTGCGGAGGAAGAGCGGCCTGCTTTAATCCGCGTGAATCGGAAATCCTACAAGTAAGCACCCAAAGGTGTGGCACGCAGGACCGAAATCGGTGAGCCGTCCTCGCAATCGATTGCCTGCCTGATAGTGGAATGTATTTCAGAGCCGATCGATTGTATCATTTATTTTGTTAAGTAAATCGATAAGAGCCTTTTCCCGGCCCAGCAGCAGCTGCTGCCTTGCGTCAGGCTTTGGGCGGCTCTTGTTTGGGAGTTTAAGAGTTTCCCATCCCCGCCGCCAGAGATGCTTTTGGGGACGGGGTTTCGCGCTTCGAAATGCCGAGGCAGTGGCAGCAGCAGCCGTAGCAGTTTGAATAATTTTCCGATCACAACCTCCTTCGCTTTGCACGATACAGCTCGACTGCAGCTGTGCCTGCAGGAAGTTATCGGCTGCGATGACAACGGACGCCCATCCCAATCCAGACTTGCGCTGGGGGGGAGAGCGAAACCGAAGCAAGTAGAGATGTATACCGGTGCCAAGTGATGTAAGCCAAATCCCTGTTTGCAGTGAAAAGAAATGTGTGTGCTTGAATTCGAAAATAGATGTAATCTGATCAGCGTCTTGCCCTCGAAGGTTCGGAGTAAAAACTGGGCGCCCGGGAGAGGCTGGCAGCGCGACGGCAGGCGCATGTAAAGTTATTTCTACCGCACCGGGGTTGGGGTGCGAGTTAAAAGCAAATGTTTTCCTTTCCATCGCTCACATGGTACGGCTATTGCTATTCGGAAATGGAGCCAGCATGTTTAAATGATGCACTTTACTGCTGCCGGAAACGAGACGCGTGGTGAGTGGAATTTGCATTGAAAAGGATTCCACAGAACTCTGGGGTGGGTGGTTGGTATGTATGACGAGGCAGTAAATGGGACGAAAATGAACCAGATTGTAAATCGACAGAGTGGACTACGGATTTATGCACAAATTATACACTCCTCTGGTATCGACGACAACTACACTTCTTCCTGGGCAGAGCAGCTCGGAGCTGGAAATTTAATTGACAGTAAATGACAGCTGGCAATTGTTGTTGCGTTTGTCTCAGGAAATTCCTTTTGACGGATGCCGCCCCTGGATGGTTTCGCGGAACGGGGCAATGGGGGGGGGGGGGGGGTTCGATTTATTGCAAGGTTTATTTTCCACTCGAGTTGATCTTTTGGGGGGATGGGAGTGGATTTCGGGCGTAACGATAATTTATTGTTTCGGAACCGGCAGAGCTTATGGTAAACTAATTGGCACTGGAAGGGGAGCGATGGCAATGGCATTGGAAAAGCGGACGCTAAAGGGTGGTTCGTTCAGTTTTTCCCCTCCATTAAACATTCTCCGATAAACAATTTATTCACTCGATACATATTGAAATGTAATATGAGCGCTGGTAAAGCGCAAAAGCATGCAATTTGCTCAGCTAAATGTCTTAGATAATGACTGTTCTTGTTAAAGCATTATCACAGCTGCATTGAAAATGCTACATGCATTTGTTTATAACATTAATACCAAAAATGTCCAGAAATTCCGGCATCTTTTAAAGTTACTGTGGAAATTGTGTGTTTTGTCTGCACGTGAGAGATTTTCATTTCAAATTCATTACCAACCAAGCATCACAATCTGAATAAACTAAATAGAAAAGTATGTACATATCTCACAGGAGCGCTGTAACACACAGATTTCCAGTCGATGCCTTTATTTGTGTGTGTGTGTGTGTGTGTGTGTGTGTGTGTGTGTGTGGGAAAATAGTGGGCATCTGCTCTGCTTTACTATTCTCCCTTTAAACCGTTTCATGTTTCCCAATACCGAAAAAGTGGTGTAAAAAATCACATCGATCATACACAACAAACAAAAAATCAACCAGCGCTTTTACCGGACACAGCCACCGTGGCCATCGTTTATATCAAACGAAGCGAAACTTTTGATGATGAGCCCGGTGTTTCCAACGGTTCCCACGATATCGCCAGCCCTCCCGAGGCGCCACCATTCTAACCCATCAAAGCGAGAGAGAGAGAGAGAGAGAGAGAGAGAGGGAGCACAGATTTTTCATCATCCATCAGCGGAGGGCGCAACAAAAAGGCGGAGCAAAAAACTCACAAGCTCAAAGGAAAAGCTATTTCCGACTACCAGCTATGGCTGCGATTCCAGTTTAAAGGCTTTCCGGACGTCTGTGCTGCCCCGCATGCATAGGTAGTGTGCAGTGCAGGACTAAAACCCGGGACAGCAAAACGGAAAGCACCCATAGCAACGCCGTGCATCACTGGTGCACCTACAGAAACAAGGATGATGTACAGATGATACTATTTTTAATTTCTTTTTGCCAACAATTCCGGGCGGATTTTGTAACCCATTGTTTGCTGCATCGGTAAAGCTTGGCAGCACATTGGAGCATTGGTAGCGCGCAGTGTAAGCCATCGATGAACATCAAAGCGATGGCCGATGCTTCTCAGCATGAAACGGTCCCGTCGGTATGGTACGCGCAAACAAATGAGACGAGGCAGTATTGATTTGTGGGTGGCTTTACTTACTTTTCAGAAAAATTGTACCAAATATAAGACTTGTAGTTCCCTTACCTGCAAGTAAACAAGAAAAATGGTGTGATTTAATGAGGTTAAATTATACAAAATTGTATTTTACATTTATTGTAAAGAGACACTTCAAAAGTATACTTAAATTAGAATTTCGCACTTAGTCACAAAAACATTAGCAAACAAGAACGATGGCTATGCACGCATACACAAGCAAATGAAGGATTGAACCTTGCGTTCATGTGCTTTTTTTAATCTTTTTTCCCTTTTTTTTTGCATCCGTAAATACCACTTTTCCTTCCTTTCACATTTCCGCTTTCCCGGGGGGACAAATGAGAAACGCCATTAGCATTAGAAGAAGAAGAGTTTCGGTTGATCGGTTCGGTAGATTTTCCACCGTCTTTGTGCCGCTCGCGTCGCTCTCTCCCCGCTGCTGTCACAAGTGGTTACGCGAAGCGGTGCGTGAGCGCTGAAAGTGCTGGCTGCTTCCGAAGGATTTCTACGAAAGCCAGACTTTCTGCACGTCCTCGTCGCTGGAAACCGGAAATAAACAAAACACCCTTGTGGCATTGCAAGCGTTGTTGTACCAGCACTAGACGAACATATAAAACCATAAACACACATACATACACACACACCCAAACCGGTACATTGAAACACGCGAGCAATAATGGTGTACTAATCTCTTGTGGCAAAGAATCGATAATGTTTACACGTGGTCGTGGCTGAAGGGGGTTGTACGTGGCAGTACGGGAATGGGAAGTCAGACGCTTAAGGAGGCCACCAGGCTCCTTATCTTAACGAACGTCACACCACTTCCGGGGTGCTTGATGCCTAACGGTGGCATATGATTCGCTCGTCTCGCCACGCCAGCACACCGCGCCCGCGAGCTTTTCTTCCGGTGGCACTTTTCATCTGCCGGTAACGCCCCACAGTAAAGCCCAAGCCTGCTTATCACATCCTCACAAACACACACACACACACACACATGCTGCTCCCCATATCCTGCCACTTTATCACCTTACAATTTAAATTTATATCCACTTACAGCGCACGCGCTTGGCATTTAATTACTTTCGACCGCAACGACCTGCCCGTAACGCTGGCGTAACGCTGCTGGCGCGCGTAGTGGTTGTTGTGTTTCCTCTTTTTTCCCCTCTCCAGAAGGGGGATTTTTCCAACTGAAACCCGGTGTTGATTAACGCTCGACAAAACACGCGCCAAGTGTGTAATAATAACTATGTCAATTAAATCGAACGCTCGACGTTAAAGCCGGCTGGCAAAAGTTTGACGTTTTATTAGCGGATTCAATTAAAGATTGCGAAGCGAAATCTTTGGGACTTTGGGAACATTGTCGCACAGTAACAGGCAATAAAGGAGCATCAGTTTTACAATGTAGTCGTATCTGAACGAACAACAGACATGATTAAACGCATTGTAACGTTAGTGAATTTAAGGAAGGCATGCTTGTTGGCGTTTTAAATTATAGGATAAAATTTGAAAGACTCAATAGAGAAAAAATCATCAAAATGATACAATTTAGAACACATACCAGTAAAAGAAGGGGTGAAAATAGATTCATGAAACGAGAAAAGCAGCATATTGACCATTATTTCGATTAAGTGTTATCATATAACTGAATGTTTGATCATGCCTATTTTGTCATTTTTATTTGCAGGCATGTTTCAGCATTTAAAACATTATCTTTTCGTTCGAATGGCTGTTGTTTGAACCGATCTCAAAATGATTTTATCAACGAAAAGGCTTTCAGAAGCCAGACTAATGTAAAAAATGTAAACTATTTTTTTTTACGAGAGATAGAGAGTGTGTGTAACCACTTTCAAAATGCACAAAATTTCATTACAAAAAAAAGCGTTACAATGCATAAAAGGAAATACTAGCAAGCACTGTTTCTCTCGTTATGATATCGTCCACCTGAAATTAAAAATACACAATCCAAATGGCTTTGACCCACTCACAACAGCGAGTAGCAGAGCTTTTGCAAACATTAACAACCCGGTTAATAATTCAATTCACGATAGCACAAGTTGCCGAACGGCCGAATTTGAGAAGTAGTTCATTACAGTAGCAGCGCTATTTGCACAAAAAAAGCTCTTCAGGCGCGAGCTGCAATGCGTTCTACCTTTCCACTGTCACCACACGCTCGCTACTCCACCTTTGTATCGAATTTTCATCATATCAATCAACCGGACCGACACAGAGGGCACTCTCTTTCCCCCCGCCCGCGAACGAGCAGTGGATCATGCCTGTGGATCGTGTCAAACAAATGAAAATTGTTGTGGTTTATTGCTGACAGGGAGGGAAAAGCCTGAACAGCCTGAAGTGCACCGGGCAAGTATCCAACCAAACCAACCAAAGTCATGACTTTTCCGTCACCGCACGAACGCAAATGATGGGAATTATTGTGATTTTTCCCCCGATCACACACACACACACACACACACACAGTGGACAACGGTGGAGGATGGGTTTGAATTGAGACCGCAGGGAAGCGCTTAACAGGGGGGGAGGAAACAAAAAGGCAAAATAATCGGACAGCTGCTTGACCAGCCGTTGGTTCCTCCCGCAAGGACATGCCGGTGTATTGAAAACCAAAAGAGTAAAAATAAAAATAAAAATATTAAAACACACACACACACGCCAATAATGCCCCGCATTGATGGGTAAGGCTGGGGCGGTAGGGGAAGGGGAAAAAACGCGTGGTGGTAAAACGCAACTGACCGCAATACAAAACCATTCACCAAATGTCCATTTCAATGATTTCCCTCTGGTGGGAGAGTACAAAAGTAAAAAAAAACACACACACACACACATCTGCACCACTGATATTACCAACACGATCGAGGAAAGTGGAGGAAAGGGCAAACCTCCTCCCCCCCTCCCCCTAGCTCCGGGGAAATTTGCAATTGCACAAATATCAATCGGCATTCCGCGCGGCTCGGACGCCTGGCCTGGGGTTTGGCAAATAAAAACGTCATTAAACGCTCCCCAGGCGAAGATCGTAATTGGATACACTGAATGTGCGTAATGCCGACGCTTCCTGGCGCGATGCAAAAGGGAAAATCTTCGTCTGATGCACGGGGGTAGTCCAACGCCCCCCGGCGGCGGCCCAAGCAACAATGCGCATTGTGTGGATTGGGCTTTTGGTTTGTTTTTTTCGTGGGAATTTCAATTAAAATCCTTCAGGGGTATGGGACGAAATCCTTTAATTGAATCGAATTATGCACCGGACACTCCCCTAAGAGCACCTTATTTTCAGCGATTGGGAGAGCGCAATTTAGCAAAATTTTTCGATTGTTTTCAACTGCAATTTAGCATTGGAAATGAAGGATGAATTTCGACTTCCTTTTTTTTGTGTGTGTTGCAAAGGATGACGCGTATTTTGATGTAATTTCATTAAATCTCTTTGAAGTTTGGGGGAAGCCTTTGAAGCCCACACCAAAAACTCCACGGAAACCAGTGAGCCGATTAGTGGGCGAACGAAGAATGCATTTTTTTTTTTCAACTGCAACTGCCAACGCCTGTTATTCTGTTTTATTTTGTACTGAATTCAAGCTTCTATCATAATACAGGATTAGAATGCTGCTTTGATGTTCTTGTGCACTGCGAAAGGAAACGGCTACAAAAATGCACCGAGAAGCTTCCTCTTTCTGAAACCATTGCTGAAACGGGACCTCAAATTCGCTTTCGCATTTAGGCGAAAAAATACATAAATATCGACCAATTGCAACTTGCAAAAAAAGGGCACTTTATACCATCGTTCAAAAATGCATAGAAGACCACCGCTGCCAAAGCTTGATTTAATTTTCCACACAAATGGACCGGTGTGTGGGTTTGGTGGTGAGCCTCACGCTCTGGCTTCACGCTGGATGAGATTTTCCAACCGACTGGATTCATATCCTGGCAGTGTTGTATGTTTCTATCACTCTGTTCGTGGTGTTCGTTCTACGCTCATCAACCATCAATGCAGCACCAATCACACGACGGGAAAACGAGAGTGCAAAACATAATGAAAATAAAAACACACAGCACTGCACATCCTCGCATGGCCATTGTCGGAGCAGCGCGGGCGGCAAAAGCTTTTCTTTTTTAATTAAAAACTATTATTACATTATCCACACGTTTAATTTCCTGTTGTGTTTTTGCTTGGGCGAAAGGGCGGCCTGGGTGGTGGGTTTTTGCTATTACGGTTACATCCGTTACAGTTACACGGCCGCGCGCCCCGTTGCAGGACGTTGCACATATCCTGTGGCACAAAAACCATCGGAAAACCATTGTCAGAGAAGTTGCTGGTAGTTTACAGGTTTATGTATGTGTGTGTGTGTACACAACACATCACATTATACTCCAACCTGAGCCAAAGTAACTCCCAAGTAACGTAACAAATGCCTGCAAGCTACTCCGAGAGTGCATGGAGAACGTGGCGAATCTTGAAACGTCCAACAAAACTGTCCTTTATCGGACACACACTATTTTGGTTTCTGACTTTTCCCTTTCCTTCCCTACTTCCCTCAAGCTATAGCACACACACACACATACAGACACACACACAATGTGCTCTCTTATCGCTTTCCGGGGTACACGCTTAATGGGCTCTTCGACAACTTCGAAGGTGCATTTTAATGATGCTTCAATACTTCACCAAATGTCCATTGGTGGTGGTGGTGTGAGCGTCTGAAGGGGTTAGCAACAACAACAACAGCAAAAGTGACCATCCTTTCTGCCACCCGCCCTCACTCTTTGTTGCCGATATTGACTGCGTCCTAACCAGAAGTTGGCAAAGAAAAACTTGAACATGACACGAAACACCGTCGGGGTGCGGAGTTGCCGCGTCGTCAACTTGTTGACTACTATCGCTACCGCTCCAGGCGCTTGGAGAAGTGCGGGAGGCACCATTCGAAGGAATGTCCGGGTGCGGTTATTCACGCAACCTGCACGAGCGCACTTCCGCTGGCAGGACGCACGCAGGACGCGCGGGCGGATATCAAGTGGCGATATTAATTTTATCTCACGTCCCAACACCGACGGGAGTTGTTGCGGGCGTTTTTTTTCCTCTTCTTCTTCGTTCCGGATATTCCGGCATCCTTTCCGAAGGCTCTCATCGCTTCCACAGGTTTGCGCTTATCGTAGCGAATGGTTTTGCGGTAAGATGCCACTTGAAGAAGCTGTCCGGCCAAGAGGGAGAGAGAAAAAAAAACAGGGAGGAAGCAGCGTCGCCCCAAGGAGCAGGGAAAGATAAAGTGCGCGCATTTGTCTTCCCACTGCTCGTGCGCCATCTAGCGGCAAAAGCGCACAGGCCCTGCGCTTCGCTACTAAGCAAAGGAGGAGGAGGAGGTCACGGACAATGATTGTGCGAATATTATCCCTTTTTTGCCGCCCTTTAGCTCACAACAGAGAGAGAGAGAGAGAGCCCATCAAAAGCAGCGTGAGCATCTGGGAAGGAACGGTGCGAGGACCTGTTACTTGCAACGCCATCAGCGAAGCGCTGGCAAGTAAAACTGGAACGAGCGACATCAGCCTGATTGTTGTATTAATAACGATCATAATTGGTGAACTCTGTTTTGCACTCTCCCGTTCCTGTTCCATTCCTGCGCTCTTCCTGTTAAAGAACGTCTTTCGCCCATTTCTAATTACTTATGAAGGATTCGACTTTTTGCGAGAAATTATTACCACCATATCTCAACGCATGACACTAGCACACACACACACACACGCATAGAAACTCCACCACCATTACCGGATGGTGTGACGGCTTGCCTTTCAACGGTTTCCACACTTCCCGTCCGGGTTCATACTTTGTCTTCTCTGTGTCCTTCGTATCCCCCCCCCCCCCCCCATTACGGGAGGAAAAGTATGAACCACGGACATATTTATTGCCTATTCACCCCGTGCACGCCTGTGTGTGTGTGTCGCACGTGACGCGAATATGCTTTTGGGGTAAATATTTAATCATCAAATTTTGCTCCCGGTACACGTTTGCAGGCGCACCACCACCACCAAAAAGCCTCTCTGGAAGGCGCAGCGGTGAAAGTCGCCCTAAAAGGGTGGACAGATAGTAGCAGAAGAGGGAGGAGGAGGAGCAGGAGGAAAAAACAACTCCTAACACACACACACGCAGTGAGAAAGCAGCACGGCCCAGAAGAAAGCCGACAGGAGCTGCGGCATCGAGTGGCGCGCTGTAACGGCCGCGATATATATATTGTTGCCCGTTTGCTTGTCATGACTTTATTATTTCCTTGCAGTGGTCATAAATTGAGCACGACCTTTGAACCCCGGGCAGGTTACGTCCACTGAAGGGGGAAGGGGGGGGGGAGAAGATGGAGCAGAAAATTTATGAGCTACCAGGCTCCCTCTCTCTCGCTCTCCCTGTTCGCGCTGTTGATGCGTTGTTCTCGTTGCCGGACTGCGGACGACTGGGACTATCGAATTCCCTCGACCGGGGCTAGAGAGAGAGAGAGTGCCGCTTGCACGCCACTCCACAAACGGCCCCCACATACGGAAGGGCACGGGTGTCTCTAGTCCCACGCCGCATTAATGCACGATTATACACGCCGCGGCTGGGGGAGACTCGAGGTTTTCGGCACCTGGGGAAGGCTTGAGTGTGAGCGTGCCATTATGCAACGCACAGGTAGCATACGCCACATAAACAAAGGCCTTTGGTAGCGCGTGCGATGCGTCGTTTATCAAAAAACTTGTAATAAATCTGTAGGTGAAATAATTTCAAAGAGTAACACACACATTCTGAAATAAGGCACTCCCTTTTAAATGGTTGTCATTAAGACTGCCGAAGTAATACTTTGAGGGTTAAACCCTTTCAAGTAAGGGTTTTTTGCTGTAGCCCTTTTGAATCACTAAATAAATACATTTTTTTTAATAAGTCAGAAAACATTGCAGCACATCTAACACTAAAATAAGTAAGTAATAAGTAACCACAATGAGAGCCAAAGGAATTTTAATTATCATTTGTTACCTAGGCTGACATAAGGACCCACCAGTTTAAGTATACTAATAACCAATAATTGAACGCTTTTCAACACCAATTGATCCCTTTACTATGAACAATACAACTATATGGGAATAGTTTTGAAGCAATACTGATAGTAGACAAACACTTTTTTAAAAACGCCTGAATGTATGTAAAGCGCATGAAAATTAAAGCTTTTAACCCTAGTACTACGAAGCGTTTCAAGCGTTTATGACAAAATTAATTTAATTGCATGAAAACATATTTTCAATAAACCAAACATTGAATTAATATATTTTTGAAATAAAAAATAAAGCCAAATTTCAATATTGTCATCTGATGCCATACTCATATTTATGAGCTAGCTAGTTTAATTTTAGCGCTACCAAACAAAAATGGAGATCTTTTTGTTGTTATGTTAACGCAAAATTGCCCTCTTTAACATATTTTTACACTAGATTGCTTAAACAATCCAAAAAGGTTTTATTTTTGAATTTTTAAATTATTTACGATTGGAAATAAATTTGCATCATTTAAAGCCGGTTATTTTACCCCTAAATGTATGCAAAAGGAATACAAAATCTGACAGTTTTTATCACTTTGATGTTTAAATTTCGTGTGAGTTGTTTAAACAAATTCAATAAATTTAAATTTCAGTTCACAAATTCAGTTTAAACAAAGAAACAAAGGATTAAACTTAAAAAAAAGCAAAATAAATTCAAAAACATGAGCAACCAGACCCACTCGCAACACTTCCCAAACCGCTAAACAAAACTATTAAACTGATAGTTGACTTTGGACCGCCGCCCTCTGAGCTGAACGGTCTGAATCGGTGCGGACGTAACACAGAATCATTACCGAGGGGTTCTGCGGTTTTACGTCCCCAAACCTGTCCTCCTACTAATCGCACTGAATCCTCTTTAATTATGTTCCCTCGATGGCGGGCAAAAACTCTAGCCGGACCGGAACAATGCATGCGTGGGTGAAAAGTGATCTCATTAGTTTTAGCATCCACCATTTAGGAGCGATCCAAACGTCGCCCCTCACCCAAAAGCCCCCCAGTGCGATAGCCTGTACCCATTTGTAATATGTGTGGAAACCCATCATCATGGTGCCACACTCGCTGCGGCTATGACTGTTGCGGTTTTTGGCTGATTTTGAAACAGGTTTACACCACACCGATGCCGATACGATTGCATTGATCCGGGAGATCTGGTTTAGACCCGGTAGAGTGGGTTTGCTTTTTTATGATTCACACCAAAAAGTGCAGGACACTCACACAGCGATGCGCTCATACCGAGGTATAAGCACTCCCATCCAAACAATAACAATTTACCACTTTTGGTGCAGCTCAAAAGGAAGGGTTGCGCAACTCTCGGGCCTTGCTGGTGCGGACATGATGTTGACTGTAGAGGACATTCGAGATAAACGGGTGTGTGTTAGGAAAATTCGATTATTGAACGAGTGCCGTGGAAAGTGATCATCACCATGCCAGCACCAGCAGCACCACCTCGACAGCAGAAGATAATAAGCAGCGAGCACCGTGCAACTCCCATCCAATCGACGAGTGTCCCACGCTCATGAAATAGTGAGTTTCATTTTTCAACCCTCCCCAAAGGTCTTTCCTACTTGTTCAACTTGTTTGATGATGATGCTCCTTTAGGGGGTTATTGTTGTGACCCGGTGGGGATGAGATTTTCGCGCGGTTTATCCATCGATACCATTGGTCTAAACTGCTTTGCAAAAACTCCCTGCCCAGAATTCGGGACAAAAACAAGACAGGGATGCTACTTTCACAGAGTACGTACACACGCTTGGAGTTCTGATCATAAGCGAAAACACAGAAGCGCCGGGAGAGCGCTAAAACCCAGCAAAAAGCCACCACACACCACACCGGACGGCGACAATCTAATTTTCGGTCGGTTGGCGAGAAGTAAAAAAAAAGGTGCGAATTGCGAAACTATACAGCTGGCTGAAAAAGCTGCCCAACGTCAGCGGGGGAGGCCTTGCATTGCTCGCACCGGGGGACGATTGCAAAAGCCGTGTGCCACCACTAGGGGGCGACAGCGGAGAGAGGTTAATCTCGGGTAATAAAATTATCATCATCATAAACATCCAATACGTATGATGTGATTATCCTGGTTATTTACTGCCGCACGTTACACCCGCAATCAACTTGAAATTGGGGGATGCCGGTTGGCTGTGTCCTTGCGAGCGCTCTAATCGCCACCGGGGCGTGCAAATAGTAGCTGCATCGCTTTTGCCGATAAATGCACGGGGCGGGATTTTAGGGAAAGCAAAAGCCCTTTGTGAGGTTTTGGGGTTGAAACTTTGTCGTTCGAAAATGGTGGCCAGTGGGCACAGATGGGTTTTGGCTAGCTGCTGCTCACTGCATGAACATTTTGCTTCGGTTACGGCTGCAATACGGCTAGACGACCGGTGAAGGGAGATAAATTTCGGAACTAAATAGAATAATTGATTTCAGCTTGCAAATTATTGATTGAGCATTCTTTTGCTTCGCAGGGTGAGAATATATTAACATTTGTTACTACTTTTAAGCTGTTGCAACTTTAAAATTAAAATACCGCCTAAATGTATGCAAACTTGTACACAAAATTGCACTTTTAGATTTATTATAATCTTTTATTCTTTTAAAATATTTAGTTATATGCAGTGAGCTACTAACGAGTCATTAAGGTTGCCTTTAACTCATTAATCGCCTAAATGTATGCAAACACCGTAACAAAAGTAACGCTTTTAAAATTATTTCGAATCTGAATGATCATTTTTAGCAGATTTTAGCCCCGAACGGCGTTACATTGCCGCAAAAAAAATGTCAATCAATCGATCGCAATGCTCACCAATCGATCGGCGCACTGCAAAGCCAAACGTTATCTGTTGCACGCAAATCCGTTGAAAATTATATCCGAGATTAATACAAACAAAGCAAAAAACACACACCCACACACACGAGCGTACAGACAAACAAATCCCGATTCGGAGTACGATTTCGCCCGGAGCGCGGAGTAAAATCGGAGTAAATGTTGTGCTACCCATCATCAGCACTGATCACTCTCGCCCCCCCACTGCTGCACGCCCCTTGTGCCTGCTCCGATGCCCGGCAGAGGAGGTTTCGGTATCAAAATATGCTAATAAGTGCCACGGAATGTCAATAAAGGTTGATTATAAAACCGCTCTCGCAAATTACAGCTATCTTTTGCGCTTGGGTCAGGGGAATACATAGCAGGGACGGAGCAGCACACGCCCGGGTATTGATTTACATCTCATTTCACGGGCACGGGCGAAGGACACGACACGGGCCCGCGTCAGCCGAATCGGTCGGTCGGTCGGGAGCGCGCCCGCTCGGCATCCCAAACCTTTTTATTTGCTTAATCAAATTGCTACCTTTCCTCGTTCGCTTCGCTGCGTTTGATGCGTTTGTCAGCGCTAGTGGCGGGGGGGGGGGGGGGGCGGAAAGTAACTCATCAAAATGAGGGAGCTTGAGCGAAAGTAGGGAAAAAGGTACGCGGATGAAGTGAGTAATAAAAAAACGGGAAAAAAGGGAAAAGGATAAAACCTTCCAAACCAAATATAAACTCAAAGAAAAAATGCAAGCAAGAAACTCCCTCATGATACCAATTTGTTTTCCCAGACATTCCGCTTTTCCGGCTGGGATGAGTTTTGAATGCAGCAAAAGCGTCGTTTACTTTCCTAGCAAAACTTTCCTTTCCCGGTTTTGCTGTGCTCATGCAAGGAGCGGTTGTGCTGTATTTGTTTCTAGTCGTTCCTGCTTGACGGATTTCAGGCACTTTTTTCCAGCATTAACTCTGTGTGTTTGGAAACATTTCTATTTACCTTTACTTTATGTTACAAATTGAAATTAAAATACACTATAGGCAATGCTGCTGCTCAACGGAAGAGACGACTTCAGCATGAAAGGATGGCCTGAAAGCCTCGCTGGAAACTTCCAACAACCTTCTCCAGACCTGCAGCGGAATCGACTACTTCTCCCGATGTTAGAAAAATAAATAAATAAACTCGCTGACACAGAAACTCAATCGCTTTCTGCCAGAATCCTCTTTCCTCTCACTGCTACCGCATCCAAATAAAACAAAAAGCGTCTCCGTATCACCCTCTCACTCTCTCTCTCCGGCTCTTGCTCCCAAGCATAAACTCCCAAAGAATGACGACACGCTGCTTCCTCTGGCTGGATCTTTAAATCTCGAAAATGAACCATTTCCGCCCGATTTCCTTTTTCCCAGGCCGCTGCTCCGGTGAGCGATTAGTGTGAAGCGCGCTTCCATGCGAACGCGGTAAAAGACAACCGCAGCCTTCGTGTCGTAATGGCATGTAGACGACACACACACATACACAGCAGACGAGGGCAACAAGATGTTAGTAAACGAACAAGATGAAAGTGATGCTTGATTGTGGCCTCGGGCCATCCCAATCGTTTTTCGATGAGGTTCCACACATCCCACCAACACTCCTATGAGGCTGAGAGAGAGATAGAGAGAGAGAGAGATAGGGAGTGATAGAGCGAGTGAGGAAGAGGCAGAACAAATCCTTTCCAAAATGGCTATAAATGGGAGCTTTTGTCGTATGTTGGACATGTTCCAGGACATGGAGCAGTGGCTTTTTTGTTTTGTTGTTGTCTTTGGGGTATGTGTTTTGATCTTCCAACATGATGTCGTGTGTGTGTGTAATGTCATTTCCCCTCCTCTCTGTACAATGATGTCCATTCCATTCCAGCAATCAGTGGAAGTAGGTTGGAAAAGCCAATGCCTCCTCCTTTGACAAAGGTCTCAATATCTGTCAACCTTGGTGGAGGAGGCAAGAGTAGTTAAGCTGTGTCCTAGTTCTTTTCCACTCCCTTGCCAGTTGCTGCCCAGTCCACGGGCGGTGTAAATGCCACTTGCGCGCTGAACATTTCCCCCCACTCCGCCATCCGCCCGGAGGAGCATTGCAGATTTGTTTATTTATGTAAACGGCTCGGGCGGAAACCGAATGCCGGATAGCTCATTTCCTGACCTTCCTGGTGGCTTTTCGCGACACCACCGGCGGGGATGTGATAAGACGTTCCTCCTTCGGGCGTGTTGAACGCAATCGTCTTGAACGGTTGAACGATTCGCGGCGATACTATCGTCACAATCACGCGCAATCCAGAACGAAACGGCACTAAGGCCACACAGTTTTAAAACCACACACACGCACACACACATGTACATCCTTACAAACGACTGGGTGAAAGCGTTTTACATGCAAATTGGTTATTCATTTGCATGCATATAAGACAGCGGCCGGCGAGCGTTCGCACACGTTAGCATCAGTAATTTGGAATCAAGATCAGCTAGCGCCCTAGGATGTGCCAACAGCAGCACCGGTCGACCGGAGGCAGGCGCTCGGGCCGGTTTTGCCGAATTGTTGGGCCAGGAATCGGCCAGGGGATGCGTTTGGAAATTTGCTGGCGCTTTAGATCGGGGCCGCAGTTTCTAGAGTGTAAGTGCACGAGAGATGACGCGCGGAGGAATGCCTGCAAGGCACACACTGTGTGGTGGCTGTGTGTAGCGTCAGCTGGTTTGTGTTAGGGACGTTAGGGAGATATCCTTTCAGGAAAGGCTCTCGCATATCCAGCGCCAACCAGTCTCAAGGAGGAACTCTTCTTTAATATGAGAGCTTCTTTTATAAATCTGGTGCATGGTGTTTATTTATCGTTCTCTATATAACGCTGAGAAGTGGAATAAACTGAAGGATTTTTGTGCGATTATTCATCAAGGCTTTTGTGAAAGGATAAAAAGTGTTTATTTTACCTCAAAGCATCAATATACAAATTATTTGAACGATAAACAACGAGCAAAACAGGGGAGTTTTCACTCGTTCTGTCAAAAACGTGATGTTCAAAATTGGTTATAAAAAAATGCTATGAGACCACCTGGACTGCATACAATTTGATTCCAGATTCCACCACCTGATCTCTTTAATGCACCTTGGGGTAAATGTAAACAACACCGTGTTTTCGAGCAGGTACTCGAATGTAATTCTAGCTTTGTGGCTAGAATAATCTAGACTTAAGATCGCAGGCTAGCTTTGTGTGTGATTTTGTATGGAGTGTTTACATGATTTCAGCCTCCAACTGTCAAACTCCATACGAAAAACTGACTAGAATCGTGAAGGGCCCCTATGTTGGTTGACATATTTTTCGAGCTGAAATACTGAGGCTCGTTTTGGGGTGTGGTTTTGTATGGAGAGTGTTGACATAGTTTCAGCCACCAACTGTCAAGCTTCATATAAAACAGCTGGCTAGTATCGTAAAAGCTCCCATTCATATTATACCTATAAATTATAGCATTATTATTGTTTGAATGCAGCAGCATTTTAAAATTATAATTAAGTTTATTTTATTTATCGGACTAAACGACACCTTGAAGATCGTACAGTTTGGAAACCCAATTGGAACCATTAGATTAGAATGTTGTTTTAGTTTCCACTATGAAATTAAATTCTGACGAAAATGTCTTTCTTACTCGTTGATACCTTAATTGTATCTGAAGCTTTTTTTGTGTTTGAAATCATTGCAAGATACAGGAAAAAGATACTATTTCTCCATTAAATCAACCTCTTCCTTCTTACGAAAACATCCTACTCCACCAGCGTAGAAAAAAGCTCCTGGTGGTAATGATTGAAACTTTCGCGCAAATAGTGTTCCGCTGAAGGTGAGCGAGCAAAACTTCCGCCAAATGCTGGGTGAAATAAAGCTCGCAGCAACGGCCAAGACAAAAAAACCCTTTGACCGAAACTTCTTTTTACTGGTCAGGAGAAAGAAGCGAAACGAAAAACAAAGCAACGAACATACCTAAACGCACCCCGCAGTAGTACGGTTAGTTTATAAAACGTTCAAGAGTACGGCCAGGGCCATCCCTTTTTGTTGTCTATCCTCCATTCCCGAAGGTCGAAACCCTTCAACCAGAAGGACGAGAGATAGAGGGAGAGAGAGAGAGAGAGAGAGAGAGAGAGAGAGAGAGAGAGAGAGAAAGCGAGAGGGCAGCAGTAAAGAAAATCAGAATAAAATACGCCCACCGGGTGTCTTTTGCACGGTTTCGTATCATTTTCCTTTCGCATTGCCCGTTTTACCCCTTACCGCTCCCCCCCCCCCCCCACGGCATTGTTTCAGTCGCGCGGGAAAACTTTCCCGTACAGCATTCCCAACACCCCCGACGGAAGGATTGGAAAATGAGCACAAAAATGACACCAAAAAGGACAGTGTGAAGGAAAAGTTTTTCCCATGCTTTCGACGCTACTTCCACGGCAGCTGCGGAAAATGTGCGCGGAAAAATGACAACTTTTCTTCCCATACCCTGTTGTTTACCACAGCACCGCAACACTCGTCGGAAAAGCGATGCCGTACGGTTGTTGCGGAAAAGAGCACGTACCGACCACGGGAAAGTGTTGATCAAATCCTTCGGCCAGGCGCGGGTGGCCCGAGCCGTTAAGAAACGGTGCAGAGAGCCTCCCAAAGAAGGCAGGCGCCCGGGTGAAACTTTCCGATGTCACCCCGTCACCATCATCAAGCGCGGCATAAGGCGCGAGTTTTCCGCCCGCGCGCGCTCGCACCCTTGTTGCAAAACTTGTTTCCACCACACACACACACACACTTCCAGCACCTCAATGGAGGTGAAAACAAAGCGACAACGAAAAGAAGTACAAAAAAAATCGTGGAAACTATTCTCCTGCAACAAAACAGGCAACTTCTTTTCGGGGCCAAATGAAAGCGGCAAGTCCGGCGACAGATGGAAAAGATCTGTAGCCGTAACAACGTAGCAGGACGACGACCCACGGGGCAAAAAGGGGGAAGGAGACGTGTAACAGCTGTGGCTAAGGACTGTAAGCGGCAGGGCCAGGCAATTCGGGTTTCATGTTCACGCTTACCGGCAAGGACCGGCGCCACACACAAGCGGAGGAAAAGTTGGCAGCTAAAGTCGGCAGAAAGAATGGTGTGCTCGCGCGAATGTTAAAGGGAAAAACGGTCATCTCGCTTGTTCTGGGGAGCTCCATTCGCAGCGGACAAAACATGGTGGAAGGATGTAATTAACGGCTGTCACACCTCCGTAGCGATTGCGACGGAATGATTATTTGGTGACCGTTAGAAATTATTTCCTCGAATGCACGACCTCCGGGCCATTCGAAGGCAACATATCATTAGACGGTACGGTCACCAGGCCAGTGAATAGCCCGAAAACAGCTGCTGTGGTGTTGGCAGAATTCCGCCCAGTGGTTGTTGCATGGTATTTAGGTCAGAACAGGGTCCATGCTCAACGCTGGACTCAATGATGTAGCTAAGGGTGGAACGTAAGGGCTATTTGGGTATTTAATCGGATTTTGCATTCTTTGCGTCTTCCTTACTTTATGTACGCGTGCACGACTTTATAAAATTTATAACATTTGAACGTGAAAAATAGTTCTACTTCTTAAAGCCAGTTTCATTTTCGAAAGCAATACAATTCCCTGATTACTTGGTTTCTTCATGCATTAGGTTACTATTCTTAAATCCTATGTACCGTATTGCTTCAAATTACGGACACTTAAGACATTTTTGGAATGGGAAATTTTCTGAATAATTCAAATTTAATCTAACTCAACTCTGTGCAACTCAGTTCACTAAAAAAAATCTTCCAAATGTGAACAAAATATAAAGAGTTCCAGTAATTTGATTCGAAACATTGCAAAAACTTATGAAACTGCAACGATATTTAGAGTCATATTCCGGACAGGCACGAAATTTCATCAATAGTTTACCCTTTCACACACAAGCACTACACATTTTTTAAACTTATTTCAAGGTCCGGACACCCAGTCCTGAGAGAATTCTTATTGAGAATGGGGTTTGAGTGCTATTTTTCTCTTGTACTCTTTGCAGAATTGAACCGAAGTACTGCTGTTTGAATCGATGATCTTCTCCGTATGGCCATAATAGCATTTGGCACATCTATCTTCAAACATCGTTGTTACTATCAGGACTGAATTTTTGTGCTTGTTATCATCGCTGAGTACAAAAATGTGTTCATGCAATTAATCACAGTTTATTTCGGCTGTCCAGAATTTCGAACAAACTCCTTATCTCCTAATCTCGAACAGAAAATCCTAATTCTAGACAGAATTCAAAAAAGTGTTTTAACAAAAAATACAACAGAATTTGATAAAACATTGTTCTTTGCATGTTGATAACTACCTCTAAAATGGATTTCGATTCTCTTCAATAATCTCCAATGCTCGTGGACGCGATTAATAGGAATTAGGGACGAAATTACACTGGCGTAGGCTTTAAGCCAAACTGCTGCGAATGCCTCTAGTTTAGCATGGCATAAGGGCCTACCCAGAGGTCAGACATGTTTGATTGATTCTACTACATCATGAAAATAATCTAGAAATTTATAAGTATTATTACCAGGGACAACATATGAAGTAATTAAATAAACACATGGAGTATGTCCTGAATTTGAAGTAGTCTGTAATTTGAATCGTAACTGCATTTTTGGATTTTTATTTTATAATAATTACCAATGTATAGCGAGTGTTTGTTATATTTTTCATGCTGGTTTTTATTGTTTAATGATAATAAAATTTAAATTACAAATAATTATCGGTTTACTCATTTTTTTAACAACATTTTTTTTTTAACTTTCCTACGCATTCTTCATTTTCTGTGCTGTTAATATTAGCAGCTTGGAGAAACCGACTTTGTTTTTTTCATGTCTTGACCCCAAGCTCTATCATAAAATTCTTGCATCTCCGTTCAACACGATTGTAAGCTGCTGCAGCGAGTGTAGCAAATGCAACATATAATTCAAACAAATGTCTTCAATATTTTATAAAGAAAATGTCCGAACACATTCAGCTCAACGATTATGAAGTTGCCATTAAAACCATCCACCTTCCAGCAAACACCATTTAGCAGCAAACACCATTTAGCAGCAAACAGAAATCAAAAGCTCGACATTTGCATTTCACCCTCAAATGACATCACCATAACGTCATGGAGATACCGAGACAAAACGACTGCAAAACACACTTTACCAGCGGAAGCGTGTGCTCCCTTCACTCGGTTGGCAAGCGAAACCCTTTCGCTCTTGCACCGCTCCGGAGGGAGGAAGGGTATCACATTCGATGCACACACACACACAAACACAAAAAAGAGAACAGAAAAGCCACACTTTTCCCGCACCACACACACACGCTCTCACCGGGGGCACACACATCATCTAATGTGCGATGTTTATTTCCACTCTGCCTTTATCATGTGCCCACTCTCGCCCCAGCCCGAACACCCACATTAGCTTGCCGGAAAATGGGAAAAGTTTTCGATTTGCTAAGGCACTTGCGTCGCAAACCAACAATGCAGATGCTTTTCCACCGCACCGCATCGTACACCGCACCACGAGGCGAGCGGAAGAATGCCACCTCTCTGGCCGGGGGTTTGTTTTTTACGCTTTGCGCAGGGGAAGGTTCTTGGTATGATAAGCCATTCGCAGCAAACCACACACACATACACAGGTAGCAGAGCGTAGGGCAAACAGGGCAAAACGGCAAATTATACACACCCGGCACCGGCGCGCGAAGAAACAGTCTCCCGGTATGCGGGCAGGAAAAGTTACACACATTGAAACACACGTACGCAGACATCGATACGTTATGGGTTTTTGATGGAGAGCAGGGGCGAGAAGGAAGCAGGGCGTTTGGAAGTTTGGGCTGAGTGGATTAGAGTTTGCTGAGCGTTTGGTTGAGGTTTTAAAATTAAATTACACCTTCATCGTCAGCAAATAATCGTGTCATCATGCCATCTCCCCCATCAACACAACCGAGGGCTGCTCTCGTGTCTATCGTCATCATCAAATGGCAATTAAAATATTTTGCGGTTCTAGGCAATCTTCCCCTCCACACTGGATCTCGTTCTGGATTGAGGTTGTGTAAAGGTGTAGAAGAGCAGCAAGAGGGCAGCATCATAGCCTCGTTTCGATGGGCAGGATATCAGCAAACGAGAGATAGCCTTAAGCACACAGGTAGACGCAGCAGCATGTGTAATGGTCTTCGGATGTAATGACCGGAAAATTGGTCTAATCAAAACTGTGGTTTTTCGCAGCGATAGAAATGAAAGGGGAGTATGGGAGCAGAATACAGGCCTGCAGGCGCCCGATGTGTTTAGGCCACTTTATTCTAAAATCGTAACACAAGTAACTTGACACCGATACCACCCGGCCCAGGGATACGGGAATTCAGGAATGCATTTAACCGATTTGTTTCCTCGTATTTAAATCGTCCGACCACCGTCCGAACCGTCGAACGAGAGGTGTGTTGGGTTGAGAGCCGAGCAACCGCAAACATTATCCGATTCGATTTAGAGCGATACATGTGCTTTCCATCATGTCAAAGCTGCTTATCTGCAGTACGAACGTTGCGTTTGTGGTAAGGAACCAACAAGAAAGAAAAAAACGCCGGAAAACGCTTCACTTTCTCGGCAAACCGGATACCCAAAGCCCGAGAGAGCCGTCGTTATTCGCAACCTCATCCGACGTTGATCCACGAAAATTGTCGTCATCGCCCAAGCACGATCATAAATATTATGATCCGATTGAAAGTGTGGGCTTGCGTTCGGGGAGCGGGTATTAGGAGGAACTCGTTGTGTGCCACGAGCGACGCTCGAAATGCTGCAGTGGAAAACTTTTTCCGGTTTTGGCCCGAGAGTAAAATGCCTTGAGCCGCAATAAAATGCTCTGCGGAAACATCTGTATCGGATGCCATTCATGTACACACAGACACACGTATGAGAAGGAGAAACTTTTGTAGAAAAATGATATGCTGCAGCGCATAAAAAAAAGAAAAGAAAAAAGAACCATCCTCATCCAATATCGACATATTATGGTAATCGTCCGAGATATCCTTTCCTTCTACCGTTTTGTTCTGTTTTTTTGCTTCTTTTTTTCGTTTGTTAAGCTTCTAGTTTTTCCTCCGCAAACTGTGTGGCGAAAGCGTTCATAACGATGCACAGCATCCTTTTTTTTCACTCCTATTGCTGCAGAAAGCATTTTTCCTTTTTTGCCTTCCCCACCTCAATTGTGGCTGGAGATGTGCCCGCCCGTGCCTGGTGCAATATATCAGCCACAAAAGGCGGACCAACCAAAACCTCTTCTCGCGCTGCACACGTTGCTTTGCTGCAAGACGAATTTAATATATTGATGGCGAGGCCGAGCCGAGCAGCGCCCCTAATGCGCCCTCGCTAACCCAACCACCCGTGCGCGATGGGGTTGGAAAATTTCAATTTTACTCGCTTTATGTTTTAAGCACTGGTGCTTGCTGTTTTGTTTGCTCGGCACGGGTTTCGAACATGTGTGGGCGCGCGCTCAACAGCTTATGCCAGGGTACGATGTGAAGGCTGTTGGAGTTTAACGCTACAAAACAGACAACTTTTTCTATTAATCCAAATCGCGCACTAATGAGCTTTCGAGAGAGAGAGAGACTGGACCCGGTCCGAATTAAATTGCCAGTCGTTTGCTCGCCTAAGTGCAAGCAGTTTATAGTGTTTTATGGTTTATGGTTTAATGCTCGACGTTGCAATAAGTTTTTGAAGAGGGTTTAAACTTGAAAACTGAATAAAAAATAATATATTTTATAAACGTGTAAAAATCCATTATCCAGTAGGTCCAGAGTTCCAATTTAAAAAAAAAAACATAAAAATTCCCAATAAGAACGATCATAACTACTTAAAACGTTTCAGCTTCTAATATTCCGTCCATATCCAATTGGAGGATACATCAATCAGATTAAGTTTAGGGGCATTTTTTGCATATTTAGCAGGAGTCTATTGCTTTTCCTAGCAGTGAGTCTAACAAAAAATAAGCCCAAAAACTCTCCAACAACCACGGAATGTCACAGCCAGTGCGCGCGCGAGCCACCTGCAGCAATAAATGCCAGCCAGCACAACTTTAAAGAGAATCGATTCTTTTCCACACACACACAAAAAATACCTTTTTCCTCAAAGTAGGTAATACGCACGCACTTTCTTCCGCGGCCTCCACGCGTATATTGCTTGTGAACTTCTTTTTGTGTCTTAACTTTTTTAAAACCATTTCCCTCCTTCGACACGGATCGTCGTCATTTGCATAATGACGGCACTCTGGCACCTTCAACTGCGCAAAGCGAAGCGACTACTTTGTACTCGTACTCCCATTGGTGCTCTGTGCTGTGGAAAACACACCGAGAGAACGATTTTCATTTCTGCTGCTACCGCACCACAGCTCCCTCTCTCCCCACAGTTATCAACACCATTCGGGCGAAAGATGTTTATCAAACGCGTCGTTTTGCCACTTGCCTTACTGTGTTGTGTGTGTTTGTGTGAGAGAGAGCATGGAAAGTGAACAAAATTTCCTTTACAAAAATCGTTCACCACAAATCCCACGAGAAGAAAGTGAAATTAGAAAAAGGAAAAGTCTGGCAAAAAAACAACATCTGACCATTACCGTTTGCTGTGACAAAAGTCAGCTGAAAAATCTGCGGCCAATGCGCCCAACAAGGACACACTGCCGAACAAAGGGAGGAAGTTAGCAATCTAATGGTCGACGAAAGACATGGTCGACATGGGGGAGAGGGAGGGAGGTCCGCAAATGGAGCAAAAAGAAATGGTCGATAATTTTGTCCACTCATAATCGTAAACATTGAAACGCGCATTCAACCGTTAACGCACCATATTCCTGACCAAAGAACCGCTAGGGGGGGGACGATAAGTGGGGGCCCCATTATTGACCCCTAGCCAATGGGCACATTTGCGAAGAATTGCGTTTTTTTTAAGAAAGCCTAACGATTACGGGGAAGAAGAGGAAAGGCCACAATAAGGTCGTGCTGCTGCCGTGGAATGTGAAAAATCATTTATTTTAATCTGTAAACTTTTCCCGAAAAATACCTGAACCCAGCCACTCAGGACTTTTCTTGCTCGCCTGCAACAACAACAACAAAAACCTTGCGCTCCAAAAGATTGATTTTTCTGTTTTTTTTTTTGGCGCTATAAATAAAAGCGATCCGTCTGTCTTCGTTTTTCCCTCCTCTTCTGCTGCGAACACGCAAAATCTGAACCAAAAAAACACACACACCTGAGCGCTGACAACACGCGTTCATAACTTCATTACTCGATGTTGTTGTGTTTTGCAACCGATCAAAAAAAAGTGGAGTTGTTTCACCCCACCCCTGCGGCAGATAGCGAGAACAAAAGCCGACGAGAGGAAATCGATACGCGGCAGCGCGCACATTCAACAATTGGCAGTTTTTCCGACTGGATGAATGAATGTGACGCCCGGCACACACCTATCCTTCCTCCCTGGTGTGGTGCTTAAAACAGTCGAGGAAAATATGTGTACACTAAATGACACATACACATGCACACAGACACAGCGCAGAAGGATGTGGGAGAGGCACATTGCGCTGCAGATTTAGCCCGAGAGGTTGATGTCCGGGTAGGCTGTTTCGCTCAGTTTTGCCGAACGGCTAGTCGCAGCAACCGGACCGAAACCGTCATGTTGCTGTGAAAGCAGCAGCCCTTTTGTACCCTAGCAACCAAGGACCGACGTTTGAAACGTTCCCGCGTTCCGATGGATTATAAACTCCCCGATATAATGGACACCGAATATCGATGCGGCGGTAAATAATAATAATAACAATAATAATAATAGTAAACATGATAGTGCCTAGCAGCCAGTACTATCATTGTCCGTCTGAAAGGACATATTTTTGCTACTGCAGATGGGAAGGGTATACGAGGGCAGGTGGTACACTGTGAAGGTGGTACTGGGAGAAAATATGAAAATCTGCGGTCGAGTGTTAACGAACTGCCGGGAACGATGACAGACAGGCACGTTAAATGTAGCGGCGGAGGCGGTTTCCTGCAGTAGTGACATACCAGGAATTGCATTGTCGATTGCAGGGAAGAGTTGACGGTTAAACAAGTAAAAAGGTTTATTTTTAAACATTTTTTGGTTCACTTTTTAAACACAAATATCGATTTGCAAAGAATCGTTTCCTGGTCACGGCACCAAAATAGCAACAACCATGGTTTTATTAAAATTTATAAATATTGCAAAAACTTAATAAGCATAAACCCAACCATGTGTGTGCTACCATGCACTTTAAAATGATTGACGTTGTGTGTACAATTGCACAGATTCCGCTGTGGCACTGTGCCACTCACTTTCATAATATCATTCAACCGGCGCGTTCCCCAGCGCTGATGGCTCTGACATACGCGACATGACTCTACCATTAAAGGCACGAGTTGTGCACTAAATAACACACCAGTCTCGCCTCACTTGTATCCTCAATACCGCAGGCTCATACAGGTTATAGAGGTCCATCCAAAGGCTCCCCGAAACCGTTTCAAACAGCGCACGGTTCACACAAAAAGCGTCGATAGCCCCTTGAGGGACCGACGAAACTCGCCAAATAATCGAACCTATTCCCGTACGTGGTTGTGCCAAACATACCGGTGCCACACATACACACACACACACACTCTGTTTCGATCTCAATTTCCATATTTTGCTACGATTCTTGCTACCTCATAAGCGTCCTTTCCACACCAAACTGCACCTTGTTTTTTCCCCTGGCGGTGCTGCCGGCCGAGCTTTGACCGACTGATCGTGATAAAAGTGGCATCAGTTTGCAAACCCGAACCGATGGCCGATGCAGCTACCTATAGCATCGCCCCAGTGGCAGAGAGGCACAAAGCAAAAGGATATGAAAATTGGCCAACTAGTACACTCTCCTGTGCTCGAACTGCCAATGAGAGTTGCTGCTGCGCTGCATCAAGGGGAGGAACGGTTTTTTTTTCCCTATTTGGACACTGGTACGCAAAAAAAGCATTGCAAAACCTGAAAGCGAAAGGCGTACGTGTGTGTGTGTGTGTGTGTGTGTGTGTGTGTGTGTGTGTGTGTGTGTGTGTGTGTGTGTGTGTGTGTGTGTGTGTGTGTGTGTGTGTGTGTGTGTGTGTGTGTGTGTGTGTGTGTGTGTGTGTGTGTGTGTGTGTGTGTGTGTGTGTGATATTTGCATCGGAAAACAACCATTTTCACTCGCCGACAACATGAGAAACGGGCACACGGGCAGAGAAAGCCGGCGAGAATAATAGTTTGAAAATGGTAATGAATAATAACACTATCTGCATACGGCGTCGAACGAGCCCTGACCATCCCTCGTAGGGCGCGTATATACATACACAGACACACTGAGAGTACCTGTACTGGTAGGACAATGCTAGATTGTATAAAGGCACACACAAAAAAGAGGAACGGGCCATTCCCTGGACTGAACCATTCGGCTATACGTAGCCGATGTTGCTGTGCAGCACTAGTGAAGTAACCTTTTTACGCCATACGCTTCTCGCTGCTTAGCCGAATCACGTATGCAAGTCCAATATCGTACCTCATATCGAACCATTTTCTTGCGCCACTACGAAAACAGAATTTAAAAAAAAACCGATTCTCCGATCCATGGCAGGAAAAAGGAGCCTTTTGTACCGCTTTTGGGTGGTACGTGAAAAGCGGATTTTAAATCTATATGGCGGCCGAACCATCCTTCGTCCGTTTTCCAATCATAGTAACGCTTAGGTAAGAAACGTGGTGGTAAGAAACATGCAATTGCTACGATTTTGAAACCGATTACAATGAGCAGCACCGAAGTAATGTTCACTCCAGGCAAGCAAACTTCCATTAGCTTCAATGCGTGTGAGCGCCGACAGTAAGTGCAATTAGATTTGCGTGGTTCAAATTGAACAGAAATAACATTTTCCTATTGGAGATTTTTCATGCAAATTACATATTTTAAGGCTGAATGAAAAGATGTTTTTTTATAGAACAACTTTCGAATTAAAGCGATTTTGTAGCGTTAATTGCATACATTTGGTTGGGTTTTGTGATGCAAATTGCATACATTAAGGCATTAAACAATAAACATAAAAACTGGGCTTGATACCAGGACTTTGAAAGTATACTCCGCACTGGTGAGCATTTGTGTATAACGGTGGATCCATTGCTTCGTTTAACCACAACAATGTTGAAATCTTGCTTTCAATCTTTTTCCACGGGCGAAAAAAAAAATGAAATTATCCTTGCATAAGGTATGCCATAACAACTCTCCATGTAATTCCGCCTGGTTCAGTGAGCCGGAAACATGATATGCTAATGAAAAATGGAACACGCTCGTGGTCATGTGATGTGTGGCGAACAAAAAAGAAATCATTCTCACTGTAATGAAGCTATCAGGGTAAACAGTATGGTACAGGTCTTGGTATAATTACTTGTCACTTCAGGTAAGTCTTGTCGTTCTTTTCGGTAAGATCCCTCGAAGCATTGCACCCCGTGTGCTCTGGCAGATCAGCAGCCGTTATAGATGCGCCTTCATGCCGCATCAATGGACGCGCTGTATATTTTGAGCACAGAACTTATTCAATCTTCAATCAACGTCCATTTTCTCGGGCGAAGTGAGGGAATCGAAAAATCGATCTCAGCGCAAGTTTGCCTTCGGTGCAGCTATTTTGTCGGGTGAGCTATAAACCCAACCAACCCAACAGCGGCATACTTGTCCATTTTTGAAGCCACCTAGCCTCGGTGTACAAGACACCAAGTTGATGGTGGTAGCTAAACTGCGCTCATCAGAAACTTCGCCCAATCGCCTCCTAAACTCCGGAAGTTCAGCCTGTCGAACTCACGAGGTTTATTGTTTTAGCTCGCTCGCAAACTTGCACGTCCGAGCTTCTCTAGTGGTTTAGCACCTGGCCAGACACCTCCGGGCCGGCCGGAGTTATGTTCAATCGTCCCTTTCGACCACCTCCCTGCCCCAAGGGAAGGATTGAATCAAAGGCGAAGATGAACTCGTTTCTTCGTACATCCACATTCTCGGCAGTGCGAGATGAACTTGCTCTACCCCGTCAGCTACATGCACCGGGAGTGGTGGTATGCGGTTTTAGGGAAATGCTCCCTGCTCATCACTCCTCTCCCGGGGGGCTAAAACTTTCACCAACCTGGGCAGAACCTGGACCAGGCAGGATGAGTACTGTTGAGAGAGAACGGGGGGGGAAAGAGTTGTTAAAACTACACCGAGTTTATCTACGGTGTCTAGTGTGCAGAAAATGCTGTGAAGCTACGGAGAAACCAAGCGGACTAACCACCGGGCTCTTGAGTTTCGGCCTCAGTGTTTGCGTTGAACGACTGCGCCCGGTCAACGACCAACTCCGGCCGGTGGGCACAGGAACACATCAGGCGCAGATTTACGAGCCATTCAAGGTTTTGGCTGCGGTCTTTGCAGTCCTGGGTAAACAAGAGAGAGAGAGAGAGAGGGAAAGCGAGCATGCCGAGGTGTCTTTATTTATGCTGCCAACCGAACTATTGACGTATAAACAGATTTATGTAAAATCGGAAATAAATCTTGCCCGTGCCGTGGTCGAGAGGCAACGGTAAGGAAGGTCGTGCTAGGGCATTCTTGTTCGGCGATTTATTTGCACACTTATTCGGCAAGCTTGGCTGAGAATTGTGCCAGCTTGTGTGAATGGGTTGCTGTAGCAAGTGAAGGCCTGAAGATATGCTCAGGTCCTCAGGACTTCTGGGACCATTATTTTGAAAATCTTGGAGCGCGTTGACGGTGACTTCAAAATAGTAAAATAGCAAATTTTTCGCAAAACCTCGCAAAACTGGAATAAATAGTCAACATCAGTAACAAAAATACTCTTTTCGATTAACAATAAATCAATATTTCAAACTGCAAAATCACCTTCAATTGCTAAAGCGGAACTTTATTTTATGAGCCCCGTTTTTCGCACATCCCAGCTGGTTGCGGCTCGCATTGCGGACAACGTAAGCTTCATTCGGGTAAACTCCACTACAGGACTGGGCTAGGTAAACAACCCGAACCCCTAATGCACCGTCGTCGCCGTGTGGTCTGGATCACTGGAGCGCTCGAGAGCCGGGCCAGAACTTGGAATGAATTGTGTACTTCCGGGTTCAAAGCAGTAGCGAACACCCGATCCACCGCACACACACACAACCAGATCCACCGGAGGTCACCACAAACAACATAGACTCTCTGTCCTGCTCTGCCTAACACGCTGTTAGCTTCAGAGTTTATTGCTTTATTTATTCACCGAGGCCTCACACAGACTCCCAGACACACGTTGCTGCTCCCCCCCACAATAAAAGATGCATTACTCAAATATGGTTCTCCGATGGGTCGTTTGCAGCAGCCGTCCGGACTTCCTAGTTACACAAACACCGGCCACCCACGCTCCGGATGTGTGTGTGTGCTCGCAGGCAGGCAGGCAGGCAGGCAGTGAACGGAAACCGGAAAAGATTCCCAAAGGCTAATTCAATAATTGCTCCAATTGTTACTGCTAAATCCGGCAGCAAACAGATTTAGCTTCGTGCGGGGTTTCGCAAGGATGCGGCGCCGCGGCAAATGAACCGGGTGTGGAAAATCGCACCAACTTTGTGCGTGTGCGAGTGTGTGTTTAACAAAGCGATACAGCGGCATACATTTAGGCGCACACAGCTCGAAAAGAGGCCCGGACCCGGGCGACAGTACTAGAAGGCGCGCGCGTATGCCCACCGAAGTATGCAAATCCTGTGAGCTGTGGTAGTGGTGTGATGGTCACAACACCACCACCACACACTACGGATGTGTTGCAGAGCATATATTCATGATGATCATAATTACACAATTTGTCATCATAATCACATGTCGTACCGGGGGCGGTCGCGCGAGGCGGAAAAACGCCGGATGACCCGCCGCTTGGTGGCGGGCCCCGACCGGCATGCGTTGTAATCAGCGCCATTAATCTAGCTAAAATATGACGCACTCGGGCTCGCTGGGCACTGTGTGAACTCGACGCTCGTCGACACAGAGAGACAGGACGCACCATGGACAATGGGCGTTTTTTCCGGCGCGTCTGCCGACCATCTCCCTTGGGACGTTTTTATCCCTGTTTCCCCTTTGTATCGCAATAGGACACACACACATACCAGCAAGGGAGGGACTGCTGTGAGGACACAGCATTTGCATAAAACCCCTCTAACGAGTGGTCCACTTACCGGGAGTGGGATAAAAGGCATCCTAACACACTCAACACGTCGTCGTGCAACGCGGACACACGAGAGACCTTCCGGGGGATTGTCCCGAAATTCAAACAAATATTCGCCAACGTGGTCGCGCGCGCTTCCGATGCGCCACGTGCGTGAAAATAAGCGCTAAAAAATAGCCGAACCCTTGCAGGATTATGTTTCACGCCACCCGATAGGGTGCCACCGGACACCGGCCGGGCAAATCATACGGGTGTGGAATGAAATTAATTTCCACTTCTTTTCCCGCTTCCGCACGGTGGATAATTAGACGATTGAGTTCTTTATTTACTGTTTATGAGTCGTGCGCCCCCTCCGTTCGTTATGGGCTATGCTGGCACACAAATTGCACACATGTTGAAGAGGCTCTGCTGTTTACCTTACATTGTAGCCTTTTCCAAATTAAACCAACCATGTGTGTTTTAGTCGACTAAAACCTTAGTTGATCAAAATTAGATCGATTGTACAGCCACCAACACAGAAGGTCACTACGATTACTGACCCAGCAACCCTGCTTACTCGGCACTCACCTGAAACTCCCCACACACTTCCTGCCAATTTGTCCTTGACCAACTGGCCGCTTACAAACAGCGATTGCAGCGGCAGCAACATTTGTTCCCATAATCCACTTAAAAGCTTTCAACCATTTGTCGCTTACCGATTGGCTCCTCCTGCCACCCACTGCGTGTGGACCTCGTATCTGTTTCTTTTTTTTCCGCCAAAGCAAAGTTTATCTTCACCACCACCACCACAGCAACGCGCGATGGGTGCCGAAGAACGAAATGTTTACGGTGCCGGAAAAGCTGCTTTTCACACGGCCAGCGAGCGTGCGCGCTCCAACGCGCGGACAGCAAAAAGCGATGCTCAACGCGCATCCAATATCATTCGGTCACTTTTTTGTGTGTTTCATCAGTGTGTGTGTATGCGTGGGTGTGCATGTATGTGTGAATAAAATCCGTTTCAAACTTTTGTTACTTGTGCGCAAGTAAGTCGGTACCAAGGAAAAAGTGGAAGCAGTGTTTTTAGTAACTACACAATGGAGCAAAACATACACTCTCTGTAACGCCTTTCGAAACGAATTTAAGCTTCAGAGGTTTAGCAAAGTTTTTGGAGCGAGAGAGAGAGAGAGAGGGAAAAAAAAATTCAAATAACCTTTAAAACCTCCCACCTAGTACAGCAGCGGTGGCAGGTGTGCGCCTCTCGTTTGAACTATGCATTGCTGCTTGCTTAATCCGCTCAACCTTTCAACCCGACCAAAAGGGGGTCAAAGTTTTGGGTTCCAATTTGGGGAGGATGGGTTAAAAACTACCATCGATTGAAATATGAGCTGATTAGTGGCTGTAGGGCTGTTTCTGAAGGACGAGAAAGGAAAGCCAGCACTGAAGTATAACTTTTTAATTGAATACTATAGCCTGACCTAGACTATTGTAACCGAGTTAAGCTCTCGGGGAAAGCACTCTCCCTGAGTGCCTAGGAAAGTTGCTTCATTTTTTGCTCTTCCCTCCTCTTACTTACTGTAATAAAAATCTATTGGAGCTCCAGTTTGGGTGCTTACCTGTAAAAGAAAAACAATATCTTCATTAGTTTCATCCGCAAACACCCCGTTGGAGCGCAAATTAGCATAACCCCAATAAAGAACAAAACCCCGACATAAATCCCATTCCAAGCGATATAAATATGTCCAAATAGAAGCAAATGCTCTTTCTCACTGCCCACAAAAATACCGTTGTTCATGACCGCACAACAACATGGCCAAAGGTGTGCACACGACGAGTTTGCTGCGCGTATGACCTTTCCGACCAGCGCTCGGACGTTACATTAGACCGGTCTAGCTCGATCCGCCCGTTAGGCAGACGTTCAGGATATGCCATCGTGATGGTGACCCCTGGTCGGTGGCGCCAACCGGTCGGCGGCCCAACGTTCACAAACCACAATACTACCACTGTCTCCGCCGCCGGCGGGCATCCGGTATTATTGAGGTTAAATTTTTAATCACCTCCACCAACCTCATCCGCCTGGTGGCAGGACTCTCTGACAGCGCCTTACACGCCCCCGCTGTTGCGCCTGAAGCAGCAATCTGTTTTAAAAACCGCATCGCAATTCAAGAGCAGCAACAGAGCAAAAAGTCCACCAGCCACCAGGTAAGGACGTTCAAAGGGCACGAGTAAGAGGTATAAAAAGAAGTAAAAAATACATAATCATGTAAAACATTTTTATCGATACCAGCAAACACGACGGGGCAGCACACGGAACACACGTGACTCACACACGGGGCTTCGGCAACGACAAACAACCAACGCGGCACAGCCAGCACACGGAGAGCCCAGGAAAAGGACATAAAAAAACATAGAGGAAAACTCCCCTGCACGCAGTGGTTGGACACAGTATCCTTCTTCCCAGGGAGATCGACAAGCCGGTGGTGGTGGTGTACCAGTGGTCGGGCGTAGTGTATATAGTTTAACCTTTCCTTCCGACAAACTGCACACTCACACAACATGTTCCCGGCCGATTCCCATTTTCTGGGTGACGTGTAGCGCGTTGCGTTCCCGGGCAGCTAGATCCCGCCTCCAGTCAGGTTCTCTGCCCTTATTGTGCCGCTTTAATAACTGGCTTTTAAATACAGGCCAGAGAGTTGGTGGTTTTATTGCCCGGATGCCAATGGGGCGCCCCGAATCGGGAATGTGTGTGTACGTGCCGCGTACTGGATTATTTGCCACGAAAAGGGGACTTTGCACAGTTTGCCCGCCAAAAAACGCCAGGCCCTGATGCCGCCGTGTCTGGGAATGTGGGATTCATGTTTGGCGATGGGGAAAACACTACCGTTACCCTACCAATTTTCCATGACGGGGTGAAATCATTCCCTTTCCCGGGAGGGGTGTGATATCTGGACGACGTGATTTCTCACACCAAACCAACACAGAGCACACCGGTTTTTTACGACCGCTCTATGACACTGTGCGAGGTTTGTTGGGATGGGGTCCAGATGAGGTGTACACTTTGCCACTGGGAGCGCACGTAAATGAACCTCGGCGCTGTGGGTTTTCATTCCGACGACTACCGGGACCTTTCCCGTCCGTGAAATTGTGCCCTCGTTAATGAGTACCAGCAATGAAGTGGTAAAGCGTGTTTTTTTGCGACATGTCGCAAGGATGATTCAGCCGTCGCGCGTTGATTTATCCTGCTCAAAGAGAGATAGAGAGAAAGGTTATGATATCACTCGCCAAAGCCAAGGCCTAGCAAGTGATATCTGCTCTACCCTTGCGAAAGGATCGCTTTAATATACTGAAACCCTTTTTTTGCTGTGAACCGAGCTGCTCCTATCACCTACAAGACCGGTCCCAATCTATCTCATTTCCCAAAAGCTTGATGACATCGTCCAAATGAGGTACCTTTACCCGTTTCTTCCGGGTCTGCCTCACTGATGTTGGGGATCGATTGGAGAAGTTTAATTAACTGGATGCTAAATTGACATGGGCTACACCACTCTCTTATCCATGCATAAAGACACAGATACACATGTGTCCTCCAGAGTTGAATTTTATTAGATACCGCCCACACCAGCTTGTTGGTGGTGTTGGGAAACAACCAAGCAGCGAAAAGGGCAACAGCAAACGAAAAAAAGGACAATCTTTTTCACACATAAACACGGGCACGGGTTCCAATGTTCGTAGAGCGAAAAAGCGGGTTAATTGATTAAATTCTTCGCTCTTTTTTTCCCCTCGGAGCATCGGTGTGACGCTTCGGGCAATGCTATCGACCAGCGGACACCATTACTACTGCTGTCCGCTCAAGCGGCGTTCGATTTATCGTCCGTGGGTTCAATGGTTCGCACACGGGAGATCTCGCTCCCGGCCAATCGATTTCTTCGCCGCTAATCGGCACGAACCGAACCGATGCGCATTTGGCACACCCAGTTTGAATGCTTCCGGTCGGTTACGATCTAATCGATAAAAGGATAAATGAGATCACGATAGCAAAATCCTACCCTGGAAGACCTTGAAACACGGTCTCTCTAGCTAATGGAGCCTGATCGACAGGGGGCGCGCACAGCAAATGACGGTTTGGTTTGATTTAATTTGCTCGCCTACAGCAACAGCAGTGCCGACAGTAGGAGCTTGTGTGTTTTGTATGGCCTTATAAAGCCAACCATTTCCCTGCTTATCACTGTTGCGCGTAATCTTGATGGATGAAACACAAGCTGTGTGGAGTGCTGGGAAAGACGCATCATCACATCATCAAACTTCCGCAACCAGCATTGCTGGATTATTCAATACCTTCACCACACAAAGAATTCTGCTGTCACTCTAAAACTCTTTCCCTACTGTCTCTCTCTTCTACTCTGTCGCTCCAAAAGTCATCATTTTGTCATCATGCAGTATGTTCACGCCAATCCTCCACTTCAACTCCCACTTTTACCCTGAAATGGTTGTGGTCGCGGTTTTGCATTGCTTGCAGGTTTCATCAAATTCCCAGTCAGCAGTATGTGTGTGTGTGTGCCTTGTGGCAAGTTTCCACCAGATGCGAGCGAGACAGATTTGGCGGAATTCAAACGCCACACCACACCAGTAGGATTACGGGCGAAAGAGCTCAAAATAGATGCGACAAGGACGGGGCAAAAAAGTGCTGCATTCCTGCAAAATGACTCCACACGTCCGGTGACGACGATAAATGTGTGTGTCTAGTGAAAGAAAATCATATTTCCATCTGTCACGAAAATGCTGGAGCACACACACACACCCATCGGAATACAAAAAAAAACACAACACGAGTCATGACTGTTTCGCTATTCAAATTATTTGATTTTTTTCTCTCTTCAAGTCTGAACTCACAGTACCGTCATATCCTTGGGATCTGGGGTTTTCTTTGAATCCCGCTTCCCAACAATCATTTTTGCGAGTTTTATGAATAAACTTAGTTCCCGCTGCTGCAGTCTGTCAGTATTTCGTTGCATACTAGGCAAACTCTGTGTAGGAAGGATGAAAAAAGAAAAGATGATATTCATGCCGTATGCTTAACTCCTACTCCGCAGCGCAGTGTAGTGTGTCCGCAGGAAATCAAGACGGCCCTGGTATCTCATTTATCTTTACCGCAGAGGCGGTGTGTTTCTAAAAGTGCCCAAAAAGCGAACTGACGGTAAGAATTTTAAGAAGCAACTCGATATCTTTCACAACGTTCGCGTATGTAGTGCTCGTTACGCCGCAGAGCTCCTCCAGATGTGACCGAAAGTGTCAGGAAGTCATTCCTTTTTTTGTCGGAAAGATCCTTCGGACACGTATCGCGCCCGGGGAGGCACACCGTTAAGAAATGGTGCAATATTGTGTTTTATCCGTGACAGTATTTTTTATCCCGCTGTGTCTTCCAGCAGAAATGAGCATAACGGAAAGTTATGCGCCACTGATGTGTTACCTGGACGCCAGAGGAAACAAAAAAAAAACGCTGCTTATCCCAAGTACTTCCGGTGCTGTGTCAAGCTGGCCCCAGCACTAGCCAAAAAGGTGTGATGATTAATGGAATACGCCAGCAAACACGTGCAAGTGTGCGCGTTCCTGTGAAATGTCAAAATGTTGCAGACGGCGGGATTTTGTTGGACGGGGGGGAAAACTTCTCTTTTTTTTTCTTCGCTACGCAGCTGTCCACACAAGCTGACGTTTATGGTGACTCCAGAGACTGCAGGTTCCGACGGTGACAGCTTCCGAACAAATTAAGCTTTCATTTTTGGACGCACAGGTACGTCTCGGCCCGAAGCGAGGGATTGACTTTTGTTAAAAACATAAATTTTCTACTATGACAAATGATGCTCTGGAAATTTCCGAGTGTTGATCGAGATTATGCCAATCAACTCCAATAAAACGAAGGTGTAGTACACAGTTCCGGCCGAACATCTAAAGTGTGTCCTGTTACAACGTTGCCCAAAAACAGACGCCCCGAAAATGTGGATGACGTTTAATTACTCACATTTAACATATAATTATTCAAGTGTCAAAACATGTTACCGCTCTCGAACCTCCGAAATCCCTTTTCACCAATTGCAGGAAGGTCACCAATCCAGGGAAGCATCTCCCGTACCAATATTTGGTAAGGTTCTATGTCTGCTGCCGATTTCATGCAGAGAGCACATTTTAATCGAAATCTAATCAACCGTTACATGCCACCACGAACACCAAACTACCGTAGGGATGAGCAGGCATAGAGCGCTACCACTGCTGCTGCGCCGTAGGCCGTTCGGGTTTTTGGGGTTTGGTAATCGAGAAAATGGATGGTCTTTTTCCGCTCTGGCATACGTTTGCGTGGTCTGTATCGAAGCGATTGGTACCGAGTTTCCAAAGCCGAAAGAAAATTTGCACGAACCACATTCGGCATAGGCCGTATACCAATCCCCGGCCCGGCCGATCGCACAAAATTCTGAACCACAGGCACGTTGCGAGATGATTTGAAGTAGAACGAAAGTGCCTCACAATGCGACACGTTTTGTCCATGCTTGACAGCACGCAGAGATAGGCGAGAGTTGGTAGCCACATTTCCATTGGATGGCGCCCCGAGCGATTCCCGCTTTGGTGCGATATCGGAACGCGTCGCTTGGAGTGTTCCTGGTGCGTTACTTGCCTACCTCACGGTTGCGTCGTTGCAGCACGGTTGAAATGCCGAATTATTAGGCAATGGTACCGATGACAATAACGTAAATCGTGTCCAATGACCGAACTCCTCGATGGGTCCGTCCTGCCGAAAAACCTCACAAGGCACAGGGCACGCTATATTGGATAGTACCGGCTACTCCAAAAACGGCTTCACGCTACCCGAGTTAGGTTGGACGGTGTTTTGTGGCATTTCTCGGTCCATTCCCCCAAGAGGGATGATGTCAGCATAGCATACGATAGCAACCTCCGCTAAAAGACAACCGTACCCACCGCAGCGTTCAAGAGCCGGTCGCCATCCAGACACTTTCTTTTTCGGCAATAGGCAAAAGGTAAACGTATCGATGTACACCGAGAGTGCGGTTTGACAGTTGGCGCGCAACCAGAACACGGTGTACGCACACCGGTTCGCCTACTTCCGGGCGACACCGGGCGAACGATCGTGAAATGCAGCCGATACAAGCTTCCGCAGCGAACCGTGGTGGACAACCTTCGCACGTTGGATTGTTTCCTTCCTACACCGGCAACATCCCGTCAAGAATTGGGCCGATAGCGCCCGATTCATGGTGACGCCTTGATGAGTTAGGTGTGTTGCCGTGTGTTCAGCCTTCTTTGCACCAACGGTAGGCGACAGGCAACTTGTGCGAGAAGCTGGACGTTTATTGACCTCTGGAAGCTACAGTGGGGAATAACAGAAAGCAACAGCAACAAAAACCTGTGCCTACTCATTTGCAATATCCGTAAATGTCGATTCTGGGGATAACAACCGCACACAGAATTCTCACGTGGGCGGTGGCAACATCCCCCGCACAGGTGAAATGTGCTGTGGATCACCGGTTCTGGGTAAACAATTTCTCCCCGCTGATCTTCCACACACAATCGATATCTTTGACACTTCCGCGAGGTGCGTCGTAAACCTGTGCTTGTTTGTTTATTTTTCAAAGCTCATAATTGTGAGACATTGGTTATTTCTTGCCGCGTAGGCTGCAAGTTCCGGCTGGATAGTGTTTAGCAGAGCCATAGATTTCATAGCACGCTTATCAGTAAGAGCTTTGGGAAGTTAGAACAAAGACGAGATTGTAAATTTTGTAGAACAAGCTAGAGAGATCTAACCTTTTTGACCGCTTTGGCAGCTTCCATTAATTGCCACATTATGCATCAGATAAGGTGCAAATTCTTGGACATCCAACGAAACTGAATGCCACTCACGATGCTTTCGCATGTAGGGAAACCTGTCCAGTAATTGCATAGAATCGCGCAGAGAGGGTTTGTAGTGATTTAGACTTAGACAATTCAAGATGACGCATGGATTTGGCGAATCGTACAGTTCACAAACTGCTTCACAAACTATTTTGAGCTCCGAGCTAACGATATTTCGATCTGGATGTTTTAGAATCAATTTATGTCTGTCGCGAATAAAAATATTTCTTCGAACATGAAACTATTGTTCACAATATTCAGAAGTTGGTTCTTCTATCTCCTATCAATTCCACATAAGTTTAACCGGTCACAACCAGGTCACGTACAGAATTGCGATACATGGAGATGCGAATGAAGAATCATAGGTGGAGCTTACCATATCAGAAAACCGCCCCAACATACCATTCAAACATTGCCAATACAATAAACCATACCTCGTAAATCCCAATCGACATCAATTGAATTCCTTTAAATCCCACCCAGATATCAAACCTCAAACCGATGTACTTTCTTTCCGATCTCGAGCGCACAGTCGCTGCTCTTTTGTTGCGTCTGCCATGAACTCGGCGTCCCGGAACTCTCCGGCAAACGGGCACGGAGGTTGAAGCTTCATAACCTTGAACGGAAAACGGCGGCAAAACGACCCCAACTTTCACATCCCCTTCATAGTAGCCCTTGATTCTAGGGGAGCGCAGACGGTGCTGCAGACCTTAGGGGAGTAGCCGGAGACGTATATGAAATCAAAACCCGCTCACACTGTGGCAGAAAATCGGTACTGGCAGAAAATCAATCTCGCGCAACGATATCGTAATAAAACCTCATAAAATTTATCTTCGAATCCGCGGAAACCTCCCGTGCGCAAAACGGGAAAGGTGAAGCAACGAGAGCAACGACGAAGCAACACATACCAGCACATTCGTGCCAGGCACGAATCATGTCGCGTTTATATGTGCGCCGGAATCTTACGCTCGAGTAATACACACCCGATACAGATACGCGCGCCCGCGTTGTTGTTTGCAAGAAATCGGAAATCGAGACAAATAACTTTTCCCCATGGGTAGTAAAAACTTTTCCTTCCCTACTGGCTGAAGCAATGGCGGAAGCGGTTTCATTTTATCACCTGTGAAAAGTTGACACAAAATAGCATCCATCAGTGTGCGCTGAGGCGTTCAGGCACAGGTTGCGCGGCAGACCTCCACAAATATCTCGCATTACACCGGTGGAATCGCTGCGCAGTGTTAGCTTCAGGGGTAATCGACTTTGTCGCCACTTTTGGGAGGTTGGATGAAGACCGCGGTGTCAAAGTTTAATGATTCATGACTTGTGGTAGATGTGTGTGTGCGTGTGTGTGTAAGTTCTGTGAAGGTGAAAAGATGTCAAAGATACTACACCGCACGATCATCTCAAAAGCGCAGAAGATAATACCGCTTTTGTAATTACTTTGGAAAATATTTGCTCCATCTTCTACCGAAAATTCCACCGCTGGCGCGTAAAACGAATAGTCACACAGCCGTCAGCTGCCGGCAGGTGGGAATCGGTTTGTTGAGTTAAGGATCGGTAGAGAGAGTTGGCGCTGCAAAACTGCAACCAAATGATGGCGAATCGAAAAGGGAGCTCTACTCCCACCGATGGAAGTTGAGGAAAGTGAGAAGTCATGATTGCATTTCTACCCGTCTGACTCTGAGAGCGGGCGAACTCCAGTGCACGTGCCCGCCCCTGCGCGATACTGCGCATACTTGACATTCCATTCCCTGATTGACGATGAATTAAAAGCGCGCTCGCGCCCCAGTCTGCCTCTTGAACCCCGAGAGTGGTGTTTGAGGGCGGGAATAGACGTTTTGTGCGGGAAAATGTTTGATTTATTGTTGGACAAAGAATGGACGCGCAGCAACGAAGGTGAAGAAAGAGCCCGGCATGCCTCTACTTTTCCAACTCAAAGTCTTCAAGGCCGAGATTAACAAACAGCTACAGCAGATAGCGAAGTGAGTGATACAGTCTGCGGCCCAGAAGAAGTGGAAAACACGAGCGGACGCGTGCAGCAACATTTGAGATAAAAAGTTTTCCATTCATTCAACTTTTCACCCTCCGCTCGACTTCGGGATTGAAGCCGGGAGAGACCGGGTGAGACCGGGATGATGTTTTTCACCATCAACTAATAACTCGCAGATAATGTGAGTCACCGCTGCAAGTATTCCCGCAGATCCCCGCGCGCTCTTGGCGCCTTTGCCGTACAACAAACTTCTACGCTTAATTTTCCGGCTTCTTTTCTACGGATAGCTGCCATTGTGATACTTTCGCTTCTTTCGATCGCAGCACCGCCGAACTTCGTGCCCGCGCGCCGAGCGCGTCGAACGGATGACATCGTTTGGTGCGCCTCAACGAACAAAGCGCACGCTCATTCTGTTACTTGATTGCTTCGAACAGGCATGCCCCGGGGGTTAAGTTGTGTTTTTCTACACCTTTTTATCCTCTCCCTCCTAGCAAACCGACCCAACTCGTGACACTCGGGAGGGTAATTGTAAAAATGAAATTAAAATATGCTTATGTTCGGTGCTTTCCGCCCAGAAAAACAGTGCCTTCTTCCAGACGCTGCAATTCCGCACAAAAATAATCGACGAGGACGTTGTCGCCGTCGAGCAACTTTGTGGGTGTGTGGCTGTGTTTTGAAGCTGTGGATGCGATGCATCGGTGCGGAAAATCAAGTAATTACTCTTCCAAATCCCGGATGCATTCCGTCATCGTCGCTTCCCGGTGATGCCGGGGAAATGCGATGGTTGGTGGGAGTGTCGGCGCCCGTGAAGACGCTTCCAGTTGCTGCAGGCTGGTAGTCATCCTTTTGAGATGTTCGCAACTCTGCTGCTCTTTAAAGAGCTAAAGTTTAATTCAAACAAAAACAGTTGCTCTCTGAACACCTTGCCTAGGCAGTTTAAGCTACTGCAGGCTCTTCTCCCAAGTGCGATATTAAGCACAACCCCGCCATGATCCTCATCAAGCGCTCTGACACAATGTGCGCTTGTGATCACTTTAAAAACAGAAGACATCCGAGACCTTCGTTCCTGTGCAAGCATATCATCTGCTCTCACTTACCCCTTACTTCGGGGGTTTTGGGCAGGTCCATCCCACGCCACACTTGAAGCCGCAAACAGACAGAGTTCGGGGCTCGACCCCAGCGAACGAGTGTTATAACCGACAGGAAGAGTGCACACATTTCAGCTGCCGTCCGAGCAGCTTGCGACCTGTTTCCGTTTACACAAAGTCTTATGAACTCCCGAGCGCCTGGGCCAAGTGCACCGAAAACACTGCCATTCATGGGGACCGATTTGCCATTGTTCAAGGGACACCACTTCACTTCACATTCAATTCACCGCCCATCTCTTGGAGACGATTTAAATTGACCCAAAACCTGGAACGACGACGACCACAATGTCCGATGAGGAGCAAACATACCTCCTCAAGTGTTTCATCCCGGGTTGCCTTACGCTCTCTCTCTCTCTTTTTCTCCCTCCGTGCCATCGTTTTCAATGCCTGCTCCTTGGACGTGAAGGACACAGTGGAATGGCTCTGTCGGTTGGTAATTTTCCGCTGAAACTCACTTTTGTCAGTGCCAGTTAGTGTGCCATCTCCTACAGTACGCTTCTTCTTTGGAATAAAAGACGCACTCCTGTGTCTATTTGAAGACAAATTAAAAGTAAAAACACAACCACAACAAAACGACCACTTTTCAGCAACGGATTTGCGAAACCGGTCCCCCTTGCGTTCGCGGAGAAGAAAGATTCGCGTAGCTGAATTGGTACCGAACATAGAAAAAGGGAAAAAGACAACAAGGTGCCGGAAACAAAAATTTGCCTTTTAACGAACGGGATCGAGAAGTTCTTCGAGTAGCACGAGAGCGAGAGGAGTTCTGGCAGTATTTCCCCATGGTTCGTTTTCGTCCAATTCCGCACACACACAAAAAAAGAGTCGATTGCATCCGATTTTTCCATTTCAATCTACATTGAGCACATCGACTTCGGCCTTCCAATCAGCTCTCCCCGCCGATCCCAACAACCTCAACCCGCTTGGTCGTGGCCGTCATTTCCGCATGCCGAAGAATCGGAATGTCCGAAAAAAAAGCACGAACTTCTTGCATCTTCTAGCGGTGGCATGCAAAAAAAACAACATCAAACCAAAGTCTTGCCACTGCGGAACAGGAATGAAACGAAAACTTTGCTTCAAAACTTAATTTGTCCACGAGGGTGGACCGAGACGTGACCACCGTCGCACGATTACCGGCATGGCTCGGTCTCGGAATTGGATGGCACGAGTAGAACGGGCCCCCAGAAGGCAATGCGATTCTAATCAATTGAAGTTGAAGCTTGGGCAGCGAGCGCGCTGGGAATGACACAACCAGACCTAGGACACCACCACCAGCGCCAGATATTGGGATCCAATTGAAAACGAAATCTTTTTCGAACCGTACCTTTACTGCAAACCCGGGGCATGAGCCTGGATCATGCCGCTGTCGTCTACAGGAAACGGACAGCACGGTTTATATTGCACCAGCTTCCACGCGGCAGCCAGTTTAACCCCGTGGCTAACCAAGCCACGACCCCGGTCGGGCAGGAAAGAAGTGGGAAACAATTGCGATTCTATTCACTCGGAAGAGAGCGCACACAAAAAAAAAATCGATCTAACTGGCAGCATGATCGTGGCGGACAGAAGCGCTTCACCAATAAACGCTTTGAATAACGATGAACAAAACGCGGTTTGAGGTTTGAAGCATCGCTTGAGCTGCTGTGCAAACACAAACGGCTTCCTCAGCCGAACAAGTTGGATTGAGGTTGTAATACGACTCTCCTATGAATTCAATTCAGCCACCATTCTAGAGCTCCAACTTGCAACCGGACCGGCATACCGGAGGTGGAAAAGCGGTGCATAATTAGTCACCTCAACACCTGCTCCACCTGGAATTCCACGGTGTAACCACCGGGCCCCGTCGGTAGCCTCAAAACGTTTCACTTTCATTCACCGTCGTCTACTTCCAAAACCGAATGGCTGCAAGTGGCATTTATAGGACAGAAGCAAAGCGACAACGAAACAACAATGTACCAAACGGCTGACTGTAGTAAAGGATAGAAAAGCCACACAAAGCCCACTACAATAAAACAAAGATGCTATCGAACGATTGCCACGAGTCCCAAACGAGTGTGTGTGTGTTAATGAGAATGAAAGAGCGCGTTCGCTACTTTAAATAAAATGCATTAAATGGACCACCCTCCAAAAGCTAATTTATGTGCGTCCTCCAATGGTTCACCGGATGCTTATTAGAATGCAAACGAAGCAGCAATCCATGGTCAAACTAAATAAAAGCTAGCCACCTGCTAGCGTGTGGCACAGTGGGTTGCCAGAAGTGAGGGTAAAAGTGAAAAGCTTCAGGCAAATTATTTATTGTGTTCTTTTGGAAATACTACCGGATTTTTGGGTTCTGTTTTTGTCGATTGTTTTATGTGACATTGCCGCAAGGAGACGATATGCAAATGGAGGCTATTCGCAAACGACATAACTAAATACACAATTAAAGCATCCGCGATTTTGTGTGCTACGATTTTTGTGGTTACCCTTGGTTTAGAATTTAAATTATTTAGAGGAAAGAATGCACATTACCAGAATTAGGGGAAAGTGTTCGGTGAAAGTGAAATTGTTTCACTTGTTGTGGTCAGATAAAAGCATACACAATCGGTAGCAAAAGCATTACCTGTAACGAGAGAAAAAAAAAGAAATAACGACATTAGTATTCAGAATGATTGCCGTAAAAACGATGTTAAAAGAAGCTTACATAAGTTACTTAATTTACATAATTGAATGAGCCAAATCAAATGAACTTTTTCTTTCATCTGTACCACCATACTAACAAGTAGCTTAACAACAGTAAATGGCGTTTGATACATTCAATTGCATACATTCTGGCGCATTCAAAGTCGCACACTATAGAAAATGCAATTTACAAGACAAAAAAAATGACTCCTGTTACTCCATCATTCAAGCCTTTATTGAGCAAGCATTTTGAAAACTCTACTCTACATAACCTACATTTCCGAGTAATGGCTTAAATTGCACGGTAGTCGCGGCAGCTTCGCCTATTAAGGTATTTGAGTGCTTGAGCAGATGCAAACTTTATTTCCATCCACAGAGCTTTATATGTGTTTTCATGTCGGATATTTTCACTGAAAACACACAACATTTCGCCGTTCGTTAACTGCATTTTCCCGGGTAACAGAATATCCTATCTGCTGTGTGTGGACGCAGGAGGAAAATTATCAAAAAGCACGCTGTTAGAGCGAACAAGGCCGAAAACCATGGCCCCCGGTAGCATGTGAAACATTTTTATTTCCCTCTTTTTTGTGTGCAGGTCACACCCCCGCGCGCACTGGTTTTCCCGCTCTAATCCCATTACGCGAGCCAGGGCGAATCGGATGAATGCAAACCATCCACTGTGTAGAGAAAAAGGGAACCATCACCAGCACAGGGAAATAAAAGGGCAAAAAACAACCATTCAAAAAAAAGGAAACAGCCACCGCCATCGATGTTTTCCCATGCAAAGCCACAACATAACATTCCAATGTACACATTTAAACAGACGCATACATAAACCTTTGGCGAGGAGGAGGAGGAGGAGGAGGGTGTGTGTGCGTGGGAGTGGAAAAAAGATAGAGATGTGAAAAGGTAACACACATCAATGTTACTCCAAATCTCTTGCCGGTTTTTTCGTTGCTGGGTTTGCCTTCTGGAAAATCCAATCCAAACCCCAGGCCATGGTCCCATGGTGATGGGTTTCCTTTGACCGGCGGCTGTGGTGGCAGGGAGCACGACCCCACGGCGCCACCACTCCGCTCGCCATCTTTGCGTCCAAAAATAAGCCAACCCAGAACGTACGCCTCCATGCACAAACAGACACACACACACAGACAGTTGCCACAAAAAGATCCGAAACTGTGCGAGGAAACGATGGAAAAGATCGCACAGCCCCGGCATGCAAAACCGTAGCATCTGCGCGCTCCCCGTCGGGCCCGTGTTACACGGACGCATCCTACACACACAAACACACACACACAGTAACGGTCGGAATTATTGCCATTGAACCGCAACAAATGAGATTATGTTCAATTTAATTTGTTGTTTTAAATTTGCTCTCTACTTTCGGGCCGGCATAGGTGTGGAGGAGAGGATGATTACATTAGGATGAGCTCCCCTTCCCCACACATTAGATTATTTCTCCTCCGCATCCTGGTCACGGCACCATGAACTTGCCTCAACAACAATAAGCAGTACACGCCGGAACGATGTACGCCATTTTTGCGCAAGTAGGATTAAAACGGTAAACCCTGCTTGTACGGCGTAACGGGTGAGAGAGTTTCCTCGGGGAATGTGTGTAATCTTTTCTCTCGACTTATCGTAGCTTTCATCATCGCTCCGCCACTACTTTTAAATGTACCCTTCGGGCGCCCCAAATATGCGGGGCCATTCGGAGGCGATATCAATTTTCAAACGCTTACAATCGCTAACACACATTGCGTCCACAGCTACGGTCGCCTGCTTTACAAAACGTTGCTGTGCACGTCGGAAGGATACCACCACCACCAACACATGATGGACGTACTGATCCCGACGTCTGTCCGTCCGACCCGGCGGAGCGACATAAAGCATTCCGCAACTTTAGTTCAATCGGAATAAACGTAATCTCCCAGCCACGTATGTCCAACGTGCATCGTTCTTTAGCAGCTCTGCCAGTGTTTCAAACTCAATTTAACACACACACAAAAACACACACACACAGATTTCCACACAGGGATTTGGAAAGCCGACCCACACTAAAGGCGACCCCAGTTTTGGTCCTTCGAACCGGATTTGATTTTCATTCATCCGATGAGAAGCGACGTGACCGAGCGGGCAGCACTCGGGAATGAATTCTTTTCGCATCGATTGAGCTGTGCGCGCCTTCCATCATCGTTGCACGGACATGCGAAAAAACACACACACACATGCATACTTGGCTTTTTGCACCCGTGCGACTTCCGCCGGCTTTCGGTACAAAGTTGTTCGGTTACATCGGAAGCCCTCCGACACTAGCCAGCTTCGTGTAATGCTTCAGATTTCATTAAAGGCTTACGCGCTGGCAACATTCCCAAACCCCGGTTTGAGAGTTGTGACCAAATGTACCAACAGTGACAGGTGAGCATTACGGATGCCTTTCCGTCCCGAAAGTTGTGTGACCTGCGATCTGCTAAATTCCCGCACGGGTTGGCACAAAACTCGGGCCCGTTGGGAGTTTCGAGCAAAAAATAAAAAAAAAACTCGAAACCCAGAGCGGAGTTTATCCATTTGCCAACGGGCTGGCCCGGTGGCAAATAGTGTGTAAGGTATTTCTGTGCGGTCGTCATCGTCACATTTTGCTGTGAAAAAACCCACCACCACTGCCCAAACCAGACATTTACATTTACGTGCAACTGTCACAACTGTGTAGCGCCGCACGATGGGTTTAAGTGGTCCATCCCATACCACTACTTCTGCATCTCTCTCTCAGCTTGGCAGCATGGTTTGTATGGAGAGACAGAGCACTTAATTAATTTGCCACGGCTGATGGACGATGTAGGTGAAGATTGTCTGGGCTTTATAGAGTTTTAGCAGATGGAGAGAGAGGGAGAGAAAAATACATTTTGCACACTGTATGAGGCGAAGCCGTTCGAGTTCATAGGTGCTACCAATACAACTATTGGTAGACATGGGAGTGCTGCTAAAGTGCTAAATATGCGTCCCCACAAACCATTTACATCTTCAGGAAAAAGGTAACGAAAGACTCAGTACAGAGAATTATAAACTAAGTGCATTTTAAATGCAAAAATACACAACTTCAAGTGTACGCTCCTTCCTTGCAAGGTCACCTCAGAAAATGCGCTCCAACAGATGCACTCGACTCAGACAAACAAGCAAGCGGCCAACAGAAAATCCTAGCGCATCCTTCTTTACGCCCACTTTCGTAGCGCATTGGTGCGGTGGTGAAGAAAGTGTTTGATTAAAAATTATGCAAACCCGTTCGCCCCGTTTGCAGTTGTGACAAAGGGCGGCAACATTGCGGAGGCACTGTTTGCACAGACAGTGAGAATGGAATTATTCGCCATACAAAACAATGACACCAACACTGGTAGCAAATGCGCCCGCAAGAAGTAGTTTCATAGCATCGCCATCATCATCATCACCGTAGGCAGCAACTTATCGCACTGTTCGGACGCTAAATGTTTGCCATCAGCTCTTGGAGCACTCACTCGAAGCGATATTCCATGTTACATGTATGACAAACACACGCGCGCACACACACACACAAGTGCACGAATAGCAAACACATGAACGACTAAAAACAAAAAAGAAGAAGCTACTATCCCACCCAGTACACACTACCTTACCGGCCAACGGTTAGAACGATAGGAAGGAAATGGGATTGAAAAATGATGCACTACACATAAAACAACCCCGAAGACGATACCCGCCACTGCTAGGACGGGGTAGGGGTAGGGTCATCACAACCAGGAAGGGATGTGTACACACACACACACACACACACACGCATTCCACAACACCCTTTCTTGCGCAACCACTCAATTCGTGCGGTTTTGTGACCCTTTTTGCGCTACCATTCAGCTCAAGCAACGGACCGAGGGGGTATCCTGGTCACGGCACCAGCAAGTCAGAGCAAGTGGATTACGAAACTACTGCATGAGTGAGAGATGATGAAGGTCCAGTGCCTGGGCCCTTTCTGCGTTCAAGTACATAGTTTTGCTCTTTACTCAATGATGGAATTGGTTCGGCTCAGGATACACACGCACACACATACACAAGCTTAAAGTGAACCCATTGGGACTGAATAAGGCGTAAAAAACGTTACAGAAACCTCGAATTCACTGTCCGCACCGGGAATGAAAGGCTGGATAGGAGATCTCTCGATTGGGATCCGATAAAACAAGGGCCACCCCGTACGTACGTGATGGAAACGAATTCCTCACTCAAACAGACACACTCTTCTCCAACCCAGTGGTTCTTGAATGTTTGGATAGAAAGGCCGCCATTCTTGCATAACCTCACGTTCGCCCCCAAGCCGGCGCCGCTTTTGCAAAAGTGCCACATTTAAGAATCGACTTAATTCACCTCACACAAAAGAGCTCAATCAGGACACGTCAGCGCTTGAGGCCGAGGACGAAAACCGAAGGTGCCAAACGGTAACGGTGATGTAATCGAAAGACAATGCACGTCAGATTCAATCTTGCCGATTGCTATTAAAGCATGATGGACTGAATGCAAAGCTGCTGCTGGCAGGGAAGTTTGAAGATGGTGCCAATCCAATATGCAACTGCTCGCCGAGTTGGTAAGCAACAGGGAACTATTTACCCAAGGAATTTGCAACCGTGGAGCATCGGCAAACAGACCGGGGCGCACTCTCGATACACCTTTGATCGATGGTGGTAGGGTTAGGGGGAGCAGGGATGCATCAAAATTGTTTAACGAGTAAACGAGTTTAGTGCGCGATTACTACTGATACGAACTAATACACCGAATAGGCAAACTTTTGCCAACAGTGAACTCTGCACGCAAACAATCATCGGGCGAAAGGGGTAAGTAAAAAAAAAACCCTATAAACAGAGCACCAAACGAACTAGGCAGGCTACACAGCAGTTTGCCCCAAATTGCAAGCAAACAATCAGCTAAACAATCGCACAACTGCTGATTATTAAGCATAATCGTAAGCTCATTGGGCGTACCCCATGCACCAACTCTCGCTCAGTGGTTGCGGGGCTCTATTTCTACCACTGCGCTCCCCCCATCGCTTCCACACAGGCCAGCGGCTTAGGGTGCGCTTTTGTTTGCCTTTAGAACACAGGCAGCAATATCGAACAACATCCCGCAAGGACCTAGCCCGCATTCATACCTTGACGATCGCTGCGGCTCCAATGCTTGACGCACCTTTTCGCGATAAACTCGCGAGCTTCATTACAATTTACACACTACAGAGCACACCGTCGAATGCGATGCCGCCTTTCCACTATTTATCAAATCCCATCCCAACGCCATCACGGTCTGCACCCCGTCCCCCATCGGGCTCAGTCGCGCTCATCAGTCAGGGCTTTGGGTTGTAGCGCCAGCTCACGTGGTGGCTCCCGCTGAATTTATTGCACTCCACTGCCGACTAACGATGTAAACTCAGCCACGCGCGGGCCCTGGGTATGTTGTGTTACCCAAGAATAGAGACGACGCGTCAGTTATCCTTTCGCGCTCGCACAGCTCACTCAACCAGTCAGTTGTTGTCGTCACTGTTTGCTGAGCAAATGGTCCCCTCTCCGCAGTCCCGTCAGCCCATCCGCATCTCTTCCGGTTTCGGGAGGATAGCAAACCTTTGGAAATTAACTCCACCCAAACCCTCCGCTTTAGAGCCCGTTTGGAGTTGTTTGCTTAATTAATTAAACCGAATCGAACACCGAACCTACCCCCCGGGTAGGTTCTCACCTTGTTAACCCAGAGCGCAAACCTCTGAAGGTGAGCCAAAGTAAGAGGAAGAGGAGAGGATATGATTTGCTTGCACGACCTAATTTCGTCGCGTCAAACACTGCGACACAGGATATTGTAGCCGTAGTATCCTTTCCTTTTTTTCACAAAAGCAATAAAAAACGGAACAAGATCTTCATTCCCCTGTGTGCCCCAGACATCATGTAAGCACAGCGCTTAATCAACACGGTTGATGAGCGCTATTAGACAGTTACAGCTACGAAAATTTCAATAAGAGGTCTTTTTAAGGCTTCACTCATTGAAAAGGCGAAAGGAGCGCGTGCTACGACATTTAAATGTTAATGAAATTTAGAAAGCACAATCATTAGCAGCTCCAAGTAGAGCGAAATGGGAAATGGGAACGTTCTACAAGCGCTTCCAGTACAACCTGCAGTAATTCAAGCTTTTACAATCAGATGACAATTGGATGTGCGTATCCTCATCTGGCGACGCGCGAATCAAGCCCGCGTGTGCCCGCTAACGATCCGACAAGTTCTTTAGCCGACGAAACTGGCAGATCATCGATTAAAAGGAGTCCCATCTCGTACCTGCTGCGCTAATTAGCAAAGGGAGTGGAAATTAATTGTTGCTGCTGCTGCTCCGTCTCGTCAGCGCTAAACCGATTAAGGTGTAACATGCTCAATTGCTGTCTGCTACTGGAACAAGCGCCACTCGAGAGCATAAGTAAGGGCGCGCCTTAGAACATGGGGAAGAAGTTCCTCATTGATACAGAACCAATTTATAGCGAGTGCTTTAACGAAGTTCTCCAGTTTCTTGCTCCAGGATTTTGCCCTCCCAAGCGTACACATTTCCAATTGCAGAATGTCCCATGAACATTTCTTTATCATTCGCAGGCTTGTACAGGGTAACGGGAAGAATCCCACCAAACCACTCGGAGGGTGGTGGTGTACGTTATGTGGCGAAACGGGCAAACTTTTAATTAAAAACTCTCACCTCCGGAAGGTGCTGCTCGCTTCGGTCAAGGAGTTGCTTGCTTTCTTTCCATTTCTTCCGAGCCCCCTGGCACTCTGGCTCGCAACACTTGTGCCACCACCAAAAACCGAACCGAGGGCGAAACGCTACCTCAGACAGGCACCGAATGGGCACAAAAACAAGCCCTGGAAACCATCAACTTTTCCACTTTCCCAATTGATTGTTCAATCGGGTCAATGGGAGAACAATCCCGAAGGAGAGATCTGCTCGGCAAAGTGAAACAATAAGAAATATTCTTAAGCACCGTTGCAGTCTTTCGTTGTTTCTATTTCCTCTTTTTTTGTTTTAGTTTTTTGTTCGTACGTCCACTTATACCGGCAGGTCCATCTTGATGCGAGAAGTACTCGGTTTTTAGATGAAAACTTTCTCTACGCCCGGCACGTTGAAACTATTTCCTTTCAGGGGTTTTTTTTATGTAGAAAAACCTGGTTTCTGTAGCTGACCGCATTTCCTGAATGCAATTTCCCGTGAAGTACAATTGAATTCTGGACGGACACAGCCACACACAAATGCAGGCAAGTATTCTCTATTTTGGAGAAACCGGAGAATGCTCTTTTACAATATTTTGTTAAGGGTTTTAAGATACTTCAAGAAACTGAAGTATTATTTTAATAAAAAAAAGGAATGAAACAAAGGAACTAGATCTAGAAGAACCAGAGCTGCAGAATCTTTATATTCAAAATGATACCAAAACAACCTCCCGAGCAGTTTCGAGCATCACCCCTGGTCGATGAAAAATGAATCTAAACGACGTGACGCATGTGTTTGATGTGCCCGAGAGCTATCAGTCCTTCCACACCGACTCGATGGCCAGCTCTTCCTTCGATCGAGTCGAATGTTATCCTACACACGCTTATACGAACATAAATCCAACCATTCCGAAAACGGAATGCCCTACGGACACTGTATGACACTCTCCGGAACATATGTCGAACTAATGGGGCAAGAGGGGGGGGGGAGCCCAGTGAGCAGCAGGAGCACACACACACACGCGATCTTCAGCGTCTGATCCGATAACGATGCTTCACTGCTGCTTCCAGAACCTACCCCAAAGCTGAATGTCTCCCTTGTTTCACTGCTGCATGCTCTGCATTATCGACCAAACGAAGATGTACGAGTGTCCGGAGAGCTCCCGACGGCGATGGGGCATCGGTGGTGCTGTTCCAAAAACACAACTGCGCCACTTGGCATGCCTTCTCGGATATGTCGAAAGATGGATTACGGGCTGTCGGGATCAGACATTTGCATTTGCTTCCCTGCTACGAGGGGCGCCGCTGGAGGAGGTTTTTTTTTGCCCCCGTTTCCCTTTATATGTCTTTTGCCGCCTCCTCTTCCCAACAGCAACCCGGAAGTGGAGTCGAATTGTGTGCACTGATTTAAGACCCACCTCCACGCACGTTGGCAAGGCAGCACAAATGCTTGGCTACGGGTTCCTTTGCTCTGCTCAACGGGCACAAAACGCTTCCCTAAAACCAACAACCAATCGTTCGTCCGGGCCCAGAGCCTATATCTCTGCCCGAGAATCAATACCCACGGCCAACGGACCAACCAACGACCAAGGAGGTTGGTCAGCCGTAGGGGTTTGATGAAGTTTTGCACACGCTGGAACTGGTGCTGGCGCTGGAACAAGTGCGTTAAGGGCATCCGGTGGGGGCCAAGGGCTGGCGGGTTCGGTGGAGTTCGGCAACACATTTCACACCTTTTGCTCTCTACCTTTCCGGAGAACGGGGACGGGTGAAGTTATGGATTTGGCAATTGTGAAACATGGCTAATCTGTTCAATCTGTTTTCTGTTCGGAAATTTATAGATACGAGCACAAGATTAATTGATGAGGTGCTGTGGGAAAACCTCCACACGTTTTTAAACACACCCACCGCCACCGTATCCCGGGCTCGGCACACCTTTGGCAGCGCCGGGGCTGCAAGGATACTGTGTGTGTGCATTCACTGGTTCATGTGTATGTGTTTGGATTGAAGAAGCTCCAGGAAAAACAGATCCCAACCCAAAAGCAGCACAGAGCGATGCTTTCGAGGCAAGACGGTTGAGCGACATTGGAGGGCGGCACACACGGACGGTTAGATAAATTTCCTAAGATACTGCCAACCGGTGCACTGACCAACTGGAGCGTAAAAGCAATAGCAGCCTGCTACCTACGAACCGAAAGTACACACAAAAAAAAAACCGTATCACACCATCCTTTCGACACCGTTTGTGTTGGACGCTGGAGCAAACCGTAGGTACGAAACGAATGACCCATCTTTACGCGTCGTCGTGTGTCCTAAGGGAGCTTCTCCGGTGCTTATCGCACGGTTCAAATGAGGATTTCCCCAAGTGTTGAGGGTAGCCCGATCTGATAAAGCATTAGGGTCAACAACAATCGAAGGAAGTTTTTTGTGAGTGTGTGTGTGACATCCGAACGACAGAGCAAAAGGGCCGATTTTAAATTTTGCTGATACGGCGTTGTGCTTGCCGTAACGAGGCGCATATCTTCATTTTCGGCTCGCTGAAGGTGAAACATTGTATGCGACACAGGCGCCCGAAATTCTACAGAACTTGGCAGCAAACGGTGCCAGAATCGATTGCTTGCCGCCGTGATACAATCTTTCCATTGCTTGCTAAAGCTCCATTATGTTTTTTGGCGCCTTAGGAAGCATCGGCTCGATCGGCTGTGTGGGTGGTTTATAATTTAAGAAAATAATGAGCTTTGCTGCCTCCGAAGTTGCCTCTTCAAAGTCCATACGCACGACGCAGCACAAAAAACGTTCAAGGAATACTATTTTAGCATTTGCTTAGAATTCTCCAACATCCATGGCCATGGCCAAGTGTATAATATGTTCGTATTGGCATACGCGGCAAAGAACGCGAAAGAAATCCACTCCATCAAACAAATTTGTGTACCTTTGCCGCGTTCGATAAACAATAGTTCATTCAGCTGTTTCGCTAAATCGAACACCTACGCGTCTCGGTTAACGACTCTTCAAGATGTTAATCCCCCAGTCTGGGCGATGGGCGAACACTTTGTGGAGGTAGAGTAACGCGATGCCACTACCCGATAAAGTGTTTAATGGCGTCATTAATGGACATCCCCAAAAACGTCTCATCCCAAAAGCCGTGCGTTTGGGCGCACACCTCTTCGTGAAAATGAAATTTATTCATAAAGACCACGGGTTGCTTCGAACAAAAACATCACAACTTCAAGTGAGAGGCGTTGATGAGCCAAAGCCAAACCGCCGTGCTGAATGTTGTTCTTGCGTGTGTACCCCCATTTGTGGGATAACGATACACTAAAAGAATCATAAAAAAAGAACCTCCTTTAAAGCCCAAACGCACGGTGAGCGCGATCACATCGTCGACATTGATCCAGATTCGCTCGAGTGAATCCCGGCCAACTGCGCATTCTCGCCATCTTCCGCCGGCGGTTAACGGCGCGTGGGATGACCCGATCCGCTCGCTGACGGACCGATGACTAACATTGGACCAATAAATTAGCAGCTCGCGGGGAGGAGAGCGATCACCGCACGGCAAAACCGCAATAATTGTGTACGAGCGCCGCCGAACTGTTCGCTTTTGCAAACATGACGCAATGTCGGAGAGGAAGCCACCACACGGTCACGCTTGGCTGGTGTCTAACGCAAGCCTGCGGATCACGTGGAACTGTCATCAACAAAGGTCGTGTGCAACAGTCGTACGCGGGGAGGAGCATCAGGCACAAGCGAGCGGCAGTGAACGAGAGCCACATCTAATCGTTATGTTTACCAAACGCACGAGACTGCAATCACATGTGCGTTCTTTTGATGTTGGAAGACGCTGGCAGGTACTTCACCGGAACGGGGCTGTCTTGCAAGCAGCCGCGGGTAAGGCACACCGGAAAAAAAGAACATTGCCGGGTGTGTACAGACGGCAATTAAACTTCCACCCGGTCCGGTATTGCGCCTACCGAAAACCCACTGCTCCCAATTAAGTCCCACACCAGTGATTAATGATGTTATGTGTGATGTAATTATCAAACACAGGCGGCCCCCAGCACAGCTGTGCTGCTGCGCTGTATGTGGGGGATGGTTAATGAAGTTAGCGGCGACTGTTAACGGCAACGATTAAATAAAGATTTGATGGATAAGAGCTGGAGGTGTAAGAGAGTGAAGAACCTCTGTGTGATTATCATTCCACCACTTTTACGCTGGCTGTGTGCTCGGAGGTCAAACGATTAAAAAACTATCACAGCATTTGATTGAACATCTTAATTAATTTTAATGATCTTACCATGTTTATCGCATTCCGCATAAATTCCTGCTGATAATAGAGTTGCATCGATAGCATTTGATGTTTGTACATGTCAAGATATCGACATTGGAAGCAAGCAAAAAAAAAAAAATAGCAATGCCTGAATGTTCCAATGGGTAATGAATTTCCGGAACTGCTCATCATACACTCAACATGCCATCATTGTCCATCATCTATATCCCCGTGGCAATCCCAAGTCCGAACGTCCAGTAATGCGATCCAACCGCCCACTGCAACGATGTACTACCGGCCCACGGACGGTGGAGAAATCACTTGTAACCCAAGAACAAACGCCCATCACCGGGAGACGATGCTGTCACACTTCATCCACTGTCTGCCGCTTTGGTGGAAATGAACGTCACCGTCAACGGCCTGACGATGACGGGTTCGCGTCACACAAAAAACCGTTTCTCCTCCGTGTTCAGCGTTCCCGGGAGTTCTTAGGGCAAAGCAGGGCACAGAACAGAGGCAAACGTGTAATGAAATGCGAGGGATACGGTGCAAAAGTTCCACAAGAGATTCGAACCGTTGCAGCCAGCAAAATGAAACTAATCAATTGACCATAACGGGTTATGGGGACTGGGAGCGGAATTGCAAGAACGGTACAACAAAAAACCTCAGCTTCGTCGTATTTCATCTCCTATGATGGACGTTTTTCCGTCCCCTTTCTACGTGATACTGAGACAACGAAACACGATGTGCCAAAAAAATCCCATTTTCCAAATATCTCACACAAAAAAACGGCATTCGGCGTCATGGAGGAAAACGGTCACAGGATCAGACGGGAAATGCTCGCCCGTCCTGACAGCTGCCAGAAGCTGCCCACACAGGCTTTGATGTGGTTGCAACCTTGATTCCCGAACGGAAACACAATAGACGGAACACAACGTGACCGGGAGGCGATGGGTGTCTTTTCCCCGTTGACTTTTTGCCTTCGTGAAGTGGTGTGACTGCACCATGCCATGAAAAGCAGATGCAGTGAGATGTAACAAACGTACCGAGGCTACGTTTGAAGTGTGTGATTTCCACGTGGGATGAATTAAAGGATTTTTTTTGCTAGAATCTTTCACTGGTTTTTTTGAGCATACATCCATGTTTGGGTCTTTGATTTATGTAAAAAAAATTAATATCAAGAAACTTAAATCGTTTGACTTCTTTAAGAGCGCCTGAAAGTATGCAATCGCAACACAAATCGACCGTTTTAAGTCATTTTAGCTATTTGCATGGTTCCTGTGGTACTTTTTAGCCGAAAAAACGTACCAAGAGTGCTGCTCTTCCTCTTTAAAACAGTAAACGTCAAGCCTGAAAACCAATCGGCAAACCTTAAAGTTCACCACTCACACCACCCACAAGGAGGTCTCCCCAAAGGCATCTGTCGCGCTTCGGTAGCGTCCACAAACGCGCATTTTGATGCGCGCAAACTTTTCCTATCGCGCTCCCGCTAGCGCGCGTTGCGATAAACAACAAGCCAACAATGTATAGAGAAGCAGAAGAAGCAGAAAAAAAAACAAGCAACGAGATCTTGCAAGCTACAAATGTCATAATTCATAATGGCACACCGGGTGTAAGAAGGTACACAATCCCCTTGTCTACCTGTCCCCAGCCCGGGCGTGCCGGCTGCAAAAATGGCTGAGATGTTACCACTTACACCTGGGAAAACGGTTCACGGAAATCGCAGCTCTCGGCTCTCGGAGCGTGCGAGCGGATGATAAAACTCGCCGTCGAAAATGACCCGCTCCATCCCCAGCAGCCACGAGCCGAGCGTTGGAAGGGAACGAGCAAGTTAGAGATACCCGGGAGCAAAATGTTTCGCGAGACGCACAAGTGTCAGCCTCCTTACGGAAAACTCATTCTAGCGGGCGCGTAGGACAGTGACAAAAAAAAAACGAAGCACAACAGCCTTCCCGACGACACACAACACAACATCCAACAAACCCCGCGGGCAGCATGTAGATATGCTTCTTTGTCTCCCTTATCCAACTATCTTGAGTGCGAGGCCCGTGTCCCGCTGTACTTGCTCTTTTCCCGGGCCATGCTTTTCCTCACTCCCGGCGAGTCAACTGGAGCTCGAACATCGTACACCGGCTGTGGTCGGTTTTGGAGAAAAAGAGGAGGACGAAAAAAAACCAGCATCTTCCGGAAGCCCGTTGCCAACCACCGTCAAAATGTCCCTTTACCGTACAACCCGGGCGGGCGACATTTCGTTTCAAGCGCCTTCGTCCTCCCAAAAACCGTCCCAATGAATAGCAGAGAATTTCCGGTTCCGGACAACCTCAACACACACACACCGGGAAGAAGCGAGAGAGAGAAAGAGAGAGAGAGAGAGAGAGTGAGAAAGATACAGGTATTGCAGGGCGCCTCGATGAGCGCAGGCAACGCATACCTACTCCTCCCGTGTTGGTGGTGCTATGATGGGAGTTTGTGTTTCGCAGCGACAGATAGAATCGTACACAAGCATCTCTCCGCTGTGTTGTGCGCATCCGGCACCTATCCTTCCACTTCACGATCGTATGTGGTGAATGTGTGTGTGTGTGTGTGTGTGCGAAAGCATGAGTGACATTATCCTGAAGGTCTTGTTCCTCCATTCCCGCAGCTTGTCCCCGTCACACACTCGCGTACGTTTCGCACTCGTTTGTCGCGTCAAAAGGGCGGAAAAATGTGAAAAAGCGCCAGTGGTTTATGTTTTGATAGCATGAGCCTCCCCCTTCCCCACACTCGCACACCCCATTCTAAAGGAGCGGAAGGAGTAGGAGGGACAAAACACCCATGTGCCGTGTCAAAATGGCATAAACGAGGCCCCATCCACCAGCGGGAAGGCTCTGTACTGTTGAGACGGCAAAGCAGAGGCGGGAGTGAGAAAAATGGTATTAAAACTCTTAACAGGGTTTTCTTTTGCATCCTTTCCCGGGCACACAGCGCAAGCAGGACCCCTTGACCCTGGCATGGGAGGAGTGCTGCTTCGCCCGCTTTTTATTATCCGTGATTTTTGCCCTTTTTCCCACTGGCTTCCCAACTACCCAAGTGCTCCAAAACACCCTTCCGATTGAAACGGGGGGGGGGGGGGGGAGGCGCACAAGCAGGAGCGGTCCCGGGGCTTGTTATTATTATTTATAACCTTAGGCTTTCCACCTTTACCTGAATGAGCCTCACACGCCACCACGGCATCACAGCTCTGGCCCCGCGCAAGGGAAGGCGACTGGAATTCATGCTCACTCATTTATGCTGCTAGACAAGCTGGAGGAGGAGATGGAGAAGGTTGCAAAACGGAGCGACGCTCCGGGGAAGCCCCGAGAACAAGGAAAAGCGCTTTTCCCCGTTTTGCCCTGTGCTTTCGCGCTTCGTGCTGCAAATCCCCGTGGGGATGAGGTACAATGGAAAGAAAAAAAAGCCAAACAACTCAGGAAACTGACAGGAAATTCTTGACGTTGTAATTGCGAAACAAAGCCTCGAAACAAGCGGCTGCCTTGGAGGCTACAATGGGTGTTGGTGTGTGTGGGTGCTGGTGAGTGTCGGAAAATGGTTACTTTTCACACCCGGAAGTGACCTCGACGGGGTGGTGGTGTGGCGCCAGCCAGCCCCAATGCTCGACCGCGGGCTGGTGTCTTTTTACCATTATCATCCCGATTCGTGACGGAGGCTGGGGCTTGGAGGCTTGTTGGGGAAGGATAAAAAATACAGTATGCTGCTGCCACACTCAGGTGCTTCACTCAGGTGGGTGTATGATTTAATGATATTGCCTGCTCGCTAGCAGCCTTTCCGAGTCGAGCGTCAAGATTCACTCGTTTGAAGACGTTTATGTTGAGATGCAGCAAATGAAGGGCGCTCAACTTCAAGAGACACTTTTGCAAGAGGAAAATTAAGAGGATTTAAAGAAGGAATATGAAAAAGCTAAACATATTTAATGTAAAAGGTTAAGTCATACGTAACACAAAAGATGTATAACAAAAGCGTGAATTCAACAAATATATTATGAAAAAGTAAAATAAGGGAAAATAACAATAAAAATGATGAGGAGCACAAAAGGACTAGAACACAAACAATAAAATGTAATTGTTGCATCCTTTGTCGATTATTGACAAGAAAGCATACAGTAATGATGAAAAGATAATTATAAGAAACACAATTTATACATCAAAAAACAACAAAAAACATAAAACAAAATAAAATAAAAATAAAAAAAAATTAAAAACAAAATAGTCAACAACTAAGAGAGCATGTACGCATAAAGTATCCGTAAAATGTCAATTCCAAAGACATGGATCCGTGAAATAGCACGAAAACACCACTCAATCAATCACAAAACCACGCACCATGGATTACTTGGAGTGGAAAATCTGAGCCACTCAGAATTGTGCTGCAAAACCAAAACCATCGACGGTAGTCGAAATCACTTATCAATTATGCGACCCGGTGGCTGCTTCTGCCAACTGCAAGATGAAAGCAATGGATTAAAACTATGGAACAACGATCGCAAGCTCAAAAAAAAAAATCCTTTAAGCATATTGTGTAAGTGCATGACCCGAAGTGTTCATAACCCGGGGTCGAGGGCGATCCAGCATAACCGTAACCTGCTACACTTGACTCACACACACACACACACACACACACACACAGGAATGATTTTCCACCACCGTCGTCGGTTGTGTGTTTGTACTTTCGCTCTGCTCGATTTCACTTGTTTTTTCTCGCGCACCGGAAGCGCACGCGTTTGATCCCCCTGCAGTTCCGCGTGTGTTCCCTGTTTTCTGAGCGGGAAATATCAACTCAACCGGGCGTGCTGTACACTGCTGCACGGCTCGATGCCGAGAACGATGCCATCGTAACGATCCTCCGCATGCCTTTCCAAATGACATTCACTTTCCAATTGCAGCGCACCCAGGGCGGCAGCAGCCTGGCGCCAAACTTGTTCGCGTCATACACACACACGTACACAACCACACAACACACGAGGAGCAAAGCAACGCACAACGCAATCCTTTTAATACATCCCCCACGAGAGGATTGGTGACGAGGGTTCGGTTCGAGAAGGTTGGATTTTTCGGTTTTAATTCCTCACACATACACATACGTCGCGGGGACCATGTCATGCTTTTCGTCGAGCGTATCGGTGTGGAAAACATTGCCTCCAAACCCCACCCCCCGTCCCCCGTCCCCGCAAACCCAGGAAAATGCGTGGTGTGTGCTGAAATATTCACACACACCCCAGCTACCAGGAGCGCACACCTCCATCAGCATATGTAGGGACGTGTGTTTCATCGTACACCAATACGATCACAGGAATGTCCGGAAGTGGGACACCAACCGGAACATAAAACACACACGCACAAACACACACACACACGACCGAAATGCCAAACACATGCAAGGATATGGCTGCGGAGGAAAGGCTTCCCCCCAGCACGCCAAGCAGTGTGTGAGGAGGTCATGACTGACAGGATTCCGCTTCCATCGCTGGTGCATGCCGAAAACAGCACCTCCAACAGACACCAAGCACACACACACATGCACACACAAAACATGCCTCAAATTCAAATCGGAAGTCGGATCCATTTCCAAACCGTGAGCTGCCGTGTTTCGCGCCCGCCACTGGTTGGTTAGCGTGATGGTATTGATTTTTTAGCAGTTCGAGCTGTTTTAGGAATTCACCGTGCCCGGGAAGGGTAGTCGGCGGGTACAGCCAATCGATTGACAAGCAGCTTTTCCCGTGGGTGGGCAAAGAGGAGAGCATGATTAAATTTATCCCAAAAAACGGTTATTGAATTGGAGAGCCGATGATGCTTCCGGCACGCGGAATCACAAAGTGGAGCTCACTGCCGTCGCTTTCCCGCGCTGACCGAGTTACTCGACGGTAACCTGACCTGCCTTGTACCGGGAGTAACGAATGTAGGGGATTGTGAGGAGAAGAGAGTCCGTCAGGCAGAATGTCGGAAATGAATGGAAGCGTTCTGCAAACACACATAAAACAGGGTGAATGGTTTTTTTTTTCGCCTGGAATATTATTTTTAGCCACTCTTGGCGTCATCCAGCACGCCTGGACCATTGCATTTTCCACAGAGTACGCTGTCGGCAGTGACTGCAGAGGAGCATCACGCTCGCACAACACATCCTTTGCTCATTTCGCGCTCTAATTAACTCCTGCACTCGCGCCCCAACATGATAAAGCGGAATCTGTTTTACTTAATGGGAAAGCAGACAGAGCAAACAAAATTTGCCCCTGCCTAACTGGCGCAATTCCCGCAGCATCGCGGTGCGGGCAACAGCGAATGGCAACTCAATTAGTGCACGTGTTGTACCACCTCGCCAAACACGAAGCCTGGGTCTTTTCTGGCAAGATCTGTCTCCAGAGCAGCCAGCCACCAATCGTCTCCAAACTCATCGTCCTCTGTATGAAGTTGCCCCAACGAATGAAAACATTCGTAATTGTTTAATCAATATTTGGGACAGCAAAAAAAAAACACATGTGCCCAAAAACTATGCCCAAACATTCCGGAACATTCGGAGTCTCGTGACATCGAGAAGCTTTCACACTAACGCTGCTTCCACTAATATCTCCGGCACTCACGAAAAGGTTCCCATGTCAGGGCGGGGGTTAAGATAAGTTTTTTGCAACCCCTCACACTACCTTTGGACACATTCCGTAACATGTGCTTGCTCCTAATTTTGGAATTATTATAATGCGAAAACTTTATCGCCAACCCCTTTTTTGTGGCAACCGACACTGGGACGCTGCTAGGCTGGCATGTTCTGAAATGGACTCCAGGAAAGGCGCGTCCTATTATCCCGACATGAGCTCCGGAACATATTGGATAGTTTAATTCACACAGGAACATAACGAACCTTCTGGAATGGGTTTTTTTTTGCAGAACTACCAGGAAGATACCAGTCAGGCTACTGTTACCTACACGGCCCCGCCTGCTGCCTGGAGCTTGGTATCATGGAGACTTCAGCTTGGAGTTGGTCTAAAAACTGTCCCGATTTTCGGGAATAGGGACAGATCACCATGAAGCGAACATCCTTTGAATGTGTGACTTCACAGCACGCAGAGGACCCTAGAGTTCTACACCCTCTCACAGGTTGTAAGGATTAAAGGATTACGGGAGCAAAAATCTGTGCGAATTTCGAGCACACCTACCTTAATACTGTCGTAGCACGCGGTCACGCGTCCGTTTTGAACTTCGACGTTTGCCGGCGGATGTGCGAACTTGCACTCGGTGTCCGGGCGGGAACATTTGTTGCGCTGGTACTCCCGGCATACCTCCAGCTGCAGCCAGCGCGAATCCTTGCCGTTCAGTAGGTTGGTCATGTTTACCATAGCGGCCATAGCGGGCGGCGCTTGGGCAAGATGTGAAATGTGTGTGTTGCCTTTGATGATCTCGCTCAACCACTCGTTTCCTCTCTCACACACACGCGCACGTGGAGGGACGGTTTTGTCTACCGGAGAGAAGGAGTTGGGATTGGAGAGCTACAGCTAGGCTGACTAATGCGGCGCTGATTAGCTGGATGGCGGGTACGGGGACTCAGTTGTCTCGAGTACACCGACTATGTATCACAAACGAATTCACACCGCTTCTTCTACTTCTTCTTCTTTACTAGATGCACACGTACACACACATACACTCGTCCACAGGTCGTAGAATGGAAGGGAAGGAAACCCTGTTTGTATTCTTCTTACATACACACGCCAAGATACTGCAGTAGACTTTTCACTGCAAATCACTCTGCCTCACAGACACTGCCGGTAAGACTGCACACACACAGGAAGGACACACACACAAACACTTGTGACGTATTGTACCACTACTAACTTCCTCCTTTTGAACGGATTGAACTTTTTTTTTGCCTCGAAGCAAACACTAGAAGAACATGGAACACTTTCTGCAGGATGTTAGGCTTTACTTCCTCAACAACACGGCACGGCGTATGTCCCCAATCTTTCCAATGAAATTGGAGGGGGGGGGGTTTCGATGAATGACACTCTCACTGACACTCTCACTCTTTCTCTCTGGCAAGCTGACTAGTGTGGCTTGGGCGCAGCTGAAGCGTTAAAGCAAGCTGGACTGTTTCGAGGATAATGTTGGGGAGAGCTTGTTTTTGAGGTGTGGAACTGCAACAGCGGCACAGCAGCTTACGACGAGCGCGCACAGAAGGACATCTAGCAGGCAAGTGCGTAAGAGGGATGGCTCAATGCGTGTGTCTGTGTAAGGATGGAAGAGAGTGTTTATGTCTGGGATTTTGTATGTATTGGAGGTGTGGGTGTGTGCGGTTGTGGACAACAGAAACAGACAGATAGAATTGTAGAAAGGATGCGGAAAAGCAGCAACCTTGGCAAAGCTGTTCAAGGGCGCAGGGAAATCGGGACGGCGAATGCTCTTTTTTTTCTAAAACACACGCACACACAGAGGACACAAACACTGGCGTGATGGACACTAGATGTTTGCGATCGTTACTGCCTGCAAGAAAAACGAAGAAAAAGAAGAAGAGTTAGTATAAAACACAATTAGGGGGAATAATGTCTATCGATACCAGAAGAAACGTGGCGATGTAGGGGGAGCTGCCGCATAAACGTATCTCTATCCAGCCCCATGCCCCATACATGCCATTGTAAAGTCAATTCCTCGAACTCGAAGTGCAATAAAATTATTTTACAACAAACACAGTTAACGACACGCCAGAGCCCAGGGCGCAAATACGCGGGCAATAAAGCAACGCAAAGGCCCTTCAAATTTTGGATATTCAAAGCCCATATCGTCCACAGACGAACGAAGAACACATCCTAGAACGTACTACACACATAAATACCTACAACATCCACACACCAAACAAAAAAACAACGACAACAACGTGTCCTGAAAATAATAAAGCGATTCAGATCGCTTCAGCAGTTGCGACAAGCAGCAATCGTCATAAATAATAAAAAAGCGTCATTTTAGCATGATCGTAAAATCCAGAGCCTCGTCGTGGCGCTTACAGATGCTCCGGAATGGGGAATGAATATGGAATTATGAGCCTGCAGACACATACGCCTCCCCGCGCCCTTACGGCACAACGATGTCTAAGTTTTCGATCGTTTAGGGCAACTCGGTGCTATGGAAGGGTAGATGCCTGCGGGGTAGTGGTTGATTTATATGGTTTTATTTGTCGCTGTAATTTGTCTCCACCGCCTTGACGGTTTGACGGGAGCACAGGTCTACGGCATGTGCGTAATGGTTCAAAACAATTCTGAGGGGTTTTGGTTGTGTCGTTGGAAACTTCTTCTCGTTAAACGTTTAAAAGATATTGGTGGTTTACGGATTTTGAATTTGAGTACTTGAAGCATAATGCTATGCTCATGATACAATTCCAGTAAAAAAGAAACATAGATCCTATGACCATCTCCAATTTCCATGCACTAGCAGTACATAACACCATCGACATCACCAGATCTAGCAGAAAGATAAGTGATACCGTAAAGCAACCTTCTACCCACAGCTGCTTCCCATCTAACCGATGCCACCAATAACATGTTTGAGTTGGATTGGCTTCAAATGCAGATAGCAAAGTGTCATCAGAACAACCCTCGCACCCAATGTCCGCTTTTTTTGCCTTGCACTGTGACACGTTCGAGAGACATTAACGTTCTAAACCGAACGGTGGTAGCCAAACGAGCAGAAAACTGCTGATTTAGTTGCTGCCAATGTTTGTTTATCGTACCACCAGCACAGCACCAACCCAGCCACTAACCTAGCCACTTTTTTATTCTATTTCCTTGCACGCTTTCTCCCGCAACAGGAACGGACGCTTGCTGCACGGGATGATGATGCAACTCGTTTGCAAGTGATGCGCAGCAGCACAAGATAAAAAAAAACAGCAAACCTGAGGATGCTATCGTATCACACGCTATCGTGTATGCACCTCGACACAAAACACACACATACACAGTATGCACACCCAGGTCAATGTTTGTTGATCGGACGCCGGGAAGTGGTGCACAATGAATAAACTCGGAAAAAAGAATCCCCCCCACTATTCCCGGTTCTCCGTGACTGTACCGACGAGACTGTTGTTGCTTGTATGCGGAACACAGAAAGAGATGTATTTTTAATTTAGTTCAATTAAGAAAGTTCAACTCCAGATCTGCTTCAATACCGAAACGCTGAACGAACTCATAGACGTGAGAATTGCGATGTGGTGGACGAAGTGTTCCTGTTTTTTTTTTTTTCGTGTGTGATGCCAGCCTTCCGACCGCAGGTTTGACCGGCAAAGCACCGGGTGCTCAGATTTGTGATGATCTTTATTTCTTTATTGCCCACCAAACGGGAAAGTCATCGTGATTTAATTGGACGACAGTGATCAGTGTTGAGATATTTTTTTTCTATAACTCAGTTTCGCTTTTGGAGAAATTCGGTAAATTTTAACATTTCTGGACCACCAATAAAATGTTCTCTGGGTTCTTTCAATGTGTAAGGTAAGGTATAGCACTGAAAATCACATCACTTATATGCTACCCCCTTCCTTTAGTTAATGGATTCCGCAATTGGTAGCGCAACCGGATCTAAATCGGCAAGAATAAACTATGATTAAGCTCGCTTAAAAATGACCTCACCGATTCGTCCCAAAATGGCATATACGGCGTCGCCAGTCTAGCTAGCAGTAAAAAAAACAACAACGACAGGTACTGCACACACCCACACCCAAGTAGGTCCCCCAACAGGGTAAAACAGAGAGGCCGAGGTAGACTGTAATTTCAGACCACAACTAATTCCATTGCATCAGCGCGGAGCTCTAGCCATCCGCGAAGATCTCAACTGCAATCAACGTAAGAAACCCTTTCTGGCTTAAGCTGGAACTACATTTGAAGCACATTTGGCTTTGTGAGTTCGAGTACTCTTTGATGTTTAGGTATGCTTGTTGTTCATTCAATAAACTTTAGAAATAAAAATTTCAATATGATAGAATTTTCTTACATGCATATCGGGAAACAACACTGGGAAATAGATCGCGTTAGTTGTGAGAACTTTATGGTTTTGTTTAGCTTCGGGAGGTTATGTATCTGTGGATTAGATCATACAAGATCTTGCCTCTGTTTATGCTACCAGCACCAGTGTCCAAACCCGGCCATAACCAGGCTTTGCAACGCGAAATGTAGGTTATGTTTATTTATTCAATACACGCAATATCCACACCGATAGAATCCAAAGTCGTTAGCCACAAAGCAGAAACATTCAAGGCGTGAACACGCAATTCTTTATGGTTTACAGATGGGAGAAAGAAAAAGAAGAAATAGAATTACCGCCAACATGGCCAACATGTTGGTAGATATCATTCATTCTTAAATCTAAAACGAAATTTATTGGATAACTTGCAAGGAGGGATTTGTCTATACTCCAGAATTCAGAATTCAAACCAGATCTTAAATTTCCGGAAGCTTCCCGAATTGCCAACCCATGGTGACAAACTCTCGCCACAATCGCACACTAATCCAATTCACAAACAATACGAACACACACACCAACACTTCTGGACGCCTGAAGCCAAATATCCCAAGACACGCTGCCATTCTCGGACCTCACACTTAAGCGCCCACCATCGCCCTCTGAACGCGGCAGTAATATGCTTCTCCAGTCAGCAGGCCTGCGATATATGCGGCGCGTACGTAAATATTGTGTTAATAATTTGTAATTGAGTGACCATGAACCAAGAGCGTCTTCTTGGTTTCCAGCTAGGCCCACGCATGAAACCCCATCCGTCCACCTAGGTAACGCACGCGCGTTCTGTGTGCGTTCTGTTTGCTTTTGGGCGGGGCGGCTGATGGCTACGATATCACCCTTCCCGCCAAGCTGATCTAACGACGTGTGCCTCAAAAAGCAACGAAGACGTAGCGGCAGTAGCAGCGAGGTAGTAGCTGCGAGTAGTTGCATGATCGATCACCCAGCTGGGTAAAAGCGAATAAAATGCAAATATTTACTTCATTCATAAACATTAAACACGCTGTGTGCGCTGTTGCTGCGCGACTCCGTACAATGTTGTTCGAGTGTGAAGAGCGGGTAAGCGAGAAAGAACCATCCCGCGCCTTCGAGAGTGACTTCGTTTCATAAATTGTATGGTTTTGTTGGAGGCTTTCGCTCGCACGCTCGCCCCCCGGTCGGCGCGAAATTCTCATCTCCAACCAAACAACATTCTTTGATTTGTTCAAAAGGCCTTTGGCGAATCGGTTCGGAAGCTGATTCATCTTCATCAGCGCACAATTCAATGCTCTCTAGCGAGATTCATATAACTGCAATAAAAAAAACCCTTCAGTCGAGCGGTGATGGACGCAGCACGCGGAGCATCACCACTGATTGGACACTTTGTACCGCTTGATAGGCGCGAGCGCTACCGAGCCAAGCGGACCGTGTCTAATGGATGCACTTTTTTCGTGTGCTGTTTGCAACTTCACACACACACACACACGCACACAAACACACCCAGATACATCCATTAAAAGATGCACTCATTTTGCACTTCATTAAAGATTTTCACTCCAAAGGCAAGGGATGGCGTGTGCGATGCGATACGCCGGCCAGAGTGACTACAAAGTGATTAGTAGTAGTAGGTAGTAGGAAGCGTTTGTTTAACTGGAAGGGTGCAAGCAGAGGCGTGCTTTTCACCGCTCGATGAGGTGGTGCATTTTGTGCAAATGTGTAAACAATCATACTTTTCAAATGATAATTTTAATCGTTTGATTTGATAAACATGATACTTTCCGCATGTTATAGGAATACATTAAAACTTCACTTAATGCAAATTTAATTGCATCAGTCTATCTTTTTCAATCGTTCGATCTACTTTCACGTCGTTATATAAATATACCAATCACATACGAAACATTAACATGTTTTAGAGAAGGTATATTCAAATGATTTGATGCTAGCTTCACCAATTATAAAATTGTTCACTTTCGAATGAATATGCAGTTTTACTCTGGAACTGAATCAATGGAAATCCTTTATCGTTGCATCGTTTAGTAATTTTGCAAAATTACATGAGAAAACAATGCATGTAGGAGGCATTTTATTTATAAATTGATCTTACAGTCATAAAATAATACTTCATCCCACCTCTACTCCCATACGTAGATTTTATACCTTTTTTGAATGATTCCTTACCTTCAATAAGACACATGAACCAACACCTACATCCACTTTCCGTACAAAAGGTCGGATTGGTTCAAGGCCGAAGACCTCTTGACTATATGGCGTGGCTACCATCCAATCAGTAGTAGTAGTAGTAGTAGTAGTAGTAGTAGTAGTAGTAGCAGTAGTGGTAGTAGGTGGATGTACTAAAAGTGCTTCACATTGACGAGCGCAACAAACAAGCACGAAAAAAACCGCCTCCACCCACGCAAAAATCGCAAAACAATCGAACACACATGACGACACAGCGACCCGCGGCCTGTGCGTGGTGTTTGTGATTTTCTCGCACACAACACTTTCGGGTCCGTGTCAGGGTCGGGGGCGTATGCACACAAACGATGGCATGACGCGTTCACGGTCAAGTCGTCAGAAATGGTAATTAATAGGCGTCAGGCGAAGCACACCAGCAGGCAGGCGGCTACGGGATGACGAATCATATGTCACTTAAATCAAGATCAATAAAGGGGTTTTCGTCCCATTCCGAGCTCTGCATTCTGCGGGACGCCTGCGGGCTTACTTGCCAGGGGGACAGCACTAATGAACTGTAAAAGTTTCCGTACCTTCAACACCGAGGGACGGAAAAGTCCAACTCGCCGAGCGAGGCGGCACCGGGTGATATCTTCTTCTGCAATGTAACATCCTCTATCCAAGCGTAAATTGGGATCTATTCTTATTTTACTCTTTCACGAAAAAACAGCAAATCTCTGGGTGTTTTTTTTTTCTTTTTTTATGTTAACCAAGTGAGTCAAAAAGTTTTGCCCCCCAAAAAACCCTAAATATATACCAAAAGTTCATGAGGAGTAGGTTTCTTACGGAACTCCAAAAATATTCCCTTTTCACTAGATCCTTATAAGGACCCAGGAGGAGAAAAAAAGCAACATCAACCATCACAACCGTGGACACCCTTTTTTCCGGCCCGAAGACGGTACAACTTTTGCCCGGATTGGAATGAATTCATCCCCAGAAGGAATAAACGAGAAGACACACAGAGCTTTCTGCCTCTCCGCTAACCATCACTTCTTGTATCAGGCTAAACACTAGATGAGGCTTTATGTGGGTGCTTTCTCGTTGGCTTTTTTTTTTTTGTGTGTGTGTGCCACCACGCTTCGACTTCCATCGTGTGGCTTAATTCGAATACAAATCATTCACTTCCTTTACCTTCTCCCGATGGCTATCCTGCGGCAATGAGTGCTGGAAGGAGAGCAAAAATATGGCACCACTCCTCTCGCACGGGAAAAAGGGAAAACTTTTGCGGACACAGTGTTCCCCGCAATCCCGCAAGTTACGGAAGATGCCAGCTTGAAAATAAAAGACGATCCAGGCGGGGCCGGTCAAACAAAAAAGAAACCGCTGTAGACCAAAATTCCTTCCTTATCTGCCACCTTCAACCGTGATTGCCACGTTTTGCCACTGAAAAGCTCTCGGACCTCGGGATATTCGAACTGAAGAGAACCAAAAAAAAAGTCCAGAATCTGTTGGAGCCACTGACAGCCAACGAAACACTGCTTTAACGCTGACTGCGAGCTTTAACTTGCTTTTTTTTGTCGTTTGCTTTGCTCCTTCAAAAGATAAGTCCACACACTCGCACACTCCGTACACTTTCTTGCTCCTTTCTTGGGGTGAAGCGAAGCGGTGTGCGGTCATCACAAGTCGAATCATTTCCCGTTGGCTGCCGACAAAGAATGGCAGCCCTGACCGGGTACTACCTACACCGATCCGTAACAAAAACGAAGTATGGCAACATGTTGTCGGGCACGTGGCTACTTCCCAAACCAAAGGCACAGAGGGATAAGCATCCTTTCCCCCAACCAACCAAGAAGTGGTGGGCACTGGGGACTGTGCGGTGCCTACGAAAAGCATAAGAAGTTTGTGCCCAGAACCAGCTCTTGAAAGAAAGAACTTAAACCCTGAACGAGTAACCGAGAGTGCAGGACCCTTCCAGGGGGGAAAAAAAAGCTCACGAAACAGATAAAATTTTGGAGATTGTAGAATTTTTATCGACCAATCTTAACTTGGCCGCACGAAAAAAAAACGCTCAACAAAGAAACAACCCTGCTGGATCCTTCTCCCATGGAGAGCGGCATCAGCGTCTTCCGCTTTCATGCCAGCGAGCAAAATACCTACCCAAAAGACATTTATAGTGATTTCTTGCCAGGGATTTTTAGGTTTTTCGCTTCATGTGGCCATTGCACGAAAGCCCGGAGGTCCTGCAGATGTTGTAAAGTTCTGCAAAACCAGCGAGGAAGTTCGCGGAGGGAAGAGCTCTTACTTCTTCGCACACAACGCAACCTCTTCGCGCGCATAGGTCGACCCTGCCCCAAGTGCATCGAAGTGCATACTTTCAAACATTCCTTTCACCTGACGCTACACACCTTTAACACATGTGAGTGTGTAGTGCTGCCCCTCTTCGGGTCACTCCTGGTTATATAGAACGGAGAGCACCGGCATCAACTTTGCAATCCTACGACGGGGGCCAGTAGGATTAAAGGTGCCGCAGTACTTGAAATCCCTGCTGCTTGCTGATGCTCGCCAGTTTCTGTAATCGGTTTTTCGGACGCTACGTTTTCGATTCCCTCTTTGTACTACAGACCCAGGGAGAGAGTTCATTCGGTTGGAAACAATCGAATAGTTTTATTTGATCCTACCCTTGCCTTTTATCGCCCCAGCAAGCGCACGGATGATGCCTACTCCGACCGAAAGCTTTTGTACAGTGCCGAACGTCGTCTTGTTGCATCTGTGCGGGATGAGGCTCTCCGGTCCGGAGAGTTTGCTTTTCCACTCCATTTAGTTTTATATCCCAAGATCGAATTTGTCAGAGGAGCATTTAAAGTGTATCTTGTCCCCTGTCTGAAGCTATTCTGACATTCGGACTCTCTCCGGGGACATTATTTGTTTGGTATTCTTCACTCTCGTGCCAGGTCAAGTAAAATTTTACAGCAGAAAACAGCAACCAAAAACTCTGCAGAAATTGCTTCCAAATCTCTCCGAAGCTTCTTGACCCATGAAGTATTTCCTGGTAGATGCGAAAGATCTACCACAGGCATGCACAGACAGGTTATGCATTCATTCCCCCTCAAGGTTAATCGGACTAGAAGCCCCTGCGTGTTTTATCCGTACAATCCACCAATCCTTTGTTTGTCAATCCATTAGAACGAGCCGGCGAATGAACAAAGCAAAAGCATAACCCCAAACCCTGGGTTTCAAATTCAAATTAGACCAAATCATTCTACAACCCCACATCGCCACCACGCCTCAGGCACTCCCGCAGACGTGCTGGGTACCGACGACTTCGGCTCCGGACTTCCTAACAGAGACCTTTACATCTACAATTACTTTGCGCCAATTCCATCCAAAACCCCTCCAGGATGTTGTTTCTTTTTTGTGCAAGGCCGAGGTTTTGTTTGAGTTGCGTATAAGCAGTACCGGGGCCACGTATTTTGCGTCCGCAGCGGCTCAGGAAACGGTGGCTTCTCCTCTAATTCAGATCCGCTCACTTTCCTTCTAGTTTCCTTTTTTTGTTTTTTTTTTTTGGTTTTGCTTGTTGATTTTTCTCTCGATCGATTTTCCCCGTTTTTGTTCCTCCGTTTTCTGTGTGCAGAGACTACCCAAAACTCGTCGCCATTGGGGCGCGTTAATTGGATTACTTGATTACACGCACTTTTCTAGCGTCTTTTGTTTGGGTGGTTCCGATACGATTCCAAAACTTGAGTGGATTTTTCGTATGTATTCGCTTTTGTTTTCTTGGAATGATTTCGTCGTCCACCGTTTGCTTCTACACCGCGAAAGTCACCCGAAATGTTTCCAAGCGCCGCCCGCTGGCTGCCCAAGAATGATCGGGATAGTCCGTCGGCCGCCGCGTTGCGTAGAAGACAAGGGGTTTCAATGTCCCGCTGCTGTTGGATTATACGTTTCCATTTTTCTTGCCCCCGAAAAGCCTCCCGTTGTCCATGCCCAATGGAGAGAGCTTTCCGACAGAGGCTTCTGTGTTACATCTCAATGGGTCGCGCCGGCACGTTGTTTCGTGATCGTGAAGTACGCGCGCCGCAGGAATAGAAAATCGCCATAAATATGGCAAAATCCGAAAAACAACACGCTGTTCTCGCCAGCAGCAGTGAGTCGCCAACTGCGGGCACGACTTCATCATCCACATCCGAGCTCCGAAACCGAAGAGCGACCAAACAAACAAACACAGCCGGTAAGGCTCACACACGCGGCGGGTGCGACGCATTCTGCGATGATGATTGAATAATTCATTATTTTTTATGTGAACCATAAGGACCGGGTCCGGGGGAGAGTTATCCAGCATGGAGCTGGGTCTATATGTTTCATTTTCCCTTTTTTTGTTCTCGGAGTTCCCCACGCTCCAGTGACTAACACAGCGGAAGGAAGCGACTCCGGCGTTCCAGACGGGAAATTATTCCACTTTTCGCTTGAACGCGTGCTCTGCCCCACACTATCCCTTCCCCTGCAGATGCCTAACCGCTCGATTGACGCTCGGATGAACTGGCGGCTGTCCCGGGAATTGACTTGCGACTGACTTGACTCGACCGGCTGACGGATGAGCTAACAAGCCGTCCTTTCTTTTCTGTTGCGAAAATCTCAACTCAACCAAAACCAAAATATGAACTGCGCGTGAGGAGGCGAAACTGCTGGCCGAAGAAGTCTAAATATGAACGCCTTTTGCACAACAGACGCGCATACACACACACAGACAGAAACACACACACACACACTAATTAAAGCCTTACAAAATTAATGAAGGGTGGAAAATTTGGATCCCGTGTTGGTGTGTTGGGCCAAATTTTCCACCGAACAAACAGCAGCCTCAACGTGAAATGAGTTCCAATTTTCCTCACGATTGATCACGATTCGAGGGGGGGGTGTATAGACACACATCAATACCACCCAAGTGACGCAACTTTTGACGCAACACACACACGCACACTATACCATCATTAGTTCGTGCTTCGTTCCTACTTCCAAGGTCCTCTTTTTGTGGAGCATCTCATTCGATGGCTTTCCGTACGACGATGGAGGTTCCCAATTAGAAGGCTCCCATCGAAAGTACCGGCTAGCAAACCTCTGAGCTTAAGTTCACCAATTTGACAGGACTTTCTTGCCACGAGTTTTGCATTATCTTGCGCAGCTCACCGAGTGAAAGCCATAACAAGCTACACAATGCATTATTGATTGACCTCAGCATGCGACGCGATCGCGGAATGCCATTCATTCGCCCACAATTGCCCTTTTTACTTTTACATTTCCTCATTTCATTTCGCCCCCACCCTCACTTGCGGCTTACGTACGAGAGCAGGCCGAAGAATTCCTAAACAAACTGGCCGTTCGCTGTTGCTATCTCTCGGCCGCGTTTTCCGCTTTCCGTACTTCAAATGACCCAGTTCCAATATCTGCTCGATTCTGTGAAACTCTGTGCGGAGGGACTGTCCCGGCGGGCTGGAAAACAGCCAGACGTCGAGATCTAAACCATACCAGCCGCCAACAACCACTACCAACAACTCTAACTCCGCCTAACATAGGACATAGGAGAGATATCGCCTGCAATGAAAATGTTTCTGTTTTCGCCATTAATTTCGTTATCTAGCTCCAAATATCGAAACGTGACTGCATAAATTACCCGTCGGCCCGGCGCTTCTCAGCACCGTTTTCTTCCCCACCCACCGAAAGGCAGCTTTCTTGCGGTTTTCCGTGAAACCCTCCGACAAACGCGAAAAAGTTGGATCAGCGCTCGCGCGTACCGAGGTCCGCCTGTGCAATAATCTTCACAGTTCGGTTTGGTGGTGGGGAAAGGGCAAGGGGGTTTGATTTGCCGAAAAAGAAGGATAGCACACACAAACACAGCAAAAAAGGAACAAGACATACTGGCTTTCCTTTCCGATGTGGACGACACCGCCAACCACCGCCAACAATGTCAACCTTCTTTTCCCGTGTCGCTGTGGCTTTTCTGGATCGATAGCGTTGGCGCGCCGTAATGGCGACAGCTGACAGTCCCCTCCTCTGCGGCCGTGCAGACACACACACACACACACACACACACACACACACACACACACACACACACACACACACACACACACACACACACACACACACACACACACACACGTGGCAGGCGTGGTGCGCAAAGCACGACATGACACTCACGGCCGATGTGGCAATCTGCCATCGGATCTCTGGTTGGATCTTTCCAATTTGGAACGGTTTCGGTTCGGGTAGGACAGTAACAGTCCGAGAGTGAGGTTAGGAGAAGGTTGGGCAACTTCAGGCCGGGCACACCACCACCAACCAAGCCCCGTACATAACGAACGAAATCGAATTCAGATGGATGTAATTTCTATACCCTACTGCTGTTGCTGATGCTACTGCTCGCTCCTCCTTTCTTCGAGAGGTCCCTCCCCCCCCCCCTCCGCTAGTAGCCCCGCACAATCTCATCAGGAGCAACCGGAGCACCAATTGCCGTTGGTACGAGCCAGCTGTGTGTAACAAGAGATCGCCATTACCGGATTGGAAGAAGGCGTGCCCTCCCGCTCGCGCGAACACCGAGCTCCAGCAGTTCCAATGGGGCTTTCACTTTTACCTCCTTAGGATATCGGTTGCCATTCGGTTGCGAAGCAAATTCGATACCCTCTTTTGGCCGTTTTTTTTTCCTCTCTCTCTCTCCTCCACTTCCAATGCTCCAATGCTCTAAGACTGCGACGACCTGGACAAACATTGGAGAGCAATAGAGAGATCGCGCCGTATGGCGGGTGTCCACACGCGGGCGCTTGATTACATGGTTTTGTTCTTCGGGCGAAAAGGTTACAAATGGTGGGGAGAGGTTTCGAACGCCCAAGTGGCTCGCGTCATCAACAGCTGTTTTCGTTCGAATTTCCCAACCACACCGCCCAACCACAAACCGTACCGTGTACCGGGTGGTACCGTATGGTTCCAAAGTGTGCTCTTAATTACGCATTTTCAACAGTTTTTGCTTGTTCGTATCGCTACCCCTCCACAACCTACCTTATCTAGCACAGAAAAGGTAGACTCAATTAAAATAATTAAAGCTTGCTGTTTTCCTCTTCCTCTTGCGCCTTTCATAATCACTCTGATGGCGTTCTTCCTCTGTGTACTCACTAATGCTCTCACAAACAAGTTGGAGCACAGCTTGTCTTGGGTGTTAGAACACGGTGAAAGTGAACGCGGTAAGCCCGTTTGGACGACCGAATTGGAAAACTCCACCACGCACCCAGCCCTGAGGAATACTCCACCACGCAAGAGGCAGTGGTGGTGGAACGGGAACGCGGGACAGAAATTATATGATGACAGGTGGCAGCAGTAGTAGTAGCTGCGTTCCCTCCTATCCTCTTCCAACGTAATGCAAACACCAACCCAAAAGGCATACCTGACTGAGCGCTGTGCCGCTTGGTGTACAAGTGGGCGTAGATAATGACGCTCTGCCAGCTTCCTCTGCTCTGCCAAGCAATAGGGAAGGTAAAAATACTTCTTAAACCTCCAAACAGCTAGGCTTGTACCATGGATAGATGACGGCCGATGTTAACCGTTGCACCCAAAAGAGCAAAAAGAAGCATTTTATTTATAGGCACAAACACCCTTAAGGTCTCTCCCTAACCACACACGCACACACCCAGAGAGACAAATATCACGCACGATCAAAATTATGAGAGGTCATTTTCTTGAAACGCAAGCACCATTTTCCTCCCATCTTCTCTTTCGCTGTGGCATGGTGAAATGTCAACAGAATGTCCCTATCCGTGTCATCATTTGGCTTGCGCTGGTGTTTGAACGACGCTTCCTCTGCCGAAGTTCGTCCACCAGGAACAGCAAATAGCTTGTGACCGACCGAACACGGTGTGCGCGCGGGGGGACCTAAAAATATGTCTGATACATTTTGTGCAAAAAATTGGATGCACAAAATTATTTTGCTACTGCTACCGATGCTGGTGATGGTCGGCACAGCTAAAATCAAACGCGAAATCGCATCACCTCGGCTGCTAAATCAAGCCCGTTTGAGTGGTGATCTTTCCGAACGGACGCAGCTGACGCAGGGGTGGGCGAGAAGTAACGTAGACTGTCTACCACGAGCCACAGATTCGCAGGGGCTTGGAGATCTAGATGAATGAAATTAATTAATCAACCCTCTGCTGAGCAAATACTGCCGACACACCGAGCAAAGAGGATGCTTTCTAGAGGTGTGAGGATGAACAACGCTTACTTTTGCAAGCTGACGTCAATTCTGGATCGTCACCCATCAGCAAGTCAAGGTTTGTTGAAAGATTAAACCTTCCTGCCGAATAAAAAAACAACAACACCCACCCCCAAACTGCATCACCTATCGCTTATTAATGAGACGTCCATGTACGACAGGTCACTTTCGTGTTCCGACGTCAACCCCGCCGACGTCTAGGTAGCTCTGCCACCCAATCTAACTACTATCGCACATCTTCGCTAGAGGGCGCTGACGGCGCGTTACCTACCAAGCGCTGACGACGGCAGCTGGCACATTGATCATTATCATTTCAGCGACTATCTTGGACTTGTGGGGGGGGATGGATCGTTACCAACTCTCCCTTCGTCTACAAGCAGGGAGAAAAACGGGCATCAGGGCGCGCTTTGGCAACGAAACGGAAATAATTTATTGCAAAGGCGTGTGAACTAGATTGCAATCGGACGCGAGCACGATAAATATAAACGCGGTACATCACCAGCGAGTATACACGGGAGTGTGCGTGTATGTGTATTTATGCGAGTGTGTTGGGGGTTTTCGTATGGGCTAACGATTCCACCGATCGAGTCCCGCGCGGACAGTCCCCACGGACGTGGCAAGCGTGTAATGGATGGGAAAATTGAAACGGCAAACAAACTCCAGTGGCGTCGTACGCGCGCAGCATCATTCCCTTTACATTCTGTGCTGCTCCTCTAAACAGCACAGCTTCTTCTAAAACTCAATCTCCGTCTTATCTTCCCCCACTGACCAGCGTCTCGCACGGTGTGTATCTAACAGCGCGAGCAGCAAAGTCCGAATGATTCGCTTAGAGTCGCTATTGAAAGAATTCTTTTTTTTCGGCATCCTCTCTCCCACACACATATACACCCGTTCAGCGATGCGATCGATTCGCAGTTCATTTAATTTGAAATTACTTAATTCGACGATTTATGCGTTCTATCTACGGCGTTCACCCGGCACGGCGAGCGAAACGGAGGAAACGCGATGAGGACAACACGGAATCGTTTTCCCTCGCGTAGTAGTAAAAACAACATGCTCGCTTTATCCCCCAACATCAAATGGGATGCTAGCCCACGGCGAGGGATGGAGAAAAGCACTAACAAAAAACATCCCGAGTAGTCGGACTAGAAGTTGAGCTGCTGTGTGTTGAAAGAACGATGGAATTCAATTTTCCACCTCGTACCCGTTTTCTTGGTGTTGGTGCTTTTTCTTTTGCAGTAAAAAATTTCCTTCACTTAAGTGAGAGAAAAAAAAATCTGTTCTGCGCGAAAAACGAAGAAAAGTTGCCTGGTCGGTTTGGCTGAAAGACTTTACACACTTGGTTTAGATTATAGATTCGACAAAACATGCTGAATTTACTGCCATAGGGTTTCAAACATGGAATATCGTTGTTTGAGCGATGTTTACTTTTAAATCAATAAAAAGTATAGTATTAACACCATTTAACGTTTTAATAGTGTTGCAAAAAGGAAAATTCAATTGTGAAGAAAAAGTGTATAAACGCTCTCAAAATGAGAGCGTTTTATATATTTTGGCGAAAATAAATTTCAAAATGGCGACATCGATCCGGTTTGAAGGACCAAAAGTGCATCATGATCAAATTGTTAAGATGAAGTTGTCTACTACGTCTAATTATTAAACGACAAATAAAATAAAATAAAAAGAAATGTTTAACGGACAAATACGAATTAGCAATGCAATCGATCCGGTTCGAAAGACCAAACAGCCTCTTTGAAGATTGTGTAGCGCTTGTTCATCTTAGTCGCGTTTTTTTATGCGGTAACATAAAATTATTGCAAAGCAATCTTTTTCAGTCCGTTGTAGTGAGCCTATAAGAACACACGCACTCGAACAATCTGTTGATTTACATTCGTAATAAAACATTCAGGCACCGATTCGCTTCATGTCTATCGAAACCTCTCCTTCCCTGCAACTCTCTCCCGCTTCTCTTTTCCCCCTCTAATCAATGCATCTACGCCCCACACCCATTTGTCTGTTCTAGTGTATCAAATCTCTTCTTCCTTACAATTTACTTCAAATGACACCGAACGTGAAGCATTGAAAACAGCATCGGAAGTCTCTTCGCTTCGCGAGATGAAAATGTAACGCAACATAAATCATTCTTCACACACCAATGATGGGTGGGTGGTGGTGGGAGGGATGATACAAGCGCGGCCAAAGGCCCAAGAAAAAAGCCTAGCATCAGAAGGAACTCAATAAAACACCCAATCACTGCTCTGTGCCACCACACTACACGGCGCTCCTGTGTGCTCTGCCCAAGACGCCCGCTGCCCGGCGTACCCGGGCACTATTACCCATCAATTATTCCATCTCATTGCGCGCACAAATAGGGATCATTAGGCGGTGCGGCTTCGGCATATTTAGTGCGAGCCCGTCGCGTGCGTAGGGCGAGGCAAGCAAAATGATAAATCTATCAGCGGGGAGGGTCCATAAAAATCGCCCCATTGGCACCGACACCCGGAAATGGGGAACGGGATGGACAGGATTCCACACCTCCTGTACTGCTTTTTGCATTCCGATTTGCAAATATTCGGGTAGCTTTTTTGTAGTGCATTCGGTATATTATGAGAAGCACTCAATAACGAAAAAAGAAAAACAAACAAACATAACCTCAACATTCAATTTAATTTCCTACCTTCGCGGAAGTCACACCGATACACACCGGTGACCTTTTTTCTCTCTAAACGCTGAGTGTATAACCACACTGCCGGCAACAAATGCAAACACGACACACACCAGTATATCCTTACCTACAAGTAGAAAAAGAAAGAGAAAAAAATGCATTAATATTAGTACAACCGTTCAAACAGGAGGGCAATAAAAAACAGTTAGAACAACTGCCGGGTGGAGTTGGTGAAGAATTGGCGAAGGTAAATGCATAAAACTGGAAATCGTACACTAGGCGGCGGCGTGCAACTCCAAAGCGTGTCAAATCGAGCACGCCAGTTTGCAACACAACCGCTCTCTCTCTCTCTCTCACGCGCGCGCTCTATCTAGCTCTTTGTGGTACGGTTTCTTCACCGATACACGATGCTCCAATTTTTGCATGTGCCCTTCCACTCCCACCCTACTACCTTCCTATGCGAATAGATAGGAAAATCGTGTCAATAGTGAGGGCGCCCTCGCCACACGACTATACACCAAAGCCCAGCGCCACCCACCACCCCAATGTTGCGGTCTGCGAATCGTGACGCTTGCGAACAAAAATATATGTAAAAAAAAGTGAAAGACTCTATAAAGGGTAGACAGGCCACTCCTTTAGTAGGTAATTGGTCACCCCGAAAGGGATCGTTAGATTGCACACCGAACCGGTTTTCCCGGTTTGCTGGCAGAGGGCGGTTAGTTGTGCAAAGTAAAAGCGCTCCACCGTGCCGGCCAGAAGCAAGGCGGAAGATTGCACTGCTGCTGGTGCTGGGTTGATGGTTACCACCACCACCAACACCCTTGCTTGCTTCATGTGTTTGGGGGAGGTAAGTTACTTTTGCCTAGTAAAAAGGTCACGCACACCCACCCACAATGAGGTGAAAGCCTAAGTCCTGCTTGTTAGTGAGCTCTAGCGCTCCACTGTAAAGGAAATATCTTCCTATCACATTACAAATCTTGCCTGGTGCCGTCCACTAACGTCTCAATGCACCAGCCGGCGACGCCGGAGTGTCGAATTCTGCGTCTCAAATGAACCATTTAACGAGTAAAAGGTAAGGTCGTGATTTTTCCGACCTTTTCTACGCTTTTGCTGAGCACAGTCGCTTGACCGATCCCTCCGGACCTCCGGAGGTCCAGTGTACGTGGCTACGAAAACAAATCACTCAAGGTGTCTTTTTTTTTTGTTTCCTCGCACAATCGGAGATAGCACGGAGCCGGCAACAAATGTGGGGACCAAAGAACCTTGGGTAAACAATTCTGAAAAGAGACGCAAAAACAAAAATCGCTGAGCTATCTGTCGGAGACAAGAATAAGCTCCATAAGATCCTTATCACCTCTACACACGGAGAGGAGTGTGAGGGAGCGGCAAAAGAGGGATAGGAGCGACCGAAAGCGTCGTTTCAGCATATGGCGCCGCGCGCACATTGGACGCCATTTTTCTAGCGCTTTGTTTTTGTGCTACTTTTTGCTATTTTTTTCTTTTACAGCAAAGCTGTTTGCAAAATGTAAAAGCAAAGTAAAAATTTTCCCGCACCAAGGAAGAAGGAGTCTCTGATAAGCAAGGAGCGGAAGGAGCCTGAAGTGGGACGTGCACCGGAAAAACGTGGTGAGAATGTACAGACACTAACGCACACACACAGACACCGACAACAACAAAAACCCCTACGGCAACAACACAACAACGCTCTGGCGAGATTTGGCATCCATTTGCAAGCTTAAATTGGTTTATGCTGGGATTTAGTTTCATCGAAACAAATTGATAGCGAAACGGCTGCTTCGTTTCCGATCGCAGTGGGTTTTTCGGTGTGGCCCACAACCAGAGAGTCTCGAGCGCACACAGCCACGTAGCCTTCTTCTTCTACTTCTTCTTTGTCTGCTTCACAAGTGAACGGTGAAAAAAATGACTATCCGCACAGGAGAATTGGGTGAAAAATGAGAATACAAGAAACGGCGGGGTATGCATCTCTCACTGGAGTTCTCGTTACGGTGGGTAAGACGAGAAGCAGCAGCAACAGCGGCAGACACACCGACCCTGCAAGATAAGTTTTTGACCAACTTCTCGCTGCAAACGATGCACTGGAAAAGGGAACGAAACAGACCGGCGGTGAAAGGGGGAGAAATGAAGCCGAAAAGCGATTCCGAAGCGCTTCATTTGCATGTTATTACTATTACTCCAGACGAGAGCTGCGGACGAGAAGCCCGAACGAGCAGAAACGACGAGTCCTGATGTTCCCCGGGCTTTCTCCACACACCGAAACCTTACCCCGAGAGTGGGAAAAGCATCCACTACCAGACGCCCTTACGCCCAGCACACACAGCACGTCCCGCAGGCCAGACCAGGATGATGATGATGAGGTTGGTTTTTGTGATCGTTTTCTACGCTACACACCACCACCAAAACTGCACACAACTGCACAAAACCGTACCCGAGCCGTGCTCGGGGAGATGCAAAAATCTCAGCGTCGGGGTTTCCCAGAACCGGAGGAATACTTTGGAGCCTGGTGGATGCTGCTACTACCGGCAGTGCCCAGCGTTGCAGCCTAGGGTAGTTAAAGGCGTGAAAATGGTGCTGTAAAACAAGACCGACAGAGCCTCAAGCGTGCACACTTTGTACGCCCCGGTGCTTTAAAGAAAATTGCATCCTTTAAGAAGAGAGCTCCACTTCCTGGGGTTGCGGGGCACCAAGCGTTGCATAAATTAGCACCAACTTCCTCCTGCCCGTGGGGCAATGGGTTGTCTCAATTTCAATAAAACGTTTTTGTTACACCAAGCCCACTAAAAAGTGTTTGATTTTAAAGATGCCACGGCAGTCTTACCTCGTGAAGATTTAATGAAATTTCTTCTACGTGGTGCCCCAATTCTCCAACAGTCTCTTGGGCAGGTTTGTTCCGGAATAAGTCATGTAGAGGTAAAAATGCATATTGCACAGGCATCACACAAGAAATCTTTGCCACTTTTCCAACATGACGTGATGCTCCGATCCGAAAAAAAAACACGAGGAAACCATAGGAACAATTTCGTAATGCCTGCAGATCTCCATCGTCAGAAAGTGTCGTGGTTGGAGGGGGGCATATGTGGGCGTGCGACGACCGTACATGTCCAACGCGTGCGTGAAACATGCGCGAGCTCGGCAACGATGATGGATGTGTAACCACCCAGGCCTGCCCAGGCCCGAAATGTCTCCGTAGAACGCTCTCGTAGAGAGATCGCCATTAGCTGTCGGCTGTCGGTACCATCCCGAGTCGGGTTTTAAAATTAGACCCTCTTCGCTTACTCATCCATTTCGGGGGATTATGGATTGCACAAGAATGACACACACACATGCTCGCACAGAAACTACCCACTTACACGCTGTTCTTGCTCCGTACTCAAACCTAACTTCTAGAATGAGATCAGATCCTTTCACCACCGAAACTAAGAACCCCCGTCAATCGATCCAGAACGCGGGACGTTCGGCACTTGAATGGTTTCGCGGCTCCTTTCCGGGCGCTATGGGACTCATCATCATCACCTTACCGGGACGAACGGATGCGTGGTGCTTTAGTTCCCAGGAAGTTCATTGCCACGGCTCGCACAGCAAACGATCATTAATTCCTTTGCCCGCTGGTGACGATTCCAGCCTATCGGACATCTTATTAGCCAACGCAAAGAAAGGTAGGTTTCCATGAGTTTTCGAGTCAAGTTACTAAATTTAACACCTCTCCCCCTCCAACGGTGCACAATCTCCCTGGTAAGGCAATCCGGTTCGATAGGGGTCCTCCTACACCATCGCCGGGCCGGTACAACGCCTCATTCTCAGGGGTCTTTGACCAGCGCGCTCCAGCCAGCATAATACAGAACAACAACAACAAATCGCCTCTTCAAATGAGTTCATTGGCCGGGGCGTGCGGCAACTGAAGTCCTACGCTACAGCGCGACGCTGTGACCCAATCGACCCACAGCACAAGATCACCTCCAAACGGTTCGGTTAAAAACGGCTTGCGCCGTACGTGCACATCTTACTTCATTATCCAAATTCGCTTGATCATGCATGTTTGTGTATATATGTGTGTGTGGATGCAAACAGACTAGCCGGGAGATCTTTATTTGCAACCACCACCAACACCATCCCCTCTGATTGCCAGAATGAGTATCCCAAAAGGGAGTCTTTTTTTTCTGTGCGAGCAAACAACATGCGGTGATGGACTTGCTGTTCACATCGCAGGACAGAGGCGCGATTTAACATTTCGAAGCGGAAAATAAACTTCTTCGCTCGCCAGAGCCCGTCGTGTCAACAAATCTGATGCCTGCTGTTCGATTCAGAGCAATTCTAGGCACGCCCGGTACGATCGGTGTGGTCGGTTGGCCGTTCCACTGGTCTATTACACCGCAAATCGTCCCACGTGCCCACCGGAACGGGTGACAACCGGGCACTAGTTAATGTTTATGTTAATTTATCTGACCATCTGCGAATGGAGGGACCTCTGCTGCTGCTGGGGTAATTTCTGTCTGCCTTCTCCGCTACAGTTTGCCAACATCAAAACAGAGAGATCAATGATCTGGCATTACTGCGTTCATATTTCTCATCGGGGATGGGAGAACAAGCCTACATATCTAACGCGAGGCGCGGAGAGGCCGAAACTAATTACGAAGGCAAAATGATCACACTGCCAACCCATTCAGCGGAGTGTTTCGCTGTCAGTCACGCCTTACACAAACACACACACGCTCAAGGGACAGTGTGAGATTGACACGCTGGGGTTCCCTCGTGGTGCACGGTGATCGTGACTTCTCGCGGGTGTTTCGACCTTTACCCAGAAGCCCTCACACTCTACGCTCCCTTGCTGGTACTGAGTTGTTTCGAACGATAGAGAAAGTTACCAAGCAGCCCTCCAACCACAGCCGATATCGCTTCTACTTCATGAGCAGCCGAACCGGACGAAGCAACTCAAAACCCCCAACTTGCTCCAGTTAGCGGCGAACGCAAATAGCTCTATGCAAACGCGTGCGCGCGCGCAGTCTTCGTTCGTCGTGTCTGCGTTATACGACAGATGGCGATCACCGTTCGTATTACATGTTGGATGGGGAGAGGGCACCCATGCTGTTGCAGCAAAACCACAGACTGGTACCGCGAGACGACCGTGTATGCGCAATTCCAAACGATGACGCAACGCCTAGAAGCTCCACAACCACAGTAATGTATGTTTCTGCGCACTGCTCAACCTGGTGCGTACGTCATATAATCGCGTACGCCGAAGCCGGAAAGCGAAACAAGAAATGATAGCTTAAAGTCATCTTGGACACTGTTGGTGTGTACGTGTATTTCAGATACCTAGAGGAAGACCACAGTGTAAGAAGCGAACTGGGGGAAGGGATTAGACCGCAGCAAAAGCCGCCAGTTTTGCCGCTTAAGGCGAAGCAAGATTACACCTCCCAAAGTCGCCGTGAAGTTGAGGCCCAAGTTTCACAACGCATCGGTCGGAAACCCCATATGATGGTATGCAATTTTTATCCATAAACCGAAAGCGAATGTTGCTAACCATGGTGGGTTTAGATATAAAGAAGGAAAGGAGAGAGTTCAATGAAGATGCGAACACTGAACACTAGGGTTGGGTCGATAAGAGACCGATAAGGGGAATCTAAATATACTGTGATAAGATATCTCTCGATACTTTTTTACATGGGTCTCAGTATCAAATTTTGATAGCTCGGGTCACATAACCGGGTCGACGGGATACACTTCAACAGAGTTCTTCTAGAGGGCGTTTTAATTTCACAATTCGTTCAGTTCTTTCGATCCAACAGATATGTCTCAAGGCTTCGAAAATATCATCTACCACGTCATCACAACAAACTGGTTAAACTGCACCAGTTCACCACCATAAGCAAAGCGTGGCTGTAATGCTAATGAAAAGCGGAATAGCCATTTAACGTTCAGCAAGTGTAATGTTTTATTCTGTTTCATTACTTTCCCAGTTCTTCCTGATCTCCGGGCCACAATCCCGAGCGATCCCATGCAAAATGATGAGATCACTTGAAAACCTCCAAACCAGACACCATTTAGTACATGACGCATTAAACGGCATGCGCGTCCAAACAACGTCTACGTCTGCAATCGCCCAACCCCCACCCCTGCCTCCTACGGACTCACATGAGCTCTTCTAAAATGTCACTTTACGGCCAAGATGATCCACGCGATACCGCGCAATGCGTAGGACGCCTCATGGGAGCATGGGCGCCCGAAGAAGTTTCCATTGAATTCAAATTCCACAAAACTACTGGAGTGCTTCTAGCAGCGCAGCGCAGGCTTCTCGTCAATGCGTACCACGATCACGATCACCGCCCGGCGATCAACGGAGTCCCATTAGCTTTTGAATTGGTTATGCCAAGTAAATCTCACGACACTGTGCGAAGTGCCCAAACAAGCGGCGTCATGAGTCATTTGGAGCGATTTGGACTGTGAGTGACCTTTCCAGAGAGCTGGCTGGCCAGTGTTTGTTACTTCAACAACGGCAACATCCAAATATGGTAACTCGGCGCCGTTATTGGAGTTTTGCCTTTGATTTGTGACAACATCAGGATTTCAGGTTTTGGAGCAACTGCGTTTCAATTGCATAAACAATTCTTCATAAAGCTTGCGATGACTTCGGTTTACCAGCAATGACTCGATACTTATTCGTTTAATTGGAGAAAAAGAACCTGGTAAAAACATATGCAAATCAGCAAGCAAAAATTATACATGGGAACGAAATTAACATTTTTTACGTCCTCTCTTCTTCCATCCCCACACATCTACCAGGAACGGTCCAACATAGACCAAACTCTACTACGCTCACAGTTCTAACGTTGGGAGTAAGCCACCCAAAACGTTTGCGCGTGTGTACGGTCGTCATTAGCAAATACTTTCCCATACACTTTTGCGCAATTAAAAACGGCTGTTGTGCACAGTGCGGCAGGCGTGTGCCCGCTCGCTTCTGAGCAGCCTATAATGACAAAACCATGCACGCACAGCAGAAGCGCGGTTGATACATTCATTCGGAACTGTGAGGTGCCGCTGCCTGCCACTGCCACCACTTTTGTCGCACATAAAATCCCATCGGCAAACATTTGGCAGCACACAGCACACGCCTTTTGTGTGAGCTGCAGTTGCGTGTGATACTGGCAGAACGTGTCCCCTTGGTGAGGGACCCAGGGGCCGAGAAAGAGACCGAGGAGAAAAGTATACCGCCACGGCAGTAGGCTCACGGGAATCATTAAAGAGGCACCCTGCCGTTGAGACACCATCGGCTACCGGCAGCACACATTGCGTATCTGATGCTTCGTAGCACACCAAGAGCGGCCCCGGAAGCAAAACCCGCCGGTGATGCATTTGTCACTAACAACACAGACACACACACGTACGTACAAAACATGGTTAGATGGTAGATAAAGAGGGTTTTACTATCGGGAAAGCAGTTTTTAGTACTGCAGAGCGCCCATTCAATTCATTCCAGATCATCTGGGATATTATCGCATTTGGTACAAATGCGATAATATGGCCACAGTCAATTGAAAGTGCACCACAGCCAACAGTTTCTGCCCTTTATCAGATCCAAATATACACATACGCACGCACGTGCACAAAGGCACACACTCCGGAATGCTGGTACCGGAACCGAGGAAAAGCGAATCGATAAACGTTGCTTTGTCGTTGAGAGTAGACTGCAGCAGCCAGGGAGTAACTTTTACTATCTCATTTGTTTACCGATTCTACGACGATCGACGACAGTACTTTTCCCAATGCGCTTGGAGCAACTCGGAGAGGACAGAGAGGGAGTGGGCTACTGTGCGTTCCACTAAAACTTCCTACTCTCGCTACTCCCTTCCTGCTCTCAGGCATTCCATGAAGGCGCTGTCTAAACTAGTTTCGCAATCAATTAGGTCGCCCATTGAGAACGCCAAATGGCGCGTTCTGTCGAGTTCCCAACTGGGAGAGTTCGTTTGTCGGCATCGTTTGCTGCACACCAACACACGCAAACATACACACCTTGATCACATCACACGAGAAGTTTTGCTAACGGGTTGTGAATTGGGAACTATCAATATCGGGGTTGGGATGAAAATCAGAGAGCCTTAGCAATGGAGTACCTTGGACCTGTAGAGATTAAGATGTCTCCAGTTCTACAGCCACATTCGTTATGCAGTGCAGTGAGATATAACGCTCAAAGGAATTTCGTACAGACATTGGGAATCGTTCGCCACAGTGAAGAAGTCTGCAACTCCAGAAAACCAGAACACGATAAATGCATCCCGGACACTGCACCTCCCAGAGAAAACCTGCCAGCAAAAGTGAAATTGATAATCCGACCACGTCGCCAACCGACGCACGTCCCAAGCGCGCTCGTTACAAAGTAACTCCACCATCCACCAAGATCTCCCCCAAAATGTCAACCAAACACGCCGGCCGCAGACTCGGACGCAGTAGGCGCGCGCACAGAGAAGTGTATCGATTAAACGACACCACAACCACGGATTGCCCGCGTAGAGGGTAGAACCCGCTTCTGACATGAATGTACCCACAAAAAACCCGTCCCGCTGCGGGCTAAACCGTTCTCGGAGTTGTGCTTGGTAGTGAAATGAATGCAAGTCCTCAACAGCAGCAACGGGGGCAAACAAAAAACACACTCAAGCAATACTTTGAAGACAACTAGACCGATGATTTCCCCCGAGGGGCGAACGTCTCTGCCAGGGACAGAAGGGGTAGGGAGAAGTTATGAAGCCGGAGAGGCAGTAGCGAAAGCAAACGCCGTGTGGGCGTACGAACATGGCGCTACGGTATCCGATTGCAACCGCACGACGTTGATGGTCGCCCCAACAAACACTCCCCTTCCCATCTCTTCCTGTATACATGCTGCAGTTGACTGCAGTTCATTGCATTCACCTACATATTGCACCACCACCACCACCACCACTACTACTACCAACAGACGCGATGTGAACAACTGCTAGGCCGAAACCGGCTTCAGTGACCGTGTTCTGATTCTCGGAGGGTCTAAAAAGGGGAAATGGGAGGATTGAAAGGAACGTTCGCGTTCACTCAACCCACGTGGTGTTGGTTTTTATCTCTCTTTTTTTCCTCTCTCTCTCTGATTCCCTTTCTCTCTCAGCCCTTCTGTGCTCAAAAGTGAACGATTTGAGTGATCAACAACCACCATCATCTGCCGGTTTCTCTTCCAGTGGCAAATTTCGGGAGGGCAGAACTTTTGTTTGCCTGTCCGAATCGAGGCGGGCACTGATTCGTTTGGATCGACTTGGAGGTATGGAATAAGCAAACAGCAGTACGTCTGATTCCGCTTAATTGGAAACAAAAGGGAGCAAAGTGCAATTGTATCGGGACAGATTTGTGCAGCCTTAAAAAAAACGGTCTGCCCAGCTCATCCAATCAAGCTATCTTTCAATCGAAAAGAACCAATGAGTGAATCAACGGTTCGATACGAGCGGTAGATCTCAGGAGAAAGAGTACAATTGCCCTCCTGAAACTGGCTGCAGATAACAAGGCCGGTAACCGGTTTCCTGCAAATAGGATGAATGCTGCCCGGGCAGCGCAACTCCGCACAGTATGGCGTGTGAAAACAAAAGAGCGCACAACTGGTGTCTTGCTCGGCAAGTGTGCAGAAAGTGGATGACAGGGTTTACAGCCTGATACAAAAAAGCTTCTTCTATGGTTAAATCGTTCTACCGACAGAGTTCACTTTGCCCGAATATCCAAATGTCCATCAATAGAAATTCTGTTTACTTGGAGAGTTGAAAAGAGTCTAATATACACCCCGAAGAACTCATCCTCATACATAACTTCTCCAACGGCATAGGATTGATCTTTACACTTTCTTTCCTTTGCCTTCAAAATCATGGACGAACCCATTTTGACGATACAGTTGAATCGTAGCAGATGAAACCGTGTGACCCGAGCGTTGGCTCATTCTCACCATCGATTAGCGTCGTTTTGTGGCGGAGGTTTTCAGTCAACAAAGGATGATGTCGACGATTTTTGAAACACCACAGAGAGCTCGGTCTGCAAACGAGCAAACAAACGTCGATGAACCAACCAACCAACGGCTCTGCAACGGTTCTCCAGACCGGAAAGTCACGAAGCGAGTCACGGCGGAGAAAACAGTAACATTAAGCTTACAACCGAGAACAATATGGTACAGCAATAATCACTACGGCAAACTTGAAATAGAAAGGCACTGCTACTGCTACTACTCCTACAACTGCTGGTGGAGAGATTGTATGAAGCAGCGCAATGAAAACAGCTCTCCCCTGCTGAGCCCGAGCCTGCACCAACGTCAATAGGAAATGGCGTATAATTGTTCTGACATTTTGCCCGCAGAACAGTCCTTCCCTACGGAAGCGCGTCCTGTACTGTCTGCTCTAGGCTCCAGCCAGGTAGCGTGAATTGCAAAACTGGGTTAAACCATACATTCGCAACGCTTCAAAAGCACCAGCTTGGAAATGGTTATGGAAAGGTCCTCTCCGGGGTCCGGGCGCGAATGTGTATCAGTTCCGCATTGGTGGCTTTGCTTCTCCTGCCTCTCCCTAACGAGTGTCACCAGATACGACGAGCACTCGCTGAATAGTGCACTCTTGACTTGTTTGGGCCTGGCAAAGCCCATCAAGAGAAAGTTTAACAAAAACGAACTAAGCCCTACTAACTGGCTACTGTGTATATATGCGTGTGTGGGTGCGGGCGTGGGTGTGCGTGTGTGTGTGTGTGAAGACATTCGTAGCAAGTTCCTACACTTCACTCCGAGCTTTCGCGGAGTTATGATTCGTCATCGTCCCCACAAGCGGGGAGAGAGCAAATAGCTCGGGCGGCATTGTTAGAGAAGCCGTTTGTCGACGCTGTGGAGCCCCCAGCTTTTGTGCCGAGTCATCTGTCCCAAGAAAAGCCATGGCCCTTTGGTCGCAAGACATTCGTACGCAGAGGTACCGGCAGAGGTACACACAAAGTAAGCACAAATCGGAAAATGGCCATCCCCTGGTTTTGTCGCAAATCATCTTTTATGTTCTTTCGTTGCAATCTAGGTCGGAGAGTCTGGAACTAAATGGAGGAAGAACTGAGAGGGAAGGGAAAGTAGTGGTGGGACATAAATTTGATTTTCAACGCAAAGTCTTAAAACTTGGTTCCGAGAATTGGTCCCGGTGCTGTCCTGCCAGCTGCGCAAATGGGTATAATTTATAAACAAGAAACGAATTCTTCCCGACTGTTGGTGACCAAAACCACTGCTCTATGTTGTAAATGATTTTAAAGCACCATTACGATACTTCCTCCTACCAAGCATTGAAGCATTGTGACCATATTTGAAAGTAACCCCTTAAAAACACATTTAAATGAATGCTGGAAGCTGACAGAACTAAGGAAAATGGAGAACCAGGCTCCGCAAGCCTACACCATCAATCGTCGGATCAGAAATTGGGAGAAAGCTATTACCACCGTACTATTCTCGACCGCGCAGGGAACGATGCTGTGTAATAATTCTTTTCGGCTGTGAAAAAATCCTTCTGCCGTCCACCCCCCCAAAGTCATTACCACAATTTAAAGATTGCAAAATGGAGCTCTCTCGTTCTTACTCACATCGTCTGACACCATCCTCTCTCACTCTCTAAGGTTGGCATCAGTATAAACAACACCCGATTTGCATAGCATTCCATTAACCAGACGCTATTGTGAGTGTTTATTCAATTCTCTACATCAGTGCCAGCTTATGCTAATGCTTATTTTCCTGCTGCTTCTTCTTCTTCTTCTTCTTCTTCTTCTCTCATTCTTGCCCGGATTTTAGCAATCAGCAAACACATCAGAGACACTTTTTTGTGTGTGAAAACCCTTATTCTACCCATTCTTAGCAATCTCGGTGCGCGCGTTAAACAAACCAACCCCCCGGCCGAACCGACTGCGACGGGAGTTAGATGAATGAGTCTCAATCGATCGAACCCGTTTGCGGAATTATTTGCCCAAAACCGTTACCAGTCCGTGGCGTGCCAGAGAGCTGGTCGCAAATCGAATAAACATGCGACGTGAAAACCATTCCCTTCAGCGCCTGGCAACACACGTCATTTGTTTGGTTTTCTGCCATGCATACACCACGCCACACCTCTTTCGCGGCCGATGGAAAACCCATCATCACCTTGGGATTTGCGGTACCCCGGGGTGGTGTTGGGGTTTGAGTTGTTTGAGCTCGCCCGCCACTAGTGGGATACTGCAGGGAAAATAATGTCCGCAGAGGTTCGCATGTACTGGCCCTACTCGAAACCCCCCTCCGAGCTAATGCTCGATCCCCCTCAGCAGGAAACGCGTCAAGAACTTGTGAAGTTTGTGTAGGTACAGGTCCAGCGGGTTGGGCCGGTGGACCGTGCGTGCTAGTTATCGGTCCCGCACAAAACAAAACAAAAACTCCAACTCCAAACCCGAAGGCCCCTCGGGTTGCGTGTCCGAGAAGTACGATCGCATGCGATTTGGAGTGTTTTAGTTTTCAAGGTTTCACCACAACGGGGCGCATTAATTGCTTTCACTTTATGTCCCCCGCTCGCCAAGAGCGTGGGGTTTGGTTGTGGAAATTGCAGCTGAAAGCAACGACAGCCAAACACATCGGCGTGTTGATAATAATGAGGTTCGAAAAGCAGACGGCCCCCGAAAGTGATGCAACTACACGCTCCGAGAGCACACTATTTTGACTGCAGCAACTTCAACTACAAATATGGTAAACAAAACAACGTCCCAAAAACGGCTAATCTTTCTCACAGCCCACGGGATACACCACTCTGCTCCAAAGCAGTGGAGAGATGATATTTACGACCAGCATCTCATCAAGTGAGATCCTCAACAGCTGGTCGTTAATCGGCAACCTTTACGAGCGGCGATCGACCACTATTAGAGTCCGACAAAAACAGGCTCCACCAAACAACCCCACCCTATCGCAAGCAACCCAATCACTTTCGCCCACACGGAGCAAAAGGTACAAGCAGCACCAAACATGGAGTTGTGCTCCACTAAACTCCCCAACGGACAAGTTTGCAGCGCCCGAAACCAGCTGCATCACGCTACAGACGAAATCAACCAACGGAAAAAAATGGAACCCCACCATCGTCTCCGTCCATCTAATATCTAATATCGATGAACGGTTTGAAGACTTTCGCTTCTTTCTGCGCCTTCCTCCATGTGAAACCCTCTTATACTGTGGAAGTGTAGGCTGATGAGGAGGATCCGTAGCCGGGAGGAGATCCGAGGTTATTTATGCTGCTGACTTCTAGCATTAATCATGCCGAAAATTGAACCATACCCGACAGCCGAAGGCCGGAAGATGACGCCGCCAGCTCCAAACCCCCGGGACAGACAGGTGTGCGTGGGCCGCACACAGTGCGCGCTAATAGCCTGCACACTATGATCAATGGAACGTTTCAAAGCGCACCAAACGGAGACCTCAATGCTACCCTGCGCCCGTCCATTTGGTGGCTTGAGTGGCTTGAGGGCAAATTTGTGACGCCCTATTTCAAGACAGACAGGAAGATATGGGCGCCTACTCCCCTTTCGGATGGGCGTAGCAGCAGCGTGCGAGTTGGTGTTCCAACTCCAACGCACTACTCTGGGAGAAACAAAAAGATCACAGTTTTTGAAAGGCGGTAATTGATCGAAGGATCTCCCGGCTCGGTGTGCACTATGCCTATTAGAATGTGGCCGACATGTAGCACACACCTCAAGGAAATGTACAACAGCAGGCAAGTCACACCTTCGACTGCGTTCCACAATCGCTCACTGTGTAAGTCTTCGGCGCTCGTTCAAGCAATTATACACCGTCCTCTAATCAATCACGGAACGGAAACACAACAGCACCACCGTCCACTGGGTGCTGCCGCCAACAAGCACGTGCAAATATCGTCGCCCAAGGGTGTTGCCACGTACGGTAGTTGCGACGGCATTGGTGGGGGGGATAACGAAACGCATTTAGCAGCGGGACATAAATTAAAGTTAGCCAAGTGGAAAGCTCCACCGCACACCGCACAGACAACAAGCCCACGGGTGTAAACCCGCGGAAATTGTCACCACAGCTCGAGTGGGGCCGGTACATGTTCTTTCTCCATTTTGTTTGGATGCGAAGGTTATTCTGGTTACGTTTCGATTTGCTCGATTGTCAATAAGCGTCGCAAAGTGGTATGCAGATGTGAAGATGTGAAAAAGATTTTCCCGCAAATGAGGTGCCTGTTCGGACAAGCTGCTTGTCAAACCCAGGCTCGAACGCTTCACACACTGACTCTGTCGGCAGCAATCGTGTGTATGTGTATGTGTTTGTGTGCTGGTTCAGTAATAAGCATTGTAAATGAATGGTAATTAAATTTGCATGAAAACATATTGAAAATATATGTAAATGTGTTTTGACGCGCGTGCAAGACCTTCAACATACAGCCACACGGCGAGGGACGACAAAACGGCAGCAAAACTTCATAGCATAGGATAGGGCGAAAAAACAAAACACTATTGCCACCCCGCGCTTTGACAGAAGAAACAATGGATAAAAGCCATCCCCCTTCCCATCGTCCCCGTGCTTGTTTTGTGGGTTAAATCTCGCCGCCTGAGCCCAACCTGCATTACCCCCGGCCGTGGCATGGAAGTTCTCATCGTCCCGGGCTCTACTACCCGGCAAGTTCGTTGACGCTCGAACGCTGCCGAGCAAATCGTGCTGCATCGATTTTCCATCCATTGATTTCCGCCGCAGCGCAGAGCTGTTGAAATTTAAATCGGTTCGGGCGAAAAGTTTCACTATAATTGATTCTTGCAATGTGACTTTGGCAAATGGGTTTACTTTTTTAAGAAACGGCATTTCACTGTGTGCCGCACCACACGTACGATTGAGATGGAGAGAGAGAGAGAGAGGGAGAGAAAGAGAGAGTGAAAATCGAAAAGCAAAAAGCATATAAAATGCCCAATTTGCACCGATATTGGAGTTGTTTAATGAACGGAGTGAGATGATGATGGCGGCGATAATAATGGAAACTTTATTTCGAGCACGTTTTTGGTTAGCTCTCTCGTGGTGTCCCCCCGAAGCAAGAAGTTTGAGAGAGTTCGAGTCGTTATTATAGATTGCCGGTAATAATCGTCACATTGATCGAGTTCGCCAAACTGTCCTTCAGCAAGCAAGAACACGCGCAATTTGCGCCAGCATTATCGAGGACTCTACACATATCCTTCCAGTCACAAACCAAGCGCTCTATCAACTGCGCTACGCAGTCGTGCCAATGAGGGTTCGTTGGAAATCAACCTGTTTCTTTCGCACTTGCCTCTCTATTGCCCCGTTTCACAACTAAAATGACGTTCAAACAATCCCCTTATCAAATGCTAGAATTTTCCTTTTCGTTTGTCGAATCAAAAACAAAACCGTTCGAAGATTAAATTTGCTCGTGGCTCACCAATGGGACAACATACACCATTACAAACACACTCCTCCTCACGCCTACCCACAGCACAGCTATCCTGTCCGTGGGAGGAATCTAATTGGTTGTTCAAATTGCAGCACCAACAGTGGGTACGGCCTGAAAGAAAGCCTATTACGGCTTGTGTGGCTTCAACACACACAGCAGCAAGGCAAAATAAAATCTAAACTAAATCAAAACCACCGGCCGCATGGCCACGAAACTCGAGATGCGAGCATTTTGTAGCTCTAGTGGTATTTGTGCGTTTGTGAGTGTTTTCTTTTTTATAGTTCAGGCAAATTGGTACGTACATCTGACCGGAGATGAAAACTGTACACTACGAGTAGTGGGAAAAATATACAGGCAAACCCAAGCGCTCTAAACAAATTCACTCTCGTTTCCAGCCGTGCGGTCTCTCTTTGCCCCTTTACTACCCGGCTCCAGCTGTTGTGACATTGTGGTCACAACTTTTTGCCATTCTACCAACCGAGCGCTCGCGTATATGGCGACACATTCGACACCGGGTCAAACTTGCATCCATCAGCGCGCACACACAGTGCGGATGGTGCTATGGAGTGAAGGGAGGTGACCGTTTTTCCGACACCGTTTTTGACTTTCATTTTTCGACATCGTAGCACGACAAACAACAAACAAACCCGCTGCTCGGTGCACTCCGGTGTCCGGTTTTTCGGGCGACACCCGGCCGATGACGGTGACGATGATGATGATCGTAAACTGATTCTACCAGAGAGACGTTACATGACACACTCCACCCGGAGCATCATACCAAGCGGATCTGTAATTCAAATTAGACTGCCATGCAAAACGGAATGTCCACACATACACGGACACCGTCCGGCTGCATAGTTTTAACCAACAGATTCCGTGATTTGGTACAGGGACAGGGAGGGAGTAGACAGATATTCTAGAACCGGGAGAAGCAGTGCAGTAACTCCAAACACTGCTACTACTACTCGCCAACGACCTCAGTCCATCAATTTCTGGAAATTCAGAGAGTGCCAGCGCTTATGCTTGTTGGGCCACTGGCCAAAAACGCGTCGTGTTGGGTTCGGTCCAAAACGAACGAGCTGAGAAGGCGAAAAGTGCCAAAATTGTACCGACTATTTGCGCTCACCAGACTCGGTGAATATGGAGCATCCTTTCCGCTCGGCATCTTTTCCTCCCGATAAGGATGGAACACTTCCGCACACACAACCGCAACGGGAAAGTATAGCTATAATTTTACTTTTTAATTCTTGACCAAAGCGCTCGATTCGGAATATTTTTACATTGCATTGCAGGGTACACTAGAGGAAACTTTACTTGTGTCCTTTGATATTGCCCTGGCCGGATGTGGCGACCAAACAACAACAAACTGTGCCAATTCCAAGGAGTCAGTAGTGGAAAAAGGGATTGGCCCAACTACCCAACATATCGATCCGAGAATACAGAAATTGATTTTTTGTTGTTGTTGTTCCACTTCCCTTCCTGCAAGCAACAAAATGCCGAAATAATTGAGAAAACATGATGACAGAAATTGTGGACGTTTTGCAAGTAAATAAACTCCAGCGAAGCGCACATTATACAGGGAAAACACAGTACAACAAACAGGGACGCTCACGCGCCAGCGTTACGCAGGAGAAGACAGTTCCCCGGCCCGGCCAAACTCCTTGGAATTTGACGCTGAAACAATCCGAAAAATGTCACATAATTTATTGCGTGCGAGAGCGACGAAAATTTATCGTCTGCCCGTGCCGCCATTCAGTGGGCAGGGTTAACCTTTCCGGGTTGCTGTATGTGTGTGTCGTGTGGCACCCAAAAAACTTTGGAGTCGCACGCAAAACGCGTACCGAGCAATCAGACGTCGTTGACGTAATAAATGAAGAGGGATAACTTACACCCCGTTTGTTTGGTGAAAACGGGATGGTAGTTGTGCTACGCCAAGGAGGTCCTTTGCCCTCCCCGTCTATTAATCGTCTTCATGGTGTATGCCTTCAAACGGCAGTAGGAAAAAAAGCCTGCAATCAAAACCCTTAAAGGACCCCGGGCACGAACCAATCGTCCCGTTTAAAGTCGGTTGAAGCAATCCCGTTTTACGGAGCAATCGGAGCGCAAAGGGGTGTCCTACTTGGGCTGGGTGCACAAAAGGGCGTGTTCACGGAGCGGTGTGCCGGGGTTTGCGGAGTTCAAGGACGCGTACACAGAGCGTGCACGCGCTTCTAGCCTGGGAGGTCGTACCAGGGCCCGAGGGGGTTAAAGGTAACGTGCGAATGAAATGTCCAAGAAACAATGGACCACACTCTTTTCTCTACGCTGGAATAGTAATCGTGTTTCACAATAGAGTGAATTTGTATTTGTAAAAATACACATAACCCCCTCTCAATACCCTGGGGCCAGGAATCGATTCCAACTGCTACTGCCTACTCAAACAAATCGAAAGTCTGTGCGCGCTTCTGGCAAACGATTGGAACCCTTAGTTTCGGTCTTATTTTAAACGCAGTAAAACAAAACCTCCAGGCGATAGCAACCGAGAGAAGTTCTTCCGGGCATTTCGGGCAACACACACTCAAAAACACGGTGGCGTGGCACGCATTCACGTCAATCAAAGCGCTGCAGAAGAAATGACGCACGCACGCATTTCAAATATGACAAAAAAAGGGTGTGGAGAGTTTATAATGCCCCTCGATCGAAGGAGTCAATTTCCATAGTAACGGCGCAGTTTTTAACACCCCAACCCCACGTTTTGTTTTGCTGCTGGGCTGGCTGCGTGGCGTTGATTTCGCTATTGCGAACAATAAATCATTTCGCAAAATGGGAGTGCGATAAATTATGCAAATCCACGTATTCCACACACCCCACCATAAACGCTTTCCACTGTAAAATTTTCTTCGCTCAACTACCCGATACCCCGGCTAGCCAAAAAGCAACGCAACAGCGTCTTTAAAACTGCAGTAAACCGCTGTCAAAGCAACCCCGGGGTGTACACAGGCAAAGGCGGAAGGCTTTAAAACCGTTGATCCGCTTTTCCTCGAAGGACGACCAAGGCAAGCGGAGACGACACAAATTGCTGGTCACAGATGGTTTTCCATTCTCCCCCACCCAACGGCCAGTGTCTGAAGGCTGACCGCGGACACTGAGCCAGTGTATGCGGTGGAGGATTTTTGGAGCACTTGAAAGGCACACACGGATGCACCAGCCAATTCTTGGGTCAGCTGGTGGGGACGAAGATTTCATAAAACCCTCGTGGTTCGCCGTGGTTCATTGAGCTTTACCAAGTGGAAAGCACACCATCATCACCATCAGCATCATCAGCAGATCCCCTTGTTGGGAGGTTTATGCTTCTTCCCTGGCAAGACTCTCGATCCCTTGGCGCTTGGCGGATGTATCCAGTAGTAGCGAGCGATATTGGAATAAATTTTGCACAAACATGCACTCCACAACGCGTTGCACTTGCTGCTGTGTGCTCCCTGTCGTCGCCGTCCTGCCGAAAGTACGGAAAACCGAAAGACAAACAATCCCTCTCCCGACACCGAAAATCCCGACACCCGGGGACACACCACAGCTGTAGGGAGAGGCATCGCGCGAACGGCATCCGGGAGCATATTTTTCATTTTGTACAAAAAATTAAATTTCACCACATCCAGCGTGTGGCCACTACACACACTACCCACAAGCACCCTCTCTCTCTCTGGGTTTATGCTAGCGGAGCTCGGTAACAACTGTTAGACAACATAAATGTATTCATAGCGCACTTCGCTTGCCCTGTCAGGATTTTCGGGAAGCACTGGACAGCGGTGCGGCGGTATTCCTTGGAGCGGTCACAGCTGGGAGGAGAGAGTTCTGAGTCGGATCAGCTCGCTTATTAGCCGCTTTTTTCCCCCGGACAGTGAGGAAGAGACGAAGATGACGGTGCGCTACAATGACGTCGGATAAGCATCCCCCCGGTCGCTCCATGCCCCACAGCACACCCCAACCACAATAAAGATTCCCATGATCCCTCCCCCCGAGTGTCAAAAGGGCGAAATTCTCTCAACTCCGGCCCATTCCGCGGCCGGCTCTCGTGCCTATTCGACCGCACCGAATCGCCAACAGCTGGCTTACGCTTCCGGTTGCTCGAGGGGACCGGAGCGGCGCAGCGGGAGGCTTTTGAAACAGTCTCGGACTCGGATAAACCTGCCACCAGTGTTCGCCCTTTCCCGGGCGTTTTCTGGAAGGTGTTCAAGAGGAAGTGAGATCCGAAACGGTGGAGATAGGTCGAAGATGAGATCTCGGAACAGTTTGCCCAAAATTTGCCTACCGACTGCCGGCCTGTTTTTGAGCGGGCGTGGAGGTTGCAGGACATCCCGCTTTGGGCAGGAGGGTTGAGTTGCTGAACCATCACAAACTCTTTGAATCTTCGGCTTTGACTTCCACACACATACACTTCCTTCTACTTCTGCCCTAACGAGAAGGCGAGAAAAGGGTTTGCCGACATTTGCTTATTCTGGTGCTGCTGCCGGTATTGGGGCACGTTCTGAAAACCAAAGCGCTCATGTCTCATGTTCGCATTCAAAGCAGAGCAGTGCACACCTCGGACACATCGTACTAAAAAGCCCTCCACCGGGTGTTTGTGTGTGTGTATAACTTTTTGGACGATATCTCCCTGTCCCAAGGCACAAGCGAGAGACTGGCGCCCCACAAAAACCGAGCGCAGTAGGAGAGAAAGTGTTGAAGTTTAATTAGTGGTATAATGTTTTCATTAGGGATATAAAGCGACTATTTTTATGATACCGAAACCACGCCGGGACGGCCTTTTTCCTCGATCGAGCACATGCGGGCTCTGCGTGTATGCCATCATCACAAACACACACTACTCGCGGCCCGGTTAGGCGAACAGAGGTTCGCCCGGAGTGCATAAACGCAGCTGGGGTCCGCTTGACCGTAACGCGTGCTTGGCTAACGCGCGTCACTGAATCGAAAATTTGTCCAACAATATTGAGACCAAGTGAGTAGCACTACTTTCGCCCCCCATTGTTTCCCTCCACACAACGATATTAACAGGAGCTTTGATGATGCGTTCCAGCACTTGCTACTAAATGTTAAAAGGTAAAACAGATTGGCTTTGGCCACTGCTGTTCGTTCCACACATCGGTTCCGTCAACTCTAATTGATTGTGTTTTCAAAATCGTTCCAAACACGTACACAGGTGAGAAACACGATACGAAACATTGGTTGCAAGGGAGAGTAATAAATGGAAAACTGAATTAATCTTAAAACAGAAAACTAAATTGAATTTAATAGGGCTGAAAATGTATAACATATGGGTGGGTTTGATGAACCGTGATTAAAGAAAAAGATTAGAAAAGGATTAAAATAGAAGAAAGTCACTTATCAAAATGACACAAAAATAAAAATAAGTAAACAATAGAAGCAAGTACAATTAAAAATATAAAAAAAAACAAATTGAATTTTAAACCAGGATAATGGAAATATACATGAAATAAATAACATAAATGCTACTACGCTACAAAGAGAATGCTAAACAAAACCCAAATCTTTTCAACACCACTACCAATGCACCGAGAAACAACAAACATCAACCGATTGGCCGCACGTGGGTCAATTATTTTGATCGTTTACATTCAAATTGCTCATCAAATTGCAGCAGCTTACATACAATGAAAATGAGCAGCACACCGCTACCACACACCACTACTACCAACACCTGCACCAACCATCGACAATGATGTAAATTGGCTATAATCAACTAATTATTAATTGTTAACCAATATACACCTCACTTTTGAGGGCATTAGCTAACAAGAGAAGATGGTGAGGGTGCAGAAGAGTTTAGAAAAAAGAGATAGAAAAAGAAAGAGAGAGAAATACAGAGAAATACAGAGAGAGAGAGAGAGAGAGAGAGAGAGAGAGAAAGAGAGAGAGAGAAAGAGAGAGAAACCTAATCAAAATAATGATCTTCCTCCCACCAGCTTCATCGTTTTCCACCGGAGTGAATGATTCGCTATTGGATCATTATAATTAAAGCCTCATTCACCGGGAGCAGAGAGTGAAGTGTGGTGGTGTCTTGCGCTTTTAATAAACTTTGCTTTTATTTATTTTTTTAAACATTTTCCTTTTCCCGGCTTACAGTGACGTTAGGCGGCAAAGTAACGCTCAGCAAACAAACACTTCATAACGCAATGTTCTCTGCGACGGTTACGGTTTTCGCAAACAGCTCAAATGAAATGGTACATATTTTGCGGTCCAGTGGAATCGATTGGAAAATCGATCACCGTGTATCGATTACAAAACACGATGTGGTGGTGCTGTTGCTGCTGCTTGTTGACGGTTGTCGACTGGGTGCTTTAGACGCAAGCGAATGCCATTTAGTTCACGTGTTTAATTAAACACAAAGCAGTGCCAATTAGCACAAGCTGATTACACACCGATCCGCAACTAATCTGAACGATAGCTACTTGCTAACAGCAGCATAATGCACGTTATTTTCATTCTGTTACAAGTAGTTTTGAAGTATTACTAAATGAAAATTAAAACAAATGTTGTCGTATTTAAAAAAAAACACCACCTGCGTTAAGAGCACAACACACCGAAATTGAGTTCCGAAACACAATTGCGGAAATTAATGCTCCAACGCTCTCCAGTTCAGGAAAAAAACTCACTAAAAAGAGAAAAATTGGGTGCTCACGCTTGCATCAATTTTCGGATACGGAACCACCATTAAGCGCCCGGTGGTTAAGCCTTTTGTTATTGGTGTGCTTTTTTTGGGAGGTGAAGAATAGGTATCAATCCCACCCACACCAACAGAACTAACAAACAAAATAGACCCACCACCATCACAGTCTGTTGTGCGTGCGGTAATAGCCGTCACCTGTGAAAAATTTCTCTCTTCTTTTCATTCTGCAATCTTTTTTTCGGGTGGTTAGCTTCTGTGGCTCTTGCTGTTATTTTCAACCTGCCCGCTGCTGCCATAGTGTTGATGATTCTCACTTTTATGTTTATCCAACCCTTGGTTGCCCTCTTCACCTGTGTCCGCCGCTCCATCGCAGTTGTATGAAGCCTAGAGACACGGTGTGGGAAATATTCTAGCCAAATTAATGAACTTTCGCTTTTCTACCATTTTAGGGGTTCGTTAGCAGTCATCTGGAGCTATTGTTGTGCGTGTTGATGCATGAATAAAATACCATTCTCTAAACATAGCTAACTTCCAACAATTTGCAATTTCTAAAACACTTTCACACGACAGATAGTTCTTACAATTTCGTTCTAGTTAATTTCACAACACGAGTCAAACAAACAACTAATAACAAAAATTTAATATAGCGTTACAATCCATGACTGATCATACAAAAAAGTGGCAAAGAGACCAGAAACATGTTTTTTGTAATCCTAACTTGACAAATTTTAGCAAATCCGCCAAACAAAACCGGTCCAAAAACGCGCTACATTGTCTAGCCCAACAGCAAGCTTGTTAGGGTTAAGAAAAGCGACTAGCCTAAAATCTTGCTCACCAGGCCGCTAAAGTATTTCAGTGGAACAACAACGGGACTGGCAACACAACACGGCGTGGCTGCGTGACGCCACAGAAACCGCAAACCACCCAAATGATCACTCCAGCGGAATATGTTTGTTCGTTTTCGCCAACTCCGCGAACAAAGCCAGGTTAACGGGTGAAGAATGAGAAGAAACAAACGGACCCCCTTCAGCAGCAAGGTTAACCCACCACCACCACCCAAACACACACACACACACAAACAGGGGGCTAAGAAAGAGCATGACAAAGTGATTAACTGCTTCCCATAAAGGCTTACCTTCGGTAGGAACCTAGGGGACGATAAGTATCTGTGGCCAGCCGGGTCCCAAACTGCAATGAGTGTGGGAGGCATAAAAGCCTTCGCCATTTAATTCGACAATGCACCGGTGACTGAGCGAGACAATAGGGCCATGGGGGCAGCTTTTCTCACCGCTCGCACTACGGCAGCAGCAGCACATCAAGCAGCAGCGCCATTCTAATCCGTCAACAAAATACAACCTCGCGGGTAAGAGACTTTAGCTCGCGCAACATCGTCAAAGATCAATGTTTTTCGCTTTAGCAAAAAAAAAAACCTTTAACCAAAAATATTACTCTTTGTTTCTTTTGCGTTGTGCTTTTAAAAAAATCCATCACAACAAATACTAAAACCCCGACGACGCTCCGAACCCTTTTAAGCGACAAATAATCGTTTCGTCTGAAAGGTCCCAAACAACAACGCTCAAGTTTTGGGCTCCCACAAACTCTTTTGGCCGGGGAAGAGGTTGTTGCTGTTCGTTGCCCTTTTCTCCTTGGCGTCTCCACCACTGTCCATCATAAATCGCCACAACGAAGAAACTGTTTCGCGGACACAAACACACACACACACACACACACACACACACACACACACACACCCAAAAACAAAATAAAGCCAAACCCCGGCGTTCGAGAAACTTAATCCCAATCGGGGTGTCATGTGTTCATGTAACCGTGAGGGTACGCAGTGGGGAAATGGAACCAACTACAACACCCTAACACAGCAGGCCAACATGTTCGTTCGTGAGGAGGCACCGTTTGTGTCAAGCCAAACCTGCTCATTGCGCTCCCGTAAACAAAGGGAAAGGAGAGAGAGAGAGAGAAAACGAGGGAGAAAGCTAAAGAGAGCTAAAGAGAGCTAAATCTTATGGCTGTGTGTCTTTCCACACACAACCATCAACTACGAAAAAGAAGTCATTTCCAATGAATAATAATGAACAAAATCAATGCCCGAAGAAACCCGTTGATGTCCGAGGGACACACACCGTGCCCCACCGGGTCTCGCTTGCATTTTTTTTTTCTATTCGCACACCACCGTGCTATAAACCGCCGTTTGCCCACCGTTTTCCGTGGGTCTCTCGGTCTTGCGTGCTCCGGTTATGGAGTGAAACTACCGCTTTTGGCGTGGAAAGTCACCCGTTTTCAGCCACGTGGAGGAGAAAGGAGTTTCGGCTAGTCAAGCTTTGCTGCACGAGATGGCGGAAAGGGAGGGGATGGATTGACGGTTAAAAGTGGTAGAGGTAGCGAGAAATAATAAAGGTAAGTAAACTGCAGCGGTAACTAGGTTCCGGGACGGAAAAGGGATCGAAATCGGAAGAAATGGTTGAATAATTACCGATTGGGTTAGCATGCACAAAAAAATTGCGTTAGCGTGAAGGAAATAAGCATACGTTAACATAAACAATATGGCTAAACGTGCATGGTTCAAAAAACAAAAAAGAAATTTATTATACCACGTCCGTGTAAGATTTAAAGAGTGTATCCTGGTCATGGCACCAATAATGTTTTTTTACTCATAAATAGTATAATTTTTCAAACGAGTTCCAGTTTTCATTTGCAATAGCAATGGTTGGAAAATTGTACAGGGAATTTATGTAATAAATGATTTTGTAAAAATAATGCTTCATACACACACACAAACACGTGTGAAGCGTATTACCACTATACGGAGTAGTTTTATTCCTTTTTAAAAATTTTCCCTTAACGAACTATTCGGCATTCAAATCGTCACCGAAAAAAGACCCACATTTTCACACCACCATACTAATGTCCTGGTATAAATCTCAAAGGCCCCAACTCATCCCAACCCCGCACACCAAAACGTAATAAAAGAGCCGAAAATCGTTACAAAAATCATTCAACAGCTAGATTAATTATTGACTTTGCTTTAACGTACAGTTGCCCCCGCTGGTGCGGTGCTGGTCGACAGAATAAAGCCGAAAATGTATTACTGAAACTCATCTTCACGCGCGTGTAGGAGGGTTGGCATTTTCCAACACACGTTGGCTCACACACCGTCTTGCTGCTGCTGCCGCTGCTGGGTGTTTTTTGGAGGTTATATTAATTTAAAAATAAAAACACATCACCGAGAAAACCCGTGGTGCTAAAAATAGTGCAACCAAACAGGCCGTTTTGCCATACAGCACACACACATACACTAACAAGAAAAGAAAAAATGGGAACATCACCGGCGAGCAAAGCCAGGAAGCAAAGTTTATGAATGTGGAAAATTTGAACAGGGCGAAAATTCTTTGGGCGTGTGCGCGCATCTCGCGCTGTGGTATGCGTAGCACGCTCGTGTGGCGGTGTGATTTGGGCGCTTGCGCACTGCTAGAAGGTGTTCTCGTGACATCGGGAGGAATAAGCTGTTCAAAAAAAAAAGCATGTGCAGGCATTTGTATTAACATGCTGTGCTGTGTGCAAAGCAAAACGATGCCGGGTGGAGTGCGGGCGAGCAATGCATCCCGCAGACGTTTGTACGAGCATGTGTATTGCAGCATGCCCCGGTTGAACGAAGCGCGAACACATGTTTGATTACGCGCCGCTTACACTTGGGCATCCACCCCATGCCCTGTGTCTCTACGCTCTATTCTCATCCCCAAAACGATACGAGTTCATTCGAGTGATCGCGCATGAACGTGGTGGAAGAGTTTGAAAGAGAGACTTCTCTCCTGTGCGACTGTAAGTCAGATATAAGATTTCTGTGAGCAAAACGGTAAGGTGATGCCTTTTGTTATCGGATAAAAAATAGAGACTGACTGGAGAGAGAACCCGTGAAAAAATAAAACACACATACTCAAAATAAGAAAACAAATATTAACCCTACCGCACGAACACCACCGTGAGCGCGCTCACACACACATGACATGGCAAGAGGGATGAAAGCGTCGTGCACGCCACTAAACTCTCCCTCCCCCCGGCGAAGCGTGTAAATTGCGCTCAAAATGCGCTGAAACCGCACGATTCCGGCCCGTGTTGTCTGCGTTTGCTTGCGTTTTCAATGGAAACCGGTAAAGAGAGAGATGAAGACCCCCTGTTCTTCCCTTCTAACGCAGTAGCGGAAAGGCGGGGGATGAGGATGGGGGGGGGGGGGAATGGCGGCATATTTCACCACTACCAGTGCATTCGCCTTGGACACAGAGAGAGATAGAGAGAGAGAGAGCGAGAATCAAGATGAATTATTTATCTGCGCTCACGACGGTGGTTTTGCCGCAGCGAGAAAACTCGATCATCACCCGTATGTCTTTGGAGACGATTCTCTCTTTCCGATGCTCTTAAAACTGAATCTCAAAATCAACAACACGGGGTGAAATGCCAAATGCGGCTGTGCCTGTATGTGTGTGTATGTGTGGCCAGAACCTGTCAAAATGGTTCGAAAAACGCGCAAAACTCGCAAAAAATAACAAGTTGACACAAATTTATTTGTTGCAAACAAACCGGAGCATTAAAAATAGTCTAAAACAACTCCAAAAACTTCACATATAAGGGCGTTTTTAAGGTACTACGCGTTGCCACCACGCCGGCGCAAAGGCAATCTTGCGAAGGCCAGGTAAACATGCGCACTAAGCAGCCGCTACGGTTTATACAACAACCAAAAAGCATGCTAGTATTCGTGCAACAGGGGTTAGATTTCAATCTTAACTAACCAAAACCAGACCCCCTTCTGCCCCCGGTGCCTTCTCCCTCTGCTTGGGTTTCTTCAATTCTTGCGTTTCTTTTTGTGATGTTTTGGCAAATGCATTCCACTCCCGGTGCGGTGCGAAAGAGAGAGTGAGCTACCCACCACGCGTTGAGATCGGCGCACTAGCCGAAACGAGAAGGCCGAGATTGCAGCGAATCAAGATGGTGGTTGCAGACGGGGCCCCGCCACTCTAGGCACAAAACAAATGGCGACGACTTGTTTCCATTTGCCCAAGCAGGGGCAGAATTGTACCGGGGGCGCGCCAGACAGAGCAAAGTAAAAGTGCGCCGTTCTCGTCCACTGTCCAAAAACGGAACTGCTGACATTTTGAACGGAACGGTTTGCCCAAAATGGGATGCGAATAAATGTGTAGCAGAAAGTCGCAAAACTGAACGTCTAAAACAAAAATCACAAAAGTTTTTCGGAAGGTAATGTGCCAATGGGAACTACAAAGCAAACACGGATAAGTGGAACGGAGAGGTTCCTGCGCACCAGAGTAAAAGGTGAAAAGCCGAGGCGCGCGTATCCCCATAAGGTGGCCCTATAGGTTCGTTGCTTTCCCTTTACCTTCGCCGTCGTACAGAGCAGCAAAGCACGCAACATAAGCCACAACTGTGCATGCGTGCGTGCGTGCGTGCATGTAGGAGTCGGGGTGACGAAAAATGGTTTATTATGTGCATTTTTTACTCACGCCTCACTGCCCCAAATAAAATTGAAGATAACAAACAAAAAAAACCGGCCTTACATTCTCTCTTTCTCTTTTCTGCTTTTTTTTCTCTTTGCCTTTTTCTAACTCACACAAGACAGTTGAAACACCACCAACACACACACACAAACACACTGCGAGGAAACGCAACAAACTGAAGTAAAACGGCAGAACGTGGAGCTGCTGCATATATACCGGTACTTCAATCTCTTTCTGGCTCTCCCTATTGCAGGGGTTTGTTTCCCTTTCGCAAGGTTTCAGGCTCTCTCGCTCGCTCCCCCCCATTCTGTCCTCCTGCTTCCATGTGGATCATGAGCATGTTTGGGGGCAAGTGTGCCCCGACATCCAAAAGACACGATCAGCACTGGCAGAGCGCGCGCGCCAGCAAGCAGTTGTATGCTGCTTCTTTGGGTGGTAGAGAGACCCGTTTCCCGTTGTTTTCTTTGTGGTCAAATCCCATATTATTGCCCAACTGCTGTTCTTTGATTTTTGGGGAACAGACATGGGGTTCAGCAACAGAAAGAGATGGAGATCTCTTAGAGCCAGATACTGCTTGGCAGGGAGAGAGAGAATTATCTTCCCTCAGTTTAGGGGGAGCACTTAGTTTAGTTTGGAGCTCATGTGTTGTCCTCTGTGCAGTAGCAGAAGTCAGCATGATGTAGTAGTTTTGAGGCATAAGATAAGATGATCTATTTATTTTAAATAGGTTAAGCAGCGAACTTCTTATGTCCCCATTAAGCTCTCCTTTAAATATTTGCAAACAGAGAGATCTTAATTTCCGAGATTCGAACTCATAGCGATGTGTACCGTACTGATCACGGCCGATGCATTTGTCGATGGTGCTATCACATCGACAACAAAGATGACAGTTAAAACGGCTTCAGATTGTTACCTGAACTGTAGACTCGTTTCAAACAGATTACTTTCTATCAAAAAAGTATCAAAATTGATGTTTAACTTTAGTTTGCACACACAATTGATGACTCAAATCAATCGAAAACACAACACATACTCTAAAACACACTTACACTTTAGCCATTACCAGGCATATATTAAAGCCTTCCTAACAAAATGCACTTTCTTATCGCCTATACACATTCCACTTATCTTCCTTTCGTACATGTGTAACCGGAAACAATCTCCCAACACATCACTCGGCCAATAAAATAGCACCTCGTTATCTGAAAGTCTGGTTTGAAAACTGGGGGGGGAGGGAGAGAGACTGTTTATTATTGCTGATTTTTTTTTAATCAACCTCGATAAGGTCTCTCTTATCGAGATTACAACGCAGACCCACAAAATCATTAAATGGAAGTAAAATGATTTCTCCATAAAAGTGCCAAAAATTCCATCCCGTTTGCTTTCGGTTCAATTAAAGCGTCACCTGAGCGTGACCTGAGCTTCACTTCACCGGCCGGCCCGGTTTATTCGTGTGATTCGGGAGACACAGGAGAAAAAAAACGCAGTTTATATCTTGTTTTATTTCACGTTTTTAAAAATGCATCACAAACTCTCACCTTCTTTCGATTTTTGGAAACCGTCTGAAACGGCTGTGAAAAAAATGCACAATGCGTTTCAGTTGCAAAGATTCGTTTTTGTTTTTCTTCTCTTATTCCGTCTATCCTTTCGCCCTCATGAGGTGATCACTTTAAGAGCATACGGGGACCTAACCGGTTCGAAATTGGCAGCAGCAGGAAAAATGAGAGCAATTTCAGGCCAACCAGAGAGAGCAAGCAAAAAAAACACACACAACAATAACGAAACAGAACTGCGGGAATGCACCCCGAAAACCGGTTTAAACCGGTCTTTGGGCCGCTTGTTTCCTCACGCGGTCCATAAAATCGCTTTCGATTCAACGCTTTGCCGGGCAGAGTTTAAGAGTCCTGATTTTAGGCCTCTCGGATGACCCGGCCAGGACACGGGGTTATGTGACACGGGGCCAGAAGAGCCAGGCGCAGGCGGAAGAGCGGGTTCGCCCCTATCGCACTCTTTCGCTCTTGCTACCGTGCTTGGTGCGCGATGTTTTATGTTGCAAAACCATTTTCCTGCTTAATTTGGGGTTTCCTATTTTTGCTGGCCCCTGTCCACACGGTTTCCGTCTTTGGGGTTGCATTTTTTTTTGGTCCTCTCATCTGCTTCGCTCGTTCTATTTGTATGCGTGTGTCCTGGGCTTCATCCATCGATGATCACCGAAAACAAAACAAAAAACAAAAAACCGGCTGGACGCAAACCATGTTCAACATCCTTCGCCGCGCGGGCAATAAAACATATAGCATAAGCGCGGAGTTTTCGTGGTCGCTTCCATTTGGCAATCTACCTTCTTTTTTTGTTACAAAAACCCTGCTTCGCCCCTGCCTCCTGAGGGTTTTTGTTGTTGTTGTTGTTACCACCTACCCGTTTCATTCGACAGAGAGGCTCTTGTTTCGCTTTCAGTCGTCTGGCGCATCGCCAGCCCACGCCAAAATCGAAGCGCGAGACGACGGTCGGTGGTTGACGTTGAAAAAAGGCACACACAAACAGAGGTACTCGGCAAAGGCAAAAGGGACACTCTTCTGCTGTGCGCACCTCTCCAGCGAGAACCCACACGGATCCCGGAGGGACTTGATTAATGGCCGCCGGAAAGATAGCGACGATGCCATCGCAATTTTCGCATAAATGAACGACTGCAAAATTAACCATACGAACAGTTTGTTTTTTTTTCTTGTTTTGTCTTCCTTTTCTGTGCGCAGAACGCGGACAGGATTTTACCAACTTTCAGCCAACGCTGGAGAGAAGGGGATGATGATTATTTTTACTTCATAGAAAGGGGAGCCTTTTTGTCCTTTTTTTTTTTTTTGTCTATCCGATGTTGACCAGCCAGATGTCGATGTCGAGAGCGTGGCTCGTAATATGAATCATACCGAGCCTGCGTTGGCCCCAACACGGAAAGACACAAAATAAAGCTGGACGATGCCCGACTTTTGGTCATTATTCATCCGATTTTTGAGGATAACTTGCGGTGGCCTGTGCCCTGCAGAGGCCCCCACACTCTCTCCCATAGTGCCATAAAACTGACCGTTAAGTCTACGTTTATCCGTTGTTTTACATTTATCCGCCCGAATGATGACAGATTTTCAAATTGAACTTTACGCTGCCACAGAGCGAGCGACCGAATGTGAAAGTGAAAGTAAAGTACGAAACAGAGCACTGAGCTGCGGACGTTGGGTACTTGGAGGGATGTAGAAGAATGTAGATGAACAATATTTTAATGAGATTTATTGGTTGTCCTGTAGCAAAGTTTGTTCAAAAACATCTCTAAATCTATCTATTCTCTATACATTATTGTGCTAGAGCTCTCCAATACAGCTCATCACACGCACAAGGGAAATGAAATGACTTCACGAATCTCCCAAAAGTTTCACCCAAGTTCTGACAGCGATAAAAAAAACTACTACGCACAGTCAATTAGCAACCTGGCCAGCCTGGTGTCCCATGTGCAGACACACTCTCACCCGTCCACGTCATGTCGAGTTTTCGGATGTTTCTGCATTCTAATGGAAATGAAATCAGAAAGCGGAACCGAGAGACCGCTGTGGAGACGAAACTTTTCCGCGTAACAGCCTTTATATGACGAAGCGTCCCTCCCAAACACCATATCTAACGATGACCTTCGAGATGAGCACCGCAACACGGTTTGACTGGCCGGTGTCTAAATTATTGTGACAGATGAAAATGTAACTTCACTCCCGAGACACGCTGATGCGGGGATTTTTTGCTATTTCTTCTTCATCCCACTGCACGCAGAATGGGACAAGATGAATAATCAAACCTGACGTGGCCTCTCTCCCCGCCCCGACTTGGTGTTCGCAATGTGGAGGTATAGAAAATGCTGACACTAAACGCAAAACGCCTCTAATCACATCTCGGAATGAAATTGTGACAATTCTGAGCCGAGAAGGCAGCGGAGCTGCCAAGATTAAGACTCTCAGCGGAGTTCCGCGCCATATCCCGCTGCTCAATTAGTGTGATGGATTTCTGTTCACAGGTAAAGAGCCATCGCAAATCGAACGTGTCTCAGATACTCCCACCAACCTTCCAGCCAAAGAGCGAATGAATTGCCATAGTTACGCCGCAACGAGAGTCAGACGATAAGTCAACACCTAACTATAGATATCTATCCTAGAAACGACGGAAGTCTAATCCCTGCCGGAGGGAAAAAGTCGTCCGTTTGAAACCTCCGATCAACCCCAATGCTCCGGAAATGGAAATTCAAAATGAGGTCGTCGCGTGTTTAACAGTGATTAATCGTGAACCGATACAGGCACAGATGGCCGTTTGTGTATCATTAGTTGCGCAAATTGTGTTTCCCGCACGCTCTAAAAATAGAACTCCACCCAGAGAGTGTCCAATGGTTTTCCGTTCGAAGCGCGGTTTGGACGTTGTTTGGGAATTTCTAATCCCAATCAACAGCGATTAATTCCAACAGGCTGGAAATTAAAGTATTACATGCAGAGAACATTCCAACAGATACAAAACGGATGGAAATATCATGTTATGTTAATTAGTACTTCGAGAACTCAGGGATGTCTTAGGTGGAGTTGGCATCAAGATTCATAAAATATCGCCACAGCAGGTAATTCTTATGATAGATTAAGGCTAACATAGAGCTTCAGAGTTCAAACTTCACTGCTATTAGATTTAGATACCAATCATTGCTGAAGATGTTTGAGATGTCTTTGTATCGATTGTAGCGATCATACCAGAGAATTATTTGGCTTTTCATGATTGTCAATTTATCAAACATCTTCACCCAGACGCTTCTCCAAATCTACACAACCTTGAGTTGACGACTTCGCATGAATATTTAATGCGTCTCGACTGTATATCTTTTAAACTGTCAGCATGCACGTCTGGGCTTGTGTGTTAGACGGTCTCTAATTTCCATTTTGCACCGCTTCCAACCCAGCTTCAGCGACAACCTTCGACAGTGCACAAGAAACGACGGCCGAAACAACAAAACCGCAGAATTGCATTCTCGCGCAACAGCGACTCGCGGAATGGGTCGCGGACGGGTTTCGGTGGTAATCGGAAACCGAGTTCCGTCCGACGAGGGCGTCCTCTAAGTCTCTAACCGCCGTAGCCCTCTAACATTCCACCATCTCCAACGCGAAAAAAAAAACCCGCAAGAAACACCGCTAAACAAAAGGAAACGCGGCCAAACGTCACAAAACCGTTCTTTGTTGCGCTGGTGGTGGTGTGTGTCTCTCGTTTTCATTTTCGTTCCCTTTTTGCTTTACTCGCGAGCTAAAGCATCTCAACAACGGCAACAACTCGTCAGCTCGTCTTTCGCTAAACACGCCAGTCCGTGCTCTGCCCAGTGTGACAGGGAAGTGAGAGGGAGGTTAGAATATGTTGGCTTCTTCCTGCCTTATAAAACTACAAACGCACCATGCTTGATTTCCCTTTCGTTTCGTTAGCTCCACAGCCCGCAATTTCTGCGTTTAGAAGCATCGCCAAAACGGCTTTCAACACTCTCTTACTGCTTTTCTCTCGTTCTTTCTCGTTCACTATCTTTCTCCTTCCTCATACAGGGGTGTAATAGAGGAGAGTTTTATCCGGCTTTCTGCGTGTGTGTGTGTGTGTGTGGTGTTTGCCGCGTGTAAATGGTGATCCAACCGCTTAGAATACAGCCGTCGCGACGTCGCAAGGTTAGAGCTCCCCCGGGCGGCGCGACCGGCGATCGAAGACACTTCACCACACACCTATATAAAAGCGCGTAAATTGACGCGCTGCACTAAAACATTCATATGCCGCGCGTTGTTGGGCGAGCTGTACCATTACACCTTCACGCCGACCGTATCCGAAGCGGAGGGCGCCTACATTCGAGCACGTTTTGGGTGGTCAAGCCGCTTCCTTTCCACCGGGGTTTGACCCAGCTGATGGCTTAACAACAAGCGCATTGAAAAAAAGGACTGAGTAGCTAAGGGCGACGTAGAAGCCGTAGAAAAACAAACAAAAACCCACCACAGTCAAACAAGGCGGACGCAACCGTCCGCACACTTACTAACACACACACACACGATGATGATGGTTTTTCGATCGAAGGAAATTAAACCACGGAAAAAGGGCATCGTAAAAGTGTTTGGTGTGCAGTGCGGGGCTGTGCGTGGAAGTAAACAGAAACGCAGAGTTTATCACACACCGGCACAACCCCTAAGTGTCACACCAACACACACACACACACGCACAAAAACGGAATCAAATAGCGGTAGGGCTGCCTTTGCCGGAAAGCAATCCGGCATGTGAGCGGTGGTTTCGAGTTCGTGCAATGCATACACACCAAAAAAAACCCCTGAAGCTCTAGATAGAGGAGAAGCAGCAGGAAGAAACAAACCTTGACTCCACTCTGCTTTACAGCTTTACAAGCTTTAGGTCATTTCTAATTTCAGCGCTATTTCTCACGCACACACACTGGCTGGCGCACTGGTTTTATTTCTCAAATGGAATAATATAGCACCCAAAAACCGTGTTCGTTGCGTTAAAACAGCAACCATCGTGCAAGACACGCTCTAGATCGTGGCGGAAACTGTTTGGCGTTGGTGTTACACATCGCGATCGATCGATCGAATAGATAAATAAACAATCGACACACACACATCCCTTGAGATGTTCTTCCCTTTGGTACATTCTTGCACATTCCCGTTGAATGTCTATCCATTTGGCAGCGATTACCACCACCCACACCCAACCAACATCAGCAGGATGGCACGTGAAAAGGGCACTTTTAATTACGACACTTACCTGGATCGATGGTTGTGTTTTTTTCTGCTTTCAAATCTCTCACTCTCTGGTGCGTTGCTTTTTTGCGACTGCCAAATTGCTCGTGTCCGGTTCGAAGGACTAAAAGAACACCGATGAACAGACACACACACACACAAACAGCGTTGATGGGCCGCGGGATGTTTTCAGGGGTTTCTTTCGCAATTGCTGGGCGGCAAAATTCGCACTCAAAAAATTGATGAATCTTTTTTTTTATCGATGCTGCACCGAAAACGTGATTTGTTTTTTTTATCTCAACTGTAGGTATTCGTTGGTTTTTTTTCTCTCTCTCTGTTTTAAACTCTTTGATTTTTTTTGCTTCTCTCGTACTCACACAAGATGATTTGCTTCACTTTTGCTTGCACTCGCGCGATATATTTATATATATTTTTTGCTTCACTTTTGCTGCTATTTTCTTCCGTAAAGACGATGGAATTTTCACACGATATTACGATAGCTGCAGAAAGAATAGGTCAGGGAAGAGGAGTGAAAATTGAGAATACTGAGGAGCGAGTAGCAGCGACAGTGTATGAAATTGAATGTTTGCAAAGATTGGGAATTCAAGAAGAATTTCCTCGTAGGCTCTGGTCCATGATGGTGTAGCCGAAAAATGATAATTCCAATCATTCAAACTGTTACTGGATCTTATTGGATTTTAAACCATCCAATAGGTGGCAGCTATATTGCCAAACCTTTCCAATAGTATACACCAATGTAGTTCGATGTATAAGAAAACAAAAAACACGCTTTTTTTAGTGTTATCCCTGGCATATTTTGAAGCACCATTGACCGGTTTACGCTTCGCCATAGCACTTTGCCAAAAAGGGAAGATGAAAACCCTCCTATCTACTTCACCAAAATGCCAAGTAACGAGACGAACACTACTCGCGAAGCAGCAAACTTTGCTTCAATTAATTTCCGTGCACGACAAAGTCTCGGGGCGCGCGTTGATTCAGTCCGGCCCCATCGGCCCTCACCAATACAATACACTGCAGACGGTGGCGGTGTCTCGAACGATGAGGAAGATGATGACCGGCTGACGATTGTTCAGACAGCAAAACAAAAAAACAAGCATCAAGGAGATGAATCGTTCGCGCGGCGTATTTTGGAAAGGTGATGAGAAATTTATTTTCTTGCTCAAGCTCTGTTTTATGAAACGCTCGCAACAAAATTTGCCGTTTGTTACTAGACACATAAAACACGCGCGCACACACACACACACACACTAACGAACCCTTCTCTTCGCACTATACCACGCGACTCGTTTCGTTTCATAACGCAATCGAAAAAAAAACTGGGACGTTTTCTGGCAAGTCAAAAAACAACAACAGCGAAACATGCTCAGACTTGGAGTTTGCTGTGTCACACACACCGTTCTTTATCTATTCCGCCACCTTGGCCCCTTGTGACGAAGAGTGCAAACACACGTTTGTTTCCCCCCCCCCCCCCACAGCCCACTCGGTCCAACAGTGGTCCCCACTGATAAGATCGAGATGTAAAAGGGGGAGCAGTCCCTTAGTGTGTGAGTGAGAGTTTTTTTGTACCGGTACTGTGTGTCTTGGCGACTTTTCTAGCGATAAAATAAAACGCACACACACGCACACACTCATAGACATGCCCGCTGCCCGTCATTGGAGGGTTGGAGAAACCACATTGCCCCTTTTGAGCGGGTGGTTTCTGGTGCTATCTTCCGCACGAAACGCTGCTTTACGCTGACACACCACACCAGAAGTCTACGCACCGTTTTAGTGGTCCTCTCTTGGGCTTTACGATATCCGCACCACACACTACACCACACACACAGGGACACGTTTGTAACCAATTTTCACTTTTCTTCCGAGGTGTTCCGTAAAATCACCAACAAACTCCCAAACTCAACGGGAAATTTGAATTGGAGATATTTCCACCGACGGACGAGCGCGCTTTTTGGCGCTCTTCTTGCTTTCCCAAATCCAAAACTGTGAGATCGAACGTGTGTGTCACCCGCTAAACTTTGTCGCACCAGATTAAAAAAAAACCCCGAAAACGTGGGAAGTAAAAGAAACCTCTTCTTGGGCAAGATTTCTTCCCATAAACCGTGAGCTCACGCGCGACGCAACCCCAAAACCAGTGGGAAGTAGATGGGTCCTCCCCGCCGAATTTTGGCATCAATGTTGGGATGTCACGTTTTCGGGCCAGTAATGTTTTCGTGCGTATATAGATGGCAGCAAAGGACACCGGAAGAAGTACACGATTTACACTGCACAAGTTTGATTTCACCCGGAAAGAACTTTTTTTTTTTTTGTTTGATGTGTTACTATTATTACATTAATAAGCAATAAGCGGCAAAAATTTCTGCGGGGATGCGAAACAGCGCGACCTTCCGTTAACGTTGTCGCTCGTAGAACTGAATGGCGTGAATGTTGCCAGCGGCCGACAGACCCGATGCATACGACACACAAACCCCGGATCGGTTCTCGGCGCGGATGAACCGCCGAGCCGAGTTCATTCGTGTGCTTGCTGGCCGCGTCGATCGATAAAAATTCAGCCGAAACCGAAGTGCCGAAGGCTTGCGCGTGGCCGAGAGCGCCGAGAGCATTGTGGCCGCCGGAAAGGGTGGCTGGGTGGCAGAGCGCACTGGCCCTTTTTTGTACGCGGCCATCGGTCGGCACACACACGCAAGGGAGCCGAGCGCATGTATGCTGTTGTGTGCGTGTGTTCGGGTTGCGTACCTTCCCCTTTTTCTAAGCTCGACAGCGCCTTAGGAACCAGAGGGGCACTCACTGCGCTCGAACCGATTCTCTCGGAGTTTCGGAGAGTAAAAGAGGTATAAGTGAGTGGCTTATAAAGTTCAATCAAAAGCGGTCTAAGTTGTCAAATACGCTTCGAAGAAAGAAAAAACTGCTGCATTAGAAATCTACTGGAAGGAGAAAATGTAACAAACAAAAGTTTTAAAGTTAATCATCATTTTTCCATTTGTCTCGCTGAGCGTAATGAGCGTTTTCCCCGAGCTCTATTTTCCGGCATCCTCACACTACCCCCAGAGCTCAGGAAACTCAATCTCGTGAGTTACATCATCAAGAGAGAGAGAGAGCCTGGGGTGAAAAATTCTCCCTTTCCCGAGAAACGGGCATACAATGAAACCACGTGCACGCAGCAGTCGGGAAAGCGGGTCGGGATAGCAACAACAGCAGCAACAATACCCCGGGCACGAGACTCGGCTGCTTCCGTGCGGCGGCTTCCACCGTTTCGGGTGTTCGAAGTGCGCGTTTGTTCGCACCCCCGAACGGGGAAGGTTTCGCTCCGGCTGCTTGTCGGCGTCGTCGTCCTCGCGATTGCTGCGCCATCGGCGGTGAAGTCTGCTGCTTCGGCAAACATCGCGAAACATTCTCCCGCGAAGCCCGCCGACGGCCCGCGACCCGCCGACGACGTGGAAAAAGCATTTCCAATTCCATTCCTGACTTCATTATCCTGCCGCTGCTGCACCGGGAGGGAAGGAGATTGGCGTGTTTCTTGCTTGTTCTTCTTTTTGACAGCAGGATCGCCCGGACAGCAGCACCACCGCTCTCGGAGCCGGGCTTGCTGCCACGCGAGCAAGGAAATGGACGTTTTTCGCACTCGAAGGCGAATACTGTGCAGGATGGGCAGGATGACATTGGAGGAGCACACGAAGTTCGACCTTTCTTCTGGTGTTTGTTTTACTTTATTTTTTTGTTATTATTTAAAGCAAATTATAAACCCTTTTTTCCTAGTTCCCGGTCTGCTGGAACTAGTTTCGCTTTCCAAACAGCTACCAGTACCAGCTGGGTGGTAATGAGACAAGTTTTGAGTGAGATCCGATGAAAATAGTTGAGCAAAAATAGCAACACATACCCAGAAACAGACGGAAGAACGTAGCCAGCCCCTAACAGAATGCTCACTGTGAAAAGGTTGATAGTAATGTTTTTTTTTTTAAATCAACGGTATTATGACGCTAAAAAAACTTGATGGCTCTCAACATCATTTTTTTCTAAGGCCACATCATTTTATCAAACTTCGAACAAGTTTTTCGCCTGACCAGCAGATATTTTGGAGGGAAAACAGACCAACCGGTCAGGGTAGTTTGGGTTCGAGACGAGACTGCAAACGGGAAGGATCACGCACCGGGGCCGGGTGTCTGGGAAAGGGGGCGCCGGATGCTGAGCTTGATGTTTAGAACGTATGCCGCAGTAAAGGGTCAAGTTTGAGGAAGAAATTGAAGAATTTAAACATGTCTATTCTATGATTTGATCAAGCGAAAAATTACAAAGACGAGCTGGCAGAACAGACATAGGGGTTTGCTATGACTTACCGAAGATATAATTCTCGCTGTTCCAACGTCCGGAGGTAAAAGCTGTAAAAAAAAAACAAAACAAAAAACACTAACATCAGTCTCATTCAAATTTTTAAATTTCAGAGGACAGTTGAAGGTGCTGTCATAGTCGCCAAATTTTGGCCCTAAAGTATCAATGTTTAACAGCAAGCATCAAGTTTTGAGTCTAACTCTTGTAAGAATCATGATAATTTTACAAAAAAAAAAATTACAGATTTTTGACAATTATAATTTTATATCATATAATAATACAAAAACCATATAATGTGATTGTTTCTAGTGAAAAAAGTTCATGAAATTTAATAAATTCTAAAGCCAATGTTTACACCACAAAATACATGCCAACTTTTTTCACACCATCAAAATTTCCGAAATTGACAGAACAATTAGTATTTTTTAAATACTATCAACCAAACTATAAACTTTTTAATATTATTGTTATCATCATTAATCATTATTGAACTAAAATTCAATAATTTTGAAAATAAACAGTTTCAGGCATAACATTACATTTCATACATACACCTTAGCTAGCGTAGTAGCTAAGTTAAGAGTAGCTAAAAGCTGTGAAAATGAGTTGCTAATTTTATTTGCAAGTTTATAAACTTAACAAAAAAATAAAAGAATATAACACATAACTAGTGACCGGGTGAAAAAGGACAACTAAACAATGATTTAAAATACGAAAATAAGTAAAAAAGTAAAAAACAACAAAAAAAGTTTATACGAGACCAATATTCATACCATATCTTTAAAACACATCAACACTTAAAGAGTTAAAACTGTTTTTGGTTTTTTACAACTACAAGAAAATGAAAAGAAACACACGTAATACAAAATAAATATTACCCAATATAATCGAAATAATACAAAACAAAGTAGTACAGCCCAAAGCTCAAATTGCTCAAACGTTTAACTTATTGTGACAACGGTGCACCGGCACATGGCAAACCGACCAAAACTAGCGAACGAATGCCAACAATTATCATAACGAGGCTCCGGCTCGTTCACCCCCAATAGCAACAAACACTCCGGTAGGTTGGTGTTGGTGGTCGCCGTTCCCTCCAAATTGCGCGCGGCACCGAAACAGAAAGCAGAAGGCGACACTTTCGCACTTTTGGGGGGACGAAAATTTAGCATCATGGGCAGATGGTACTCAGAATGGCATATCAACCCGGACCAACCACCAGTCTCCCCAGGCCTGGCCGGACCGGTCGGTCCAACAAACGCAACAATTAGCGCCGATTACGATCGGTTCGTTCTCCAGCTAGAATGATAATGCAACATTGAAGGTTAGGAAATGACTGTGGATGGTGCGAGGTGGCGTGTCCTTCCGGTCCCATTTACAGGTATATCAACGCCCTGCCGGTCGCCCCCATACCACAGTCGCCGACGGACTGATGATTCGCGTTTGTCGTCGGTTTGGCGCAATTTTCCACTTTATGGCATCAATTTCACGCCACCAATGGTTTGGGGGACACAGTGGGTGCGGAAGGGAGGCTCGGTTCACGCACCATCCACGGATTTTGATACAAAACGCAAGATCGAAAATGGTGGACGCAAGACGAAGGACATTTCTCTGTGTTCATAGACACACACACACATAGTAGTCCAGTATAATTTGCTCCAACAGTCTTGTCTTTGAAGCCAAGGTAGGTAACACATAACCAAAATCCTAGCCATAACTATTCTCCGTCCCGGGAATTGACTGCGTCTTCGTAGTCGAATACACTGGTGTCCCTGTTCCTTGGACGCAGCAAACAAACCAAAAAAAACCACTCGCTAAGAAGATGCAAATCCCCTACGGTGTCTTATTTTCCCCGTAAATGGACATCACCAAAAATGGGCAGTCGTGGGCAAAACGCGAAAGGTGATCCAAACGCAAATCTTCCGGAGCAGCCAGATCAGATCCGAGCACCTGTATCCCAGGGGGTCGTACGCCGGCCGTCTCTTGCGTACCTCCGCCATTATCGCTTAATTCCTTTATCAATTTTTTAATCCCAACCCATAAACATACTGACAAATCCGTGCTGCTTCTAGACGCCACTTCTACGCCCCGCGTACATTCTGTTCGATGCGCACTTTTTCGCACCATTCTTTCCGCTCCCAAACATGTTTGTAGTCCTCTGCCGGCGTCTAGTACGAAGAAGCGAAGGGACCAAAATGCCCATTGACATTGTGTGTGTGTGTGTGTGTGCTTGTAATCAAAGATTCAAATCATACCCGTGACAATGTTCGGCACACACCCAGGACCATCAAAACCCATCTACCCAGCTGATGATGGCGTTATTCCACCGTCATGGATGGCGTGCATTGAAGAGCTGGAGAAAATTTCGTATTCTTTTTTTTTAGGAGAACGCGCGTTTGAAAAGCAACGTTCCCGAAACTGGTGTATCAACTGGCTGTGTGTCCGTCCAGGCCGCGTATCTTCATGCGGCACAACCGTTATCATCTATTTTCATCATTGTCGTCATGTTTATATTATCGATGTCAATTTGTTGCGGGAAAACGGAAGGACATTTGAGCGGTGGGTGAGAGAGAGATGATGGTGTTTTTTAATGATTTTGTTAAAAGTAAAGTAGAGAAACGGGAAAATAAAGTAACAAAGAATAAGCCAATTGTAAAGTAGTTTTATAGTAATACGAACAAAGAACAATTGAAACATAAAAATAAAACGAGAAATAACAAACTTAAAAGAACATGACGTTAAACTTGCGTTAAAAAAAATATCCTAACATAAATAAGGCCAACATTATTTCCACAAAATATTAAAACCATCAACGATGGAGTCAATCCACTTCCAATCCTTCAACCCGGGCTGGTAAACGCAGCCCGCTGTCCTTCACAGAACGAAAGGATACGCGAACGAGGGTCGTTTTGCCCGAGAACGAGCTCAAATATTCACCATCTCTCACATACACACATACACACGAAGGGGACAAATCGATGGATGAGAAAAATGTTTCTCACCCGTTTTTCTTCTCACTCTCACTCACGCTCATATCTCACCTTCTGCTGTATGCAATCGTGAACCGTCGTCGTCATCTTCGGGAAGTAACGCGCGTCTTGCCTTCGGCAGGACGCAGCAGTTTTGCTTGCTTCTTCGTAATACAAGGACACAGATACACACACACACTTTACCGATGCGTTTGATAGTTTGCGTGCGGAAGTATTTTCCTTACGCTTGCCGTTTCTGTCTGCACCATTCTAGGCCTTCTCACTCGTACGCACGTACAAGAAACCAGCCGGGGGGGAAAAAACGGCAAACCCGGGAAGTTCGGGAAAAAAGCGATTTTTCCATTGCAAACAGAATGTGGAAAAATTTCGGCATCTTTTCCCCGGCCAGCTGAAGGGGAGGGTTGCGCGGCAAAGAAGGAATGGCCGACGACGGCGGTAGTGTGAAGGAATGAAAAGGAAGACGATTCCTCTGCGTAATCATTACGCGGCAAGCAAGTGTGTCTGTGTCTGTTGCCATTCGGGTTTTTTTTGCTCCCATGACTTCTATTTGAGGCTCCGGAAAATGCCAACAGAACGTTCGCCGTCTCGAGTGGAAGGAAAGGTGGACGGGATATGGATACATGGGGGGGGGGAGTGAAAGGCATTTTCGCTTTTTTGGAAGAATCGTTCTCTGGCTCGGCTTTCTTTTTGCCTGCCGTGACGTGACGTGTTCGATGACTTTTCCCGAGGAAATCGATGTCTCACTATTTATCGATATGTCTTCCCCCCCGCCCCATCCCTCTCCCCCAGCACAGCAAGGTAAAGCGAGGTAAAACGATGATGGCATTCAAAGCGTTTAAGAAGAATATTGTGTGTATGGCAGGAAAAAAAAGTGCACCGGTTGCACTTTCACCTTCAGGTAGTGGTAACAGTTAGGAGTGATTGAATTAAATAAAAAATATAGAATTGTCAAAAATTATACTAAACGAATGCACGTGATACTAATAGGGTAAATGTCATACCGAAGAGTTTCAACGCGTTTTAAGAGACGATAAGATAAATATATTAATATTTAGCCGTATAGGATTTGAAATACGTTTCTTCTTCAAAACCACAACACTATTTAACATTTTTAAAAAATATTCATATTTTTTCTGACCGCACTGTTGCACTCATTATGGTTCCTAATGTTATCGTATTCTGTTAAATCGTATTCGATTAAATCAATAGGAATACGTAGCAGTAATGGTAAAAACATCAATTTCGTAATTTCATCATAACGTTAAATAATCATAACGTTAACAAACACACGAATTTTATTACGAAATGCTAAGGACTTTGAAATAATGTTGGCGCATTTAACAAAATAATGTATTTTTCGGGTACTACGTAACAGAATGGCATCATTTAACTTTTAAACCCTCCGTAAAAGACCAGATATATTTACCCTGCGCGAAACGAATAAAATTAAAGGATTTATTCCTTTTATCTATTTGAAATTGATTTGATAGTAGTTTAGTTAGTTCGTAAACAAATATCTAAAAACCATCGCATCTCGAAACCAAATTAAGGTATGCATTTTACATACAAGTGTTTAAATTCTACCAAATGCGCACGAAATGAACGCAAAACATTTGAATACGTTCATGGTTAATTTCCAATAAAAAAAAGGAAAGGAAAACATAAAACTTAGGTACACTACTGTAAATACAATTCATCATAACTCAACAAATAATTTGAGTAACAATATCGCATGTTGTAAAACAATTTAAAATAAAAACAATTGCATTTTTTTATAATAACTTCCCAATAATAAGTATCAGTAAAAAGCAGTTTAAATTAAAAGAAAGAGCTAAACAAAATTTTCAAACAATCAAAACATGAAAATATAAAAGATTTAAAAAAAAAACATTAGACGAAATTTCGCACAGCAAAATCACTGCCAAGCTGTAGTGCCAAACATGATAAAGACAAAGGAAAGAACCGGTCAAACAAGTAATCATATTACACGTTGCACGTTATAACATCGCTTCCGATAATGTCCCCGGAATGAGACATAAATATTCAAACGATAATTTCCCATTGCGAACCCGTTACAAACAGAGCACAATGTGTGTGTAGCAGCGGGCCTTTCGAGTCCTCTCGGCCACGGCACACCATATGCGACCATCATCATCACACACGCGACAAGGGAAAACAATAGACAGCGAACGATTGGTCCTTTTTTATGTATGTTTGTGTGTGTGTGTTGGTGTTGCCTCTATGAAACGTGCTCAATTTTCCAGCCCCCCCCCCCCCGCACAAACTCCCAGATGCGTGCAAAAAGCCAAGTAAACAGCAGCAGCCGCCGGTGGAAAACTTAAGCCTCAGCCTCATAATGTACTTGCGGAAGCCCGTTAAGCTCCTCATTTTCTCCTCTTAGCGCACACCGTTCATGGTCGAGAATGAAGAGCCCGGACCAAAAAAAAGAACACACACACACACACAATGAACCTCCTGAATAGAGAGAAAATAAAAAAAACAATATGGAAAAATGCACAATGGAAGCTACAACAACAAAAAAGCCCGTTCACGGTAAAACATTATACCGAAAGACCCAAGTGATGAGGTTGATGATACGATTAATATTCCGATCGTGTATTATGACATTCTTTTTTATTTTTTTTCGTCAATTCTGTTCCGTTCTCTCGCTCGCATTCACTCCCCAGCGAAGGGATATTAAAACGGGATACACGTCTCATCTTTCCAAGGGCAAATGCGCGATTCTCTTTTTTACATTTAACCCATCGCCGGCCTGCCACTGTCAATGTATGTAGCTTTTTTTTCTTCGCTTGTTTGTCCATGTGTCTCCGATACTATCACTTTCCGTAACGGACCTTTCCCGGGACGCTCGCTCTCTCCCTCCCACCCAATAAAGCGCACAGGAAAGGCAAGACACACAAAAAGAGGGTTTTAAAATGACAAATTGATTTAGTATAAATAATTTCACCCCGGGAAAACCCTCCCATTTTCTCGTCTCCGACCAGAAGAACTGGTGGACGGTGCTGCTCCCGTGCAGATTTGAACCATTTCTTGGACCCCGGCTAAAAGCTAGACGAAACCTAGCGGAGAGGATCTTTTCTAGCAAGCATGCAGCAGCGGTCTCCGAAACCGGCTACATCCTACACATTAAAAAGCGAAGCGTCACGATTTCCGTCCCAGAGGCACGTAAGACAATGGGTTTTGCGCCGCTTTTGCGCCGAGGCCGAACGATTTGCGATGAAAGTGAAAATCCAATTGAACCCAAACTAGCTGCTTGTGGGTGCGCACAAATAGCAGCACCAGCAGGTAAGCGAAGTGAAACGCAAAAACAACCCTTACGCCCCTGATTTCCCACCCAAGAAGGAAAGCCCCGAACACAAGGCACCTATGTAAAACGAATCCGGCACGGGCCCCCAAAGGATTGTTTCACCCAACCTTACCATGGGCACAGTTACCAGAAAAGGGTTACCACCACCAGTTGGAAAAATCAGTAGAAAACCCTGCTGTAACCATCCCACCCGCTCCGCCCAGAAGATGCCAGAAGAATGCTCGACCCGATTCAACCTGTGCCCACCCGACCCCCGTTTTCGGGTTCGGGTTCAACGGCGGGTGCGAAGGTACAAATTATAGGATTAATTTCCGCACCTTCCGCATTTGTTAATATTGACAGTTTTATTGCCGGCACTGATTAATTTCAACCCGCTTGGCTTTGGTTTTGTTTCAGCGCTGGCCCAGTCCTGCTTTTGGGAATGAATGGGAATGTGAAACGTAATAAAGGGTACATGAAGGAGTAGCAAAAGGTAGCTCGGAGAGACAGTTTAAAAGACGATTTTGTGGCTCTCCCCTCTCCCATATCTCGCATGGATGGAAATGATTTGCAATCGAGTGGAATCAAGAACGCCAAAATAGAGCCATAAAACTACGTCTGCGAGGCTAGCGGGAGAAGAATGTTGCGCTCAAATTGCAATGGTAACCTCAAAATCACTGACTTTATGTGTTACGTGCACCACTTGTGTTATTATTGGGTGAAGGATGCCTGTTATTTTAATTGAATAGTAAACGTTGATGTAAAGGTGTTGAATTTTGTGTTGGTTTTTTTTTCATACAAGGTTCTAGGAGTAACACAAATATTAGAACCCAAGAAGAATCTGATGCGATAGAGAGGATACATCAGCGATTAAAAAGAAGTTAGAAGAGTGTTTCTAAATGTTCCATCAGGAATGGCGTAGCCAAGCATGCCTAACAGGTTAGGGTAATTCAATCATCTTTGATGTTTGCGATTCTTTATTTCGAAAACTATCCCCAATTCGGATAATTTGAATCAATGTCTTCCATGTACTAAAATCTTAAAAGAAAAGAAGTGATGCGAGTAATTAACTGTAATATATCTATGAAAGATCCTGTTCACAGAATTAAACACGATCCAGTTGCTCAAACACGATTAAAGTTGCAAGTATGCAACATTACTTTTCGCCGGTCTGGTGGTACAGTCGTCAAGTCGTACGACTTAACAACATGCTCCTTATGGGTTCAAGCCCCGAATGGATAGTGCCCCGATACGCAGGACTGACTATCCTCCTATGTGTAATCATTAAGTCACAGAAAGTCATGATCACTAGTGGTACAGGCAGGCCTTGACCAACAACGGTGTATGAATAAATTCTGAAGAATGCTTATTTTTATCGCTTCTGCTACTGAATGAAGATTTTATGAGTGTTTTGTGTATTCGTCAAGTAACCTGAAAGCGTGTTTGAGCAAAAGTTTTCACCCGTCCTGTCAAAAAGTTTGGTTATGAAAACAAGCTATGAGATCACCTGGTCTACATACACTTTGATTCTAGATTCCACCAATTGATGTCTTTAATGCACCTTGGGATAAATGAAAACACGACCTTGTTTTGACAATTTTTCGAGCAGGTACTCGAATCTAATTCAAGCTTTGATGCTGAAATAATCTAGACTGAAAATCGCCGGCTAGTTTTGAGCTTGTTTTGTATGGAGTGTTCACATGATTTCAGCTTCTAACTGTCAAACTCCATATAGAAAGAAAGCTGACTAGAATCGGGAAGGCCCCCAAAGTTATATTATATGATATGATCTATTTGATCTGTTGATTTGGGATTTTCTCCTACCGAACATAATTATTGTAGTGCTTAGAGGTCCTTAAGTGGTGCAAACCTTCCATAATGATGTAAACAACAACATCTTGTATCAATCAATATCTTGTGCTCGTATCAATGACCCCTCATTAGGTTAGTGGTGCTCTTCCTCATTAAACAATCTTGAAAAGAGCTCATCTATTAACCTGCTGACCCTCTTCTATTTGTTCAATTACACCAGAACAAAATGGATTGCAAAAAATCAAACAAAATTAAAGATTTAAATAACTCTAACTACAATGTCCATGCACAGACGCCCGCTGGTTGGATTTCATCCGTATAAAAACTTCAACCCATCCCTTCGCTCACGGCTCGCTATCGACAGCGAGATCGTTTTTCGATTGCATTCACACGCACACAAAATCGACGACAACCAGAGTTTGCTGCAAGTGACAGCATGCTATCCACGAATGGAATGCCATTTTCGCACAATTTGCTGGGTTTCCCGTCCCCTTCCTCTCCCCCCGTTCACTTTCTTGTGCAGCTTTTCATTTGACGGACAGGATGGTTTTCCTCAAGAATTTTCCACTGGCCAGATTCACTTTTCCATCTCCTTTTCTCCCCATTTCCGTTTTGTATTGCACGTAGCACCCACACAGGCAGCTCGCAATCCGTACTGCTTAACACAACAACTTTTCCCCTGCCGCGACCGGTGCCTCTCTTCAAAAACAGACTTAGCAGCGAAAAGTCAGATAAAAATCGATTACGAATAAGCTCCGGAAGGCCGAATGCAGTCAGCTTCGGGATAACACAAGCGCCATTCAGGGAAGCGCACCGGGCCACAAAGCACAACCCTAAAATCGAAGATACAGAAGGAAAGAAGAAAGCCATAAGAAAAACCTTCCGCATTGTACAAAAAAAAATCCAAAACAAGTGAAAACGCTTCCCAAAGCATACCATCACAGGAGGGAGGAACCCTCCCTCTCCCGTTCAGTTGGAGCGGGTTGGATAGAAAACATCCCGGGAGCCGCCCGTTCACTGCGCCACACGATTGCCAGTTGCGGGCGATGGAAATAAATAAATTGAAATCTATTATTTCTGTACTCAGCGAAAATCGTTTGCCTTTTACTGGCAACGATGGTACTTACTCCATTTATTTTACCTTTTTCTTTCGTCCCTTTACCCACGACGCCTCTTCCTCTCAATCTCGCTCCGCAAGATTCAGCGTAACCATACCGTGGGCGGCTGCTTGCTAAAGCTGCTGCAGCGCGCTAAAGCTAAATCGACTCGATCGTACCAAACAAGACGTAAACGGTGGCAGGTTGCTTCCTTTTTTCTTCCTAGGATAAAGCATAAAGCAACGAAAGCAACGGAGAAAAACAACAACCCATATCCGGCCACAGAACGCAGAGTCCGCTGGTATGCCGCCAATCGGGTCCTGATCTCTTTGCAAACGCGTTTTGCTGATGGAACTCTTCCTGCCTAATAATGTGGTAGTCTTGCTATTTTCGGATTGTGTCCCTTCAGCGTTGCAGCTGGAAACGTTTAATCGACCTTAAAAAGGATTCTTGCAAAGGTGTCGAACGGGATTAATGAAAATTTCTTAAAACCACTCCGATGCCTTGTAGGAATGATAAGATTTCAAGAAGCACATTAGAAGCACAAGAAGCAAAGACCAAATTTGCATACTATGTTATGTATTGTGGTCCGGTGGAATGCATTATGCAAAAAAAATTTGGATCTAACATTACAGTTTTATAAAAAAATGAGCTATAAAAAACTGATAAAAAAAAACAATATAAGATGTTACAGATTGCTTCCAGTTCATAAACTAAACGCTCATCTCTCACTGTACGTTTGGACACCATTGACAAGGAGAGCATCAGAACATTAGTGATGGATAAAGATATAAAAATTCCGAGTCGACTCTGATTCCGACATCGAAGTGTCGACCAGATTCGGAGTTGAAGTCATCCGGAGTCTTCCGGAGTCATCTGGAGTCATCCGGGATCACCTGGAGACATCCACCGAAGTCGAAGTCATCCGGAGTCGAAGTCATCCAGAGTTGGAGTTGACCGGTCGATTCTGACTCTGGACAAATCCGTTCAACTCCGTTCAACTCCGATTCCTGCCAACTCCAATTCCAGACGACTTCAGACGACTCCGACTTCTGACGACCCTTACTCCGTTTCCAACTCCGGCTCCGACGGATATTTCATGTTACTAGGGCAGATCCCAAAAACAAAAACATTAAAAGTACATTTTTTACGCACCCTGCAGAAGAAACCCAAAAAAATTACAACCAAAACGAAAAAAACCCGAAACAAAAGCCAACCGAAATGCGAATGGGGATAAAAATGTCAGCCAAAAGCCGAACACCCGCGCCCACTCACTTTGCCGATAGTGGCTTGATGCTCAATTTGATTGCGATAATTTAAAATTGCAAAATAAATTTAATCCCATCGGAATACATTTATCGACGATGATTGGTTCGACCGCACATACACACACAGTGAGCTTGCTCCAAACCCGCTCCAGAAGCTATCGTGTTTTCGTTCTGCTGTTGCTCTCCGAAGCAGTTGCAGAAAAAAGCAAACCTTCCTCAGATCGAAACACACACACACACACACACAGAGGTAAGGTTTCGGTTTATTTGCTGTCGACTGCGCTCTGCATCGATTGCGATTGGAGTCAATTTGGAGTAAAAATTATCCTTCCATCGCTTGGCTCGGCAGAAACACGCGTTGGTCCCGGCAACGATACTGCAACCGATGATACACAATCTCGAACTATTCTGACTCTCTTTAGGGCATTTGCAGAATTAAATTCGTTCTCCGGTGCGCTAGAGTCGTTCTACCCCATTGCCCGTCACAATCTAAGCCTCCAATCTTTGCGACATAAATCCTCTTCTTTTTTTCATAAATGAATCCTTAAGAGACAGAAAACACAACCAATATCCCATTTCCCTGGCACTAGTAGCAGGGGCTGCCGCTTGACGAAGGTTGGAGCGTCCTAACATCCAGGCTCCAAAGAGCAAAATGCCAATGATCGTGATTTCAATTCCAGATGAATTCCCCACGCGGGATTCTACCGTCCTCCTCCCCCCTGTACCTGGTTGCGAAATCGACTGCAGGTGTTAATTAAGAAGTGACGTTCCTATTTATCCTTCACGTCCGAAGAGATCGCATGCGGCAGATCCTTCCGAGCGGCGGCGGCCGATATGGCGACACCTTTTTAGGTAATCATATCCTCGTCTACACACTCTCTTCTCCACGCAGATCTCCCAGAAATCCATTCGATCTGACTCGTGCACACACACCCAACACACACCTAGGTTATCTTCCCTTTCAATCATCAGCCAAACACCTTCAAAATTTCGTGCCAGTGCCTGGGAACGTGCCCGCGAGAAACGATGGATTTATGCATGTTGCGATTTGCTTCGCTGCTGCTGCTGCTGGTAGTACCACTTCTGTTTGCACAAAATCTATACCTCCCTCGAGACGGATCGTGCACCAGGGCCATGCTGGTTTAAGTAGCAAAGCAAAACGGGAAAAGTAAACATTATAAGCTTGGGCGCACGGTGAAGCGAACCAAGCTGCATAACTCAATCCGGTTCGAATCGGTTTCGTATCGATACACGATAAGGAAAGCAATCCATTTTCGGGTTGCCATTTTTTTCTTCTTGTTCTTCGTGTTCTCCAGCCCCCACTCACCTGATCGAAGGCTATTAACAAGCGTTTTCCACGTTTTCATTGTTGAACGCAGAGAGCACGGAGAGGTATATACGATGCCTAATCTCGTGTCGACAGCAGCTTCGGATAAACATCGAAGACGGTGCCTGCCTGCTGCCGTGCGCAAACGGTACGGAGCATATAGTTAGCATTTACAGCAGCGTGCGCGCTCTATCGATACCATTTCACACTTTTGGCTGAAAGATTTGCTCGCATGCAAACGCGACCCCGTTATCGGTGTGAATGTAATTGTTTGCATTCGTAAATGGGTTTTGTACAGTATTTGACGATTTGTCGAATGAAGCAAAATAAGTCGAAGCTTTTAAGAGAGCGATATAAACATATATTTTACAAAAAAAAAAAAGAATAATTTATGCAAGTCGAACAGACACACTAGCAATTTGGCTTTGACTCAGCAAAACGTATATAATTAAAATTAAGGCAATAATTAGATCATGCAATTGTAGCATTATGTGTTAATCAATCTATTTCTCTATATTAATGATTAAAAATAAGATAAGCTTGGTGCGATGTTGTAGTTTTCCTGAAATCATCGCTGCTTGCTCGTTTCAACATACTAGTAATTTATTATTCCAAGGAAAAGTATTCGAAAACATTTGAATACCTCTTAAAAAGCCATCCTAAATACTATAACTTCAATCTAGCAAAAAGTTGTGCCACTGCATTCACAATTCGCGAGTTTTCCCAAAAGTTGGAGTTCCTAAAGCTAGTATCGTCTGGTTAGGCCGTAAGAGCATTCTTCAATAAATTAAAAGATCTCAGTGCAGGTTTTTGATGCTAGATTCAGATCATTTTTGATTTTGATTCAGAATTGGATTGGACATTATTTTTTGTATTGAAATTCAGAATTCGTTTCGTTTGTCATATCTCCAATATTTCGTTTTTTAATCATTTACATGACAGTAACATTCAACGGTGCTTTTAAGCCTGTTAAGTGTAAGGTTCTGCATTAATTATCATCGATGTTGTTTCCAAGTTAGATTATTCGTAAACATCATATGCCTTATTTCAATGATCTTTTGTAACTAGAGATTTTATACCGCTAAATTTGCACGTTATGCAAGAATGACTTTGATTCCCCAATTCCATATCAAACAGATGCACACCCTCAATCCACGCTCCTGGTAAAAAAAAACACTCGCCAATTTGCGGACTCACACACATATATGTGTCCATCCATTGCTAGCGATACAAACACGAGATTGATAGAGCGAATCAATGTGCTTTGCCCATCCGAAAAAGTCATTCTCCGAAACAAAGAGATACAGTCCTGAATCGTTTCCAGAACCAACACACACATATCCTGTCACAAGCCACCATCTGCTCAACGGAATGCAGTGCATTGGCCATCTTCGCCGTGCCGTCACAGCAACCGCCTGGCCTACCGGAAGCCTGGCCGTAGTAATTTGATTTCAGCTTCGAAGAACACGTCCACACAAAGCCGAACACACAGTGTTGCCAGCCGAACCAGCGAGGCAAGCAACCCAACCCGGACGATAAATCGCACGTCAAACGCCAATCGTCATCGCGCGCGCGAGTACCTCCAGCACACGGCAGTGCCTCCGTACACTAGCAGGCTGGCGCTGTTGTTTGCTTTTAGCATTTCGCACAAAACCAGAGCTGATCCGTCACACCGTTCGACCCGGTCTCGAAACGCCCAGCAGCGTCATCGAGGTGAATTGAGTTATCGCACAACTTCAATGTCCACCACCGGTTTTTGGCTCCATTCCAAGTAGGGCTACCCATCCCCTTCCTCTCCAGCTAACTGGACAGGTTTCGTGTGCAAGTCAGATCTCGCAAGGCGATGTAAAGATGACTACTATACTGCATGCAGCCATCATTATGCATCCGGTTGTGCGCCTTTCCCTCTCTCCCAGGAGCTACGCTTTCCCTCCCAGCGCGTCAGTGGGAGCAGCAGGCAAACATCATCTATCTTTTTTTTTCTTCTTCTCCCTACCACATTGCAACATTTCTCACTGCGACACGTCAGAGCTGCACCATGCCACATTATGCACCATTGCACCCGGTGCCCGGTTAGCTTTGATATGTCGGCGGTGTGTGTGTGTGTGTGGGGTGGTCTCATTCGCTCCCGGGGTGGAGCTGTTTGAATTTGATTACATGATATCGATCACTGATTTACGGGCACTACTGCACGACCGGATTCACCGGATAACTGGCCGGTGGTTTGCGTTGCGAGCATGCCGCTTATTTGCACTTCCTCGCCGCGCTGCTAAGCTCGTTTCTTCTCCGTGGTAGATGGAGAGTGAAAGTGTGATTGGAATTAATCTTGGATGACCGTGTTGTGGTTGTCTTGCGAAAGACGACTAAGAAATGGAGTACCACATATGTCTTGCAGCTTGAAATAATCTCAATTCTTCCAAGAAATTGAATATTCAAGCTCCCAAGCATTATTCTAATCGAGGATTTCACAATTCGCAAGTTGCCATTTAAGGTATCAATCTTTGAATTGATTGGTAAGCATTCGGATTTGAAATTTGAGTTGTTGAATTACACCTTGGATTCATTTAATTTTGCTGTAATGTAATATCAGTCATCAAGGCTCATTAAAGAATTGGTCGTAATACTTGACTTCTAGATGATGTTTAAAATTTACTTGACTATCAAGTATCACACCAAGGCCGAAGATAGACGTAACACGAAAGAAGAAAGATTCAGAAAGAGTACAATTAACCGAGAAAGGAGCAAGAAAAAACTAAAAAGAAACAATACAACCTTCTTTAGGATACTTTCGAAGTACATTTTATGAGTACCACTCAACAAAAGCATCAAGGTGTAATGCTGAAGTCAGAAATAATCCACTGGAGCAGATACAGATAAAAAGGATTTGATATTATCCACATAAAGAATCTGCCAATCTCCAAAACCTAGATTAGATAATTTAGCAAATCATGAATGAGATAAACTATCGAACGCAGAATGTTTAGTTAAGTGTTGTATACTATTACAACACACATAAGAATAGTTGAGTTTGATCTAGCAGATATAAATCCATGCTGTTTAGAGCTTACTAGTTTTTTCGTATTTTAATCTCATATGCAGATGCAAACTACAGGGACTAATAACACGATTAACTCTTTTTAAATCGATATATACTTCTAGGAAGTTTTGACGTCAGACAACCAATGTTGGTATAAATCATACTTCCAGCAATGACTGTAGTAAATGAAGTTGACCACCAAGATGCAGTACCACCACATCTCAAAAGAAACCAATATCACAAAGGTTGGTAATTTATAGCCCAATATGTCGTCTACACACAACTCTCGCTTGTGTAGGCTGGTACCCTTTAAAATGCGTATCGAGTGGGTAGTATGTCTCCAAGGATTCTAGAAAATGCAGCAAATAATACATCGACCTTCACACTATCGCATTCAGTTCGTTGCTCTATCGCCAATGTTAGCCTTCGTGACATTGGACCTACATTGACCACGCAAATTTTGCGCACTACCACTGCGAACTCGGTTCTGAAATCAAAAGCCACACAAAAAACCTGCTCCAATTCCAGTGCCCAGAACGATGCATCCGCACCGAACGCTTTAGCAGCAGCGTATGTAGGCGTACTAATTGAAACGAGCTGACACAGGTCCGGACATGTAAAGCTTTCACACCCGGCTGGAACTACGCGGAAACCGTGGTCGAGAGAGAGAATGTGACACAGGTTCAATTTCAACACTCAATTCTGAGGGGTCTGGTTCAAGCTTCCATTAGCTTTGTTTTTTTTTTTTTTCTTGCCCGTTTTTCATCACGATGCATTCCCATTGCATTTCCCTTCCCCCCATCTAACTCTCTGCCCCGTCAGCTACCCAATCACCATCATGATCCGGATCTGCAGAAGATAATCGGTAAGCTGCTCAATGTGAAATTATTATCCATTTATCTTCATTTGACGAGTCAACATTTCATTTCAATCCGGCAAAGCTTCCTCTCGCCATTCACATCATCCGCACACCGCAGCTTTCCCTTCCATTTTGCACCCTCCACACAGCCAGTCCCAATTCACCTTTCGACATGTCCGAAAGCTGATGACGATGATACTACTGAGGATGATGATGATGATAATACCGCAGGCTCTCGGTTCATTCGTTCTTTCTTCTGCTCCCCCACGCGCACCCTCCGCTCCCGGAATCGCGTTAACCGGGTGAGTTGGAAATTGTCGATTCAATTTGATGGTGTTTTAACGGGAAAATGCACTCTACTATATTCGGGGATAGTGGATCGTACGGAGGATAAAAAGAAAAGGGTAAGGAATGTGTGTGTGCGAGAAAGCAAAAGAAAAACAAGCCATTCTTTCTCTTGCAATGCAATGAACGTTGATAGTGCAAAAAAGGGAAGAATAGTGGATTGGCGAGAGAGAGAGGTTTTTATGCTATCTGACCTCATGAAACTACGTCATTTTAACTGCATCCTCGAATGACACATTTCTCATTTCGGTCAACTTCTCTATGTTCAATGCTTCTTTTTACGTGAAGTCAGATACAGCAGATGGAAAGCGAGGAAAAGTAAACTTGCAATCTGATCAACTTCATGTCCAGCGAGAGGAAAAAAACCAGAACAAAACTAAAATTAATATAAAAAGCAGCATTTTGCAATAGGCTAATATTCACTTGATGTCATTTTATGTATTCATGCAGGTTTCAATGCCTTATTGAATCGTTTGACGCGTGTAGCAAGCCTAAACATGTGAGTATTTAGAAATGAACACAGAATAAAATAAGCTTGGTCTCATTGATATAACAGATTAGTAGGACAAACATATTATTTACAAACTGGTAGTAAAGCTCTGAACATATAAAGGCAACAAAATAACATAAAATGATTCAATAATGCCTAAAGAGGCTAGTTATACCATACAAGTTGCATAACTTTAGGCGTATAAAATAAAGTTAAAACACTCGCCCTGCTGATTGCACTGCCAATGATGATGCGCAATGCATTTTTCTCCCAAAAATTCAAATCAGCATGAAATCTAACCTCCACAGCTTCAACACAGTCGCTACAGCTCCCCCGCCGGGAAGTTCAAGATTGGGAAATTAGCATTTCATTGTAGCCCAGAAGCTTAATTTATCTTTCACATCATTCACAGCCCCTCAAGAGAGGAAATTACTCACACAGTCACACACACACACACACACATACACACATACACCTGGACGCATGCCGAGTACTCTTGGGCCGGCGCAAGATGGCGCTCAATTAAGCCGAAACCGATTGGCAAGCGGCAACCACACCTCGCCCGCACGGGAGTTGATTAATCGAAAGTCAGTTTATTGATGAAATCTAGTCACGTCCCACAGTCTCCGGGGCCACTAACAAGACACACTGGCCAGCAGACCGAAAGCATGTACCCAAAACGCAACCGGATGTACCATCTCAATTCAGTTGCCGTTGCCTCCCCCATTGGCAGGGTTTTGTGTTTTGATCAATCAAACGGCGTGAGGGAAAAGTAGTTGCCCCACGCACAGTGCACACACACACACACGCGGATATATACTGTCTCATTAAGCTGTCTGAGAGTTGGGAAGAAAATTAGGAACCTAAGAACTTCAACAACAAAAAAATACACACAAGCTCATCTAATCCTTAATAACACTGAAGCTAGTCAGCCTGTCCGGTCCGGCGTGGAAGAACACACTTCGGACGAACAAACACTACCGAAACCGGCGTCTTGCACACAAAGCCCTAGACCACTTGACCTTAGCAACACGCCACGCGGACAGTGTGTCGGAAAGACAGAAAGACTTCAAATAGACTGCACGGAAAGATCATGTATTCATCTTCAACCTGCTGCTGCTGCTTCTGCTCCACGCTGAGCACCCAAAATTGACAGTTTGACGACCAGCTTCAAAACCGAAACGTGCACACTGTATGGTGCAACTTTGTGGCCACTCGAAAAACTGAGCGGCATACTCCTCTACCATCTCACACACCTTAGTATTCACGAAGCATGTTGCATACGTTCGCAGCTCACCGAAAGGGGGAGTAGTGCAAGCAGCGAGATCTGGCGTGAAATTTTGTGCGGTTAGATATGGCACACGGTTTTCATCTTCTTTGATTTATATTTCCTCATAATCATCACCCGGTTCGGAGTCGGGACAAGCACACCGAGGGCGGACACACCGTACACCAGGCTCTTCTTCTCCACGGAAAGATCCCTCGACCAACGACCTCTCCCCGGAACACGGCACGTCAGCAAAAAGGCGTCCGAATGAATCTCCACACTTTCCTGCACCCTCTCCCTCCGGGGGTAGGGCACACCCGGGGGTAACTTGCATGAGTTGCATACCGAACGAGACCGGACACCCGAGTGCTCTTAAGGATCGGCTGCTGAAACGTGTTGCCTTGAATGATGCATTTCGACGAATGTTTCAACACGCCCGGGCACACGCGTCCAGGCGCGCGCGCGCGTCCAACGCAAAAGGTTCGTCTCCTGTCTGACGGTACCACACACCACCCAAGACATTCCTTCTGGCTCTTAAACCCAGCCGGAGCGAATAAATTGGAATTAGAGCCGATAGAATGTGTGGCTGTGGCTGTGTGTGTGTAAGAGTGTTGGGAGTGCAAAAGTTCATTTCGCTTTGTTCGACACTGCAGACGCCCGCCCCCATACGGCTTCGGAATCGTTTCAGGAAGTCGCTGCTGCTGCGAAAAATGGACGGCGACTTTCCTCCTCGGGAAGAAAAGAATCCCTCCCTCTCCACTATTCCATCGAGACACACACACACACACACACGGGCTGGAGAAAGAAACCCCTCACCAACAAACACACGCTCGAGAAGAACACCTCTCGCCACATCATCTTGATGGTGCGGCATTAGCTCACGGTGCAACGGATACACACATTCCTTCTTTGCCGGTAGGATCTTCCTAGACACCGTGTCGTTGTAGCTTCTTCCCCCGTCGGCAGGAATCGGTTTCATAAAATTTCATAATTGGAAAACATGACCGAAATGTGGAATGAATTGGCGTGCAAACCCCGTTCGCTTGCCAGCAGGCTACACTGCAAGCGACACCGAGGAGAAGAGGTGATCGAGATTTGCTGTTGTCCCGCGAGGCGTAGCTAGCACCCGCATTTTGCCTGGTTTACTCACTGCTTGATAATGATTAAATCAAAACTAACGATTTATAAGTAATTTTTGCACACCCGCATGATCACGCCACATCATAATGCTGCTGCAAGACAATTGAGATTGTTTCAAATGATGACGAGCAGGAAATGTTATAAATGCTTGCTTTCGACAATGCACTCGATTGACAGGCAGAAAGAGACAAAAACCCACAATTAACGACGGTGTGTCAGGCAGGTTGCCTACTTGTAGGGGATTTCATACCTCATTTAGTAGTATATTTCTTTTCAAATATTTTCAGATTATTCAATAATAATAGGCTATATTTCATTATAGACATATTACAATTACAATGTTGAGTAATATTTTTTGCTTATCACAACATTTGCAATAGACGTCCTTTATAATATGTATAAATCATACGGGATGATGTGGGATTAGGACCATACTAATGACGTGGTTTATAAACTAGTAAAGTAACAAATACAGAGCAATTTCCATCTATTTAATTAATTAGTGAACTAATATATTACTTACGAGAAGAAAATAAAATTTAGACACATCTAAACAATTCCAATCCGATCCAGATTTCATTAAATTTACTATTACCGTGGAGCGCCGTTTATCCGGGCTTCTCGGGACCTGACATCGCCCGGATAAGCGAATAACACGGATAATGAGTCAAATGATATATTTTATCACCAATTTCTGAATAGATTTTGGAAAATTTTCTTATTTTCTGATAAAAAACAACCAAGTTTTTATTAACTTCATGTTTTTCCAATGCGAATATTTGTAATTTGCCATGAATTATAGCATTTTTTGTTATGACAATGTGCTCTTATAACCGCTTTTTCAAATATCCTCCTCATCCTCCTCATAATGCAATGTCATCTTTGTATTGAACTGTCATTTCTCAACAGCACGGATTAACCGAAAGCCGAATAAAAAGTACCCGGATAAAGAGCGCTCCACTGTACTTCATAGGGTCTTAGTAGTAAGGTCTTAAGTAGACTTGTGTAGCACACGGTGCTCGAGGAGTAGCTGATCTCATTTTACAACGCAATCATTGCATTTTATGCAATATAATAAATAATGAAAAATGAATTTCAAGTTATATGAAATATATACTGTAAAAACAAATGTTGCTAATTATTTGATTTTGTTTTAAAATCTCTTTGTCCCTACTACTTTATTCCTCTAAAGCGAGTGCTTTTACGCCTATATACTGCCAAAAATATACGTTTATCCAAACTCAAGGCATGTGCTGCCCCAGTCAATGATACTAATTAATGATCCATTTATGAATGATTTTGTGCATCGCAAAAACAAGCTATCAGAACTAAAAATGTATGCATAAATCAATGTAAACAGCTCGTCTAGAAAATGTACAAAATTTATCCCACGGAAAAGAAACAGAATCTCAAATCATCCCACAATTCTCGCACTTGGCGCGCTGGTGGTTGTTATGATACATTTCCTCGTACCGACATGAAGCATACGGGGTTAATTACACTTGACCTTATGTGCTGCTCCCCCATAGGGAAGGAAGGGACCAAATTAAAACGGCACCGCACGACCGCTCGGCAAATAAAAATATCCCAGTGTTATTGCTTTAATTCCATTACTGGCCAAAAGCACAGAACCGCGCAAAGATAAAAGCTTTAACCTTCCCTGCCTGGGCTGCAGAGCGCACCGGGGGCCTGATGGATTGGATGGCCAGGCAGGACCTTTTTACGGTATCCCCTCCACTGTTATTGGGGTGGATGTGGACGATCCCTTTCCTGATTTGAGCGAGCGCGCGGGGGGGCTAGGCAATGTAAGCGAGCATTAGGATAGCGCGAACGATTGAGGTTCTTCATTTCACTCCTCGCACACCCCGTCATCAGCAGCAAGAGGATCTTTACACCAAAAATAACGGGTGTAGCTTCCTCAAGTTCTAGGACATCATCCCGCACCCGTTTGCAGACAGAACGCGCCAGAGTTCAGAGCAACCATTTTAAGGCTGGAAGCACTGACTGCAATATGTTGCCCGGCGCGGCATGCGCGCATCCCCTCGCTCAATCGCAACCGGGAGCCGCCTGCTTCTTAACGGCCAAATTTGGTCCCTCTAGCCCACACTCTAGCCCCGCGGCAAGAGAGGTTAAAGACGTCCTCCGCCGGGCCGGCAATAACAAATATACTTTTCCCTTGAAATTTCAAGCCTTACGGCCAACTGCTGCTACCCACCAGAGAGCTTAGGGCAACTCCTCCCAGCGCGATTAGGGCATCGAGAGATCGAGAGATCGAAAACGCTACCAGGCGAAAGAAGGAACGATGGGGCTGGCTGGGGCACCAATTCAAAGCCCTTTGCGTCCACCCGGTTGCCGCGGCTCGGCGTGTATCTTCACTGTGCACCTATACACAGCAATTGCTTCCTTTTCTCTAGCGCTAAGAAGCAAAGAGGCTCTCTGCTGTTGCACGGGATAGCGGGAGGGAAATAAAATGAAATAAAATAAGAAAAATCAAGTGCCGGATGGGGAAGGCACAAGATAGCCGAGCGGGGAAGGAATAATAATAAAAAAGCACTCACAGGAAGCCGAAGCCGAATATCTCGAAACTATCCTCACACACCGAAACCGAAAAATGGATAAAGGGCAAAGCCAAACACCGCCAGCGCGCGCTGCTCAGCGGCAAGCCGTGTGTGCTCGCTGCTCCGTCAGACCCGTGCTCGTCTCGTTCGCCATTTTTACGAATCCTCCGGCTCGAAGGACCAAGGCAGCAGAGCAAGCGTGCAAAGAAGCTTGGGTAAGAAATTGTAATATCACTTCATGTACAATTCATTGGATTCTTCATTCCATTTCGGTGAAATGGCGAACAAGAAGACGCTCCTAAAACCCGATGACTGGTGGCCGGCGGCTCTGTGTTTTCTGTGTTTGTGTGTGTGTGTGTGGCTTCCACCTTCTACCGTGTCTTTGGAGTTTTTGCGTGTTTGTTGCTGTTGTTCCATTCTTATTTGAACAACTTCTTTGCATGTTTCACTAGAGCGAGCTTTTGCGATTTAGATCGGTAGTATCTTGGATGGTGAGGAAGACGTAAAAAAAACCACACACACACTGAGACAAGAAGATTGCATCTACCCTCTCTTTCGGCGAGGGTTCCATTCCTCTCCCTTAAAAGCCTCTATTGCCCCTCTACCACCAGTAAAGCTTTCGAAAAAGGAAGCTTTTGAGATGATTTCTTTGCGGGGTGGGTTTTCCCTCAATCAACCGTTCAACGGTTATCAGTGTGCGCTGTGTATAGGGTTGAGAAAAGGAACAAGGAAGTTAACCTAACGGGGTTAACCTAACGGTCCTGGTGGTGGTGGTGGTGATGGTAGGGTAAGGGACAGCCACCGACAGCAACTGGGTCCGAGGGTGGGGTTTTCGATATCTGACTTAGATATGCAGATGAATCCATGGGGGAGTTGTATGTTTCTTTCATCCTGCAACCATATCTCTCACAATGCGAGTTCGTTCCAGGGGGCACTGTCTGCCCCCTCCCATTCCCTTTCCGTTGCTACACGTACCCGGTTCATTCATATATAGTTTACAGCACAGAGCCCAGGTCCCTTGCTCCTGCCGCTGCCAGTATTTATGTTATTTGTTTCGGCGAACAGTTCAGGTCCCATTGTTTCAACCCCTTCTCGGTCGAGTTGGAACAATGCATATACACCCATATAGCACAACTATAGGAGGGAGGACCAACCACCAGCGGAGCCATAAACAATAAAAAAAATAGCACAACCAGAATGAACAAGCAGCGGCTGTGCCGTGTAGAGTAAAAACAAAAAATAATCTCGACCCAAAAGAAGCAACATTAAAGTCACAACAGAAGAGGCGCACCAGGACTACTGTTGGAAGGTGAAAGGAACGTTTCCCTCGCAAGCGGTAGAAAGCCTTTGGAGGGGTTTATCTTCGCCAAGAAATCACTCCAAACAACGGGAAAAACGACCGTCCCCCACACATTTGTTCTCCAGCGCCAAATCTAGTGCAAAAGACGCGATTTTCCTTCGATGTGAGACGTTCTCTCCACATGAGTTTCTTGGCTGGTCGGGGTAGTTTGAATTCTTTTGTTTCACATCAACCAGACTTCCCCGAGTGACCAATTTTTTAACCTGCTTTCTTTCTTTCTTCAAACTCTCTGCATAGTAACTTGCTTGCATATCCTGGAATGCATGCAGCTAGACGCCGCGATCTCTTCTTCGCTCTCTTTAGATGACAATCACGGCGAAGGAAAACTTGTGGGATTAACCAGAGCCGAAATCGAATCGAAGCATTTTAAAATTGCACGACCCGGATGCACAGGACTGCCATGCTCCTGCCAGAAGTAGTTTGGCGCGTTATTGCGGCCCAAAAGATCCTGCTCGGTCGTCAATGGTCAATGTCACTAGTGAAATTTTGCCAAATGTGCACCGCGAACTGCAGCACATGGGGTCGGTCTTGTCTGTGTACCGCACTTGTCCGAATCGATTCAATTGCAGTCGTGTCAGACAACTGCACCGCCGGTTAATGCCCTTTTTACGATGACGATATAATTCAAACGGATGGGGAGCAATATTTCAATCGCTTGTAAGGTGAACATTTTTACGGGAGTTTTAAGCCAAAATAGAAAAAGAAAAGACATTCAGAGGCTAAAAAGTTCCATTTAGATTATTTTTAACATTTTTCGTATGATATATTGCATACTTTTGGGCGTTTAATGCTTCATCTAATCATTCTTAGACAATTTTCATATCCAGACGCCTACATATATGCAAAACGCATAGCTAAATAAGCTGAATGCAACTAAATATGATTAAAAATGTCGTGGGATGTTATTTTGACAGATATTTAGCTCTGAATATTTAGTATTTTTGAAGATTCAGATCTTTAAAGATGCTTACAATGAACAAACAAATAAAAGATGAGATTATTGGAGGTAAATAAATATAACTATGTAACCGATACTATACAAGGCTTTTTGCAATTAAACTGGTGTGTGTTGGACAGTTTAAAGATATTCTATCTCATTAATGTAATACTTATGGTTCGGAATTAGTTTTTAATAAACTTCTAGGATTTCTAGGAATATAATTATCATCGTCCGCGTAGCAAGACCGTCGTAATAAATTCTAATGGCGTATTATTCTGTTACAACGTCACTGCACGTACGAAGAAAAATCGCGCGCGAAGGGCTTTAAAAATAGCCCAGTTTTGCAGAATATGTGATTCTCGCGATGACCGTTTGGTTTTGTGCTATGCGAGTATGCGAGAGCAAACCTAATCGTCATATTTAATTCATCATAAGCTTTCATCGAATCTCTAATCACTGCTCTGCTTTGCTTAATACTGATAATTATGACATGGGATTACAGGAATTCCCAAGTCAGTTTCAAATGTTGACACTGTTATTCACCGCGCGCAAAATGTCGAACTGATCCACATCGATCTGATATTTCATTTTCAGTATAGTCAATTTTAATTTTTTAAGCATGATTTTCAACACTTCTAAAAATGTTATTTGTTATGATTAACGTGCCTTTTTTACTGTAATTTGAATTATTTTAGTCCGAAAGTAGAGCTAAGCTAAACTATTTTGGGCCAATGATCGCAATTTTCTCAGAATGTAAAGGAGCTCAGAATATTCAGAGTCACTAGAATTTCTGATTTATTCGATGTAGTTTCAAGTGCAATAATCGCTCGATCGTGTAGAGACGATGTTAGCAATAACTAAAGTTGCGCATAATTGGTATGCGGATGTAGGTTGAACATTTCGTTTATCATTTTGCTGTACATCTGTTATGTAAATTATGTACTTTAAGGACCCACATTCTTGCTTAGTATTGCTGTATGATAACCCCACCAATAAACAATTAAAATATTTATTCTTTTCATTTAGAGCCCCAGAAACAGGTCAAATCAAATCGCTCAGTATAGCGACGGCTCCTTGAGGGGCGACGACGAACCAAAAGCTTCCGCCACAACTAACCTGCACATCTCCCCCTTCGCCCTCTTTAACCTCTGGCCCACCGCGCGCAAGGAAACGTCTGTGTGCCATTTTCCCGACCCCACATTCTACGGCCTCGTTGGGGAATCGATCAAACAGTGAAAGAATTATTACACCGCTAGCATGTGACACGCGCTGCGGCGATGGGCAAAACGAACGAAGTTTGTTTACATGGAGCTGTAACCTTTACTTTCTGGTGGGCGGCTTTTGCAAACAGCCCGGCGGCACCCAAGACACCGCTGTTTGAGGATTTATTGGTGAAATAAAACATGGCTCAAGTGTACAAATAAAACGGCACACACACACACACACACACACACACACACACACACACACACACACACACACACACACACACACACACACACACACACACACACACACACACACACACACACACACACACACACACACACACACACACACACACACACACACACACACACACACACACACACACACACACACACACACACACACACACACACACACACAACACACACACACACACACACACACACACACACACACACACCACACACACACACACACACACACACACACACACACACACACACACACACACACACACACACACACACACACACACACACACACACACACACACACACACACACACACACACACACACCACACACACACACACACACACACACACACACACACACACACACACACACACACACACACACACACACACACACACACACACACACACACACACACACACACCACACACACACACACACACACACACACACACACACACACACACACACACACACACACACACAAAGCACAGCACTGCAAAAAACGGTATTGCATACATTTGCTTTTTTTTCCTACTCGTTTCGTTTGCTGTTATTTCGGATCTTGATCTAATGTAATCAACTGAAACTTTCCTAATTTTCTACCATTATCCTATTAACACATTAACGATGCACTGATATTAGAATGCTACTGCCACTAGAGTACAGAGGATAGTACAAGAGACAACGAAACAAAAAAAAACTCATCAGACCCTCGCTAACCCAAACGACGAGAGTCTCTCTCTCTCTGCCAACGTAAAGGACAGAGAAAAACGGCTCCATTTTTACGGCCGGGGAAATACCGTTCCGTACAGCCAAGGTGTAATGTAACGTAACCCAAAACTCCGGCTACCTGTGCTGAAACCATTACACACCATGCCCGCCACTTATCCTGCATTTATTCATTTTCTGACGAGCACACACACGTGCCCGGGATGGGGGGGGCATATCCTTTTTGGCGCACTCGGCAGTAACCCGACAGACAAGAAGGTAAACGGTACGTAATTGACTTCGTTTTGTGGTAGGATTTTTTCTTCCTTTCCTCCCCTTTTTCTATCTCGTGGACTTCTGGAGCAAAATTAGGGAGGAAAACATGTTAAAGCAAGCGCATAAATTACTCATCAGGTGCACCACGATTAAGCAGCCCGAAAATGGTGCTAATAAGAGCGGGAAGCTGGACGGCACGGGACGGTTAAAAGGATAAACCATGCCAATCTGTGAAGCCAGCGTCCCCCCGAATGCCAAACATTTACTTTTTTTCTTCTTCGAAGATGTGTAGTAACATACTCTACCCCTTTCTCTTAACACTTAACATATCTCGGCAAAATACGGTGTCTTGAAATCGGTAGATTTTGGACACGTCAAGATTCACTTACATACCCCCGCTGGCGGCTGGTGGTTGGCCGCTCTAACTCCAGTCCAAGCGTGATGGACAACTAATTAAGCACGAACCGTTCGATCGAAGAAAGCTGCCACTACGTCCGAGAGCATTAATGAGATTAAGTTAATCTCAGGGCAGGAGGGTGTTGTGTCGTACCGTCAGAGCAGCCTGGGTTGGGAACTGAAGTTGCAGCAAACAGTGTTGCATGAGCAGCACGCACCACGGCTTCACACGGAGGGATTCATTCAGGCGAGAAATTGTTGCAGGGTGTGTGTTCGGTACATGTATTGCAATGTACACCTCTCTTCGATCTAGCAGGGGATTGCAGTAAGGGATCCAGTTATTCCAGGCTCAAATTCTCTCATTAATTACTGGCCAGTTTGTGGTGCGGCTCAGAGGAATGCTGAGATATTTGCAACCTTAAAGGCGAAGTTTTGCTACAGGAAGTATGTATCGTATCAGTTGGAGGAAATACTTATGAACAATGTTATTTTGAGATGAGGACGTAGAAGTAATAAAGTTTATATGATGCATTTTTTAAATATCTAAAAATATGGTTAACTTACAAAAGAAAGTCTATGCCAAACTTTTTCTGAATTGCATACTTCTAGGCGGATTTATCAAGCAAGCGCCTAAATGTTCTACCACTGCATGGTTTAATTGCCTTAATTAGATAATTAAATAGCATTTTTTTTTGTTATTGTAATTAAAACGCACTGGCGAGCATTTGGTTCCCCAATTAATAATGAATACATTTGCCCGTTTATTTAGAATCCTTCTACATCCCTTAAATAACCAGCATAACTAGTTAAATCCATTAAAACAACACAGACACGACACCGAACACTCGGCCAGCCAGGGGGGACCCATTTGCTTGTCCACAAAAATTAACCATAAAATGAGCGAAAATATAACCCACCGCAAAAGTGATTTAAAAAATTCTTTACGTGCCGGATAGACACACACACAGCCACTGTGCGAATAAGAGACATCAGAGGTGTGAGGGTCCTCCTCCTTACCCGGAAGATATTTACCTAGCAAATGCTAATACTTTGTGCAGTGCACACACTTTGTGTCTCATTTTTATTCTCTTCCAGGCCAGCCCAGTCAGCGCAGAAAGTGGAAAGAGGTGAGTGTAAGAAAAAAAACAGGAAAAACAAAGGATGAATGAACTTGTCCCGGCAGCGGAATAGAAGCGACCGGCCACCTCGAAGCGTCACACTATTCCGGAGGGTTCGGTTTCACAGGTGAGTTGGTTATCCTGGCGTTGTTGTTGATGTGGTGAAGGTTTGTGTGTGTGTGTGTTGCTTCCTCTATTCAAGTTGTATTCTGTTTAGCTTCAATTATACAGTAATCTGCCTTTTAAATTGCCCCATCAGGGGTTACTCCACAAGTGCGCCGGTGGCCGGAATGTAAATGGGAAACGGGTTCCGCGATTAACACATTTAATTTGCCCGAGCTAGGGCACCTGCGTGCAGGATTCGTACAAATGGTCCTGGAAAGGGGTCTTCCATCCGCAGTGTCCCATTAAGGAATGCAATATTTCTTTTTTCATTAAATTCATTGCCTTTAAAAGGATTTCCCGTACCACAAAAAAAAGAGTTGGAAACGTTCTTTAAAAAAAAAGTCTCTAAGACGTCTCCAGCATAAGCAAAAAATCGTTACCGTCACATGCAAAACTAGTTTGACCGGTTAAAAGACCCTCCTATCGTTGGTCAAGCAGCGAAGCAGCTGGGATGGTTTTCTTGGCTGCGGATCCTTTTAAGCACTAGAACAGTAGGTTCCAGGTTTGTGTGGAATGAAATTTAAATTGTGAGATTCAATCGAACTGGAAAGCTGATTTTCCTGTTCCTTCAAACGGATGCTGTTTGGTAGGAATCTTTCGGAAGTTGGCAGACGCAACACACAGCACATATCTCGTGGGAAAACAATTCCTGCCAACTCGTCGTTGCGTTCGTGATCGTCTGAATGTCATTTGCTTATCTTTTGAGATTTGTAACACTTAAAAAAAAACGATCACATTCTGATGAAAGGCTCAATGCAGGAGGTTAATTTTAATTTATGCTCCTTTCAGCTTGGCCCTTAACAACAAAAAAGTATCACACAAAAACATTGGACGAAAGATTTTTTTTTTTAGGAAGCATAACAGCGGCGGAGCATTAGAAAACCAGACGACCCGCAGAACCACGTGGTCACATCATACATGCATACGACACAGACCGTTATTCCTCTCTGCGCCTCTCTCCACCCTGTCCATCCGCGCTCAGTGGGTCATAAAATCACGCAGCAGCAGTGCAAAGGAGAGCCGTCCTGCCACAGCCCTGGCGCTGACAGCTGATACCACACACACGAGGGTAGTTGATTTTCCAATATGTACATTTGCATATAATTTGTATTTTTGCATTCCACGAGCGCCATTTTCTAGCAAAGCGTCCAAACCTTTCACTTGCCTCACTCACCACCAGCACACACAGCAACGCACACACAGCAAGGCACCCGGGTTTTGTGATCGGGTTAAACCTTGTGTTTCATCGAAATCAACTCCCACCATGCCCCCCAATGATGGTGTATCCTTTTGTTCCTTTTTTTTTTTTTTTGCTTCCATAGCATGGACACACTGCTACGAACGAAAGGCCATGAATTCGGGCGCACACATATTGTGTGTCCCGGGGTTCACAAACAGGACAGCGCGCGCAAGGGTTGATATGACTGCATTAATTTTATATTCACTCGCTACAACAGCAGCGCCAGCCGTTCTCTCTGGTTAGCGAAGAGGGATGCCCCCTGCTCCACCTGGTTCCGGTTCCATTCCATTCTCCTCACTTGCCGCGTGGGTCGGTGTGTGTCTTACGATCTGGAAAGGGGTAAAATGTACCCCTCCAACCTTTCTTCCTAATTCTGTCCTTAAGGATGGGGGGTGCGCCACACTCTAAACTGCGCGGATTGCAAATGTGTCCCGCCGCGGCTAAACCTTTCGAGGGGGGAGAGGTTGAAAAGGAGTAGAACGGAAAAGGTGCGCCCGGGATGTGTGTACCACCATTGCCGCGCTAAAATTCGACTCAATTCGACCGCAACCGACGCGCGGTTTGGTTTGTAGGAAGGTGATTTGGAAAATTCTAAAAATATCCAATAACACACCCGGTGGCATCGTTCGCGCTGGGGCGCTTCGGGGATGAGAGGTTGCTTTCCGTTGGCACGTCGGAGGTTTCTTTTGCCACTGCTGTACCTTTGGGCTTGGTTAGCTTTCTTTTATTTATAAGTAATACTCTTTGTTTTGGCCGTTACACGTGAAAGACGTTTGAGACAAGCTTAAGTGTTCTTGATAAAATAACACACAAACTTGAATATTATTATTAAAATTTATATTTGGGAGATAACAAAGAGATTCTCAAACGATTTAAATGCGAATGAATTCAAATTGTGTAAATAAAATTTAAAAATGTACAAAAGTGACTACAAAACTTGAAGGAGCTAAAGAAAAGGAGAAAAAACAACTATCACAACGGCTGCAACCAATGGGAACGTTAAGCCCATAAAACGGGACCCAAATAATACATTGCCCGGTGAAATGGAAAAATCATTCGATCGTCTTTTGATGACACACCTGAACGCCGCGTGGAAATGCTCATTTAGCAACCTCTCTCTCTCTCTCTTCCCGTTGAGGTTGCGCGTACGTTGTTATGTAAATAAATGCTGCGCTGTATCAGGTGGCACAATTTTAAAGAAATGTAAGCCAAAGTCACGTACTGCCGCAAAAAAAATGAGTTTCAAATGATATCAGATTCACTGTACCGGTGGTGGAGTCGGGGGAGTTTTACAAGCAAAACCACACTCGTTGCGTTTAAGAGTTGGATGTAAAAATATTGCTCCATTTCATAGCAAATATCGTAAAAAACACACTTTCAAAACATTTCATAATCGCTACTAAAATAGAAAAGAGTGCAGATACAAATTACAGTATTCACTCAAATAGTTATAGGCCTAAAGTAAAGCCTATCTTTCCTATTACCGTTCTATAACACAATTGGATACAATTGATACAATTGTAAAACAGTATTTTAGATGCCATTCATAATGTATTATGTCCTTGCAGAAAAGGATCCAGCGACAACATAGAAATGTATTTAAACAGCCAATAACATAACTTTCGTCAGCTCGATTGCTGGTTAAAAACGCCTGAAAGTATACAATCCTCACATCAAAAATGTCAACACACATTATTATCAAAACTAGTGGTAACCTCTCTGGAGCAAACCCACATCTCCCATCCGACTCCCGCCATTGCTAGTTCGATTTTAAATCCAGCATAATCGACTTCCCAAGTTCCACCCGGAGTCGTCCGGAGTCATGTGGACTCGGGCGGAGTTTTTCGGTGTCGATCTTAAACATTCTATTATTGCTAGGAATAGCGGTCTGAGTCGATCGGAGTCAACAAGAGTTGAAGTCGGAGATGCCTGACCTCAAAAACATTGCACCGACGACTCCGACTCGGGGTGACTTCGGTCGGCTACGGATGAATTTGGACGACTCTGGACGAATCCGGATGACTCCGGACGACTCTGGACGACTCCGGATGACTTCAACTCGGGCTGGCGTGGAGTGACTCTGATTGACTCCGGACGACTCCAGCAGACTCCAACCGACTCTGGACGACTCCGATCGACTCCATCAAAATCCGGAAAACTCCAAACGACTTAAAACGACCCAGACGACTTGGAACAATTCCGGTCGACTCTGGCAGACTCCGGCAGACTCCGGCCGACTCCAGACGACTCAGGACGTCTCCACCCGGCTCGAGATAAAGCACGGTTCAGGATAAAGCAAGACCTACCCTCCCAAGTCGGTTCCGAATTTGTCTGTCAACCCTTTATCCAACCCAAGATGGTTTCAAAAATGTCCATGAGACACAAAAAATGGGTCATAAAACTAAAACAAACAAGTATTGAATGAATAAGCCTGATCTGCAGGCATGATGGAAAAACTAAAAATTCAGCTAGTGGAACTGAAAATAATAATTAAATTTTGTCAATTCAAAAACATTAAAATTACATAGAACATCCTAAATAACAGTATTGTTCTTTTTATGTTATAGCTGACTCTCCCAAGGTCGTTATGAACTTTGTAATGAATTTGCTTGACACATTAGCATCCAAAGTATACATCAAAAAAAGTCTACAAAAAAAGATGAAATCGGAAATTAAACATCCATATCGGCCATAACATGCTTTTCAAAACACGACCACGATTCAATGGCACGGTCCAAATTAAGCCCAAAACGGACAAACAAAAATCCAAAAACATCAATTCGTGTATGATGAAGCAAGACAATTCGAGGAATGACACCATGTAGAACAACACACATCATCGTAGCAAAATATTAAGATATATCGACAGTATATCGCAAGGCTTTCAAAAGCTTGTGCGCCAGCTATCTGTGTGCCATCGTCCTTCCCCAATCCCGATCACGCGTTCTCTCTACCGCCCCGTGTCTCTATGCTGGTTGCGGCTGCTGACTTTCCTGCAGTAGTACGTGTGGCCCGAGTTTTCCAACCCGGTTCGCAGAATTACTCGAATCATTATCAACCGGGCACGTACGATTGACGTTGTTTTCAATTCGTCGCCATCCGCGCAGCATGGAGCAACCGCGTTTACCGTACTTTCTTTATTCTTCTCATTTCTATCGCATCATTCGATAATGTTTTATTTTTCCCTTCGTATGAGTCGCGCACAAGTGTTCGCCGCCGAGAACGGGTTTGGTGATGCAGGCAAATTTGTTTAAGCATTTATTTTATTCCCTTCCCGCTGTTGTTAATACTCCGCCGGGGGAAAACACAGCGCGCGTCGTTATGCAGAAGAGAAGAGGCTCGATGTTTCTTGCCCTTTTTGTTTTTTGCTGCGTACGGAACACGGGCAAGCCTTTTTCTTTTCTTTTCTTTGCTCCCAAAAAGAGACAAACGCCACAAATCCTTGTTCGGAAAATGCTCGCCGAATGCTTTGAACAACAACAAAAAAAAGAAGCGAACATCAACCAAAAAGACCTACTTAAAAAATGCCTCCACAGAAGGTACGTGCCGACCCGTCGCCTTGTGAACTGGCGCGTTGCTAGATTGCACTTTTCACCCCCCCCCCTGCTCCACCGATTTGTGAAATAAGCGTTTCTACACGTCCGGACGCTTGGCCAGGCGCCAACAGAAGCCCATTCGAAGGCGCATCGTCTTGCGCAGTGTGTGTGTGTGTGTGTGTGTTGATCGTCGACTTCATATTGCCGAAGCATGCCGATTTTCCTGCTGCCGTTCTGTTGCGGTAACTTCCCAAGGCAGAAAAGCCAGAACACGGCCCTATAGCCCCTTCGCACTCACCGGGTGGCAACGAGGTCAAAGAATCTACACAAACTTTTTCCCGTGCCAATCCAGCAACACCAGCGGAGAAGAGAAGAGAAGAGTAGAGAGAGAAAAAAAAAGTTCACCTCCAAAAAAAAACAGGCGAACACGAAATCGTTAATGGTATTGAACCACGACCAAAAACCACTAACCCAGATTATGAATGCTTATGAGCACTTGTGAGTGTTCATTCAGCCTTCGCAAGAAAAAAAAAAAGATGCTCCTTTATCGCGACCTGTGTGCCAGCACCTCCCCCCCTTTCTCATAAGATAGTTGTGCGCCAGGCAAAAGGCAACCCATCGAGTAGAGCATAAGGAACCACCGTCACTCCCCGTGCTGCGCAAAGAAGAGACAACGACGGATATGCATGATGCTTGCGATTCAAAATTAAACGACAACCACCCATTTGCCTGTGGCGCACAAGGATATATCTTGTAATGCTGCTACACACACAGAGAGAGAGAGAGGCAGAGCACGCGAAAAGTACATCCCGAAACCACGGTTGCCATGTAATCGAAAAGTTTGGTCGCTTTTAACGGCGCGACATTAAACCCGGAAGCGGCGGCCGGAGCGGCTGGCACGGGTAATAAAAAATATATAGTAGGCTTCAAACGACAAGCCAATATTGTACCTGGTCATGCAGAATTGGGGAGGTTGTGTGCTTTTTTTTGGCCGCACACAGCTTAATAGATGTCATAATAATGGAATACAACAGAGCATTTACCGTACTGCGAATTTCTGACGCCAAATAGCACAATATTAGTAATAATATTTTACATCATCCTGTTTCTCCAATCTTCCTTTTTCTAATGGACTGCATAGTATCGCATTAAAATGTTTAAAAACAAACAAAGAAACATAAAAAAGTAGCTAACTATGACAAATTAAGATACAAAATGTGTGAATAGTTTAACAAGAACAAAGTACAATAAAAACATTTGTTTTCTTTATAAAACTAAGCAGAAGTTAATTACAGATACATAAAACATAAAACAAACAACTAAAAAGCAATCATCAGCGTGAACAGAAGTAAATTAATCGTTACAAACAAAAACAAAAATGTACAGAGGGTTTTTTTGCTTAACATCTAAAGCCTTTAATCATCCTTTAAGGTTGAAACTTGATAGATAGTTATGTGATATCACAATTATTATTTTTAGTTTTTTCATTATTATTATTCAGGATGGACGGCTTTGCCGTATTGCTTAATTTCTAGTTTTTCTTAAGGGCATAAATGGCTAACGAATGGATAGTTATATTACAATCAACTTCAAATTTATTGTTTTAAACATTCATTTCAGATATTAAATTCATTCCTGGTTACTGCATGTTCTGTAGTGGCCATTTATTTATTATTATCATTTATCAGGCGTATTCTATCATTGTATAACAATCATCACGTCGCCGAAATGAAGAAATATGTGTGGAGACTTGTATTGTAAAATTAACTTAGGAACTTCAATTTAAAGACTTGAGTAGAATCGAAATCAAAATAAGTATGTGTATTACAAATGAAATTCAAATCTAAAATGTTTAAACTAAAATACCGCTCTAACGCTTCTTAAATCAATACAGCAACTAATGGAATAATTGCTACAACAAACTTTAAATCCATTGTCTGTGAACAACCACTCATCCGGAGCAGTGGTAGTTTCATGTTGCGCACAGTCAAACCCACATTCGCCACGACGCAACCCTACTACATGGCTGGCTACATTTAGCAAACAAGTATTCCGTAATGCTCAGCATAAAAATGTCACCAAAGTCAACGTGACGAACGTGTTGCAATGAGGCCGAAAAGGGGATACCCCGCATCGAGAGGTTAAGGGGAAGGGGGTCTGTGTCCTACACTCAGGCCCCTTACATTCGCCCAACCGTTAATGCTCAAAACAAAGCTGCTCGGCAAAGGGAAGGACATACCCGAAAGAAAGAAAAAAAAACAAAACCAAGCAGTACCTGCGACGAGGGACGAGGAGCAGCAACCTAACCAAACTACGGTCCATTATCTAATGCTCACGTGACAAACGGCAATAAGCGACTGCGCTCTCCACGACGCGCGCACTACCTCCAACCTCCATAGCCTGCCAGAGCTCTTCGTCGTCGCCATCCGCAGCTAGAATATATGCAGAGTATCACTGGGTCTCGGGTCCTTTTTTGTTTCGTCCCTTCATTTCGAATCAAGATAGATCAAGACCCATTACGTGAGCGCTGGCTGGGAGAGCGCGAGATGGCGGAGTGAGATACCGGAAATTCACCGTGTCTTCCCCCCCATCGATTCCATCGCTTCATGCAAGCCACCCAAAAGCAGCCCGTTGTCCACGGTGAACCTTTGTGCCATTCCGTTTTATGAACGCGAGCAACCATCGTAAAAAAGCTGAAACTCAACGCCAAAACATAAAAGTTGTTGTCCTACCGACTTTGCAAGTCGAGCCCGGGAAGCTACCGGTGGGCGCTAGCGTTGGGGAAGGCGACACGAGAGACTGCGAGGCTGAAAACATGAGTGTTTTAGTATAAAAGTAACAACAACAAAAAAAAAGAGGAACGAAACACGCAAAAACAAACATGTCCACAAACTATCTGATCGACTAGCGAATGCTCCCGAAAAACCTACCACGTAAACCTCATTCGACTTTTAGAAAAAAAAAAGACACGACACCACACTTGGCGTATCGGTACTATTCAAACACGCACATCAAACTATCGTTTGACTTGTTGGGTTTAGCTTTCTTATAAAAATTAAACAGCAAA